>NC_090265.1:1559558362-1560220445 GCF_040414725.1 Anabrus simplex
AATAATACCAATTTATAAAGGAAAGGGTGATAAAAGGAAACCAGAGAACTACAGACCAATCAGCCTGACCAGTATAGTTTGTAAAATACTGGAAAGTTTAATATCGCAGTACATCAGAGGGATATGTGATGATAAAAATTGGTTCATGAGGAGCCAGTATGGATTTAGAAAGAAATTTTCTTGTGAGGCACAACTGGTGGGATTTCAGCAGGACATATCAGATCAGTTGGATTCAGGAGGTCAGTTAGATTGCATAGCCATAGATCTTACCAAAGCCTTTAATAGAGTGGAACATGGAATATTATTAAAGAAATTGGAGGGAATAGGATTGGACATAAGGGTTACACGTTGGATAAAAACATTTCTAAATTCAAGGGTTCAGAAAGTCAAAGTAGGAAATAATGTATCTCAGGAAGAGAAAATTTGGAAGGGAATTGCACAGGGTAGTATAATCGGTCCGTTACTTTTCTTAATATACGCAAATGATTTAGGGAACAATATAACATCAAAAATAAGATTGTATGCAGATGACATAATTGTTTATAGGGAAATAAACAACACTGAGGATTGTTCAGAATTACAAAGGGACCTTGAAAGTATCCAACAATGGGTTGAAGAAAATAATATGAAGGTTAATGGAGGCAAATCAACTGTTACAACATTTACAAACAGGAGCTTTAAAACTGAATTTGAATATACTTTGGATGAGGTAGTTATCCCAAAAGATGGCAAGTGCAAATACTTAGGTGTGAGATTTGAAAGTAATTTGCACTGGAAGGGTCATGTTGATGACGTTGTTGGGAAAGCATACAGATCGTTACATGTCAGATGCAGGTCTTTTGATCTAACGCCCATAGGCGACCTGCGCGTCATAATGAGGATGAAATGATGAAGACGACACATACACCCAGCCCCCGTGCCAGCGAAATTAACCAATTATGGTTAAAATTCCTGACCCTTCCGGGAATCTAACCCGAGACCCCTGTGACCAAAGGCCAACATGCTAACCATTTAGCCATGGAGCCAGACCACATAGTGGTAATAATCATAGGCAATGCAGACCCATGGTGCATCACACATTATGGTAACGCCCACAGGCAACACAATCCCATGGTGTTCCTCACAAAATAATACTACTCTCTGGCAAAAAAGACCAATGGTTTTTCCTCAAAATAGAGGTACTAATCACAGGCGTCAGCCAAACCATGGTGTTTCTCACATAGTAGTACTAACCACAGGCAACATAGACCCACAGTGTTGCATATAACGTAGTACAACTCGTGGGTAACGCAGACCATACTGAACACAGTGGAACGGACCAGTGGAACAACCTCTTTCACAAGCAACACTCAGACCCGTAATGTTCCACACAGAATGGTACTGCTCCTATATAACGTAGACCCTCGCAAGGTGATAGTAGTTGCAAGTAATGCTGACCCATGGTGTTCCGCACATAATGCTACTAATCACAAGTAATCTCATGGTTCTAATGTTATCATCCGTTGGTTGCCCCTTTTAGTCGTCTCTTATGACAGGCAGGGCCACGAAGGGTGTGAAAATGAAAGACTCCCTAGGCCTAGAGTACAGTTCCAGTATATGGGACCCCCGCCATTATTACTTGATTCAAGAACTGGAAACGGAAAACATCACGATTTGTTTTCGGTGATGACCGATTAAATAGTCATGTTAAGAAAATGTTGCAAACTTTGGGCTGGGAAGACTTCGGAGTAAGGAGACGAGCTGCTCGACTAAGAGGCAGGTTCCAATCTGTCAGTGGAGAAATGGCGTGAAATGACATTAGTAGACGAATAAACTTGAATGGAATCTTTAAAGTTCATAATATGAAGATAAAGCTGAAATTCAAGAGGACAAATTGGGACAAATATTCATTTATAGGAAGAGGATTTAAGGACTGGGATAATTTACCAAGGGAGATGTTTGATAAATTTCCAACTTCTTTGAAACAATTTAAGAAAAGACTAGGTATACAAATGATAGGGAATCCACCACCTGGTTGACAGCCCTAAATTCAAATCAGTGATAATTCGACGATTGTGACTGATTTGATGTTCTAAGACTATACAATCAACATCGTCATTTAGGAGCCCTGCTCTAAACAAATACAAATTAAGAAATTTATGTTGTACTGAATCTAACCTATGAACAGAAGTCTGATAAGAAAATACATTGGAAAATTCTCTGGAATATCACGTAAATCAATCCAAGTCCTTGTAATGATTTTTTACAAATATGTTTGATGTATTCATTAAATCACTGATTATAAGTGAATGAAAAACCAAGGATTTTAATTTGTTGAAGAGGATATAGAGCATTTTCATTGGTAAATTTATACTGAATTGTTGGAATTGTATGTTGTTCATTTCTTCATTTACAATGCTTTGTTGTGAGCGTGAGAGCACTGATGTATCAGTACCAACTTGAGTTGAATTTTGTGTAGTAGCATTAGGTTGTCTTATTTACTATTTGATACTCATCTAACCTTGAATTACGATTGTCACTATTAAGCTACCATCATTATAACTCCTTTGCTATTGTTTTTATTCAAGACAAAATTAAGCCAAGCCATCCCTTGTATTAAATACAGTTGACAATATATTTATGTTTCGAGTGCAACTAAGATGTATTTATTTCTGACACAAATGCTCCTTTATTAAAATAGAACAACGTTTCTATTCATATAACCTAACAGGGTATGGACCCAGAATACATCTAAAAGAGAAACCTGACCAATAAAATGTGATTAAGTTCAATACCAGTTGTAGGATATATATGGCAGATCAAACTGATCTTAGAAGCATCACGAAATTTGATGGCATGAATTTCCAAACGTGGAAATTCCAAATTAAAACAATTGTAACTGATAATGGCCGGCTTGAAATCGTCGACGGTGCTGAGGCAACAGCAGACGATACCAAATAGCAACATGAAAATAAAAAAATTATGGATCAACAACAAAGGTAAGGCGATGGTCATCATGGTTGACACCAAGCAATTGGAACTACTGATCCTCAGTGAAACCGTCAAGGTAAGGTGGGACAAATAATGCAGAATTCATGAACAGAAATCCGAATCAAACAAGCTAACCTTTATGAATAAATTTCATTTTCATGAATATAATATGATCCCTAGTGATCAGTTGCCCAACACACAAGAAAAATTGAAAATTTAGCTCGACAACTACACGATATTGGTAACGAAGCTCTGGAAGTGATAATTACGTCTGTACCATGAGGGTACACCCGCCCCATGCATTTAAATTAAGCAATTTGTGAACTGACATCTTACTCCTAAAATTTGAAACAACTAGTGTAAGAAGTTGAGACGTTGGTCAGCAGATGTCACTACTTGTGTGTGTGTGTGTGTGTGTGTGTGTGTGTGTGTGTGTGTGTGTGTGTGTGTGTGTGTGTGTGTGTGTGTGTGTGTGTGTGTGTGTGTGTGTGTGTGTGTGTGTGTGTGTGTGTGTGTGTGTGTGTGTGTGTGTGTGTGTGTGTGTGTGTGTGTGTGTGTGTGTGTGTGTGTGTGTGTGTGTGTGTGTGTGTGTGTGTGTGTGTGTGTGTGTGTGTGTGTGTGTGTGTGTGTGTGTGTGTGTGTGTGTGTGTGTGTGTGTGTGTGTGTGTGTGTGTGTGTGTGTGTGTGTGTGTGTGTGTGTGTGTGTGTGTGTGTGTGTGTGTGTGTGTGTGTGTGTGTGTGTGTGTGTGTGTGTGTGTGTGTGTGTGTGTGTGTGTGTGTGTGTGTGTGTGTGTGTGTGTGTGTGTGTGTGTGTGTGTGTGTGTGTGTGTGTGTGTGTGTGTGTGTGTGTGTGTGTGTGTGTGTGTGTGTGTGTGTGTGTGTGTGTGTGTGTGTGTGTGTAACAGTTGTCAACACTTAGATCTCTTTCTGCCAACTTTAAAAGTAACCAATTAGAAAATTTTGGGTATTTAGTTTTCAACCAATCAGGGTTTTGTTGTACATATTTCATTAGCCAATAAAAAAAACTGGGCCGGGGGGGGGAGAGGTGTGTCGGGCATTAGTCCAGATCTCTCTCGAACCTTCCTCTCGGGTATAAAAGCTGGCAATTTTTTGAGCTAACTTGTCTTCTTGATCGTCGAGTGTACTGAGTGTGTGCGAATAGTTGAGGCGGAGGCGTTTCGCCCTTCATCAAGCAGTCCAATGCAATTAGGTAATGGCAGCCATGTACTAACTAGGTGATAGCCTCTGAAAGCTAACCTGAGGGGAAGGTTTTCTGTCCTTAAGAATAATTTCCAATCTTCAATAATGTAAACTTCATCTTCCAATGTAAAATTCAAAACCAGCCTAACAGCAGTTAGCTGAAATTCGGGAATAGAGAGTGTGACACCCTCCCGACTTCCCTATCATCTTATACTTGTATTTGAGGTGACTATGTTTTGTAACCGTTTCCTGTCTGTAGCCTTGTAACTTAAATTTTCTCCATCTAGTCGCCTCAGCTTAGGGCCAGCAGCCCAAATAGGGTTTAATCTTATGTGCAAATTTCAAGGAGTGCAAATGTCTGCCTCTGCAGCATTTTGATTTTTTGGGCCAGTAACTTTCACCTGTGTTTTTCTTTCCCAACAAGGCCCAGTAGATTGAATATTCTATACTCCTGTAAAGACTTTTCTGTTAAGTGGTTCAACTGTTGAGTGTTGAAGACAGTGATGTTTGTTTGAAGTGGTAAAATGTAGGTTGTGCTTCGAGCAGCCTGAAAGTGTAAATATGCTCTCGCAAGTAAAAGGATAGGCTTTGGAGCGAAGCCTCCTAGATATCCATAGAGCATAGAGGCTCTTTCCATGGTTATAGAATTGTTATTTAAATTCTGTAAAAGGAAGTGGGAGACCTGTCTTCTTGACTCTTTGAGGAAAACAAATGAGAGAGTACCCTTGGGGAATGCACTATAGTACAGTATATGTGAAGTAAAAGGACAAGGAAGGAGGAAGTAGCTTCTGCAGCTATCAGGAAAGATAGGGCTGACCAGGAGGGGAGGGATCAAATGAGGTGGGTAGGGCTTCGTTTATTGAACACAAGTGTCTAAAGCTGTCATTCCAGAATGGAGAACATGTCTGATGTAGAGTTATCAATATTACAGATGATGACAAAATTGCTTTCTCTGTGAAGGGTGTTGACCAAGATAATGGGGTGGACTTTGATCCAAATGGAGTACCGATAAATGAGGATGAGGCTGTGACTATACCTCATTTACAAAAGGAAATGATTATATCACACACACAAAAAAATGAGAAAAAGAAGAGAAAGAAAAAGCAACCTGGTGAGAAAGAAAAAGAGATGAAGTGATAGTAGCAACTTATCCTATGATCCTATTTCATCAAGCGATGAAGACTACAAAAAGGCATCTAGAAAATGATATGCTGATACTGGTCATCATTTAAAGTACATTCAGAAAGATTGATCAATCAATCAATCAATCAATCAATCAATCAATCAATCAATCAATATTCTACAGGCTACTGCCTTGTCGATGCAACCACTCTCCTGTTTCATTGGCTGAAAGATACTTAGGGAAATTAATCTTTTAGGTATTAAAAATATATGGAAGTACCAAAGTATGAAAATACAGAGTTCAAAAAATTTAGGAGAACGTGTTTTGTAAAGTCTGGTATGTGAACGTTAATTAGGTAGATGGGGTTCCAATGGTCATACAGCACACCCTGAGACCTTAGCTACTCAGGGTATGTCAAATTGAAGTTATACTCCATCTGTAGGCGTAGCCGTGCATTAAAATGTCAGGTGAGCCCTTAAAACAAAGTGAATAGCGGTGCACCCGTGTGTTGTTGTGAGGTACACAGACTACTGCAGTCATTTGAGCACATTATACGTAATCTTAACGAGGTTCAAGTCGCAAGGGCCGTCACTTTGATCCAGGAAGGATGAACTTTTCGTCGTGTTGCTGTGGATCTCAATGTCTCTCCATCAGTTATTCACCGCTTGCGGAATCGCTACAATGAGATAGTACTGTTCACAAGGAGGGTTGGACAAGGTCGTGGACACACGACAGCCCCACAGGATGACCGATATCTGACCATCTGTGCATTGCAGCATCGTTCAGCAACTGCCAAATAACTGCAACAAGACCTCAGGTGGGTCACTGGAGTCACGGTGTCTGACCAGACAGTAAGGAACGGATTAAGAGAAGTGTCCTTACGACCCAGACATCCTGTTTGAGTGCCCCGTTTAATGCAGCAACATTGCGAAGCTTGCCTTCTGTTTGTCCATACCCACGTCAACTGGCAACTTCGCCAAAGGAGACCTGTGTTATTGCCAAAGGAGACCTGTGTTATTCACAGGCGAGTTCAGATTTCCCCTGACACAGCATGATGGACGTCAACGTGTGTGGAGACACCGTGGTGAGCAGTACATGCCAAGTGTTGTCCAAGAAGGCAACCAATTTGGAGCAAGGTTCTGTGATGGTGTGGGGTGGCATCAGTGTTGATGGCCGTACAAATCTTGTCGTCGTCCATGGTAATCTTCGCTGCAGGGTACATAGAGCAGATACTGCTACAGCATGTGTTGGTTGCTGCATACGGTGTTGGCTCTAAATTCGTACTCATGCACGACAATGCCAGGGTTAATGTAGCGCACATCAGCAGAGCTGTCTTGCGAGAACTGGACATTCAAGAGATTAAATGGCCAGCAGTGAGTCCCGACCTTAATCCCATCGAACATGTGTGGGATAGGCTTGATAGAAGTGTTCATGGGAATCCTGTTCCACCACAGACTATTGAACACCTCGAACAGGCTCTCACTGAAAAATGGGACCTGATACTGCAACGTGACCTCCGTCGACTTATATGGAGCATGCCACATAGGTGCTGAGCTGTGATAAATGCTCGTGGAGGACATACACCATACTGAAGCTCTCCAACTGTGATAAAAAATCCACCCTGGAGGACTGTTATAATTTTGTTTTCACCTTTATTTGGACATTTCCATTTGTATTCTGAAAATGAACGCAAATGTATTGATATTCTTTTGTATACTTCAAAAAAGAATAAAGGTTTAGTTGGTAATATACCTGGGTGTGAGGTATTGTTTTGTGGAGCATGGCATACGTTCAAAAACACGTCCCCTTAATTTTGTTGAACTGTGTAATCGGTGTGTTAGAATTGTATGATAGTCAGTCTTTTTTTCATTTATAGCACTTAGTTGTGAGTGTGAAGGTGCGTTTTGTATAGTGGAAAGAGGTTGCCTTGTTTACTCTTGATACTCAACTAACCTTGAATTACGATTGATCATCACAACTATGCCACTATCCTTGTAACTCCCTTGCTATTGGTTTCTATTCAAGGCAGTATTAAGCTAAGCCATAGAGTTGAATTTTTCAAATGCAACCAACATGTGCATATTTCTAACTCAAATGCTCTTTCATTAAAACGGATCAAGGTTTCTATCCATAAAATTCAACAATAATATTTTCCCTTTATTTTTGAGAGGGATACTTGCAAAAATTATTTTATGGTGTAATATAACAATTGACTCGGAATATGTCCGAGATGCCCACTCTTATTCCATAGCAACTGGTATCCTGATTCTCAGAACCATTTAATAGGCCACTCAAAGTCATGGCCCTCCTTGTGTTCAGGAAGCTAGGACTATACAATGCACTGATGGTCCATAACCCATTACAGGAGAGATTCTCACTGGGAATATGTGTAAGAAAGATACCATCCTGCTTCACAGAATTTACCAAGCTCGGAATATTTTTACCCAGCCTCTGACCTATGGTAATTATAAAGTCCCACTTCCATTTGACATGTAAGAAACTCCTTGGAAACAACCTGGCGAACAAAATGGAATTCGATGGAGAGCATATATTGTACATCTGAACAGAGACTTATGGAAGAAAAGGTAGAGCTGACTGAGTCAGCAAATTTACCTTTGTTTTCTCGTCATAGATGTTTAATAATGAGCTCATTTTAGAAAAGGTTAATTGTATTACTTTTTATTGAACATTAGTTCACAAAAGTTTATCTTCCCAGTCCTCAAAGGGTCCCGTCCACTGCCCACATCCTTGATCTTTAGTTATTGTTTATTTTACCTTGACCGAGCAAATAGCTGCGGAGTTTGGGCCACATAGCTATCAGCTTGTATTCAGGAGATGGTGGGTTCGAACCACATTGTCGGCAGGCCTGAAGATGGTTTTTAGTTTCCCATTTTCAAACCAAATAAATGTTGGAGCTGTACCTTAATTAAGGTCATAGTCACTTCCTTCCCACTCCTAGCCCTTTCCTGTCCTATCATCACCATGAGACCTATCAGTTTCGGTGTGAAGTAAAGCAAATACAGGGTCTTACACTCAAAGTGGGGCTGGCGCAGCGCAGCGGGTAGATGGGTGAGCTGAAGGTCAGGTGAGCACATGGCAACTCACTGGGCTTGGTGCCGGGAGTGCCCGTATGAATCTCATGTAAATAACAAGTACACATAATAACGCATAATCAAAGTATAATTTCTCACCTTGTCACAGAAGATGTTGAAAATGTCTCCACCTGCACATTTCTGGCTTCATCTAAGGAAATTTTCATTCGTACGCATTAGTTCATCTACATGATAGCCTCGATCTCTCTCGTGATATTTTATTTGAGTTCATCTAAAGTGTGAGAGTTTGTTGCATAAAACTTATTTTTCTAATTTCCCCATAAATAAAAATTGCAAACCATAAGATCTGGGAATTCTGCGGGTCACAGTGGTTTCCTAATAACCCTCTTGTCGAAAATGTCCTCAATTAAACTTAATGACTCGTTAGCCGAATGCGCAGTTGCCGAGTCTTGCTGGAAATATTCAGATTGGCATTCATTGTCCATCAATTCTTAAAAAATGGTACAAGAATGTCATCCATATCTCTGCCCAGTGATTGTGGTTTCAAAAACTATAGGCCCTATTATCCTGTCGGCACTTACTGCCACCAACAATCCAAGCTTCACACTCTAAATGAACTCAAACAAAATATCACAAGAGAAATTTAGGTTATGTCAGTAGACTAACTGCAGGAATGAAAATTTCCTTAGATGAAGCCAGAAATGTGCAGGTGGAGACATTTTCAACATCTGTGACAAGGTGTGAAATGATTTTACTTCGATTATGTGTTATTATATGGGCTTGTTATTTACATCCGATTCATACGGGCGCTCTCCTGGCCCCGAGCTCAGCGAGATGCCATGTGCTCATCTAACCTTCAGCTCGACCATCTACCCGCTGCGCTGCACCAGCCGGCCCCACTTTGAGTGTAAGACCCTGTAGTAAAAAGGAAGTATTTCACCTTGTTTTATCTCATTTATGATTTCTTAATTGTTCTAAATCTGATTAGTTTCATGTTTTAATTGTTTATTATTTTCTGTGGCTGTTAACCACTTTAAGGTTACAAACTTCATTATTATATTTGGATTTTGATCAAGATCTAAAAATTAGCTTATGGTGCTTGATCAAATGAGGCAAAATGCAATCCAATTAAAGCATAAATTGTGTATTCTAAAAGTATTGTGCTCATAAAACTTCAGAAATGAATTCCAACAACACATACTGTTAGCACAGTAACCTGAACTCGAATTGATAGGCCATTAACTCATATTTTTGAGGGAAGCAAGAGAAAAAGTAAATCTACAAGGTACTTTAAGGCCAATATTTGAGCAGTTGACTGTATAAATCCTTTTTAATCATAGTAACAGATTGTGCTGATTTTGTCTGCAAATTGCCCTAAAATGATCAACAGCTCAGAAGTTTCATAAAGAACCTTATTTGATCCTGAAATGCCATTTTCTTTGGAATCTGTAAGCAGTGCCTGTAGAAGACATCTGTTATCTTTTGATTACATGAAATAATTTTGATATTTTTCACGGCAATGTAAGACTGAATTAATGACTAATTGTAAGTAATTCATGATACTATCCTGAATTAAATCATCTCAATCATTTATCATTAGATATAACACATTCATTAAACAACATTTGTTTCCATAGCTGGAGGGCAATTGCCCTGCCACTTAACCTTTATTTTAATGATCTTATGTTCAATCATTTCCCCGTCTTTTATGAATATATGCTATGCATTTTATAAAATCACAATCTGTTTCCTTGCTGTGATGATGATAATCATTGTTTTGAGGGGTCTAAGTTAGAGGTCACTGGATTCCTGTCAAATTGAGATTTTCTCACTTGCATTAAGAGCTTTGCTCATTTGGGTACCAAAAAAATAAAATACATATCTCAAGACACACACACATGTGAAAGTGCCCTTCAGTAGTGGCATTAATAGTTCATCAGTACCATAAACCATCAATTTAAATTCATTCCTCACCTGAGTAACCTTCCTGACAGCGACATTCGGGACCAGAAGGAGTGTTCACACAGATCATATTGTCAGGACAATATAAGGGGCAATCTGACTTATATGTCTCACAGTTGAAGCCAGTAAACCCTGCAATCATACACAATAGCACTGATATGAAAGAAAAAATAAAAACAAAAGAGTGTTGTGAATCTGGATTCTTAGTAGAGGAAGGAAAAAATGACAGATCCACAGTTCTACAAAATATTCTAGAGAATGTTTCTAAAATTAATTCAAACTCAGCTGAAATATACTGTACCTCTGGAGTACTTGCAACAACAACAACAACAACAACAACAACAACAACAACAACAACAACAAAAAGAACAAACACCATGTGGCTTCAGCTTCCATGTGTAGGCATTATAATTCGATGCCATTTAGGGTGTTGGCATGTCAATTTCAAAGTTCAATTTTACTTCACCTGATGGCAGAGAAATGAGACATATTCAGCGATCTCTAGCTGAGTTTTAAAATTAATTTTGTTGGGTATACACCAAATGTGTCACCAGAGATCCTTTACATTCTGACATTCCAGAACATGGAGTACTGAATGGACTTCTTTCCCATATTTCAGAAAAAAGACTAGCTCTAGACCAGATTTGACCCTGCTCTACCTCTGATTCATAGAGGAAGCTATAATTTAAACATTTTTGTAATAGTAAAATAAGACTTAACTGATGAATGAATATGAATAAATATCCAGAGCCTGTTTCCAGTCATTTGACCAAGTCAGGAATGGAATGAATGAAGCCCCCATCTAGCAGCAAGGATAGGAAATGTGCCAAAGCCTGTCACACTCCTCTGGGGCAATGAGAAATGATTGATAGATAAAATGAAATGTTAATGGAGAGTGTTGCTGGAATGAAATATGACAGGGAAAACCGAAGTACACGAAGAAAAACCCGCCCTGCCTCCGCTTGGTCCAGCACAAATCTCACATGGAGTGACCGGGATTTGAACCACGGTATCCAGCGGTGAGAGGCCGGCGCACTGCCGCCTGAGCCATGGAGGCTTCACTTAACTGATGACTGGGTGTAAATAATTCATGTGGTTCTCTTGTTTTATGTCATTTAAAATAAGATCTACTGTTTTCTTTAAAGAAATTTTGTTTCCATACCTGGTAGACATTGACAGAAGTAGCCTAATCCAGGCTCAATATAGCGA
Organism: Anabrus simplex; assembly: GCF_040414725.1. NCBI lineage: Eukaryota > Metazoa > Arthropoda > Insecta > Orthoptera > Tettigoniidae > Anabrus > Anabrus simplex. The sequence goes on from NC_090265.1 coordinate 1,559,569,880, forward strand.
GTGGTTTTAATGCAAGTCCCATTATTCTGGCAGGGATAGCTGGCACAAGAGTCTATCTCTCGCTCACAAAATGGCCCAGTGAAATCTTTAGTGCAGTTACAGATGTAAGTCCCTGGTCGTTGCATCACACAAACACCTCCGTTAAGGCATCTGGAGGAACACTCGTCCAACAAGTTCTGGCATATGATTCCTAGAATATGATGACAAGAGATTAAGATTCACAAAAAAAAACACATGGTTTTATTATTTTATCCAAATTTCTGGCTATCTTATCAATTTCCTTTGCAAAAAAGGTAGTATACAATATTACATAAAGACAAATACCCACAGAATTGTTAATTTGACACTACTACTGTATTAATGGCAATAAATTATCGATTAGTAGATCACAATTAGAAGACATATTCCCCAGCAAAGACCAAAGCAGAACAAGTAAGACTACCACCAAATGACCAGTTAACAGTTTCACACATCACAGACGAGACATTTAATTACAATTCACAACACTGGAAGTCGTTTGAAGTGCAAGTGTACACGGAAGGAGAGAAATACTGAAATTCAGAAGCAGAAGGTTTTAATGAGCGTTATAAACAAATAAAGAGTTGTTAGGTCAGTTGTAGGTTGTACCTGATTATGATAATGGTAATACAAGAATTTGAATCCCTTGTTTCCATCCACTTCATCAACCAGTGCCTGTTACACTGATCACATACTGCAATAGTCAAACAATTATTTTCATACTACTAGAGGCTTTTATGTTAGAAATATACAAAGATAACTTGTATGTTCACAGTATAAAAGGATTTTTTGTTTCTATGAAGCCACCTATGTAGTTAATTATTTATTTAAAGACATTTACAGACTGTTCTTCCTATGAAGAAAACTTTGTTGTACAAAACCTCAAATTACAGGTGTAAGGAGAGTGAGAGTTATCAAGGTTAATGCCATAAATGTTCTTCTTGTTTATCACGGTCTGTCCTAACTGGTGGAGGATTTCCTGTTTCTATACGGGGTCAAGTCTGAAGTGAGATGAACCTTCGTAGAGAGTTTTTATAACTAGATGCCCTTCCTGATGTCAACCTTATCAGAGGAATTAATAAGATGAAATGAATGATATTATATATATATATATATATAAAATAGTAGTAAGAGAGAGGGTGAAATCCAGTACTGGCACATAGCCTACTCCTGTCGAATAGCACCAATAGGTCTGCTCAAGGTTTAACCTCTCCATCTGATCGAAAAAATCACTATCAACAGCAACATATGCCGTCACTCAACATGAACACCGCAGAGAGGTTTGGAATTAAACCAGGCTTTTGGCACGCAATCTCCTACCCTCCCGGTTAACATTCTGATGGCAACATTTTTTTTCCACCAATGGAACTCGAACTGCTAACCATGGTGTCAGACAATACAGACTCGATGCCTTAACAATCATGGCCACCAGGCAGGCTCCTATGCAAAATTTACTACAAAGAACAAACAATAAAATCAAGAAGTAAAAGACCAGATTTGATTGCATGTGTTCAAATATTGCATGGAAGGCTGATATTGCTGGGAAACTTACAAGGAGAATGGATTTTAAAGAAAATATTACAGTATTTTGGAAAGAGCACACTGAACAAAAATGGTACACCATATTTTAAACGTCAACTGAACTTAATACCTCATTTAAAAAAATTTATACACACTGTTCTTCCTATGAAAAATCTTTTGTTTCTGGCAAAAGATTACTAAATCATCGCTTTAATCTTTAGGCTACCCTTAAAAAATACTTGTCCTAAACAATTTTCAGATTACAGTTAACTGACTAAAGGGGAAGCAAAAAAAGGATGGCAATATATTCTGGATTCTGCTCATTATATATCTACTCACCAACTATGACCGACTTAGAGAGAGCAATTAACCTAAAGGATATCAGTCCCTACGAAAGAGGAATAAGAAGTTCCAATTCTTGAAAATGAGACTCTTTGATAGGGAGTCAGTCTCAAGCTTTAGTAATTAAGTACAGCTAACAATAGTACACATATTCAGATTTTCCAGTGTAAATAAGTCTTCCATTTTTCTCTTTCATTGATAATCAGTATAATTGTTTTAACTGGCATTAGCTTGCATTGCAAAATTAAGTTATTTCCAAATTTTACTTCCATATTTCAGGGATATCTAAAATTAACTCTATATATTTTTGGTGAGTTTTGACCAAAAGAATATATTCCTTATATACTGAGTGGCCAAAAGTCATGGGAAGACCCTGAACGTGATGTTAATAACGAGTTGCTCCTCCACGAGCCCTCAAAACGGCAGCAATACGGCAAGGCATCGACTGTACAAGGTGCTGGAATCATTCTGGAGGGATCTGGGCCCACGCATCTTGTACTGCTACCCACAATATTGGTCTTGTGTAGTTCACCAGCATCAACAGCATCCCATAAATGCTCGATTGGATTAAGATGGGGGGATCTGGAGGGCCAATCCATGGTCGTAAGTGCACTGGAGTGTTTTCCCCTATCGTCTGCGTGCCACCACAGAGTGGTGACATGGCGCATTGTCCTGTTGATACATGGCATCTCTAGCAGGGTACTCTAGGGCCAGAAAGGGATGCAGATGGTCTCAAAGAATGTCCATATAACATGGACCTGTCAGTGTTCCCTACAGCTGGACAATGAGGCCTAACTGCAACCGTGAGAACGCCGCCCAGACCAGAACTGAGCCACCTTGAGCCCGGACACAACCCTTTGTTGACACGCAGGATCCACAGCTTCATGGGACATACGCCACACCCCGACACGCCGTTCTGCGGACGTGACGTAATATCCAATCTTTAAACACCTGTGGTCTTCCCGTGCGACGGTTTACGCGGGTGGTAACATTCTCTCTGCCATATTGAAGATCCACCCTCGACACCGTTGATCTCAGAAACCAGAATTTGCGTGTAATCTCCGCAATGCTATGACCCATGTACTGTGCGCCGATGATCATCCCACGTTCAAAGTCTGTTAACTCACGAAGTGTTGCCATCTTCACTACATTGGTGTCTGTGACAGACTGCTCAGCTACGCCACAGCTAACCGCAATTCTCAGGGGTCATACGCAGCACATTTTATAATGGGACACCCCTTCCCACGACTTTTGGCCACTCAGTGTAGTCTCAGAGCTTTACATACAATCTTTATTTTCAATAGGCGCTATACAGACCATAAAAACTATATTCTTTTGTTGAATAGCAATAAATTCCAATTTAAATATACAAATAGATTAAAAACAAACCTTATGTAGGATAAAATGTTTTTAAGGTGATTTTTTATTGCATTTAACTCTTATTTACCTCTTGATTCCCAACAGTTAAAATTCCACTTCTTTTTCTAACTTACACAACTCAAAAGCAGTTTCTTCATGAATGAAATCGCTAACCAACAGATTTCAATGCCATTATACTGTATTTATTCTTTCAGTAAAAATATAGTTTAAGAATCATTTACTGAACAGTGGATAATAAAATAAAAGAGATATAGGTACTGACTTTCTATACATATCACACCATATAGCTTGTGAAGTCACGGATTTTAAAGTTTTTAAATACAAATATATTACTTCTCACCCAAACAAATTATATAACATATCACAAGAAAACATACACATGTCAGCAGGAAGGAAACAAGAGATTAAATGTTTTTTTTACAAGCTTCTCAAGCTTACTGTAACACTTTCATAATAAGAGAATATGCATCTTCCCTACCTGAATCACAGTCACAAGCACTGTTGTCACATTCACCCGTCCCAGGATCACAGCAAGGAATGTCACAGTTTATACCCGTCCAACCAGCCTTGCAGGTGCAAATGTAGTGACCATTCTGAGGTGCGAAACACAAGACAATGACAGTGCACAGGTGCATTGTTCTAATGACATTTAAATACAATCACCACTTTAAAATCTAGAAAGGATCCTTAGAGTTAATCATAAAATTCAAAATAATCCAGTTATACTAACAAAGATGTTATTCAGATATAAACATGGTGTGATGGATAGTAAATGTAATTCTCTCTCCTACAGTCATATTTACTTTTCATAGAAGAGGAATAACATCGGGGTGTACAAACTTCATACTCAGTTTCCATATTGACAGCCACATTTTACCATATACTGCATGAATACCACAAGAAACTCCTCCAGCTGGGCGTATTTTAATTATTTTAGTCAGCATTGGACTACAGCTATCTACTGATCATATTGATCATCACTCCCATTTCAGAATTTCACCAAGAGTGTAAAACAACGCATGATGTTTTAAAAACTTTTAGTGCATCACTTTGATCTTTTCCATCAATCATTTTATGCATACTTCTCGTTTCGGATGTTTTCAGTTGACTTGTTTCCATGTATACTAGTTGACGGTGACCCATATGGGGTCGGAACATGTCCTAGTCTCACTAGTTTTCATGAGTGTACAAACCATTTAGCTTCATTGGTGTACATTAGAATTGTATTGTACAAGTGGACCAATATAAATATATTCTTCTAAGAATTGTATTTTAAAAACTGTTAAGTCAATACGGAACCAAGTATGAAATTCATCTTGTAATCTTACAGTTACACAACCCATACTGTGCATCCCACTCACTGATCACTGCTTCCCAACCTGATATAACAGACATCTACTTGAATGGAGATGGATGAAGAAAGAGTCCATCTAAGAAAATGGTGGTAAACGTAGAAAAGGAGCTTGTATTTTTTTTGTCTTAGTTTCTCCTTTCTGTTGCTCCCTCTATGTACACTGATCTGTCATTGCTTATGTTCCTAGACTTCTACCTAGAGTGAACTGGTGTTTGTTCCCTTATTTGTCAGCTAAACTTTTTTCTGAGTAACTATCTTCTTCCAATATATTCACTTCTGTCCGTGGATGTACTTTCGATGACTTCAACAATCTATCCTGGCATGGAACAAGCGTCACATAGATTGCACAGAATTGTTGGAATAGGGCATGGTTGTATTGCACGGAGTTTTCATGCTTTTCTCCTAGTCTCCATGTCTGTGTCATTGCCCTTCAAAATATGACAGCAGCAGGGATGGTCTGGTGCCAGACTGAACGGTCTTGAGCAAGTGTATCTCAAGTTTGTGGATTGAGACCTGTCATCTTCGTAGTGTGCTTAAGCTGGTCCTTGTAGTGCCTCATAGGGGGCTCCACGAGGTCTGGTGTCGGAATGAAGGAAGGAAATCTGGTATCACTCATCTGATGGACATGGCCAATTCATCTAAGCTAATGACCACTGATTCTATACACTTGGCATGTGCTTTTCCAAGAACAGCAATAATGGCAACATGGTCTTCCCTTTTGATCCTAAATATGGATCAAAGTTTTTGTTGGTGGAAGCACTCAAGCTTTTTCAAGTCACATTGGTAAAGTGTTCAATGGGTTGATTCCTATCAGGTGGTGTGAATTCGATCATATACCTATTTTTCATCAATAGGAAATGTTCGCACGGTACCGTAACAACAGTCCCGTAGCTGATCACCATTTTGAGTTCTAGATGAACTGCTCTACAACAATGGTAAGTTGTAGCTCACAGTACAAACAACTGCCATTGTCAGCAAATGTTTCACGTGTGTCGCATTCATGAAGTAAACACACCAGTCAGATAACTTCTCTTGCTCACAAGTACCTCAGTTGCAGAGTTGTTAGGTTATGATAATTTTTCTCTCATACGAACATCTTAAATACTACTCTCCATTTTTACGTCCATAGTTAACACCATTTTGACAGAATCTGTATTTAATTATAATATTGCAATTTTGCTGGGTAAATCCTATCTTTCGAGTTTATAAGAAGGTTCTAGGATGAACTCGAAAATAAATACCTTGGTACAACCTTTCGAACAATTTGTGCTTTTTCCCTCCTTTGGTGCATGTTCGTTTTCCAGAAAGACAAAGTAAACTTCACTGTCAACAACATCCTTCCTCAAAAATGTTATTTCACATGTATCAACGCTGCTAACAAAATAAAAATATTCAATCCTCTTTTTTGTCCGGACATCCATTCCTAATTGAAGATTTACGATTGAAATTTGAACTGACAGCTACATTTTGTTGGATGTGACTACTACAAGAAAGAAAGGAAAAGTGTAAGGATATTTGGCACGAATTTCATTCACCAGAGGCCATGATGAACAGATCTTAGATGTGCAAGAATTAAGACCTCTGGCATTTTGTAAATTCTCTTGTGGTGCATAGCTATCACTATAAAATCTGCAAGATGATAGGGCACCACCAACCAGACCCAAAATACACCCGAACTATGTAACCTCTTCTGTGCGAGATACAACATTCTCAAATTACATAAAATCAGCTTCATGGTCCGTATCGCACTTAAACAGATTCACAACTATTTTTTATTTTCCACCTTGTCGATACACTAAATTGCTTAAGGCAACTTATTGGTTAAAAGTGGTACACGTTTCGTATATTAACAACATCTTATATTGAAAAAGTATCAATGTTTTAGAGGAAGTGTCCTTAAAATTAACATAAGAATATCCTCTAACTTCCTCTAAAACATAAGAATATTCGTATGTTAATTTTAAGAACACTTCCTCTAAAACATTGATACTTTGTCCATATATGAATGTTTCATCTAAACAGTGTTATGTGGCTGAAGATGTTGTTAATATACAAAATGTGTACCACTTTTAACTAATAAGTTGCCTTAAGCAATTTAGTGTATCGACAAGGTGGAAAATAAAAAATACTTGTTTGTGAACATTCTCAAATGTCGAAAAAGAGATAAACCAGTAAACCAGTGTATCAAAGATTAAAATTGTATTAATGTAGTTGCACAGTCTGTGCACATTTCATTAATAGCAATAACAATAACCCTATTTTTTTTGTAAGAATTTTTATGTTGGTGAAATCATATACTGGTACTTTTAATTCTGCACACTCTTTACCTTCCTCCTTTATTTTCATTTGCCTCATGCTCCTCTACATCACGGTTAGGTAATGTGAAGGTAGAAGGCGTGGTATATATAGTGTACTTAATGTCATAAATGATTATGATAATGAATAAACCATTCTTAATGTTCACAGTATATAATTTTACAACTTGGAAACAGTGAAATTTAGATTTGTATGCGAATCATTTGTAATCCAATTTTTTTTTTTAAGCACTACGGTCAGATTTAAGTGTATTGTACTATCTTTACAAACTAATACTGCAATAAATTTGATACATTGTTATCAATAGTTAACATACTTTTAAAAACTCAAAATAGTGACTGGTTTCCCACACTAGTAGATTGATTCTGTTCTATATGCAAAATAAATTGGTGATTGGATTCATCCTACCTTGTGAGGTAAAACCGGGTCAAAAAATTAAATGTAAATAATAAGCGAAAATATGAATAAAATACAAATTAATTTGTGGATCTAACATCATCAAAGTTAAATAATAAATTCAAATTTATAGTACAATCAAACTGCAGGGAATGGAACATTTTCTTTAAATTCCCAATTTTGATCAGATTTACCCCATTTTACAGTATGTCCTCTTCTTATCATACTGCCAGGTAATGATGTAATCAAGGATGTGCCAGTGCTTGGAACAAGGATGCATCCACGTGGTCTTGAAACAGTTAGGCAGTCGAAATTGAGAGTGTTGGAGATGAAGAGTTCATGTTCTGCATATAGACTGAAAAGCAATAGTCCATTTGGATTACAAATGCCAAGTCCTTGTTTCCCATCAAATTTTTCCACAGCCGATTATCTCTCCAAACTCTGGCACTGAAATCGCCAAGGAGTAAGTGCTTATCTGTAGATGGTACTTTGGTGATGGTTGTGGGTTCACATTTTGCAAAGTGGGAAAGTAAATTTCAACCACATTTTCTTCAATCACAAGCTCTAACTACTCTGTACTGACTTAAAGTTGCTTGAGGGTGTGAGTTTCTTCTTTGCTGACAACAGAATGTGTTGTTATCTTGCAGTCAGAACAACTTGAAGCTGCTAATGAAAATAATTCATATCTTCCATAAAGAGAAATTCACTCTGTTTTTCTCTAATTGACACCTTCATCCCACCATTCTCCACTCTAGTAACCAAACTGGATTATACGAGGGCTATTTTTTTCAACCTCCAATGGGCTATAAAAAAGGCACATCAACATAATAAAATGATTTTATCACTTAAAAGTTAGTCGTTTCATACTTATTTTTCAACAAAATCGCCAAAATGATTTAGGCATTTGCCAAATCACGACACCAGCTTTCTGATGCCCTCTGGAAAGAAGCCTGCTGCCAGTAAGGTAATGTGCGCCTGGTCATTTACAGATCCTTTATTTTCATCTGCATCTAAAGTTAAAACATAGGTGGAAATAAGAGTCATAAAAGAACCTCATGAGAATGGAATGTACAGTCATGTCTTTCACTGATTGCAATGGGTAAGATGGTGATCAGTAACCAGTTCAGTCTTAACAGTGAATCCAACACCACAGATGCGTCTTTTCCCGCTACTCCTTTCCCTTCCACAAGACGGTATATTCTGAACCAAACTCAGTAAGTTTGCCTTCAGTTGACAGTTTGGTTTCATTCAAAGCAGCAATGTTGACTCTAGTGAGTTCATGGGTAACAAGAGCTATTCTTCTCTTAGGCCTGTCATTATCTTTCACGCCAAGTAAGTTTCTGATGTTCCACGTTCCGATTTTCAGAGTGTACTTGTCTTGCCTGCTTTTCATTTTCAACTGCATGTGGGGCGACCCGCTGGTTGTGGTCGCCCAGCCAGACATAAGATGTGACTTCCGATGTTTACCTCACCTTTTCTAGGACATAACTATACTAAGTTTTGAAGTTAGCTCAGCTCAACTGAAGGACCTTTAATTACAAGATAATTTGCATTTACCAGTTCTCAGACTCTTATTATAATAAGTATAGTTTCAATCAAACTATGATAACTGGGTTCACATTTTGCAAAGTAGAAAAGTAAATTTCAACCACATTTTGTTCAATCACAAGCTCTAACTACTCTGTATTGACTTAAAGTTGCTTGAGGGTGTGAGTTTCTTCTTTGCTGACAACAGAATGTGTTGTTATCTTGCAGTCAGAAGAACTTGAAGCTGCTAATGAAAATAATTCATATCTTCCATAAAGAGAAATTCACTCTGTTTTTCTCTAATTGACACCTTCATCCCACCATTCTCCACTCTAGTAACCAAACTGGATTATATGAGGGCTATTTTTTTCAACCTCCAATGGGCTATAAAAAAGGCACATCAACATAATAAAATGATTTTATCACTTAAAAGTTAGTCGTTTCATACTTATTTTTCAACAAAATCACCAAAATGATTTAGGCATTTGCCAAATCACGACACCAGCTTTCTGATGCCATTTGGAAAGAAGCCTGCTGCCAGTAAGGTAATGTGCGTCTGGTCAATCTCCTGAAGTTCTTTGTTTGTGTGCCATAAATAGAGGTTTATGATCAGTGAACTTTCTACAGCAATCCCAAACATTTCAAGGTCTTCTCTGTACATAATTGTAACTCAACACTTAGGATACTGGAAACTTTGTTCATGCTGGTTCCCAACAATGTTGACTAACGATCGCAAAACTCAGCGAATGGAGTCAGCCATAATGTTTCTCATGCATTACCATAGTGAGGGGGAAGAGTTTTTAAAGTCTATCGTTACTGGCGAGGAAACTTGGGTCCTGTCTCACACTCCAGAATTCAAAGAACATTCTAAGTATTGGATGCATCCTTCTCCAAACAAGCCAAAAAGTTTAAAATGATGTTGAGGTACAGGAAAACAATGCCTGCCTTTTTTTTTTTTACTATTAAAGTGTCTTGTTGTTTGTCAAGTTTGTCCACGTTTACTCTTCTTGTTCCTCCACTCTACTAACCAAACTTGATGTCTTTCTGTGCTAGTTGTATCCATCCAATATTACTGGTTCTTTGTTTGCAATTGTATTTCCTTCCTCCAAGTTTGTCCACTTTTACTCTTCTTGTCTATTTCTAGAATTTCACAATTACTTCAACATGTGCTCTAAAAGTCTGCTATTAGTGAGACTATATCTCTTCATTCTAATCTCAATCAAACACACCATAATTTTACTTTCTCAATTTGTATGTGCATTTCTTAATTTTCCATCTTGTTTTCCAAACAGATGGAAGAACTTTATTGTAGTTGTTTAGAGGGAACATCTCACTGCTTTTATCAACACTGATGCTTCAAGTCTACACGTCAAAACCGGCTTAGTATTGTATAGATGTAAGATTATGCTTTATGCTCAATAAATTTTTCTTCTTCACACAGAGTAAATTATTTCATGAATTAAGTCATATATAGAAATATAGGAATGTGAAAGGGATCACATAATAGGATGACTATTATGACACGTCAGCGTGAGAAGAGGGAACAACAGAAGGAGAAAACAACATCAAATACACTGGCGGAAAAAATATCCAAACACCATGAAATAAGGATTGTAGAATACGGCAATTTTGGCAACATATTTGTCGAGGTAACATATTTAATTGATTAAAGGTACAAGACTACAGGTTAATATCTGCATGAGAAAAGCCATTGCAAATGTGCCATGCTGGTCCATTAATAACCAATGTAATCACCTGACTGTTGAATGCAGGCATGCAAACGTGCATGCATTCTGTCATACAGATGCCAGATGTCAGCTTGTGGGATCGCGTTCCATGCCTGTTTCACGTGGTTGGTCAATACGTAGACAGTTACAGTAATGCCCAATGATGTTCCATACAGATCAGCAGATTGAGCAGGCCAAGGCAACATGTCAACACTCTGTAGAGCACATTAGGTTACAACAGCAGCATGGGGACGTGCATTATCCTGTTGGAAAATACCCCCGGGAATGCTGTTCACGAACGGCAGCATAACAGGTCGAATCACCAGACGGATGTACACATCTGCAGTCAGGGTGCGCGGGATAACCTCAAGTGTCCTCCTGCCGTCATTCCAAATTACTCCCCAGACCAGAATACCCAATTGACGTCCAGTGTGCCGACGCTGCAGACAGGTGGAATGCAGGTGCTCAACCGGCTTCCTCCTAACCAACACACGGCCATCACTAGCACCAAGGCAGAACCGGCTTTCATCGGAAAACACAACAGACCTCCACTTCATCCTCCAATGAGCCCTCACTTGACACCACTGAAGTTGCAAACGGCAGTGGTTTGGGGTAAGTGAAATGCATGCCGCAGGTCATCTGGCTTGGAGCTGTCCTGTAAGTAACCGATTTTGAACAGTTTGTTGCACCACCATGGTGTCAACTGCCGCTCGAATTGCTGCTGTAGACGCAGTCCGCTGCGCTACAGCCATATGCCGAATACGGCGGTCCTCCCTCTTGGTGGGGCCACGGGGATGTCCGGAGCCCGGTCTTCTTGCAAGCGTACCTTCTCGTGACCATTACTGCCAGCACGCATGCACAGTGGAGACATTTCTGTCAAGTCGTTCTGCAATATCGTGTGAGGAAATTCCACCTTCATGTAGCCCTATTATGCGGCCTTGTTTGAACGCAGTGAGCTGTTGATACTGGCCTCTTCATCGCCGTAAAAGCATTCTGGACCCGCTCACAGTCACTCCATCCAATCTCACAGGTAACTAACGCTCTCTCACAGTACAGCCCGTATTTAAAGCAAACCTGATGTATAGTACATATTAATGTGACTTGCAGGATATTTGAATCAATATCATCTTTCAGATGTATCAACACGCCTACCAACGTTTGTTAACCTAACACAACCCCTTCCTGGTGATTGGATATTTTTTTCTGCCAGTGCATGAAATCACAAAATAGCATCATCATATACTGCTTTCTTCAAACAGAAAGTCACACTCCTCATCAATGTCGGTTTTTCTACACCCAAGTATCAGAAATAATATGGACTTTGAGGAATGATTTATTACTTAAATTACATTTTTCCTGTAAACAAGAAAACTGGGAATATCCTACCCTGAGTCATGTTAGAAATAAAATATATATGGTTACATCAGTCTACACAAGTGATATATTGCAAGCTCTAACCGAATTATAAACTTGACATTAATTTAAACCACAAAAGATTTCCAGGTGGAACTTCATCTCAGAAAGAGGTCAAACACAATGAAAAAAGATATTTGGATCCTAACTAGTGTAAGAGAGCAGAGGAAGTGAAAGCGTGCAGGTACTTACATCTGTATCAGTGCAGTAGGTTGCATGAAGGCAGGGATTAGAAGAGCATGAATCAACGTGCTTGTTGCAAGTAGGGCCCGTGAAATCAGGCAGACAATAGCACATATCTTCAATGCAGGTACCACCATTAAGGCAAGTCACAGTTGTGCACCATTCCACACGGATTTCGCAGATTGAACCTTTTGGTACAACACATATCATGCAACACATACAACACATTCAACATGCAAGTAGTATTCCACAAGCCAGACACACACTGTTATCTTATTTTTGTTAGCAAAAACAAACAATTCACACAAATTTATAGGGCCAGAAAATTCCTTCAGCCATTATTAAAAATCATCCCAGTCTTTTTCTTGACAAAAAAAAAAAAAAAAAAAGGTATAAAATAATTATTAGTATACTACATCTTAAATGATGTATCTGAGGTATGGAAAGGTATTCAGGAATTTTTTCAATGATACCAATGACTATCTTTTCCTACAGTAAACTCAACATTATTAGGCTTGTGGTAAAGAAACTAGGTCTGTCCACAAATGAATTTGGAATTCAGGAGATAAGGAAACAAGACAAAAGTACATGGACATATTTGGTGAAGAGTTCCAAAGAGACAGGATCAACTAAGCTCCATTCTCCCAGTCAAAATCCTGTCTCTACCTTTGCTTTATGCAACACAATTTTTACATGCAGTCACCAAGATATGAACATGATATACAGTATACAACATAAACAAAACATGGTTTACAGTGATAAGAATCAAGGGCTATGAAAAGCAGTAGCTATCCAAAAAGGCATTAAGTAGGGCTGCAGTTTTCCTTGCTTCTTTTCAATCATTATTTAGCGTATGGCATAAAATTCCTTTTCAATATTTATATAGAACTGGTAAAGGAAATCTTAATTCGGAAAAGAAATCACATTCCAAGTAATCAAAACCCCAAGATTTGCTGATGATACTGTTATTGTAACTTTCATTCTACAGAAGATCTGGAGAAATTGCCGAATGGTCCTGGGGAACAAGTACAGTACAAGACGAAAAATAAATACCTAAATCCCAGGCTTGAATCGGCCAGGCTATCTAGAGTCAGCCACTCGGACATAATTATAATGAAACATGTATATTACTTCTTTAATATACCCATACAGACCATTGAAGCATAGGCTTGTAAACACTTTCATTTAGGTTAGAGCGGCCAATACGCAACATATTGTTAGTGAATTAAAATATCTGACCTTGAAAACACTGATGTGAATAATTATGTCCAATTTGGAATAATACAGCATGGTTGTGCTTATCGTATAAAGACGAAATTTTTCTTAAGGGTTCTTATTATTGTTCTTAGCTAGCAACAGTAGCAATAATTATTTTATTTCTTATAAGATGCGATTACGCAAAGAAATTCAACTCTCGAACTGAGTCAGCCACCTGGCTATTCCTAAAAACAAATTGGCACGCTTTCTGTGAGCTGAAGGAATTGCTCTCTCTCTTTTAACAGCATTCGATGCCATAGTGACATAAAAAATGTGAACGAGGATATTAAAGTGCAAAATCTGTAGATTAGACATGATGCCAAAAAATATGGTATCCCCAAGGTCAATGTCAGGTAATCAGTGTAGTGGAAAAAATGCTGGAAAGCATGGGAAATAGCCCAAAATACAAAAATGCCTGCCTATCGACCAAATTTTGAGAAGTATTCCTGTGAAAAGGCAATGATAATAAATCCATGTTATTAATGTACATAAATGAAATGCCAAATGTGTCACCAGAGATCCTTTACATGCCAAAATTGTACAACATGGAGTGTCAAATGGATGTTTTTCCACCCTTCAAAAATCTGATTACCTCTGCTGGGTTTTATGATAGTAATCATGTCAATGTTTCTTATTGTTACTTCCAGTTTTACATTGATCCCAAAGAAGTATTTTGGCAACTTAAAAATAGCCTGGAAGATATTCCTACAACAAAAATCCTCAATTGCGACAAAAACAACTTAACTGATTAACCCGGAAGAAAAGTTGCCTTTTGCAAGAGGGACACTAAATACTGAGAGAGAATAATGGTCAGCTCAAAATCAGCAACAAACGTGAGGTTTGCTGGTACCACAAACAGTAAATCTCCCCCCGATTTCATGTCGTCTACAAGGCTGAAAGATGTGGGACACATGAACCAAGACAGCTGATCGAAGTGTGGTTGGTTCAACAACGTTACCTTCAAGGACCGATTCCAGTCAACGGTAATTCTATAGGCAAGAAAGCTTGAAGGCCCAAAGGTAGTGCTTGGAGATAACTTATCCTGCCACATCTCTGCTGATGTCCTCAAAATGTACTCTGAATTAGACATTTTGATGTAGCATTCTACAGGCCTCTTAAAATGGCACAGTTTTGTTAAACTGGAGGCTAGGAACTGACAGAAAACTCATGATGATTCAAAAGAACTTATTCCCGATGACTCTTAAGGAATTAATGGAATCCATTAGTCCTAACACACCCTGCAATTTACAGTCCAGATTTAGAACCTGTGGGATATTTCCCTTTAATCCAGTGAAAGTACTGGACAAAATACAGTCCTCAGAGAAAGTTCAAGAGCCAACTTCACCAACATTTGTGACAGTGGAAGTTGTTATTAATATGCTCCAGGATATTTACTATGGAACAAAATCTAAAACATCACTAAAAGAAATAGAAAAATTGCTGTTCAATCAGGAAAGGTGTGTGCATGAAGACTGATGAACCATCAATTCAAGATAGCTCAGCTAGGACTGCAGGGTGTTCTGGAACATACCACGCCAGCACAGGAAGCAAGAAATCTAAGATATAAAAAGGAAGCATCCATCAATGTCTAAGGAATAGAGAGAGAGTGAATTGGAAGACACTTATTCCGTACATGGCTGACCCAATAAATGCTATGACAAGAAAGACAATACAAATTAAACAAATGTTGTAAAAATGGCAGATTCAGAACAAGGACACTGGTTATTAGTGAAGTTTCCCCACAGAGAAGTCCATCAGATATTACATGGAGTGTGCTGAAAACATATCTGTTTTAAAAGGAAATGTGGAGATCTGAAACTAAAGTGGTCAAATGTGCTGGATGTAACGCGACTGATTATGATGGGATCAAACATTTGCTGGTCACCCCACTGTACTGAGAAAGAAAAGGCTGTTTCATTTTTTCTGGACATTTCCTGGGCTACTGCGTCAATTAATTGTAGACATCCTTCTACTGTATTTTTCTGTAATAGAATGTATCAATGTATATTACCAACAGTGAACTTAAAATTGTATTGAAAACTGTGTTAAAAATGTTCAAAGTCTTTATGAAAGCAAAGAAAACAAACAAAATAAAATATGATAATACAGCAAAAACTGGCCAGTAAAATGCAAAATGTTATCACCCAGGCTCGGATAATTATGTGCTTAAATATAATTTATTTAACTGAATAAGTTTTATTTTTTATGTTATTTATGTGTTGTTTTGAAATTAACTACATATTCTGGTGGTATGTTCTACTTCTTAGAATGTCTCCTGCCCATATTTTTAAAAAAATTTTGGCATTTCTAGCAATTGGCTTCTCTGTTCCGCCAGTGCATCCTTGTCTTTGTATTCTATTTCAAGACAGGAATTCCCCGATCATTAAGGACAGAAGGGAGTTGGAGCCATTACAGACTCATTAAGTCTCCTTTGCCCCTTCACTAATCCGTATAGTAATAGGAAATTTCACCTGAAATTACAATGGTTTGCCAAATTGTAAGAGATAGACTGACAGTGTGGAGTTCTTGTTTCAACAAATAAGATGTGTCCAAAAACTGCGAAGAGTGTTACTTTGAACCACTTTGGGCAGCAATTTGGAGACCTTCTAAAAATGATGGAAGTGTATTACTGTACAATATTTTGTGAGAAACCCATAGCTACAGACATTCATTTTGCAAGTTACACAACATACTGCAACAGCAAAACACATTAAATGTGCATCGTTAAAGATGCCGACACAATGTTCGCTTCCTGAAATGCAAGATGTGAGATGTGAGACTGCAGCATCCAGTACTATCTGAAATGTTAGAGAAGTACGTCAAGCTTCCTCTCCCTGATGAGTCAACACTGTGCAAGTACTATTTATCTAAACTTGGATGGATGGATTACAATGGACAAGTCAACAGATGCTACTGGCCATTATTATTATTATTATTATGAACAAATACGTAGCCAACATCACAGTCAGTGTATTAAAATGCAATCCATCACTGTCATTTTTACTGACGATGGTACATCTCGAAAAAACTGTCATACACCAACTAAAGCTTTTAATGCCTTTAATGATGATGCAGTGCTTCTGTGGCCTGATGGCATCCGATATGATAAAGTGCATCTATTAATTACAGATGCTACGCCCTACATGGTTAAAGCCTGCCAAGGGTTGAAAGTTTTGTATAGAAAGATACTTCATTTAAATTGTTTAGCACATGGTGCCATCGTGTTGCTAAAACAGCAAGGATTATTTTTCCAAACGTGAACATAATAATACAAGGAAGAGTTTGATAAAGCACCCAGTCGTGTGAGTTTATAAAGCACCTCCGCAACCCGTGTACATCAGGTGGGGATCAGAGTTAAGGCTTTTTGCAGATGATGTTGCACTGTATGGTGTGAGCGTACTTGGTGTGCTAATATGCGAACAATTTTGAGCTTATAAAATCAGTCTTTAAAAAAAAAAATAAAAAAAAAAAATGATGATGCTGTGTGCATTAGTAAGTCTTTAGAAGCTATGTGAAGGGAGTTCAAGGAGACTTGGTATAAATCAAATCTAACTTTGTTTTCTTAAGTTCCACAAATCACAAAACTTGAAAAAAGAAAGAAAAAAAAGACATACCACTTTCGTTAGCTCTGAAGGATATTCTTGAAGTCTGTGAGAAGAATGAGAATTCTCCCGGAGAGCCCGCGAAATGAGTTCTGACAAAATTGAGGCACGTCCTTTCAAAGAATCCAGGGCACAATAAAGAATTTTCACTGTCAGACATTGTGTGTTTTAAATATCCACCAGTAACCTCATCCAAAGTGGAGAAGAACTTTGAGGTACAAAACTGTTTTAGCTGAAAATAGGCACAGCTTTTCTTTTTGAAAACTTGAAAATGCTGCTTGTTCTGTATTGTAATGCTAAAGAGTAGAAAGAAGCTTTGACTTGTGTAATTTTCTATTTATTTTGCATTTGGAAACCAAGGAGGAGGATTTTTTATTAAGCATGGCTTCATTCATGTAATCAAAGCTCTGTGTGTGTGTGGTTTTTTTTTTTTTAAGACAAGCAAAATGCTCCAGTGTGAGCAGTTTCATGTACGGCACCAAGTGGCGTAAGTGGAGTGTGTTTCTTTTCCATTATTTTATTCTAGATATTCACGGTCAGTTAGCGGAATTGCTGATGTGTATATATATATATATATAAGTTACCACTTGAAAATTATGAAATCCTGTATACTTGTGTTTATATCTTCTATGTATCTTGCACATGAAAATACTGCTGTATTTTTTTCTGTACTAATTTACGTTGCTGATCAATACCAAATAGCAAATTTTAGTGCATCTGAGGGTTATTCATGGATAAAGGTGTTGGCTGTGATTAACTGTCTAAAAATATTAATGGTTTTACATCCCACTAACTAATTTTTAATGCCGAGGTGCCGGGATTTAGTCCCGCAGGAGTTCTTTTATGCGCCAGTAACTTTACCAACACAAGACTGACATATCTGAGCACCCTCAAATACCACCGGACTGAGCCAGGATCAAACCTACCAAGTTGGGGTCAGAAGGCCAGCACCTCAACCATCTGAGTCACTCAGCCCAGCTGTTTAACTGTCTAACAGTGCATGTTTGTGTAGGTGTGGCGGGGGCAAAATTTAATTTAATTTTTACATCAGTTGAGCATATTTAGGTACTTTAGTAACAGTATAAGAAGAAACAATCAGTGCTATGAAAAGTTCCATCTGATGTGGCCTTTTCTTCCACTCTTTAGAATTAAATTCTAAAACAGCACGTACATGTTTTCATATCCTGCATCTGCAGTAAGTACTGTAGGATTCGAAACTGCAGCAATTGCTGACCTGGTAACCGCAAAGTATGCCTGACAGAACATATGTACTGTGGACTGGTTTATTCAATCAGCTGGAAGTTTCAACTGTATTATCGAGTAACTTCGTAGTATAATTATAATTATACCAGTACCGCTTGTAATCAACTAGGAATGTAAGATTACATTTCTAATTCTACTTGTATTGAATAGGTTGAACCATTATATATCTTATTTCAATTTAATATTTTTAAAAGTTAATCACACATTTTTCACTTTTTTTAACCACATAAATACACATTTCTGAGAAGTTAACTAAATAATTATCCGAGCCCTAGTTACCACATATTTGAAGTGGGTGGCCGATTCAAGCCTATCTGCTGGATAATGGAATGCAGCTGAATATGGTTAGGTGATGCAGGAATATTAAATTAGGAAATGAAGTCTTGGAAGTAGATGATTACTGTACCTGGGTAACGGAATAATTAAGAATGGTAAGTAAGGAGGACAAAATACAGACCAACACAAGCAAGGAAAGCCTTTCTTAAAATAAGAAATTTGTTCACATCAAACATAAAAATACATATCAGAAAGATATTTTTGAAGATTTTTGTGTCAATTGTGGCATTGCATGCAAGTGAAGAATGGAAATAAGTACATAAAGAAGGAGAATAGAAGCTTCTGGAAGGTGGTGTACCAGAAGAATGCTGAAGATTGGATGGGTTAATTGGATCACAAATGAAGAGATGTGAATCTAGTTCGTGAAAGGAGAATAAGGCACTCAGGACTTGTTCAGTTTTTGAGGGTACAATAGGAAGAAATAACAGCAGAGGTAGACTAAGGCGTGAATATAACAAATAGATTACAAAGCAGTCGTTACACAGAAGTAAAAAAGTGTTTTTTGTTGGGTTTTTTTTTGCATTGCACCGACACAGATATGTCTTTTGGCAACGAAAGTAAAAAAAAAAAAAGTGATCACAGATAAGGTGGAATGGAGAACTGCATCAAACCATTCGACGGACCAATAACCCACACAACAATATATACTGGTAAAGCGTATGAACCACAGAGGGAATTTATATGATGTGAGAAGTGCCCTCTCGCAAGAATTCATAGCAGCCAACCACGTCGGTGCTCCAGTCTCAAGCACCTAAAGAAAGATTTAATGGGTGCAGTACACCCATTCAGTTTTTTTTTTTTTTTTTTCTGTACTATAATACATTCTGCTGTTAACAGCATTTTTCATAACTTTAACTGCTGTAAACAGATTTAGTTTTTACTGGACCAGTTACTTTAATTCAAAGCTTCAAGTAGTTATGGTTGTTAAATAGTAAAGTGTAGACTGTTTCTATAGAGTGTTATAGTGATACAAATAAGCAGATGATTGTGTTCAAATTATTCAACAGATAAGTTCACAACAGAGTTGCTGAAAATGAGGAAACGATAGAAATAGAATGGTAAGAAACCGTGGTAACTTTGATCTGGCAGTTGAAGAAAATGCCTTCAAACAACCATGAGTTAGCAGAGGCTGGACCACCTGGCTGTTTTATTGTACACGTCTGCACATACTAACTAATTCTTTGGATCTGGAGCAAGCAGCCACTGAGTTCATCAGCAAAATGTCTACGACTCAATACATTCTACGTGGCACAACGAAAATGATGATTTCAGATAGACATTATGATATTTTATTATTTCAGTGTATATTATCTTTTATGCATTTATGTTACATAGATGCAGAATCTTGAAGACAGGAAAAATTATTAAGGAAACACATACCCCCCTTCCCCCAATATTGTAAAATATTCAGTAAACTGTTTCCTTAATAATTTTTCCTGTCTTTTACAATCTCCACAATTTAAAATATTCAACTTTCATTTCCTTTTAATGATTGATTTTATCATTGTGAAAGTATGAGCACCCACTGAACAAATTAAAAGTGGGCTCCCATTCAAGGATTGTGTTATGAAGGTTTAATTTCTGACTAAAGAGCAATATGGATTTGGGGCACTGAAGAAACACAGCTGTTATGTGGTTTATCATAGCTAATGCCTATAAGAGATTTGGTCTACATCAGTACTATTAGTTCAAATGAATGAAAGATATTTCAACTCAATTCATTAATAATTCAAGAACTGCTGTAAAATAAAATTGTGTTACTATTGTATACATGAAAAGCACACTTAAGCACTAAAACACAGTAACAAGAAGCACATAATACATGGGGAACAATGTTGGATGTATCATGCAGGTAGCACAGACTAACAAGGTATCTTGCACACCCATGTAAATACAGTAACAGACCACTTAAATAGAAACCACTTGGTAATTCTCATTATTTAAATTAACAATTCAAAAAGGTGAGTTTCGAGTCATGATTCCATTATATACATCAAAATTCAAGTATAACAGATATGAATATAGACTAGAAAAGTGTGTTATATGATTCTCTTCTGAATGTACAAACTTCCCACAATCTTTCTTTTCTTCACTCTTTATGCAAACATACAGCATGTCTATCATATACACATCAAATAACTGTCATGTAGAACAAACTAACAATAACAAGAAAAAGAAAGACACAGACACACACACACACACACTTACCAAGGCATAGCAGTGCATATCAAATAATATTACAGCAAAATAAAATATTTAATGTCTTCATCAGTGTGACTATGAGAATGCATATACAGTAGGCCTATAGTGGGTTTTGTCTTAAAATGGTTTATTCATTACTGAAAAGTGAAAGTTTAAGAATTTGTTTTCCTGACCCTGCAGAAAGCATTTGAACTATGAATCAGTCGTGTGTCATGTTTTTCCTATCAGCAACAGAACAGCCGTGTGTTGAGTTCAATGCATGGTAGGTGCACGTGAATCCATCCTGGACTTGGATGCAAGAAATTCTTGCTAGTGAGCGAGTGCCTGTTGAAAAGACAGGTTTGTGAGTTGTGGACTGTTCTGTTTTGTGCAGTTTTTTTTTTTCATAATTTTGGTTTATGTCACACCGACAGATAGATCTTATGGTGATGATGGGATAGGAAAGGCCTATGAGTGGGAAGGAAGCAGCCGTGGCCTTAATTAATGTACGACAACTACATTTCCCTTGTGAGAAAATAGAAAACTATGGGAAACCATCTTTGGGGCTGCCGACAGTGGGGTTTGAACCCACTATCTGCCGAATGCAAGCTCACAGCTACGTGACCCTAACTGCACAGCCAACTAACACCGTGTTTTGTGTATGAAATCATTAAGTGTGTGTATTATGGCTCTGTATATGTTTATTACTGCACAACATGTGTTTATCTACAATTCATAAGTGTTAAGTCAGACAGCCCATCAAGTACAAACATGATTTCAAGAAAGATTCCCGGGTGTATAAGTTTGCGGTTGTACAACAAGGTATGTTCTTTTACAATAAATTTCAGGCTATGGGAAGTGTTCAGCTTAAGAAACCGAACAGACAATGTAGAGTTCTCCAAAAAAGGAAAACTGGTCAAGGTTTGAGAAATTCTTTAAAAATATCCTTAAAGAACCTCATCAGAACTACAGCTAGTTATGAATAGTTTTGTGAAGAGGTACCCAAAATATGAGTACAATGAAGGTGGGCAGTTTCAGAATCACTTCAATAATATTAGTGAGTAACAAGTTCCTTAAAATAGTTCATGATACTGTTGTATGGTTGCATCACCACTGCTGAACTCTACTAACACACAGGTAACATGCACTAACAGGAAAAACACCATGTGGGTGTTCTTAGTTCAAATACTCTCACTGTACAACAGAAAGAAGAATAAATTTCCATCAATTTAAACAACTGAAGTTTTGTCATTTTATTTTGGACATATTCTGGACAATAACTAACCTGAACCACAAAAACACTCCTAGAATGAGTGGCAAATAAAATAATATCACTAATGTTACAAAGAAGAAAATCTGAAAGATTTAGTACAGTTTCACCACTACACCATAAAGTTGGTGTTCCTGCCAGCTTGTTAATACTGCTTGTATTCTACTTTCATAAGATGGCATTTTCAAACAATAACGACGACAACAACAACAACAACAACAACCTGCAATAGAAAACAATAACAGGCTTGCAGATATCCTTTGAAAAGACAGAAGTAATGTCAAACATCAAAGACAACAAGACCCAACTGAACACCAAATAATGGAACAATAAACCCCATGTATAAGTTTAAATACCTTGGTGAGTTGATCCAATCAATTGGACTAGATACAGAGGCCCTAGCACCAAGAGCACGGAAAATGGAGATAGCTTTCCAAACCAACCGGAGCATATATACCGAAAGGTGCTTTTCTATAAATACCAAAATTCACCATTATAACACTGTCGTCAAACCGGTATCTCTCTATGTGTCAGAATACCTTATCCTCTCTCAAAAATGTGCACTTGCTAAGTTAGAGCAAAAAGAGAAAAATTCTCCACAACGTTCTTGGCCCAAATTACAAAACGGTATGCACACATAAGAAAATCCAGACAAGAAATCTACTTTAAGGTAGAGAAGATCACAGACACAATCTCCGGCTCCATGGGTAAATGATTAGCATGCTGGCCTTTGGTCACAGGCGTCCCGGGTTCGATCCCCGGCAGGGTCGGGAATTTTAACCATCGTTGGTTAATTTCACTGGCAAGGGGACTGGGTGTATGTGTCGTCTTCATCATCATTTCATCCTCATCACGATGCGCAGGTCCCCTACGGGCGTCAAATCAAAAGACCTGCAACTGGTGAGTCGAACATGTCCTCGGACACTCCCGGCACTAAATGCCATACGCCATTTCATTACAGACACAATGCGCAAACGCAGGGCTCACTTCTACGGTCACTTATGACTCTCGATGGACAAAATGCATTTTTAATAATTTTGACTCAAAACCAACATTTCCCTGGTACGTTAACATCAAGAAAGACCTCGAAGAAATGGGACTACAACCAGATGACGCGCACAAACGAGACCTTTTCAAAAAAAAAAAAACAGCATTGTGACTTTTGGGACTTTCCAGGATGTGAAGAGGACAACTGGTGCAAAGTGGTCGGATGAACAACGTGCTCAATACAGCGAACTAATGAAAACCTACTGGATCAATCGAAAACTGAGTAAATGTCAGAAAGTATTATGAAACTTATCGTGGTCCCTAAATGGCCTATTAGCAAATAGTAAATAATCATTCATCCCCTCGGGGGGAGCCTGTTAACCTCTAGAGGGCGCAACCCCAGGTGGCGGATAAGGGGCCCACAACAATGTGGGCTGGTGAATATACCTGTGAAATGAACCCGCGGACCAACAGGTAGCCCAACTCCTGGGGGCTTTACAATACTGGGACACCCTCTCTCCAGGGGTCATATGAGGACGCCCTAACACAGGGTGATGTGTGAAGACCCCAATGATGATCAACAGTAGAGAAGATAGACTTTGGTATGGTGGTGATGGCGGAAGAGGCAGCCCTGTACTTCGGGATTAATACAAGTACAACTGGTCAACGGCTTCCAAGGCGGAGGAAGATGTTTAGTACCATCTCAATGGCAAAGAAGGTGGAAGAACCACAATGGGGAAGACTGGTCAACAGCTTCCAAGGCAGAGGAAGATGTTTAGTACCATCTCAATGGCAAAGAAGGCGGAAGAACCACAATGGGGAAGACTGGTATCTTTTTTTTTTTTTTTTTTTTTGCTAGGGGCTTTACGTCGCACCGACACAGATAGGTCTTATGGTGACGATGGGATAGGAAAGGCCTAGGAGTTGGAAGGAAGCAGCCGTGGCCTTAATTAAGGTACAGCCCCAGCATTTGCCTGGTGTGAAAATGGGAAACCACGGAAAACCATCTTCAGGGCTGCCGATAGTGGGATTCGAACCTACTATCTCCCGGATGCAAGCTCACAGCCGCGCGCCTCTACGCGCACGGCCAACTCGCCCGGTACTGGTATCCTTAGCTGAGCAGGCGGAAGTATTAAACCTACTGGAGCTCACAACCTCGGTAGTAACATGATTAGGATGTAATAACCCTAATCCACCCAACACAGTTTTTAACTAAAGCATGGAGGACAAACATAAGGAAATGATTACCTCAGGTGGTACGCAATCCACCGTCACTTTCAATGACGCTCGTGGGCCTTCGGATTCTGGGGAGCCCACACCGACATACTACAAGGATGAGTCGGAGCATCCTGAGACCTCTTGCAACAAGATTACAGCATGAACAACCCAACTACTTTGCCACGTTGAACGTCAACTCCCTAATCGAGATAGGTAAACTGAAACATCTAACAGACACTCTGACACAATACCAGATTCTGATCACGGCAGTACAAGACACCAGATATTCGGATGAATATGTATTCGAATCTCAGAGATACCTATGGGAACTCACAACCTCAGTAGTAACATGATTAGGATGTAATAATCCTCAAGGGAAAAATGGGGCATCGGAAGGTAAAGAACATCCTTCATTTGGGGACTGGTTTCATTGTCAGCCACAAAATACTGGATTCAGTTATTGACTTCCATTCACCCAATAGCAGAGTATCTCTACTAACATTTTGGTGCACCAGTAAGGTCTACACAGTTGTGAATGTACACGTACCCATTAACCAGGACAACAAGCGGAATTCTGAAGGCACGGACGTTTTAGGAAGAACTCAAAGATACGATTAACAAGATTCCAGAATGCCATATAATCATCTTATTGGGTGATTTTAACACTCAGCTAGGAAAGGAGTGGAAGTATAAACACACAGTGGGTAATACCCAGCTCACATGTGGATCAACAGAAATGGAGAACGACTTGTTGGACTCTGTAAGAACTTTAATCTAGTAATGAAATCAATGGCTTTCAAAAGTCTACCAAGAAAGCAGAAGACATGGACTTCACCAAACAAACTCCTTGGAGAATTTCAGATAGACCATGTGGTAATTTCAAGGAAGTCCTGCAGAGAAATACAAAATGTCAGGGTACTAAGAGGGGGAAATCTGGACTCAGACCACTACCTCTCCAAAATAAAATTTTGGTTCTTACTCAGAAACACACAAAGAGCGCAAACACCCAAACTCACTAAGTTTGACCTGGAGAAACTAAAATCAAGCAACATGATTACAGAGAAAATGCAAGCGCTAGAATACGAGAGTTATAACTGGAACCAACTATGGGACAACTTAGTCAAAGTTGCCAATAGGTAGCCCCTTCTCTTCAACTGTTCATTGGACAAGGTCATCAGAGATCGGCAGAAAGAACTGGAAGAACAAAAGATACCAAGTGATATTTACCTGGGACACAAACAAAAGGGGCTACTAGTTGACTGTTTGGCATTTGCAGATGACCTAGCACTTCAGACAAATTCTGTAGAAGTAGCATTGAAACAACTCAATGCACTTAAACACCAGGCTGCCAAGGTGAGATTACAGGTATCTCTAGAAAAGACAAAGTACATATCAGATGTAAGACTTTTCAGGCGTTTGCTCTATTAACCAGCGTTTCGTCTTAGGTCTGACACTAGACTCATCAGAGTAGGATGTGTCAGACCCTACCCACTGACGCTGGGGTATGGGAATTTAGAATTTTCCATTCGGAATTGCTAGCCGGGCAATAATTCCATTGTGGAGATTTATCTCCTGTATGCAGTTATCAGACTGTGCCTCATAAGGGCTTCTAATAAGTTCACCTGCATGCACCCCAGCGTCAGTGGGTAGGGTCCGACACATCCTACTCTGATGAGTCTTAGTGTCAGACCTAAGACGAAACGCTGGTTAATAGAGCAAACGCCTGAAAAGCCTTACATCTGATATGTTTTTGACATTTTTGACATGCTCTATTGGTGAAAAATATCTAATCCCCTCCATGGGAATTTACAATTTTCCATTAAGGCAAAGTACTTCACCAATATCAGTGATACTCCCAGCAAACTACAGTTGGAACAGGGCCAAATTGAGAAAGTCAACAGATTTAAACACCTGGGAGAATGGCTGGAACCAAATATGTCAGAAGGGGTAGCACTAACAACCTGGATTAACAAACTAGAGTTAGCATATCGACTGACCAAGAACATTTATAACAAGAAATGTTTCTCTCGTAACACCAAACTGAGGCACTATCAGACACTTATCCACCCAGAAGCCCTATACACCACAGAATGCTTGATGCTGAACAGGAAAGGATTGTTGGACAACTGGAGGTCCAGGAGAGGAAGATCTTGAGAAAGATACCAGGACCGATCAAAGTAGATGGCAAGTACAGAAGGCGACCAAATCAGGAGCTATATAGTTATACTTAAAATATCACAGACATAGCCAGAAAGAGGCGTCTGACCTTCTATGGACTTGTCACGAGGATGAACCCAACTAGGATGACCTAGCCAGAGAATACGAAAGTACTGGGCAAATATAAAGTCCTTCTCCAAGCAGAAAAGTTGAACATCGTGGTCCTTAGTTGGCCCATTCGAAGAAAGAAAGAAAGAAAGAAAGCAGAGGAAGAATCATTCATCATTACTGTTACCGTGTTTTGGTGGTACTTATGCATGAAAGAAGGTGCTGGGTGGTGAATAGGTCTCAAGCTACTAAAGTAAAATTAATTTTAAAATTTAACAAGGTTATATTTTCTTTTCAAAATTAGGTAACAACAAATAGTAGCCGAAACACGATTGAAAAATACATTTACATAGGTACCCCATTTGGGGCTTCAAAAGTCAGAAACATAATTCTTGGGCAATCAGCTCAGTTTTACCCCAAACACAATTTTAACAGAGGGGCCGAAAACCCCATTCATACCTAGGAGCCCTTGCTCCAAATTACACTGAAAAGCCTCCTCGAGGCATACAACATATAATTTTCAAAAGAGCCACTCGCTCTCAAATTTAAGCCTCTCCCAGGCCACACCAAACTCCACCTTTAAGCTGTCCTCAAAGGACATATACACAGGGGTAAAATACCCAACCTACTGAGGTCTATTAAATGACAAGAAGGTTAATACATGACCTCTAAAATACAATTTGAGGGGAGGCGAACTTGCACTCCTAATACACTTTGTTTAAGACCTACTTGGCCTTAGGCCGTTAGTGCAAGGGCTAATCCCATACTACAGAGGTGACTTAAGAAAATAACAATTTACATTACATTACGGAAGAATTGGTTGAGAAAATAAGTTCACCTCAAGACAATGTGAGTGGGAGCTCGAGAGGGTTAGCACTCTCTATCCCAGTATGTAGCTTTACAAGAGAATAGATGAAAAGAGAAGTTACATTTTAGGAAAAGGTTACATAGTGGAACGCTTAGAACCCGCCCCGAAAGTTAAACTGCTGAGCTAGCAAAGAAAGAATTTATTAATCGGCCATTACCTTGTTGTTGACCGCTGCCGAGGAAAGAGGCGCTTCCCGCCTCCTGCTATGTACTTAATACACTGAAAGATGGAACAGAAGTGGCCCGGAGACCCAAAAATCAGCAGTTTATATCCTCTCGCGGAAGGTTCTAGGCGTTAGGGGAATGAAAACACCCTCCCACAACGTTTTTATTGGCTAGGGTACAGAAACATATTCAATTTGGGAGAAGATACCCATGATTGGTCAGAAATTAATAACAGAAATTCGGGATTGGTCACATGCAAAACAAGGGGAAAGAGAGGGGTATACAGCCAACTTAAACAATAACAGAAAGAAATTTAGCAAAGAACAAACATTTGAAATAAAAATTTCTCCAACAAAATAGTTCTTTGACTCCGCACTAGGTTGCACTATTGTTGATCTTCAGTAGTGTCCTCTAGAAGAGAAAGTTCACACTTCTTACTTCAAGCTAAACAAAAACACATCAAAAATGACACAGTTCAAAAACTCAAAGTTTTCCACGTGGTGACATCTTCTGAGAAAGTAGAGAATTAATAGCGTAGATAAAGTTCAGACTTCCTCCAGCAGAGGAGTTTCAACTGGCGCACATTTTAAATTAGCGGCGTGGAGGTGTACCGCCCGGTACAGACCTCCCCCCCCAAAAGTTCCACCAGGGGTGATATATGAAATTTGTTTGAAAACCAGGTCCAAGTTTTGATGTAGATATGGAGATTGATTGCCCAAAAAAAATTTTATAAGATTTTCTTGATTTGGTTTGTTTCAGTTTCAAAATTTTGTTGTTGCAGGTGAAGTATAGTCTTTAAGTTTGTAGAAGTAGAATTCTGAAGATAAACTTTTAATACTTAAAAGTGATGAAGAATTTTGCAATGTCCACCAAATATTGCTTGTTGGTTTCCCAAGTGTAGTCATTACTTATAGTAACTGTTCATGTAGTTGAGGTTAATGAAGTTGGATGGCCAGACCGGCCGTTGCAGCTTGCGTCCAAAGGAGGCCGCTCGGACCCCTCAAGTACCCTGAGATACCGCTCGCCCGCACTATGAGGGGAGCAGAGGTGTTGAAGCACGCCGCGCCCGCGGTGAACATATACAGGCTGCGGGCAAGTAGCAGGTCGTGTGCCGCAGATCAGCCTTGGCCGGTAGGAGAGCTCCGGCTCGCCGTGCACATGTCGTCCTCGCTGGGGCCGAGGGGGCCCGTCCTCGAACCCAGCCGCGGCACAGCGCCGCGCGGCTGCGGGGGCACTGAAACATAAAGCTAGGCGGCAGAATTGTGTTGGACCATCATCTTTTTTGAGGGCACAGGCATTATGGAGAGGTTGAGGGGCCAGCGGCGTGTAGATATCCATGGCATTTAATATTATGAAGCCACAGTGTGTATTGGAGCAGGAGACGGGAGCGTGGTAATGGCCGTGGCAAGGACAGGATGGCAGTTTAACAATCGGGGGAGGTTTACAAGAAATGCTTACATATAAAACAAAATATTATAGAAGGAGCAGAATGCCTTAAGCGTGGAACTCAAAAAAAATATAACCATCATATTCCTATCAAATTATATGAAGCAAGTTGACACAAAATTTACACCGGTTTCACCTGGGACAGGTGAACCCTAAATATCCTCTCAGTGGCTGGATTACTTACTAACAATGTAACCGGTGTGAGAAAATCGAGAATGATGCATGGCCCATGAAATCTGGGGGCAAGCTTGCCCGCGGGAACAAAATTTTTGACCATAACCTGGTCACCTACCTTCAAAGGGGTGGGTCTCCGTCCACGATCATACCTTTCCCTAATCTTTTCATGAGACACTTTAAGATTGGCTTTAGCCTTCTTCCAAAGATCTTTAATGTTATCCGGATCTATTGTCTCGGGTAGAATGTCATTCAGAGACCAGAGGTTAGAGAGCGGCGAGTTGGGAACAAACTTGAACATCAAAGAAGCTGGAGTAAACTTGTGAGATTCATGAACCGCCGAATTCAAAGCAAAAGCTATCCAATGCAGGGACGTGTCCCACCTAGAATGATCTTCATGATGATAGGCAATAAGTGCGGACCTGAGATTACGGTTAACCCGTTCAGCCAGAGATGGTTGAGGGTAATAAGCAGAAGTAGTTACATGAGAGATTGATAAGTCAAAACAGAATTTACGAAATAAATTAGATGTAAAAGCCTTAGCATTATCAGATACAATATATTGACACGGACCAAAAGAAGCAAAAATAGAATTTAAGCAGGTAATGGTAGACTGAGCGGTAGCCAGCTTAGTCGGAAATAACCAAGAAAATCTGGTAAAACCATCTACGCACACAAAGATGAACTTGTTAGCATTACCCTTTGACTGGGGGAAGGGTCCTACATAATCGATATACAGGCGTTCCATGGGGCGCGACGCTTGATGCGAAGACAAAAGGCCTACCTTGGTGGACATGGTGGGTTTACTGAGCAAACAAGATTTACAAGCTTTTACAAGTTCACGCATTTCACCGTCCATCCCTTTCCAGATGAACATTTCACTAATCTTTTCACGAGTTTTAAAGATACCCAGATGCCCTCCTAATGGGGTCTCATGATAATACTTGAAGATCATAGGTACCAGAACAGCTGGAACGACAACTTTCATCATCTTGTCATGCCTCGAAGGGCAACATAAAACACCATTCCTCAGAACATAAGGGACAACATGTTCCCCAGAAGAAAGGGTTTCCATTATCGGAGCCAGCGTCGGATCTTCACGTTGGTATTTCTCGATATCCCTAAAAAGCATGGGAGCATCTGTTAGGATGGCATTAAGCTCAGATAGCATGGACTCGGGAGGTGATGAACTGTCGACCTGTTCATGGTTCTCAACGTCGTCTGAAAACATACGGCTGAGTCCATCAGCGACAACATTTTCGGTACCTCGGATATGCCTGACATTGAATTGGAAGGCAGAAATACGGATGGCCCAACGGGCTATACGACCAGTACGACGCGGCCTACCTAAGACCCAGCTTAATGCTTGATTATCTGTCTCCAGGTCGAATTTGACGTGTTCCAGATAGAGACGGAACTTTTCTAAGGCGAATAAGACTGCCAAACCTTCGAGCTCATAGATGGAATACTTGGCTTCTTGAGCCGACAATGTCCTAGACGCATAGGCGATGGGTCGCCTCCCTAGTTCAGTCTCTTGAAGAAGGACTGCAGCTACTGCTGACGACGATGCGTCGGTTTGGACAATGAATTTCTTCGAGAAATCAGGCATAGCAAGGACAGGGGCATTACAAAGCGCTAATTTAAGATCTTCAAAAGCGGCTTGTTGAGAAGGTTCCCACTCGAATCTGATGCCTTTCCTACGAAGGAGGTTTAAGGGCGCCGCTCTATTAGCAAAGTTAGGAATGAACTTTCTGAAGAAATTCACCATACCAATAAACCTGGCGATGCCTTTAATGTCCTTGGGAGGTTTAAAATCACGGATGGCCTGTGTTCTAGAATGATCGACTGCTACACCATCGGGTGACACAATATGCCCTAGGAATGACATAGAGGGCTTAGCAAAGGCAACCTTGGACAACTTAACAGTTAACCCAGCCTTACGAAGGCGATTGAGAACTTCTCGCAGATGATCTAGATGTTCTTCAAACGTCTCTGAAAATACGACGACATCATCTAAGTAGTGATATAAGTACTCGAATTTGATGTCGGAGAAGACCCTATCTAGTAGCCTAGTGAGCACAGCTGCCCCCGTGGGGAGCCCGAAAGGCACGCGGTTGTATTCGTATAAATTCCAGTCCGTGGCAAACGCTGTAAGGTGTTTAGACTCTTCGGCAAGGGGAATTTGATTATAGGCCTGATTCAAGTCCAAGATAGTGAAGAACTTGGCCTTACGAAACCATGAAAAACAAGAATGAAGGTCAGGAAGGGGCACAGATTGCAACACCACCTTCCGATTGAGAGCCCTGTAATCAATGACAGGCCTGAAGCCTCCTTGGGGTTTCGGGACTAGAAAAATAGGCGATGAATACGCCGACTTAGAGGGCCTAATAATACCATCCTTCAACATCTGATCGATAATTTCTTTCAGAGCCTTCATTTTAGGTGGAGATAGCCTATAAGGTGGAAAACGGACAGGAATCGAATCCGTGACCTCAATTTTGTATTCAATAAGGTCAGTAACACCAAGAGTATCAGAGAACACCTCTGGAAATGACTGACATAATTTACGAATACTATCAGCCTGCTCCTCAGGTAGATGTCTAAGGTCTAACAACATCTCATCCTGGGTAGGCGAAATAGATGAACATGACACAGAATTACACTTTAACAAGGGAATTTTACAATTGGACGCAAATTTGAATGTGCACGACTTACTCTGAAGATCGAGCACAAGACCAGTGTGAGAAATAAAGTCCGCTCCCAGTATGATGGGGCAAGACAATTGCTTGGCCACAAACAATTTGACTTTTCATGTAAATTTAAAAATACGAATTTTGACCAGTAAGGAACCTAGAATTTCTAATGGAGATGAATTAGCCGAAACGTATTGAACAGGAGAAGAGACATAGTCAGGTAGTTTACAAACAGATTTCAATTTAGAATACCATTCAGCCGAAATAATCGAACAAACACTGCCTGAATCTAAGAAAGCTGTTATAGGCTCGTTATTTAACTCAATCTTAAGGAAAGGAACAGGTGCGGGGGTATCCGCCGCAATCCTAAGACATTCTTTAGGGCATTCAAAAGATGAATTTGAAGGCTGATCGTTCTCTGCATTTACAACCTGTTTACTAGGGGCTGAGTCTTGGGAAGATGGATTAGTCGACTCAGCCGAAGCCACTAGTCACTTTTTATTATTGGCATAGCTGGAATTTGCACCAGAAGTTGAGCAGGAGGGGGTGCTATTTGAGTTTGGGCAATTCTTGGCGATATGTGAGAAGGCCCCACACTTAAAACAGCCTTGTGATGACCCGGCTCCATTCCTTGTCCCACTTGACTTGATCAGTGGACACTTGTCGCGCAGATGGTCAGGCGACCCGCAAGCATAACATTTACGGGGATTGACTGGTCGGCGAGGTGGAGGCCGAGTGTTACTAAAGGAAGGCGGGGGTTCTTTCGCGACACGCAAAGAATCGGCGTATCTAACTCCTTCCGCTGAGACGGCCAATGCTTCAAGTTCCGAGAAAGTTTGCGGGCACGCCGCGAAACACAAATATGACCTATAGGGAGGTGAAATTCCCTCTACAATAGCCTGTACAATCTGATCTTCAGGAAAATGAAGGGCAAACACCCTAGTATAAAACTTAATGTCCTGTATGAAATCAGCAAAGTTTTCATCCAAGCGCTGTACACGATAATAGTACTTCTGAATAAGGGAGGACCTGGCCCTAGCAGGGATGAAGTTAGCTAGCAAGTGGGCATGGAAATCCTCAATAGATGATTGCTCGGCAATGGCTCTTACGATTTTATCAGAGAGAATACCAATAGCATACGGATAGATAATTTGCAAGATCTGACAAGGGGAAAGAGAAAACACAAGGGCATGATCCTGAAATTCAACTAGAAATCTTAAAAATGAAATTACATCACTGGTGGTATTAACGGAAAACTTAGAAATACCTCTGAGCAACATTGCCAATGGATGAGGCAAGCTGCTAAACCCGGGTGACATAGTAGGTAAAGGTTTCAATGGTAAGGAAGTTAATTCAGAACGGATGTTACTCAATGATGCACGACGTTCAGATTCGTTGTCCAATGGGGCAGGGATAGTTTGAGCAGCAACGGTTATTCTATTAACTTCTCCCTTGGGAGGCGCTTCCTCACTACCTGTATTCACTATGGTGGGTTGATCAGATTTGGGAGGAACTTCCCCAGTTAACAATTGAGTGACCTTACTAGATAATTCGGAAATATTTTCCAGGAGTGTACTAGCTTCCTTCCTCTGAACGTCATTCAGTTTTAGAGACAACAGATCGTTAACCCTATTCGAAAAATGATATAGCCTGCCTTGCACACGCTTAATTTGATTAGGAGACGGATCATTTTCATCAAAAAAACTAACTACAGAAGCTAGCCCAGTAATATTCTCCGTGATCGTGGAAAGAGAGTCGTCAATTTCTTTCTCTCCCAAATTGGGGATGGAAATGGGCAAATCAAGGGACTCTCTAAGCTTGTTAGTGTCTATTGCAACCGTGCCTCCAGATTGCACATTTCTGATAGTTAATTCATAGATCAACTCCTCCTTGCGCAAATAGTTAAGGAGAACATCGCGAGGGCCGGGCATGATGACAGACCAATTTTGAAAAGGTCAAAAAATTCCAGCAACTGAGAAAATGGTTAGAGTTCGGATCAAAACAATGTCTAGCCGTCAAAAGGGGCTAAATTGAGACCCATTCAACCACGCTCTGCTACCACTTGTTACCGTGTTTTGGTGGTAGTTATGCATGAAAGAAGGTGCTGGGTGGTGAATAGGTCTCAAGCTACTAAAGTAAAATTAATTTTAAAATTTAACAAGGTTATATTTTCTTTTCAAAATTAGGTAACAACAAATAGTAGCCGAAACACGATTGAAAAATACATTTACATAGGTACCCCATTTGGGGCTTCAAAAGTCAGAAACATAATTCTTGGGCAATCAGCTCAGTTTTACCCCAAACACAATTTTAACAGAGGGGCCGAAAACCCCATTCATACCTAGGAGCCCTTGCTCCAAATTACACTGAAAAGCCTCCTCGAGGCATACAACATATAATTTTCAAAAGAGCCACTCGCTCTCAAATTTAAGCCTCTCCCAGGCCACACCAAACTCCACCTTTAAGCTGTCCTCAAAGGACATATACACAGGGGTAAAATACCCAACCTACTGAGGTCTATTAAATGACAAGAAGGTTAATACATGACCTCTAAAATACAATTTGAGGGGAGGCGAACTTGCACTCCTAATACACTTTGTTTAAGACCTACTTGGCCTTAGGCCGTTAGTGCAAGGGCTAATCCCATACTACAGAGGTGACTTAAGAAAATAACAATTTACATTACATTACGGAAGAATTGGTTGAGAAAATAAGTTCACCTCAAGACAATGTGAGTGGGAGCTCGAGAGGGTTAGCACTCTCTATCCCAGTATGTAGCTTTACAAGAGAATAGATGAAAAGAGAAGTTACATTTTAGGAAAAGGTTACATAGTGGAACGCTTAGAACCCGCCCCGAAAGTTAAACTGCTGAGCTAGCAAAGAAAGAATTTATTAATCGGCCATTACCTTGTTGTTGACCGCTGCCGAGGAAAGAGGCGCTTCCCGCCTCCTGCTATGTACTTAATACACTGAAAGATGGAACAGAAGTGGCCCGGAGACCCAAAAATCAGCAGTTTATATCCTCTCGCGGAAGGTTCTAGGCGTTAGGGGAATGAAAACACCCTCCCACAACGTTTTTATTGGCTAGGGTACAGAAACATATTCAATTTGGGAGAAGATACCCATGATTGGTCAGAAATTAATAACAGAAATTCGGGATTGGTCACATGCAAAACAAGGGGAAAGAGAGGGGTATACAGCCAACTTAAACAATAACAGAAAGAAATTTAGCAAAGAACAAACATTTGAAATAAAAATTTCTCCAACAAAATAGTTCTTTGACTCCGCACTAGGTTGCACTATTGTTGATCTTCAGTAGTGTCCTCTAGAAGAGAAAGTTCACACTTCTTACTTCAAGCTAAACAAAAACACACCAAAAATGACACAGTTCAAAAACTCAAAGTTTTCCACGTGGTGACATCTTCTGAGAAAGTAGAGAATTAATAGCGTAGATAAAGTTCAGACTTCCTCCAGCAGAGGAGTTTCAACTGGCGCACATTTTAAATTAGCGGCGTGGAGGTGTACCGCCCGGTACAATTACCATTGTACAGTCCCAGTTTCTCGGGTACTGTTAATAAGCCTCTTCCACTTCTTCCTGCCCATATACAACTTGTCATAGAAAACACCATTCACTGCCCATCCTCTGGTAACTAGATCAACCTTGATCATGTCTACCCATCAGGTTTTAGGTCTTCCTGCAGGTCTTTTCCCCTCCACCTGTTTTTCCAAATTTAATCTGGCTGTTCTTGTAGACTCCATCCTCATCACACGCCCATACCACCATAGTCTGTATGTGCCGATTCAGTCAAATACGGATGTCTTTATTCTGGCTTCTTTCCTCACCTCCTCATTTAACTTGTCCATCTTGGTCTTCTGGATGGTGGATCTAAGAAATTTTATCTCTGATGCAGTCTTGATGAATCTCTTTTTGTGAGGGTGCACGCTTCAATACCATGGGTCAATACTGGTTTGAAATAGCTGTTAAACATCATCAGTTTAGCCAGTTTTGGAATCATATCATCCCATAAAAGTGTTCTTACTTGTTGGTAGAATTCTGATCCCTTTTGCACTCTGTTTGTAATTTCCTTTCTGACCAAGTTATCACTGGAGATTATACTTCCAAGGTAAGGAAAACTATCCACACACTCTAGCTGGTGGTCTCCTAGTTTTACACTTGCTGGGCACCAATCTCTGTTGACTGCCATCACCACTGTCCTGGTCTTGCTGATGTTAAGGTTATATTCCCAGAACTGGGATTTCCATATGTTGAGTCTGGTCTGTACTTCCTCTTCTGTTTCACCTCAAATCATGATATCAGCAAAGGCCACTGCATTCAGTTCACCTAACTTTTCCTTGATGTTCCTCATTATATTATTCATAACAGTGATGAACAGTAGTGGGGACAGTACACTTCCTTGCTGGACTCCACTCTTGGTCTCAATCCATGATGATCGATCTTCCCCAATTCGCACACAGGTAGTATAGTCTTTGACCAACACCTGAATTTTCCTTACCAGTCCTTCGGGCACATTTCTTTTCCTCAGACACTCCCAGATCTTATCTCTTATAACACTATCATAGACCTTTTCTATACCCCGGAATACAATGACCACATTCTTTCCTTTCTCCCAATACTTTTCCATCAGCATGTGGGTGCTAAAAATTAGATCCACTGTTGACTGTTACTTTTGAATCCATATTGCTCCTCCTCTAAGTGTGGTTCAATGATAGTTCTCAATCTCCTTTCTATCATCTTCTCTAGACAGCAGGATTACTGCTCTACAGTTGGTGGGAATTATAATGCTCTTGCTCCAATCTGCAAGTATTTTGTTGTCTGTCCATACGGCATTTAGTACTCTGTACAGGAATGATGATGATGATGATGATGATGACGATGATAATGATAATAATAATAATCACTCCGTAGGCTTCTGAGTGTCGTGAAGTTCCCGTGCCGATCTCACAACCCTCTTCCATCCTTTTCGATCTTGAGCCTACTCTTATCAGTTATCAATTTGGAGGGTCTGGAATACCTTGTTGATCTCCTTCTTCCAGGTGCTTCGGGGTCTTCCTGTAGGTCTTTTCCCATTAAGAGATCCCTTGTATAGATCTACTGGTGCTCTGTTATCCTGCATCCTCAGTACATGCCCAGCCCAGTGCAGTCTGTTGGATTCTATCACACCCATTATAGTGTGTTTTGAGAGAGAGTGTAAATCTCATAATTAGATCTTTTCTGCCAGCTTTGAGAGATAGGACTGAACCATGGGCCAAATATTTTTCTATAAACTTTATTCTCAAAGACTTGCAACTGCTGCTGCTCTTTCTTGGTTATACTCCATGTCTCGGAACCATACAGAAGTACTAGTCGAATGATTGTGTTGTAAATAATAATGATAATGATGATGATAATAATAATAATAATAATAATAATAATAATAATAATAATAATAATAATAATAATAATAATAATAATAATAATAATAACAACAATAATAATAATAATAACAACAACAACAGCACCCAGATGGATGACAGTTGAGAAAGAAAGGATTCAGAAAGTGGAGAAATGCAAATATCTGGGGGAGTGGATAGACAATAACCTGTCAGAAAGAGAAGCACTGTTTTTGAGAATCAACAAGATGAACTTGGCATATAAACTAACTATGAACGCTTTCAACAACAAGAATATCTCAATCAATGTAAAACTCAGACACTACCAGACAGTGTTCTGCCAGGAGGCTTTATATGCAGCTGAAAGTTTGTACTTGATAAAAACAGGATTGGTCAAGAAGTTGGAACTAGTGGAGAAAAAGATTCTGAGGAAGATACTGGGACCCCAAAGAAGTAAGGAGGGATCATACAGAAAGAAAGGAAACCAAGAATTATATCTCAAGATGGAAAAGATCTCAGATACCATCCAGAAAAGGAGAGCCGTGTTCTTTGTATTTATCTACAGAATTAATGCGGGAAGAATGACCAACCAGA
This sequence comes from Anabrus simplex, assembly GCF_040414725.1. NCBI lineage: Eukaryota > Metazoa > Arthropoda > Insecta > Orthoptera > Tettigoniidae > Anabrus > Anabrus simplex. The sequence goes on from NC_090265.1 coordinate 1,559,607,766, forward strand.
TAATAAGATATTTTGAAATCAGGAAAACTATAGTGCACTGGTACCAGGAGGTGAAGAGGGACGTGGAAGAAATGGGAATACAGTAACAGGGATGCTCACAAGTCGAGGATCAAGGCCACAAAATGGTTTCAAGAAAAAGATCCTGTACCCAAGCGCCATGGACAGAAAAGAGGAGATTGCAGAGGGAAAGGATGAAGGAGAACTGGACGAGGATTAAAGCCCAGAAACAGAAGAGGCTGAATTTGAATTAACGTGTCCATAGTCAGCCAAAATGACTCAGCTAGTGTGCAAGCATCTTAATCTAATGCCGTCTCGCTGCTTGCTTTTTAATTTCAACGTTCCATATTTTACTCTAGGTCTACTAGTTGACAAAATAAACAGAATATCTCTTGGCATATAAACTAACTATGAACACTTTCAACAACAAGAATATCTCAATCAATGTAAAACTCAGACACTACCAGACAGTGTTCTGCCAGGAGGCTTTATATGCAGCTGAAAGTTTGTACTTGATAAAATCATTTTTGTAGGTAAACACCAAATGTGTCACCAGAGATCTTTTACTGCTGACATCACACAAAAAGAGTGTTAAATGGCCTTTTTCTTACCCTTCAAAAATCGGACTACCTCTGCCAGGTTCGAACCCATTATCTTGGGATCTGGAGGCCAATTCTCTACCATTAATCCACACAGGGAGCTAAACAATTAATTAATACTCAGTGATCAAACCCATAAGCTGGACAGCCCAACGATTCTCTGAATAGTACCTCTAGGAGTAACTTTCTACAACCCAGTATCAGACCAAAGTCTGGATAATGAAGGTTGAAATCTGGTTGTCTTCGGAGTTGTACTGATGTCAAATAGGTGATCCTGAGAAATGCTTTAGTTATCAGTTCATCTGATAGTAGAACCAATAACTCCTACTGCACTACGCAGACAGTAAGCAGCTGGTCTCTCTCAGCTAAGGTATAGAAAATGTGACAGAAGGGACCACATTCCTCCAGCACCAGAAGTCATTTAAAGATTAATAAAAACCCTTGAACTTAAAAAGTTTGCTACACAGAAGCTTAAAGAAAACAAAGATAAGACAGATGTAATTGCTGAACAACATATTAGAATGGGTTTCGCAAGCTTGTCAAAGAGAGCTGGTAGCGATACAACAACTTGGGGTAATGTCGTCAGTAGAGTAGAACGTAATGTAAATGGAAGAAAAAATATGGCATACGAATTGATGAGATATCCAAGTTGTTCTGTGAGGGAAATAATAATGATAATAATTATAACATCATCATTATTATTGTTGTTGTTGCTGCTGTTAAACATCCCTTTAATTGCAACAGATGTTAAGAGATGCTGGTAAAAAATGAAATGTCGTATGGCTTTTAGTGCCGGGATATCCCAGACGGGTTCGGCTCGCCAGGTGCAGGTCTTTCTATTTGACACCCGTAGGTGACCTGCGCGTCGTGATGAGGATGAAATGATGATGAAGACAGCACACACACCCAGCCCCCGTGCCATTGGAATTAACCAATTAAGGTTAAAATCCCCGACCCAGCCGGGAATCGAACCCGGGACCCTATAAACCGAAGGCCAGTACGCTGACCGTTCAGCCAACGAGTCGGACAGAGATGCTGGTGCTGGAGTACAAGATATTTTAGACCTTAAAAAGAGTTCTATAACATGACAGTAAGTAGACCGAGACAGATCTTTCACATTTATACACTCAAATAGAAAGGAACTGTGCTGGGTATCAATCCTGGAACTCTGAACATGCAAGTATTCTCAATAGCTACTATGAATTGCTGTAATTATTAATGAAAAGATGAAAGAAAGTACAGGTTGTTTACTGTCTATAGAACAACAGGCTTCAATAAGAAAGGTCAATATTGCACAAATTACTTGACAGAAGAGATGTCTTGCCAACAAAATGTATTGCCCACCCACTCACGCACACACACACAGAGAGGGGAGGGATAGGAAATTTTTGTGTAACTAGCAGATCAAGCAGTTACTGGTAGAAGCTATTCTCTAAAGCACTTCTAGCTATACTATTAATAAGAGAACATTCTGGAAATGACAAGGCTTTATGGCGGATGAACAAGCTATGAATAAGCTTCATGCTATCATCAGCCAATGAAATGACAATCTAAAATATAGTAGTAACACTTGCTGAAGAAATATCAGAATACATCGTAGCACAAATGTATCCAAAGAAGTTTGTATAATTCACCTTAACTTCACTAAATTGAAGATCTTACAGTGGAAGAAAAATACTGACCAAAACTTAAACTGCAGTAGTTTTACATGACTGTTTATTTTTTTTAAATAACAAGCATGGAATGACTGGGCACTTACCTGCAAACAACAATATTTTTCACTGAATACTTGCAAAGCCTCAATATGAGTCAAGCATTAACTCACAACTGGCTACGGAGATGTAAGATGAAACATATAGATGAACTAACCTGCGTAACCTTGAGGACATACACAATACTGGTCTTTTGCTGAGCTACAAACACCGCCATTCAGACAAGTTGTGTTAGTGCAGGCGCTCAGAGTGGAACAGTCACGCCCTAAACAACAGAACAAACAGGAGTAAATCCAGTGAATATACATGAACCATCTTGTGATTTTTGACATTTTGAATTTTACATTTAGCATTTCAGGCTGTTTACGGCCTATTTCACATTCAGTCACTGAGAACCAATGCAATGGCGACTTCAGTATCAGCAAATTTAAGAAGCATATGGGCAGGATACTTATAAGGTACTTCAAACTCGGCAACTGTGAGGTGACATACACTGACTGAGCAAATGTCATTGGATAGTGGAGCACTGATGCGCAGGTGTGTTGTCTGCGCACCACACACCCCCTGTGCCAGCGGCAGTTGTATAAGAGACCTTGTGAGCAGTGGCTGTGCATGCGACAGGTGTAACACAGAACATCGTCATGAGCTGACACCATTCGAACAGGGTATAGTGGTCGGTGCCCGACGGATGGGAAGTGCGATTTTGGAAGTGGTGCGGGAATTCGGCTTCACACGATCAACCGTGTCCAGGGTGTATCGTGAATGGCTGAATGCGGGTGTCACCGTCCACAACAGATGAACGACTGGCCATCCAGCCACCCTTGATGACCGTGACTGGCGACATCTGAGACGGATTGTCAATAGTGACAGACGGGCAACCGTGCAACAAATCACGGCTCAATTCAACACAGGCCATGCTAGACACGTCTCCCAGTGGACAATCCATAGGAGCATGGGTTCTATGGGGTATGGGAGCCGGCGCCGCACACAGGTGCCACTGTTAACCCAACGTCATCGGGCACAACGACGCGCATTTGTCGCCAGTCACCAGGGATGGACACTGGAACAATGGCATAATGTGATATGGTCAGACAAATCACAATTTCATCTGCACCATGCTGATGGAAGGCACCATGTATGGCGCAGACCACATGAAGCGATGGATCCTTCCTGCCTGAAGGTGTGGTCCAGGGCGCTGGTGTCTCTGTTATGGTCTGGGGTGCATTTTCCTGGTATGGAATGGGCCCCCCAGTTGTTCTGGAAGAGACTTTGAATGGTACGCGGTATGTTGAGCTGCTCGGAGACCATCTCCACCCATTTTTGGCCTTCCAGCGCCCAGACGCTTCTGCGGTGTATCGAGATGATAACGCGCTGCCACATTGCTCTCACGTCACCCGGCAATGGTTCCAGGAACATGCAGCGGAGGTCCAATGACTGCCATGGCCACCCAGGAGCCCCGATATGAACCCTATCGAGCATATCTGTGATGTACTGGAACGCAGGCTCCGTGCCATAGATCCTGCACCCACGAACAGACCAGCACTGGCGGCCGCTCTGCAAATGATTTGGTGTCAGCTGCATCCAGAGGACTATCAGGGACTTATCGACTCACTTTCACGGCGTCTCACTGCAGTTTGCAGGGCCAGAGGAGGCCCAACACCCTATTAGGTGACTATCCCATGACATTTGCTAAGTCAGTGTAGATCTCTTCAGTGTTCAGCCAGAATCTAGCTCAGAAGGAAGGTTGGAGAGTTTTGTACATATCACGTATGATACTACTACTACTACTACTACTACTACTACTACTACTACTACTACTACTACAGTGGGAGAAGCTGCGATATGTGTATGTAATACCATATTCATTTAATCAGGATGGAGTAAATGACCTGCAGAGCCTGTATTCATGTCTCACCCACTAGAGGGAGATAATTGAGACTCATGCAAGAAAGAAGCTGCTGATAACTATCCCGGATAGTCTTGACCAGAATTATACAAGGAAAATCTTGGAATGGATGTTTCGTAAGAGTGATATCGAAATAGGGTGCTTGGAGTCAGGTAAAACACAGGTAAAACAGGCTGTTACTGTGGGGTTAACATCGAAAAAGAAACCCTTAAATAATAATACTCAAGAAACAGTTATGTGCAAAGCTGCTGGCAAAACTTATGCCGAATTGCTCAAAACAGTAAAGGAAGGGGTAAACATCGAAAAAATTGGTGTTAAAATAAAAAGAATAAGAAAAACACCAAAGGATGACCTAATACTTACTGTAGAAGGCAAAAGAAAGGCTGATGTATTACAACGTGAGATAATTAAAAATGTCAAGGAAGTAGAGGTTTCAACAAAGGGGAAGGATACAACAATTCTAGTGTACGGTATGGATCCAGATCTAAATGAAAATTATCTTAGAGCAGCACTCTCCTTAGAAGCTGCTGTTGAAGAATCACAGATCAATATTACGTCTGTTATACCGGGGCGGTTTGGAAATCTGAATGCTACCATAATCTTGCCAACGGAACCATCAAAAATACTGTTAAAGAAAAAGAAAATAAATGTAGGCTGGGCAACCTGTCTGGTGAAGGAAAGAGTTACAGTTGCAAGGTGTTTTAAATGTCTTGGATTTGAACATGAAGCGCCACACTGCGACGTTAAGGATGACCGGTCTCAGAGCTGTCTAAATTGTGGACAAGAAGGCCATTTGGCAAGGGATTGTGGGAACAATTCGTTTTGCACCACGTGCCAAGTAGAAGGCCACCGCTCAGTTCAAATGAAATGCCCTACTTACAGGAAGTTAATATTAGAGGCAAGCAAGTTGAATTTAAACTACCAATAATGGACATACTGCAGGCGAATCTGATGAGCAAACCCGACAGTCATGACATTATGTGTGCAACAGCCTTGGAAAGGCAAGTAGACTTAGTGCTTGTTAGCGAGCCAAACAGAAGGCGAGCAGCTGAAGATAGTTGGTTCACGGACAAAAGATGTGATGTAGCTGCATATTTTTTAAATAATTTAAAGGTGCTAAACATAAGGGCAGAAGAAAGATATTTGTATATTCAACTTCAGCAATGTCAGATTTACTGTTGTTATATCTCTCCTAACATCCCTTTTGATATTTTCAAAGCTGAGGTAGATGTAATAGTTCAGGACTGTATGGCGTCAGGTATTGAATCTATCATTCTGGGAGACCTAAATGTCAAGTCGCCTCTGTGGAGGGCACCAACTGCAGATCGTAGGGGAGAATATTGGGCAGAATGGATAGCGACCCTAGACTTGGTGGTTCATAACACTGGAATCTTACCAACTTTTTCCAGAGGGAGCTCAGAGTCTTTCATAGAAGTCACCTGCTCAACGCAGGGTATAGCATCATGCATTGTTGACTGGGAGGTAATGGAAGATGAATCTCTCAGTGACCATCGTTTAATTTATTTTCAAGTTAAGGGATCGAAGAAGCTTAATGATACCATGAAAACGGTGTGGAGTTATAACTGGGAAATGTTTAAAATTGCAATTGAATGGATGTTACAAACTGTAGATACAGCACAACATACTCTAAAAGATGTAACTGCTATTCTTAAAGATGCTTATAGGACCAGCCGATTGAGGGGATCAACAAAATATAAAACACGAGTCCCTTACTGGTGGAACTATGAAATAGACATGCAAAGGAAAGACTGCAATCGTAAGAGACGAATCCTTACAAGATCTAGGAAAAGAATCAGCCAGGTCAACTTAATACAATTAGAAGATGACTATAAGGCATCAAAGAGGCAACTAATGAAGCTAATAAAGGATTCTAAGAGAAATCTCTGGCAAAAGCTATGTGAAGATCTGGACAGTGATATCTAGGGGGCGGGATATAACATAGTGACTGGTCGAATAATCAACAGGGTACCAGTTCAGCTCCCAGCTGATAGAAGGAAAGCCATAGAGATGGAGTCGTTCCCTTGTACTAATGACAGACTTGAAATGGAATCAGATTTTAGTGTTGCAGAACCGTTTACTGTGGTTGAGTTACAGAGGTAGCATGCAATATGAAGACCGGAAGGCACCAGGTGTAGATGACATCCCAAAAGAAGCCATCAAGTATGCAGTTGAGAGGGCACCTGGTTGGATCTTATCAGTCTTCAATGATTTATTAAAAAAGCGTGAATTCCCCGATGAGTGGAAAGTAGCCAAGCTAGTGCTGTTATTCAAGGCAGGGAAACTATCATTAGATCCATAAGTGCATAGGCCACTTTGCTTATTAAACACCTTGAGCAAGTTTTACGAAGGATTGATTAAAACGAGACTGGAGAAAGAATTTGAAAAACAGGGAGGACTTTCTTTGAACCTGTTTGGATTTAGAAAGGGTAGAACCACAACCCAAGCTATAGAGAGAGTGATTCAAATACAGGCAGAAAGCAGTGAGAAGTGGGCTGTTTTGATAATGCTAGATGTCAAAACTGCTTTTAACACTGCTTCTTGAAGCATTATTTTGAGAGAACTTCGTAGGAAGAACATTTCTCGGTATCTACAACAAATAATTGCTAAGTACTTCAAAGGACGAAGAATATGCCTTGATGATCTAGAAGACCTTGAAATGAGTGCTGGTGTTTCCACAGGGATCTGTCCTAGGACCCACCTTGTGGAACATTCCATATGATGGCGTCCTACGCCTGCAGCTGACAAAAGGGACAACATCTATCGGTTATGCAGATGACCTTGCAATAGTGGTAATAGCAGAGAATGTAGAGGAACTGACCTTCCAAGTAAATGAATCACTGAGACGAGTTAACCTTTGGACGGTAAATAATAAATTGAGACTGGCTCCACATAAGACTGAGGCTGTAATTTTGAAAGGTTCCAGGAATTGGAAGAATGTCCGCTTCTTATTAAATGATACAGCGATCATCCCAGGGAAGTCTGTACGATACCTTGGGGTTCTTATCGACAGAAATTGCACATTTGGTGCACATGTGAAGGCAGTAACTCAAAAGGCATCGGCATTAGCTAGACTTATGCCTAACATCGGGGGACCAAGAATAGTTAAGAGACAGATTATGTGCTCTGCAGTTTATTCCATTTTACTTTATGCTGCACCTATCTGGCACAATGCACTCAGGAGAAAGATTCACCGGAGAGCTATGGAAAGAGTACAGAGGAAAATGCTGCTCAGAGTTATCTGTGCATATCGAACTGTTTCGACAGCAGCTTTACAAGTTGTAGCTACCAGTATTCCCATTGACCTCCTCGTGGTAGAGAGAAAACTTTGGAACAAAAGGGGTGCGGCTATATCTGCTGAAGAAAAGAAAGCCTTGAGGAACCAGCTCTTACTAGACTCGCAGGGCCGATGGGATGGCACAACCAATGTTGGCCAATGGACAAAAAAGCTAACACCCGACAAAGGAGGCTGGCTTGAATGTAGACATTGGCAGGTAGATTACTATCTGTCACAGATCCTGGCAGGACATGGAGGATATGGCGTATATGCCATGAAGATGGGAAAGACGCAGGGAGATGGTTGTTGGTACTGTTCTGAAAGGGATACAGTAGAACACACTTTTTTCTGCTGTGTTCGATGGGAAGAAGAACGAAGGAAAGCCTGCCAACAACTTGGCCGACGACTCACGCCAAGGAATCTGGTTCAGATAATGTTGGAGAGCCCGCTTGCCTGGAACACAGTAAAGGCAATGGCGACATGCATTATGGTGACGAAGGAGAAAGAAGAGAATGGAAAAACTTAATAATATACATCACTCCATTTTGATTGCATGCTGCCAAGCAGTTCCAGAATGGGTTGAGTGAAGAGGGCAGGGGTTTTTAGTTTGTGGAAATCCAACTCCCACACAGAGTGGTGTCTTTAAAAGATATTTCCCTGCCACAAGAAAGAAAAGAAAAAACTACTACTACTACTACTACTACTACTACTACTACTACTACTACTACTATCGGAAAATAATAAGGCCGTCCGCACTCGAGGTAACATGAAAACAATAAAAGTCACTAGGTGATGCTGGCAACACCAGTGATAGAAGCAATATCGGTGGTCTGAGCAATAGGGCATCCACACACGGGACAACATTTTAGACAATGAACTTGTACCTTCCAAGTAGAGAACACCTACAACATACTGTAGTAGTTTTTTAAAATGGTTTTTGAAGGTTTGACATCTTTCGAGTGAATCAAGTGAGGAAGAAATGCTGTACCTGTACAGGTACATAAGACCCCGAAGAAGAAACCGTAGGAAGTGTTGGGTTCATCCTTACAATCAAAGGAATATATGACGCAGGCTATTCGTTCCAGCCAAAGAACTGCAAAAAAGTGACACCAAATTTCATGTATTTTATAGAATGTCAAAAGAGGCATATAATGTATTAGTTGAAATTATTACCCCTACTCTCCATCATCAAAACATTAACATGAGAGAGTGCATCAGTGCAGAAGAAATAATTTTGATCACATTAAGATAAGCATTATTTTTATTTTCTGGTCTAGAAAGCCAAGAATAACGGCCAAGAGGATTTGTCATGATGACCACACAACACCTCGTAATCTGCAGGCCTTTGGGCTGAACAGCGGTCGCTTGGTAGGTCAAGGCCCTTCAGGGCTGTAGTGCCATGGGGTTAGATTTTTATTGTTTTTATTTCCTCGATATAAATATATATATATATATATATATATATATTTTTTTTTTACAGGTTTCTTAAAACTAAGCAAACTAAGCACATTTACAAGAAATGAGGACTTTTTAAAATTTGTGAACAAAACTATTCATCGGTTTCTCGATTACGCTTATATGAATTACAATTTTTTCCACTGTGAAGTATTGGGTTCCAGTAGATGTTCATGAGTTTGATCAAGGTCATATGCATTCTATAGTGGTATATTTATAATACTGTTCCATTACATTACTTATATAACATAATATGTAAATGATTATAATAAAATACCGCTACTTGCCTGACAAACAGACTACTGCTGCCACCTGATACCACGCTTTGTCTACGCGTCTTGTTGGGAATACTCCTTGAGAGTGAAATCATATAAAACACAGTGTTTTTCCACAGTACCCACAAATTAATGTTGTTATACCTATTCCCAAGAAAGCCGGTACTGACAGGTGTAAAAACTATCACACCATTAGTTTAGTATCTCATGCCTGCAAAATTTTAACACGTATTGTTTACAGAAGAATGGAAAAACAAGTTGAAGCTGAGTTGGGAGAAGATCAATTTGGCTTCAGAAGAAATGTTGCTGGATGCTTGTTGTTTTAAGGAGCCTAACATCGAAGGTCATCGACCCCATAGAAGAAATGTAGGAACATGTGAAGAAATCCTGACTTTATGTCTGATCTTAGAGGATCGAATCAAGAAGGATAAGCCCACGTGCATGGCATTCGTAGATCCAGAAAAGGCATTTGATAATGTTGATTGGACGAAGCTATTTAAGATTCTGAAGGTGATTGGGATCAGATACGAGAACGAAGAACTATCTACAATCTGTATAAAAATCAGCCTGCAGTGATAAGAATCAAGGGCTTTGAAAAAGAAGCAGCAATCCAGAAAGGAGTGAGGCAAGGCTGCAGTTTGTCCCCCTCCTTTTCAATGTTTACATAGAACAGGCAGTAAAGGAAATCAAAAAGGAATTTGGAAAGGGAATCACAATCCAAGGAGAGGAAATCAAAACCTTGAGATTTACCGATGATATTGTTATTTTATCTGAGACCGCAGGAGATCTCGAGAACAGTGGCGGCCGGTCAGTACATGCTACCGGGCTCCAGCACGTAGCTTGGAACTGAAAGGAATATTATTTATGTACAGTACAATTATCCTGGTGCCTTTTCGTTGTTTTGAGTACGGTATGAATTTGTGTTTTGTGAAAATCAGAACGAGATCTGTCGAACACCTAGCGCCGTTCTCCCGGGGAACAAGGCTCGTGCTCATGTGAAGTGAGCCCTTGCCTGTAGCCTTAAGGAAGCAATACGCAGGCGCAGCCAAGCTTGCAACACTTCCCCTAGCCGGCGGAGTATACCATAAACCGGGATCAACTTTCACTGATCCCGTCTATAGTTACTTCCTCTCCCGCAAGGGGGTAGAAGTACTCGATGTCTCCTGCTACCTTAATGTTGAACGTGGTAAGCGAGTCTGCCACTAGAGAGTAGCATCGTCTGGGCTCGAAAGTAAAGCGTAAGTGGAGGCAATCTATCTCACACATGCTTATTAAAATATCCATCTTCCTTTTGTGTCAAAAATACGGAATTCGTAGGTGAGTCAAAGAATCTTTGACTGACCCTAAATGTTATTCCGCATTACAATGTAATTTACTCTGGTGAAATGAAATAGAGTATGGCTGTTAGTACCGGAAGTATCCGAGGACATGTTCGACTCGCCAGATGCAGGTCTTTTGATTTGACACCCGTAGGCGACCTGCGAGTCGTGATGAGGAGAAATGATGATGAAGACAACACATACACCCAATGATGGTTAAAATTCCAGACCCTGTCGGGAATCGAACCCGGGATCCCTGTGACCAAAGGCCAGCGCGCTAACCATTTAGCCATGGAGCCGGACATTTACTCTAGTAATAAGGGAGGTCTCAATGAATCAGTTAGCAGCTCTTTCAGTTGCTTTGTGCGGTTTTTAATCTCGCGGTTATATTACTTACTGGTGCGTGTTTTTTCTGTCATTGTGTTGGTGCTAAAGTTTATACGGAGATTTATCAAATTATTTATCCACTGCAGTGTATATAAAGTGAAATTAAATTAGTGTTCTCAGTGGGGATCTATATTCCCACGATTCTATTTGCACTGATGTAAGTTGCGCCATTAGGTTAGTAAAAACAATATTTCTCGAATGAGAGTTGTTACTTGTAACTTGTAACTCGTAGACAGTTGTCGAAGAATTCATCTGCTTCCAAATTAATGTTGTTTTTGTTTGTTCTGAGTTATAAATTGTGAGAAAAGTTGTATTATTATTATTATTATTATTATTATTATTATTATTATTATTATTATTATTATTATTATTATTATTATTATTATTACCAAGTTTGAAGTATGCGTTGTTCATCATAGCAATATGCAGATTTAAAACAGCGTATTTAGCTTGTTTTTGTAGCACGTAGGACGATTTTTTCACGAGCCGCCACTGCTCGAGAAGCTGCTGAATGGTATGGATGAGGTCTTGCGTAAGGAGTACAAGATGAAAATAAATAAGTCAAAAACAAAAGTAATGGAGTGCAGTCGAACAAAGGCAGGTGATGCAGGAAATATTAAATTAGGAAATGAAGTCTTAAAGGAAGTAGATGAATATTGTTACTTGGGTAGTAAAATAACTAACGATGGCAGAAGTAAGGAGGACATAAAATGCAGATTAGTACAAGCAAGGAAGAGCTTTCTTAAGAAAAGAAATTTGCTCACTTCAAACATTGATATAGGAATTAGAAAGATGTTTTTGAAGACTTTCGTGTGGAGCGCGGCATTGTATGGAAGTGAAACATGGACGATAACTAGCTCAGAAAGAAAGAGAATAGAAGCTTTTGAAATGTGGTGTTACAGAAGAATGCTGAAGGTGAGATGGATAGATCGAATCACAAATGAAGAGACACTGAACCGAATTGGCGAGAGGAGATTGATTTGGCTAAATTTGACGAGAAGAAGAGATAGAATGATAAGACACACCTTAAGACACCCAGGACTTGTTCAGTTGGTTTTTGAAGGAAGCGTAGGTGGTAAGAACGGTAGGGGTAGACCAAAATATGAATATGACAAACATATTAGAGCAGATGTAGGATGCAGTAGTTACGTAGAAATGAAAAGGTTAGCACAGGATAGGGTGGCATGGAAAGCTGCATCAAACCAGTCTATGGACTGATGACTCAAACAACAACCACCCACAAATTTTGTATTAAATGTCTCCATATCAACAGGCAATATGAGAACAAGTCGCTCAGATCGCGCTTCACTGCAGGTCACCAGGGTTGCTCAGATCGCACCAGTTGAGTAGATCGCTGTTGAATTGCTTTCATATTGCTCCGTTGGTGGGTCCCCACTCCTTTACCTATGAAGTGACAGGGAGGGAATATCGTATCATGGTTGAATTGCTTTCGTGTTGCCTTGTGTGTGGACGCCTAATACATCATCATACATACATCACAAGAAATTGCTGGATGAAAATGATTTGTTGCTGCTAAAGCTTGAGGAGTGTGATAATTCAGAATTCCTTGCTTTTTACCATATGCCATAAAGTATATCTTGAATTAGTTCAAATTAGTACTCTATCCACATGATAGTGGAAATACTTGACAGGAGATGTGAGACTTGAATAGCAGTGTGACCTTCCTGAAATGTCATTTGAGACTGATAGGATACGTACTGGACATTCGGACATGCGCCTCTTTGGAGTAACACCATTTGTCCTTTCTCATACTAACACTGGAAGTGAGTTGGAAGACGTTCTGAAGATACTGAAAACCCTGTTGCATCACTTCACAGTGGATGAATTTGAAATTGGCCTTAAATTTCATGACATAGCAGTCTTGATTAAAAATAACATTGTTTACTAACCTACTTATTTATCAATAAATCTACCAGCAATAAATTAAACCAGTAACCTTTAAAGGAAATAGACTTACCACAGACTACAAAGAACCAAGTAAGCAATAAAAAAAATTTCAAATGTGAAAATCTCAGCACAGTATATGAAAATCATTGCATATATGAATGAGTGGTTACGGATCATCGAACTGGATATGAACTTTATTGAGGCTGTGGGTTTAAAAATCACAATAATTTAATATTGCCATGCTTTCATGGCCCTCACTTATAGACATGATGCTGTATAGGCTTTTGGCGGGCTTATGCCGTGTCAAGAAAATAAGGTGAAATTCTTTACGTTTTGCAGAAAACTCATCTTAGAAAAGCCTATACAGTATCATGTCTACAATAATTTAGCTGTGACTGGTGACATTTTGAATTCTGATTGAAAAAGTACAGTAAGACTTAACATTTCAAGAAAAGACAACCCAATCAAACCACAAGAGGGAATATTGCAGGGATTATCGTTTTTACTCTGAAACACAAAACTTTTATTAAGTCAGATTGTTGGTAGTACTGGTAACCAAAATATTAACATTCATTTTCAAAAAAAAAAAAAAAAAAAAGCATTTTGAGCTTTCTTTTTATCACTAATCCAAAATACTGCACATTTGAATCTCCCTTCTCTTGTATATACAGTAAAACCTCAGTAATTCGAATTCACTGGAACGCAAAATCAGATTTCGAATTAATCACCAACTCGTAATTCAGAAATGCCAACCCTTGCCACGTAACAGAGTATTTCAAGACCGAATTAATGCATGCAATCACCTTAACTCACAGTTTAAACCTTTTAAATGCTATAGAAAAAACTATTTCCGAAATGTATCCAACAAGGTGCATTTACATTATTCAAATAAATCAATGGCAAACGTAATTTCACACGACGAAAGAAAAAAACACACAATTCAGAGACAAGGACAAATTATGCTGGCTCCCCCATGCAAATGCTTTATTTTTTTAGATTACTGTTCTGTCTGCACTTTTTAAATCCCTTGTACTTGCACAGAAAGTGCCGGATGCTCTTATAACATCGTGGCTTATCGAATTTTCCTATGACGAGGGGAGGAAGTCTCTTGCTTCCAGATGCATTACAACACAGTACAATGAACCCCATCCTTCTACGATTACCCGGCTGGCACTTCTCTCCTTTAAAACCATAAGTCTGTTTGGGGGTCGGCAGATGCAGAGTGGGTTTCGGCCAAAAAGTGGCCATAGCTGGTCCGTGGTCCGACAGCTCTGCGTTCCGACCGGCCAACCGAGCAGAGGACGGGTGGCCACGACTCTATCGTGGCTCTACGCCTCTATATTCGGGAGATGAAGAGGGGCTGGTCTGTACTCTGGTCAACCAAGCGAAATCATCTTTTGCACCGTGCACAGTGCATGCACCAGGCGCATACACCCTGAGAGGTTCTGTATCATAACCAAGTGATTACCTGCACGCTGATTCAATCTCACTTACTACTGTATATTACCATCCTGGGAGAACACACAACCTAAATACTTGAAATTATCGACCTGTTCTAGCTTTGTATCACCAATCTGACATTCAATTCTCTTGGATTTCTTACCTACTGCCAACGGCCGTAGCCATGTTGAAACTCCGGATCCCGTGAGATCTCCGAAGTTAAGCAACATTGGGCGTGGTCAGGAGTTGGATGGGTTGCCACGCGCTGTTGGTGGGGGGTAAGGGAATGGAGGAGCGGAAAGGAACTGGCCACCCTACCGCACGTAAACTCCGGCTCAGGAACACCTCTGCGGAGGTTCGGACCTGCCTTCGGGCAGAATAACCCTTACCTTACCTCTTACCTACTAACATCGATTTAGTCTTGGAAAGGCTGATTGATTTTCATACCATACTCATTGCATCTATTTTCAAGTACCAAGATTTTAGACTACAGGCCTTCAGCACAATCTGCCATTAAGACCAAGTCGTAAGCATAGGCCAGACTGCTTACTACATTTCCACCCAATTGATTCCCTCCTTGCCACTTTATACCTTTCAGCAGATGATCCATGTAAACTACGAACAACAAAGGTGAAAGATTACAGCCTTGTTTAACCCCTGTAAGTACCCCGAACCAAGAATTATTCTACCGTCAATTCTCACTGCAGCCCAATTGTCAATATAAATGTCTTTGATTTCAATTATCTACCCTTAATCCCATAGTCCCCCAGTATGGCAAACATCTTTTCCCTTGGTACCCTGTCATATGCTTTCTCTAGGTCTACGAAACATAAACATAACTGCCTATTCCTCTCGTAGTATTTTTCAATTACCTGGCGCATACTGAAAATCTGATCCTGACAGCCTCTCTGTGGTCTGAAACTACACTGGTTTTCATCCAACTTCCTTTCAACCATTGATCACACCCTCCCTTCCAAGAAGCCACTGAATACTTTGCCTAGTATAATAATCAATGAGATACCTCGATTGTTGTTGCCATCACCCCTTGTTTGCAGCCATTTCTGATGAGACTTTTTATAACATTTACAAACTGCTCTTAGTTCATCATACCGGGCGAGTTGCCCGTGCGTGTAGAGGCGCGCGGTTGTGAGCTTGCATCCAGGATATAGTAGGTTCGAATCCCAGTATTGGCAGCCCTGAAAATGGTTTCCGTGGTTTCCCATTTTCACACCAGGCAAATGCTGGGACTGTACCTTAATTAAGGCCACGGCCGCTTCCTTCCAACTCCTAGGCCTTTCCTATCCCATCGTCGCCATAAGACCCATCTGTGTCGGTGCGACGTAAAGCCCCTGTCATTTCACCAAGATGTTCGCTTTTTCCCATCTTTACACACAGTTTTTCCTAGGCATTCCCTCGTTGCTTCTACTACAGTATCCCTGTATGCCACCCATTTTTTTCTATATCCTGAACCTGCTTACTGTCCACTGTTCAGAAATTCTCACTAATCATATCCATGTACTTCTGTCTAATTTTCTCTTCTTGAAGATTTTCTACCCTTATTTGTTTGCAGTCAGATTTCACTTTCTCTATCCTAGGCCTGGAGTACTTAGTTCACTACAGATCAGATAGTGGTATGTATCATCGAAAAATCCCTGAAAAACTCGTACATTCCTAACAGATTTCGCTAATTCGAAGTCGGTTAAGATATAGTCTATTATGGATCTGGTACCCCAGCCCTTCCATGTGTAGTGGTGAATAGCCTTATGCTTGAAGAATGTATTCGTAACTGATAAACATATACTAGCACAGAAGTCCAGCAAACATTTCCCATTCCTATTAGCTTCCATATCTTCTCCACATTTACCAATCACCCATTCACATCCTTCAGTTCTATTTCCAACTCTCGCGTTGAAATCGCCCATTAGCACTATCCTGTCCTTGCTGTTGACCCTGACTATAATGTAACTCAACACTTCGTAAAACTTGTCAACATCATCCTCATCTTCACCATCACATGGTGAATACACTGAGACAATTCGCATCCTAATTCCTCCAACTGCCAAATATACCCACATCATTCGCTCATGTACTTGCCTAACAGAAACTATGTTGCATGCAATAGTATTCCTGATGAACAGCCCTACCCATACTCTCCCCTTCCCTTTTTAACACCCATCAAGTACACTTTATTATCCCCTATCTCTTCCTTGTTATCTTCCCTTACCCGAATATCACTTACTTCTAGCACATCCTGATGCATCCTCTTGCTGACGCAGCCTGTTCTACTTTCTTCTTCCATAAGCCCCATTAATATTGATAGCTCCCCTTCGAATTCCATTCTGTTCGCCAAGTTGTTTCCAAGGAGTCCCTCGCCTGTCAGATGGGAGTGGAACTCCATTACTCCCATAGGTATGAGGCTTGCTTATAATGTTCTGAGCTCAGTAAATTCGTGAAGCAGGATGCTACTCTACTTGCACATAATCCAAGTGAGGATCTCACCTCTAACGGGTTAGGGACCACGGTGGATTGTATAGTACTAGCTGCCCTAGCAGGAGGAGGGCCATGAATGAGAATATGTCCGAGATGCCCACTCCCATTCTGTAGCAACTGGTATCCCGACTCTCAGGACCACTTACTAGGCCACACAGCCATTGCCCATGGTTCACGAACTAGGACGTGACTACAGTAACCCACACCATGAACCATGACAGAGAGACAAAAATTGATCTAACCCACTTTCAACTTGTATACCTAATCTGAGACAGAAACAAAATATGGTGCCAGTGTACACACACAATTATAATTTTATTGAACTTTTATAAATAAATTACTACCCTGAACAAATTGTTACCTTGGTATCCTGGTTTGCAGACACACTGAAATCCATCTTGAAGAGGAGTGCAAATGCTATTTGGTGGACAGGTCACTTGATCACAACTCATTATGGCCACATCACAATCCCGTCCAGTATAACCTGGACTACAATCACAGATGTAACTTCCAGGTATGTTGGTACATCGTCCTCCATTGCGACAAGGACCTGAGCTGCATTCCGTGCTGTTCTATTAACAATACCAACAAATTATTAATAGTAGTATATTTAAAAAAAGGACTTTTCAATTTATATAATCTATAATTGAAAAAAGTGTAAGTTAGAACTTAACAGCTGTAACAGCAAAATGCTGCAACTCAAGAATATAATACAAAATACAGTACAGTCCCAGTAGTTTGAGATTCTGAATATTTCAAGCCGATCTTATGAAAATTAAATAAGAGTAAAACCCTGTTTCGTCTGCCTGGTGGCCATGACTGTTAAAGCGTCAAGTCTATATGGTCCGACATCATAGTCAGTTGGGTTGAGTCCTGCTGATCGAAAAAAAATTCACCAACATGTTGAACACCAGTATAGGAGAGGTGGTGGTAAATAATTTCTATTCACTGGATTGAATTCCAAACCTCTCTGCAGTGGAGGTATTTCCATGGACTGCTCCTTTTTTCCCCCATTTTCTTGCCTGTCTTTCTGTCTGTCCCAACCTCCCCTCACCACATACAGCATCTACTTGCCAACAATGATCATTATTATTATTATTATTATTATTATTATTATTATTATTATTAGATGCAAAAAAAGACCAGAAAACTGATCACGCAAAGCTCACTTAAGAGTTGTGGATTTCCTTCTTTGCCAGGCAGCCTTCATTTTTTTCTCTCATTGTGGTTCTTCGTTCTTCTGTTCAATTGGCTCCTGTCTTCTTTTTATGGTTTCTCTCTGACTACTTTCCAATTACTGATTTTCATTCTGTAGCAGGTTCAGTCTGCAATGTTGGCCAGTTTGATTCCTGATTTTTCCAGGTCTTGGAGGATTTCCAATGTCCACCTATTTGTTTTGATGTTTTCTGTTGCCTCTAGTAAGATTTTTGTCAGTCTGTTTTCTGGAAGAAGTTTGATGTGTCCGTAAAATTTCAGGAGTCTTTTTCTGATGTCGGCCGCAAGGTTTGAGAGCTCCTCAGTTTTTGTACGAGATTACAGTCAGTACCCTTCATCAGTCAGTTTGGGGCCGAGAATTTTTCTAATGATTTTACATTCCTCTTTCAGGATGTCTTCGAGTACTGTTTTTCTGTGGAGATCCAGTCATTCACTCGCATATAGTACTTCAGGTTTGATCACGGTGTAGTAATGTCAAATTTTAGTGAAGATTGAGAGGCATATTTTGTTTTGCGTTCGGCTGAGGGCTCTCTTCATTTTCTAGATGCGGACCTCAGGGGCCTTCTGTTGTTTTCCTGTTGGTACTACAATTTCTCCAAGATATCGGAACTCAGTTACTTTTCGATTGTGGCAAATCTCGTGGTCAAATTCTGGAGGATGCAGTGGTTGCACATGACCTTGGTTTTTGAGAAGAAGATTTGTAGGTCGAATTTTTCTGAGCATTTCTTGAGAGTTTCGATTTTGCTGATTGCCTGTGGTTCATTTGTTGTGAGGATCGTGAGATCATCTGCGAAAGTAAGACAGGATCTTTTTACACATATTCTTGTCATACTTAATGGTTGCCAATATCCTTGAGCTTTTAGAGCTTGTTCCTATTCTCTCATGATTTTTTCCAGGGCTATGTTAAAGAGTAGTGGGAAAAGTCCATCTCCTTGTCAAGTTTTCAGATATATTTCCCATGAATTTTACTTGGGAAGTTGTGTTGGTGAGAGTTAGTCTGATGATTTTTTTTTAGTCTTGTTGTCCAGTCCATATACATGTAGTAGTAGTAGTAGTAGTAGTAGTAGTAGTAGTAGTAGTAGTAGTAGTAGTAGTAGTAGTAGTAGTAGTAGTAGTAGTAGTAGTAGTAGTAGTAGTAGTAGTAGTAGTAGTAGTAGTAGTAGTAGTAGTAGTAGTAGTAGTAGTAGTAGTAGTAGTAGTAGTAGTAGTAGTAGTAGTAGTAGTAGTAGTAGTAGTAGTAGTAGTAGTAGTAGTAGTAGTAGTAGTAGTAGTAGTAGTAGTAGTAGTAGTAGTAGTAGTAGTAGTAGTAGTAGTAGTAGTAGTAGTAGTAGTAGTAGTAGTAGTAGTAGTAGTAGTAGTAGTAGTAGTAGTAGTAGTAGTAGTAGTAGTAGTAGTAGTAGTAGTAGTAGTAGTAGTAGTAGTAGTAGTAGTAGTAGTAGTAGTAGTAGTAGTAGTAGTAGTAGTAGTAGTAGTAGTAGTAGTAGTAGTAGTAGTAGTAGTAGTAGTAGTAGTAGTAGTAGTAGTAGTAGTAGTAGTAGTAGTAGTAGTAGTAGTAGTAGTAGTAGTAGTAGTAGTAGTAGTAGTAGTAGTAGTAGTAGTAGTAGTAGTAGTAGTAGTAAAGCAACTTCGCTGTGGCAAAGTTAGGGCTCCTGGTCCTTTCGGTATAAACTAACTAAAGTAAAGTAAAACTAAAGTTTAAACTGCAACACGTTACAATAAACAACCATATTCACTCTCATTCATGCATCCCATTAATACTCAAAAAAGACTGGAAGTGTGAAGTGTTTATAAGATGACACTGGCAGAGGATTTTAAACTTTGTCTTAGATTTTTTTTCCTAGTTGCTTTACGTCGCACCGACACAGATAGGTCTTATGGCGACGATGGGATAGGAAAGGCCTAGGAGTTGAAGGAAGCGGCCGTGGCCTTAATTAAGGTACAGCCCCAGCATTTGCCTGGTGTGAAAATGGGAAACCATGGAAAACCATCTTCAGGGCTGCTGAGAGTGGGGCTCGAACCCACGATCTCCCGGATATAAGCTCACATTGCAAGTGATAAAAATCATTGTTATCCGTATTGAAGATACTGAATGTAGGATGTTAAAAGGTTTGTTTTTTTCACCTATTCAATACATATAAATTTTATAAATTAGGAATTTATTGTAGATTCCACTTGAGACATGTTTCGCCCTTCATTGAGGGCATCATCAGTCAAAATATCACCTCAAGGTAAAAAATCAGGTAACTGGTTAGTAGTAGACATGTACAAATTAATACATATTATTAACAACATATAAAAATTAAGTATGGGAAAAAATTTGCACAAAAGTGATGGTTGAACATGTAGGTTTAGATGAAAAGTCAGCACCAATGCCTAAAAATAACAAAGTAGAGTTCTGCAGTGGTGCTCTGGAGAAACAGTTGACGCAATCATATGAAAATAAAAAGTTTAAAAAATATTTACAATAAAACAATTAAGGGAGAAAAGGTGTAGTGTTTGGCATCAATGTTAGTAACCAAAAATTGATGTCAAAGGTTGGTAACTATATAGTATTTACATAGTTCAATTGAACAGTTGAGATAAAGTTTTTTAAAAATATTTACATTTAACATTCAGCGTAAATGTTTGTAATAAAAACTAATGTTAATGATTGGTAACTATATAGTAATTACATTATCTAATTGAAAGTTGAGAATTTACAATTATATACATATTTACACAAGAGCAGCTGGTGTGCAAGGATAAAAAATTTTAGTACCAAGTGCGTCCTGATGTTTTAGAGGTTGGAAGAAAGAATTAGCATTGACATTTCAGAAATATGTAGAGCAGATTATTTTAGTTAAAAATCACCGGGGGTAGGGGAAATTTTTATAGCCAAATGAGGTTTTATAGGCATCAAGCTGAAAGTTTTCCAGTTGAAGCGCCGAGATCGGGACGGAGACTGGTCAGTGTGGCTGGAGATTCATGGGTAATCCGTGCGTTTGAACGACAACAATGGTGACAGTTAAAGTGGGTAATTGCTAATTAGGAAAAATGTTGTGGGTTGAAACTTCTGCTTATTCTTTTAGTTGACTTCTGTAGCATCGATTGTGATGTGGAGACATCGGTGTGAAATGCCGGTGAGACAAAATGATATTGTTCCGTGGAATAAAATAAGGCGGACTACGGGATGAAGTTGTTGGTCTTTACTGGTCTGGTGAGATAGAATAGAGTTGCTTGTGTTGTGGACTGCTGTGGAGAGATTAGAAAGTATACGGCAACTGCAGAGTCAGAGCGTTAAAGCTGAGGTGAGGCATCTTCTTATTCTGACTGCGAAGAGGAGCCGTAGTGGCCCGCCATATTTGTGCCGATGTGCACTGGGTTCCGGCGAGTTGTTGAAAGTTGTATTGTAAGAAGTGGAAGTTATCTGATGTGTCGCTGAGAGGTGATTGTTGATGAGTATTGGTGGACTAAGAAGGAGGCTCAGTCGGTAATACGCACATGCGGTTAGACTCCTCCCGCCGCCATTGCTAACCGCATGTGCGTATTACCGACTGAGCCTCCTTCTTAGTCCACCAATACTCATCAACAATCACCTCTCAGTGACACATCAGATAACTTCCACTTCTTACAATACAACTTTCAACAACTCGCCGGAACCCAGTGCACATCGGCACAAATATGGCGGGCCACTACGGCTCCTCTTCGCAGTCAGAATAAGAAGATGCCTCACCTCAGCTTTAACGCTCTGACTCTGCAGTTGCCGTATACTTTCTAATCTCTCCACAGCAGTCCACAACACAAGCAACTCTATTCTATCTCACCAGACCAGTAAAGACCAACAACTTCATCCCGTAGTCCGCCTTATTTTATTCCACGGAACAATATCATTTTGTCTCACCGGCATTTCACACCGATGTCTCCACATCACAATCGATGCTACAGAAGTCAACTAAAAGAATAAGCAGAAGTTTCAACCCACAACATTTTTCCTAATTAGCAATTACCCACTTTAACTGTCACCATTGTTGTCGTTCAAACGCACGGATTACCCATGAATCTCCAGCCACACTGACCAGTCTCCGTCCCGATCTCGGCGCTTCAACTGGAAAACTTTCAGCTTGATGCCTATAAAACCTCATTTGGCTATAAAAATTTCCCCTACCCCCGGTGATTTTTAACTAAAATAATCTGCTCTACATATTTCTGAAATGTCAATGCTAATTCTTTCTTCCAACCTCTAAAACATCAGGACGCACTTGGTACTAAAATTTTTTATCCTTGCGCACCAGCTGCTCTTGTGTAAATATGTATATAATTGTAAATTCTCAACTTTCAATTAGATAATGTAATTACTATATAGTTACCAATCATTAACATTAGTTTTTATTACAAACATTTACGCTGAATGTTAAATGTAAATATTTTTTAAAAACTTTATCTCAACTGTTCAATTGAACTATGTAAATACTGTATAGTTACCAACCTTTGACATCAATTTTTGGTTACTAACATTGATGCCAAACACTACACCTTTTCTCCCTTAATTGTTTTATTGTAAATATTTTTTAAACTTTTTATTTTCATATGATTGCGTCAACTGTTTCTCCAGAGCACCACTGCAGAACTCTACTTTGTTATTTTTAGGCATTGGTGCTGACTTTTCATCTAAACCTACATGTTCAACCATCACTTTTGTGCAAATTTTTTCCCATACTTAATTTTTATATGTTGTTAATAATATGTATTAATTTGTACATGTCTACTACTAACCAGTTACCTGATTTTTTACCTTGAGGTGATATTTTGACTGATGATGCCCTCAATGAAGGGCGAAACATGTCTCAAGTGGAATCTACAATAAATTCCTAATTTATAAAATTTATATGTATTGAATAGGTGAAAAAAACAAACCTTTTAACATCCTATAAGCTCACAGCCGCACATCTCTACGCGCATGGCCAACTCGCCCAGTTGTCTTAGATTTAGCTTCCCTGATATCATCAGGGAGTTCATTCCACCAGCTCATGGCGACAATTGTGAACAACCTGTTGTAGGTTGTGGTTCGATGTACAGCAATTTCTAGCGTACAGCCTCACCAAGTATTGAACAGGTGTAGTGAACTAAGGTAGCGAAATCTGGTGGTTAGGAAAAGAGGAGTGTTTCCAGAAAGCACTTGATACACTTAAATAGTTGCATGGAGTCTGTCATTCAGTCGTAACCAGTCGTCTATAGTATGGGGTTAGGCCTATGTGGGCATATGGACATAATTATGTCGAATGCATGTTGTTCCATACCCTGTGAAAAAAATGTAAATACCACACATATCCCATTGATGAGACAACGGGTGATCTTGAAGTGACTGCATTTCGTAGAAAAAACCCTCAGTCTGATGATAATTTATTCACAGAATATGGCGAAACTGTTATGAGAACAGAAAAAGACATTCACAATCTGGATGATAATGACAACATGAGTGTCATATTTCAACATCAAACTGAGCCAGAATCAAATCAGTAACATTTGATTCTCTAGAACAGTACAGTACAGTACAGTAAGTGCTCTCAAAACTGTCACATCCACCACAGGCACAAGCAGTTTACTCTGCTAAACAGTCACAATTTTGCAATGAAGGAGACCAAGACAAGGCAAGATTTGAGAAGTTTGGTCACTCTGTTTGATCTACTTGGACATAACCAAATGTGTATAAATAAAATAGGCAGGGTGGATGTAAGCTAGATGTTTAAGATCTCATTTCACGCCCATTATGAGTTGTTAGGATCTTTAGTAATGTTATGTCTCTATTTATATACAACCGGTAGGTGGCTAGAATTTATAATCTAAAAAAATTCATGCTGCAATAAGGTGTCTATAGTTGATTACATTTAGCAAAAAGAAATTAAAAATTACTACAAAGTACAATTAAATAAAGACTGTACTCACCATCTCACAATTTTGGCCTCCAAATCCTGGAAAGCACTGGCAAGTATATCCACCATAATTGTCAAAGCATTTGCCATTGAGACAAGGACTGTTCTCTTCACATTCATTTATATTCTGTTCACAGTTGTAACCTTTGTACCTATATGAAGAAAAACAATAAAATAAAGAAAATTGTAAAACAGATGAGCTCATGTATGGATTACCGAAGACTAACAGACGTAAAAATCATCACAAAGGTATGAATATATCACAAATATCACATTGGCAATAATAATAATAATAATAATAATAATAATAATAATAATAATAATAATAATAATAATAATAATGATGATGATGATGATGATAAATACATGTGACAGTCACCCAGAAATGATACCATAAGTTGGACAATGTCAATTTTTGTATTCATTGTACATAATATAATGATTGCTTTCTTGCAAACCATGAATCCCTAGTTTGAAAACTGAGCATCTGCCATAAGTTTAACATTTAGAAAGAATTATCTGTTAAGTGTCCATAACATGTACAGTACTGAGATTTTCAGAGGCAGTCCAATGCAGTGACAGTGTTGCTAATGCTAATGTCATTTAGTTTCAGGATCAGGCTAACAGATATTGCTTAATTAAAACGTAAATATTTCTCACTACATCCATTTCTTTCCTTGTCTTGTAAAATATTGCCATTCAACTTATGGTATTATTTCCCTGAGGACATCACATATTAGTATAAGTATGTCCAAGAATGTTCCACATTAATTTTAGTTACTTATTCTCAATGATTCTGACTCTTAAAAGTTTCGTAGAATTCTAGGAACAGCTGTGATTATATGTAAACTGGCATGGTCTCTTCATGATAGTAGGACAATCAACAAGCCAAAGATGGTTTCAAGACAATGATTTCATTGGTTCATCCATAACCATCTTCTTTATTTTTATCTCCACTAAACTGCTAAGCCATGGATAATCATTGAACATTGATAATCATCTTTTGTATAGAAAACACTAAATCCACATTCAAAACTTAACAGATTGAAGTTGAACTCTATTTACCTATGTATTGTGAGCTAAAAATTACAAAATGAAGAACAAATTATAATCTACAGCACATAGTGCATCATTCTGGTCAAGGGGGAGTCCATCGTTAGACATGTGGGGAAAGTGTGTGCAGGAAAGGGAACCAGGGTAGAGTGTTATCCGGGAATTAGGTTGAAGCAGATGTTGAGGAAAGTAGAAGAGAGGGAGGAGGGGAAGGAGAAGGTGGTAGTGTTTCACGTTCATACCAACAACGTAAGGCAAGCTAATATAAGTACCAACATAGTTGGGGATGTGTGGGATCTGGTAAATGCAGCACGGGTGACGTTTAAGGAAGCGGAGATTGTTATCAGTGGAATTCTGTGTAGGAGGGATACTGACTGGAGGGTGATTGGCGATTTAAATGAGACTATGGAGTGGGTATGTGGGAAACTGGGAGTGAAATTTCTAGATCCTAATGAGTGGCTAGGAGATAGGGATCAGCGCTCAGATGGCCTTCACTTAAACCGCAGCGGTACATATAAGATAGAAAATTTGTTTGGTAGGGTAATAGGGAGGTACAATCAGGGAAACGGGGTTGTCTAGGGAGCGGTGATAAGGGTACAGAGATCTGGAAGTCAAGTAGGGATGACATTAAAATGTTGGTGTTGAACTGTAGAAGTATTGTAAAGAAAGGAATAGAATTAAGTAATTTAATAGATATATATTTACCAGATATTGTAATAGGAGTTGAATCATGGCTGAGAAATGATATAATGGATGCAGAAATTTTCTCACGGAACTGGAGAGTGTATCGTAGAGATAGGATAGGAATGGTGGGAGGGGGAGTATTCATTCTGGTGAAAGAAGAATTTGTAAGCTACGAAAAAGTTAAAGATGAGAAACATGAAATTCTAGGTGTAAGGCTCATTTCTAAAGATAATAAGCAACTTGATGTCTTTGGAGTGTACACGCATTCAGAATTATTTGATAAAATAATCAGCTATGTGGGAAATGACATGGAAAGGAATGTGATTGTAGCATGAGATCTCAATTTACCAAATATCAATTGGGAAGGAAATGCGAACGACAGGAGGCATGACCAACAAATGGCAAATAAGCTAATATGGGAAGGATAGCTGATTCAGAAAGTGATGGAACCAACTAGAGGGGAAAATATTTTGGATGTGGTGCTGGTAAAATCAGATGAGCTCTATAGAGAAACCGAATTAACGGATGGCATTAGTGATCATGAAGCTGTTTTTTTCATAGTTAAAAATAAATGTGTTAGAAAGGAAGGTCTTAAAAGTAGGACTATTAGGCAGTACCATATGGCTGATGAAGCAGGCATGAGGCAGTTTTTAAAAAATACCTATGATGGGTGGAAAACGGTAAATAAAAATGTAAACAGACTCTGGGATGGGTTTAAAGCAATTGTTGAGGAATGTGAAAACAGGTTTGTACCTTTAAAGGTGGTAAGAAATGGTAAAGATCCACCTTATTATAATAGAGAAATAAAGAGACTAAGAAGGTGGTGCAGACTGGAAAGAAACAGAGTTAGAAATGGCTGTGGAAGTACGGAGAAATTGAAGGAACTTACTAGGAAATTGAATCTAGCAAAGAAGACAGCTAAGGATAACGATGGCAAGCATAATTGGCAGTCATACAAATTTTAGTGATAAATGGAAGGGTATGTATACGTATTTTAAGGCAGAAACAGGTTCCAAGAAGGATATTCCAGGAATAATTTTACTGAACAAGGAGAGTGTGTATGTGAGGATCTTCAAAAGCCAGAAGTATTCAGTCAGCAGTATGGAAAGATTGTTGGTTACAAGGATAATGTCCAGATAGAGTAGGAGACTAATGCTAAAGAAGTATTAAAATGTACATATGATAAAAATGACATTTACAATAAGATACAAAAGTTGACAACTAGACAAGCGGCTGGAATTGATAAGATTTCTGGGGATATACTAAAGACATATCTGAAGTACTTATTTGATTATTGTTTGCTTGAAGGAGCTATACCAAATGAATGGCGAGTTGCTATAGTAGCCACTGTGTATAAAGTAAAGGGTGATAGACATAAAGCTGAAAATTACAGGCCAGTAAGTTTGACATGCATTGCATGTAAGCTTTGGGAAGGCATTCTTTCTGATTATATTAGACATGTTTGTGAAATTAATAACTGGTTCAATAGAAGGCAGTTCGGTTTTAGGAAAGGTTATTCCACTGAAGCTCAACTTGTAGCATTGCAGCAAGATATAGCAGATATCTTGGATTCAGGAGGTCAAATGGACTGTATTGCGACTGACCTGTCTAAAGCATTTGATAGGGTGGATCGTGGAAGACTACTGGCAAAAATGAGTGCAAATGGACTAGACAAAAGAGTGACTAAATGGGTTGCTATATTTCTAGAAAATAGATCTCGGAGAATTAGAGTAGGCGAAGCTTTATCTGACCCTGTAATAATAAGAGAGGAATTCCTCAGGGCAGTATTATTGGACCTTTATGTTCTCTTATATATAAAAATGATATGAGTAAAGAAGTGGAATCGGAGGTAAGGCTTTTTGCAGATGATGTTATTCTGTATAGAGTGATAAATAAGTTACAAGATTGTGAGCAACTGCAACGTTACCTCGATGTTGTGAGATGGACAGCAGGTAATGGTACGTTGATAAACGGGGTTAAAAGTCAGGTTGACCGGGCGAGTTCGCCGTGCGCGTAGAGGCGCGCTGCTGTGAGCTTGCATCCGGGAGATAGTAGGTTCGAATCCCACTATCGGCAGTCCTGAAAATGGTTTTCCATGGTTTCCCATTTTCACACCAGGCAAATGCTAGGGCTGTTCCTTAATTAAGGCCACGGCCGCTTCCTTCCAACTCCTAGCCCTTTCCTATCCCATCGTCGCCATAAGACCTATCTGTGTCGGTGCAACGTAAATCCCCTAGCAAAAAAAGTCAGGTTGTGAGTTTCACAAATAGGAAAAGTCCTCTCAGTTTTAATTACTGCGTTGATGGGGTGAAAGTTCCTTTTGGGAATAGGTGTTAATATAAGGAAGATCTTCATTGGGGTAATCACCTAAATGGGATTGTAAATAAAGGGTACAGATCTGTGCACATGGTTAAGAGGTTGTTTAGGGGTTGTAGTAAGGATGTAAAGGAGAGGGCATACAAGTCTCTGGTAAGACCCCAACTAGAGTATGGTTCCAGTGTATGGGACCCTCACCAGGATTACCTGATTAAAGAACTGGAAAAAATCCAAAGAAAAGCAGCTTGATTTGTTCTGGGTGATTTCCGACAAAAGAGTAGCGTTACAAAAATGTTGGAAATTTTGGGCTGGGAAGAATTGGGAGAAAGAAGACGAGCTGCTCGAGTAAGTGGTATGTTAGGCATAGATATCAAGGATAATTTAATAAAAAACCACCTATTCAATACTTTCCACGTTTAATGTGGTTATTATCTACATGATTTCATGTAGATTTATTTAGGTCAGGTACATGTTTCACCCATTATTTTGGGCATCTTCAGCCTGTATACAACCTTTAGGTCAAGGTTTGGGACCTTTTTAACCAATATAAACATACCAATATATACACTATATACAATATATACATTATATACAATATATACAAACATTAATGAACTCTTAAGATGGGTAACATAAGTTAATACAGTTAAGTTTTTTACAAGGTAACTACACTATTAGGTAGGCTACTTCGGAGGTTGAAGCTCCCATTGGCTGGAGCGCTATGACGTCACGCGGTATGAACGATAACGAGTAAGGTACACAGTCGCTGTACAGCAAGCCTGTCAATTCTCGCGCCTGTGAAACATCTTCCGAATCTTTCATCAAATAATAATCTGGTTCGATAAGTAACGGTACTTCCAATAGATTTAAAAACAAGATGAGTGAAGATGCGTTAAATTTTATCACATGCTGAGCAGGCAGAACATCAACTATGAAATAAGATATTGCCATGCAACTCAAAATGATTAATTTCTTTCCTGATGAAGTAAATATTTAGATCAAATGGCGTAGGAAAATATGCATCATATCGACATCTTTATAGAATTATATTAAAGTATTAAACTTACGTGTCAGGAGACTTAATTAGTTGATGAACCAGCCCAAAGCTTAGCCTTCTTATTGGCATATTTTTTCAGTGCTAGCTCCTTACTCTTTGGATTTAAATGCCGTATCCTAAGAAATGTCCTGGTCCTTACGTAGAGACAAATTATTTTGTCATGGAGTACTGGAAATTTTGACTTAATAATAGAAATAATAGTTTTCATTACGTTTTTGCATCTGGATACAGTCTGACCGTGAAACACACCAAATGTAATTTCAAACTGGGCTATGTTTTTCAACCACTGATGACTGGGATGTGTGAGGCCCTCGTTTGAAATAACCGAGATCCAGTTACATTTTCATTCAGTCATTTATATCTGACACCTTTTTACCGTACGAGCTGTAATAATGGAGATATTGAAGAGTTTATTACAAAGTGCATCAACAACCAAGCATTGCTGACGAGGAAGTATTGTTATGCCATCACAGTAGCAAACTAACTGGCTATGATGGTTGTTGTCATTATTGTCTTTATAATATGCAAAATAATAATAACGTTATGTGTGTTACGTCTCACTAACAACATTTACGGTTTTCTGAGAACCGAGGTGCCATAATTTTGTCCCACGGGAGTTCTTTTGCGTGCCAACATTCATAGCAGCACACACATTTCCATAATATGTTGACTGCATTTTAATCAGTACAGTGGTTCTACTTCAGATCCTGACTACACGAACACGTAGTGAACTACTATAATATTATTATGTGCTAATAGCCGGGCTGAGTAGCAACTCAGATGGTAGAGCGCTGGCCTTCTTAGCCCAACTTGGTAGGTTCGATCCTGTCTCATTCCGGTAGTGAAGGTGCTCAAATTCATAGTTAGTGGGACATAAAATCCAATAACATTAACATTATTATGTGCTAATAACTTATATTTCTGAATATATTTTGAAGCTCGTGAAATAATACAGTATCCCTGATCCAATATACAGTAAATACGAAGAAAGAGACAAAATGGTCGGACGGTCGGTCACTTGCTTTCTTGGCTTACGCTGCCTGAACCGTCAATGATAGACCCCAAGTGTAAGCATACGAAATGTAGAGCATAGAAACCTCTACAAAAAAGTCTGCGATGTTATACACCAATTTCCAACCGGTTGCCCTGTAGAAGCGATTTTATGCTAGAGTCCGAGGTTAAAAAAATTAGCTCCTTAAAATTAAATATTTCGATATTATCCTCGAATTCCTCATCGAAATAAATTGTTTGACCTCCTCGAGTATTTTATAAGGATTACAATAACCTTGTCAGGACATTATTTGCATGAATGGTTCAGAAGTTATGACCATTTTAGACTGTAGTAGTAATACGTGTTAGCAGGACGGGCGAGTGCTGTTTTCACATCCCATGACGTCACGCAGAAGGCGGCCAGGGAGAGAAACAAGTGAGCGCGATGCGGGAAGACACCACCCCCCTGAGTTTTTTGGTCCTAATCTATCTAATATGAAAAATGTCCAAAACTAAAATGGATCTTCTTTTTGGTAAAGAGGATTACATATCGGGGTTTGTGTGACCCCTATATCATATCATGTTCTTGACGTACCGTGTCTGTTGACAGGATGTGTCGTCAACAATAAGTGGAGATTTGAACTGATTGTTGATTGTAGGTTGGTCAAGATTGAAAATATAAATTTAAATTAAATGTGTTTTAACTTGGCAATTCTACTGTATTGTGGTTAACTTAAAATGTTCAAAAATAAAATGAAATGGATCTTCTTTTTTATCATAAGTCTTGAGAAAGGGTGATATTAAAACTGGGGCTCTTTACCAAAAAGAAGATCCATTTTAGTTTTGGACATTTTTCATATTAGATAGATTAGGACCAAAAAACTCAACTGTATTAACTTATGTTACCCATCTTAAGAGTTCACTAATGTTTGTATATATTGTATATAGTGTATATATTGGTATGTTTATATTGGTTAAAAAGGTCCCAAACCTTGACCTAAAGGTTGTATACAGGCTGAAGATGCCCAAAATAATGGGTGAAACATATACCTGACCTAAATAAGTCTACATAAAATCATGTAGATAATAACCACATTAAACGTGGAAAGTATTGAATAGGTGGTTTTTTATTAAATTATCCTTGATATCTATGCCTAACGTCATCTTCAATACGGATCAATAATGAGAGTTGTTACTTTTAAGTGGTATGTTCCGAGCTGTCAGCGGAGAGATGGTGTGGAATGACATTAGTAGAAGAATAAGTTCGAGTGGTTTCTTTAAAAGTAGGAAAGATCACAATATGAAGATAAAGTTGGAATTCAAGAGGACAAATTGGGGCAAATATTCACTTATAGAAAGGGGAGCTACGGATTGGGATAACTTACCAAGGGAGATGTTAATTAAATTTCCAATTTCTTTGAAATCATTTAACAAAAGGCTAGGAAAACAACCGACAGGGAATCTGCCACCTGGGCGACTTCCCTAAATGCAGATCAGTATTGATTGATTGTTTCTTAGTGTCCATAAAACAAATCATGTTGACCATGCTTGTGTTGGTTCTATCAATTTCCCATCCATCACCCACTCCACTGAATTAAATTATGAGATACTGTTTCCTCCCCAACAGCAAAATACTTGTATAGTGTATTTTACATCAGATTAACAATAAATATTTGTAAAAGTGAAGTCTGCTATATTTAGGAGGTGCATACCCAGTTCCAGCACATAGGCAGGTGTAATTGTTGACATGATCTTGGCAGAGACCACCATTCTGGCAAGGATGAGACTCGCACTCATCAATGTTGGTCGCACAGGTATCTCCAGTATATCCTATAATGAGAACAAATTTGACAGGTAAAATAAGTCTCTTAGGATCCTTCTAGTGTGGGAGTAGTCATCTCAAGGTAGGTGGTTGATGCATTTTCAGGACAAAGAATGTCTTTCATCTTTAGCCTGAAGTAGGTGTGGATGTAACAATAACTTCCATTATTGTGGTGTCTAATAGAAATATGACAAATTGACTTTATACTGTTTACGTCTGTCTACTTCTGAACGTGAGAAGCTCTCTACGTTACCTGAATTTAATCATTATTATAACATGTACCAAATAAATCAACACATTTTCACTGTCTTACCTGGAGGGCATGTGCACTTGTTAATATTGTTCTCCACTCGACAGGTGCCATTATTCTTGCAAGGATTAACCTCACATGTCTCCGAGTTGATTTCGATCTCACAATGTTTACCTGAAAATCAGACAAGACCAAAATTTATAATTCTTTATTAAAATGAAAACAGTAACAAGGACTTAATTCATGGGATAGTCTCTACCCAAGACAGGAAAGGTATGCTTAATTCACTCAGAAGGACATGGGTTCCATTCTCTGTCAGGAAACTGAAAAATTTAGAAATAAAACCTCCACTTCTGGAGCAGCATTCACTTTGTCTACAACAGAAATGAATACCAGGTTAATTCCTTGGAGAAAGGGGCACAGGCAAAGGGCTAACCATTCCTACCTCACTTAGCATCAAGCTTACTGACAATGTAAGTCATTACCTACTACTCCTTTGTTTGTATTGAAAAGGTGGACCTTTTAAGTTACCTCTCTTACTCTTACTCTCTTACCTGCATAGAGATAGTTTTGGTTTTATAATTGAAGAAAGAGAGAAAAATGGAAAGGAAATAAATTAATGGGTTAGAAATGAAAGAAAATGTATAAGAAAACTTATAGAGCAGAGTGCCATGGAAAAGAAAATGAATTTTGTATAAGACCTATTGTATACTCATTTTGAGATGTGCACTGAAGACATATGTAATGAAAGAAAGAAACAAACAAAAACAAAAAAAAAAAAAACAAATCAGTGAAATGGAGTAGACTAACACAACAGAGTTTTGACCCAGAATTTTGCAAGTGTGTTAAAAACCACAAATCAATCTAGCGGAGAGTTCTTGGAGCAGTTAATATAATGTACAAGAAAGTTGACAAGATGTGCAATAAATCACAAACCATACAGAATGTAATCAAGGGAGAAACCAACAGACACTCAGTTAGAAATCAAGTTGTTACCATAAAAAATGATCAGGACTTTGTTAATTAATAAATGATTTCTTTCCATCCCTACCACACAAACTTCAAAATGCAAATGAATCATATATACAATAAAACCTCCCTGCATCAGATCCTTTGGGACTGTAAAAAAGGTCTGAAAATGTCCACTTGAAAGAGGGTATGAAACAGATACCCTTAAATTCCAACGCTTTTGCTTGTATCATTGGTCCTGTCACAGAATCATTCTGACTTTTTATTTTACCAAACCACTCTAGCGGTGCCTTGTCAATATGAGCCCCACTACCACTTTGAAACTGTTCCATCTGCTGTTCGTTGCCATTCAAATGCCATACTTTCATAAGCTCCTCCTGTTTTTCACAATTTCTGCTACCTGTGTCTTTCCAATCTTAAACACTTTAGACAGTTTACACACACCACTTTTCACATTTATGATAGTCTATTATGCCTACAATTTTTTTTAGAGTTGAACACTTCTTTGGAGCCATGTTAATGCATACTAACTTACTAAAATAAAACTGAACACATCAAAAGCCTACGAGTCAATTTAAAAATAACCCGACAGTGAAAGTATGAATTCCAGCAGTCAAGCATTTCAGTTAAGAGCAGGGAAGGGGAGCATAGCCTATTGTTGCCTTTCAAGAACATGTACAACCTACACTGCAAGTTACAGTACAGTAATTGCAGATTCAAAGTACCATCTGTGCAAAAAGTGAATACTGTTGTTCCAGTACAGTATTTATGTACCAAAAAAAAAACCACACACACACACATATATATATATATATATTTCTTTCAAAACCAACTGTCCGTTTAGGAGAGGTTTCATTGGAGTTTCTAATGACTATGATGGGTACATGTCTGTAATAGAAGGTGTCCGTATAAGAGGGGTAAATTACTCGCACACAACAGGGGAGTTTATCATGGATCTAGAAAATAATCTGTTAAGGAGGGGTGTCCACCAGTGAGAGGTGTACGTCAGAACAGGTTTTACTGTATTACACAAACTTCTAACCCTTATTCAAACTTCTATGGAAATAACTCCTGTATCAGAATTGGAAGTTTTTAAAATATAGTTTTAGGAAAATAAAACTTACATGGGGGTAGATGAAATTCCCACAAAACTCATTTTGTAATACAGTCATTGGCTTATCAATGAATCTCTTAAAATAGCTGAAGTTATCATAATCTTTAAAAGTGGAAGCACACATACAATCATAGATACATACTGTCCCCGTCAAATTTGGTCAATAATAAGCTTAAAGTTACAGGCCAGCCTTATAAAGTTTTATTATTTGTCAAGGGCTAGATTCTGTCACCAGCGAGCTGTTTTCCATGTGCATACGGTGGATTTTACCAGTTCTGAGCATAGCAAGTATTGATCCGATGTTCGATCGAGAGAAAGGAGGAGGCCACATGACTAACAGGTTTCCCGCGGCCAGCAGCGCGTGTGCATAGCGAGCAAGTACAATCTACAGAATTCTAGAATAGTCGTAGCCAATAAAAGGATATACTAGTGAACCAATAATTGTCATTCAAAACGACACACCCCTGAGCCAGAAAGTATAAGACTTTGTGAGCACATTAAATCACTCTCTTCTTACTTACTTGCTGATTTACTTTCTCGTCGCATGGACAGCTGAATGCATTGTGAACTACATCGTACTTGTCTTAATTTTACGGACAGCAGCCTACTCTGCTACTTGAGGCTTTAGACATTGAGAACAAAACTTCACCGTGCGGTAATTCGAGTTAAAGATACAAGTTAAGTGTATTACTCAACACGTTAATGGAATTTCAACTGGTTCATGAACATTTTAATGCCTGTTGTGTTAGTTACAGCTAAACTCAACTTGCATGTGGCGAAGACCCAGCTCAACGGATATCATCGTCGACTGCAAGATGGATCCTGTGTCATCAAGAAATACATCATTCTCACCGAGGGACGTCAACTGCTGTGTCACCATGAATTGCTAGATATGTAAGGCGATTCTGGCATGGAGAAGGTGAACGAGATGGAAGTGTCAGAATGGTGAAGACATCAACCAGAAATCGAACAGCATCTAACATTTAAGTACCCATTTATTGTACAATATCTTTCTCATCTGTGTAATAACTAGAT
Organism: Anabrus simplex; assembly: GCF_040414725.1. Lineage (NCBI taxonomy): Eukaryota > Metazoa > Arthropoda > Insecta > Orthoptera > Tettigoniidae > Anabrus > Anabrus simplex. The sequence continues at coordinate 1,559,642,963 of NC_090265.1, forward strand.
GATCTTCCTTCTCTAGTTAGTAGTTCCATTAGTATTTGCTGTAGTTAGATTTATTTCAAACTTCCATTCTTAAAGGTGCCGAAGTAGACGAGTTACCTGTGTGATCGAGGTTTGTGCACCCTATTAGTGTAGTTTGCCATAGTTGTTCTTTTGAACGGATTCTCAATTGCAGGTTTACGTACAAAAATAATTGACCTCACATTAAAATTTAACTTAAATTACATGTGATATCTGAGATACTGTGAGATGGAACTGTTTACGATTTCAATGAGTAGAGTTGAATTGAATGTAATCCATGCATTATCCTACAGTTCTTTATGATCGTGTCATCCATTTTCAAGATAATTTCGAGATGGTTGATAGATTTAATAACCATTAATAATAATAATAATAATAATAATAATAATAATAATAATAATAATAATAATAATAATAATAACAAAATTTTAGTATGAGACCGGGTTAAACAGTGACTTAATGGCCGTGAGCAATAAACAGTGTTAGATTATTCTTGAATAAGATATTTATTGTGCTCTATTAGTGAATACTGGTGATCCCGAGGGATAATTATAATAATTTTGTAGTTGGTGTCTTTGGAACACTGTGAGTTAGTATAATTTGGAGCACGTGTTGAATGCATATGTTATGTATACGAATTGATAATAATTAATTGAGGCTCACGGACTCTGTGTTAGCAACCTGATGACCCGCCTGATGGTGATGATTATTTCTATCAAATCTTCAGATAATATTCTGAAATTACAATGAATCATCGTCATTCTTAAATAATTTACTCAATAAAAGTGATAACTATAATTCGATCACTGATCATAGGCTCAGTCGAGTGTGTTAACAGACTTAGGTTCATCTACTTGACTTTACTGACCCGACCACATATAAAGATAATGAACTGATAAAATTAAGTCAGGATTCGAGTGTAAAATAATGTATGTAAAATTCGTGTTACCCTTGTGTGAATGAGATGAATGGAGTAGTTAGCAATATTTTCAGATGTGCATTTTTCACAGTGTTTTAATCTAGTCATGCGTTCACCGCGATGACTCAGATTATTCCTGTGTTGTTTTGTCAAAGTGTTGGTTCAATGGAAGTGCTGAAGGATAAATTATTGAGATTATAACAACATAAAGACTAGATTTAAATTTCTTTTCTTTTGAAAGTTGATTCAGACAAAAATCATGTAGTTAAAAGAAAAACAGCAATGGCAGAGATTTCAAATACTGTGCGGATAGAAATCAATTTGCACTAGATTGCATATCTAACATGTAAATCAAGGAGGTAATAATAATTAGTTAATTAATTAATTCAATTATCAGAGGAGTCATGACTGAATCAAGAACTTAATAGGTGGAATACGTTAACTTAGTGAACACGATCGTGTAATTATTAGGGGAAATGTAATGAAATAATCTGATGACAATCAACAGTAGTGTCAATTAATTAATTGTGACATTGGAAGTAGACTCATGATTAATAGGAGGATTTTCATAAATTGAATAAACTAGCGTTACCTACATTGCAACAGTGTAAATAATTATTAATTAAAATTTCAATCAGAGATTTACCACGTGGACAAGTGGGATTTTTTAGTTAAATTTTGCTATTGTAAATAATAAGAGAAGGTTAAATGCTAGTTGATTTGCAAATGTTACTGTGAATTAGGAGAGTCTCAGTCATATTTTCTAAATTTTAATTTTTGAAGCCAATGGAGGCCTAATTTGAGTTTGTTATTTTTCAGAGCCTAACTTTTGTCTGCACCGACGAAGATTAATTTAATGATGCTTGTTGTTTAAAGGGGCCTAACATCTAGGTCATCGGCCCCTAATGATACAAAATGAGATGAAATGAAACGAAAAATTAAAAACCCAAAATCCTCCACTGACCACAATTCAAAACATGAGGACAAAGAATGAATGGATGGATATGAATTTAAAACGATCAGTGGAACCGACCCACAGTGCCTCACATGTAGAGAAGCTGGCGTAGAACAATAGTATTACTGAACAAGGGACTGCCTCTATAACAAGATACTGAAACGATGATGCTTATATTCGAAAGGAGTCCAAAATCCAAGTCATCGGCCCCTCGTAATGGTACTTATCACTAGAAAAATAGAACCATGGTATTTGTCATGTTGCGGTACTAATCAAGAGTAGCGTAGACTCACGGATATTCCACACATTATGGTACTACTCACAGGTAATGAAATTCGCACATGTATTACAGACCTAATGTGTTTCGCACATTGCGGCGCCCTTGACAGGCAACACAAACCTATGGTGTTCGTCACCTAAGTGTACTAACCACAGGGACTCGTACAATTCCGTGGAGTTCCTCATATAGTGGGTACTAATCAAAGGAAAGCCAGAACCATGGGTTCCTTCATCCCATGGTGTCACTCATATAGTGCTACTAATCACAGGTACTGTAAAAGCCATCGAGCCCTCGTTTGCTACTAATCACAAACCTATTTGGTATCCAACATAGTGGTACTACGCACAAGTAAAAGCGACCCATGGTGTTCCCCACGTGGTGGTACTAATCACAAGCAGTTTCATGGTTCTAATACAATCATCCCTTGGTCGACACTTTTAGTCGTCTCTTACAACAGGCAGAGGATACCATGGGTGAATTCTTCGCCTGTGCCCCCCATCCACAGGGGGTAGATAAAAAAGAAGAAAGAAGTAGGGATCCGTCACTTCAAAAAATGAAGTACCGTAACAGACGAAGAAAGACAAGGGCCACGAAGAGCGTGAAAATAAAAGACTCCCTAGGCCTTGAATGCTCTAATACCGTCGGGGTCGGAAAAGAACAAGAGTTGACCAACGGAGGTCAGACAGGATAGATGAAAGTGAGGAGCCTGGCACAAGTAAGTAGAAGCAATGCGAGGACTCAGCTAAGTGCCCTGTGGTCGCCAACCCACGCTTCCAAGTCGAGAGCCCCTGCGGCCCCTTTTAGTCGCCTCTTACGACAGGCAAGGGATACCGTGTGTATATTCATCCGCGTCCCGCACCCACAGGGGGTGAAGATTAATTTGATTTTGTACACTCACTACTGGAGGAAACTCGGCAACATGAAATGACATTTTAAAATTTTGTCACAGCAAGAATATTTTTGTTTATATTGAATAAATATTGTTTTGAAAATTTATTGTTTTTGCTTGGTCATCCATCCTATTTCCTTAAATGCCTCTAAAAATTTGGTCAGCCTTGAACGAACATTCCCCCTTGGGTTAGCCAGGTAATAAGTGGGCAATACATACATATTCATTATAGACTGTTATTCCTTTCAGCATTTAGTCTGCAAGCCTCTATGATTTTACGCCACAATCCTCTATATGTAACTACCTGTGGCAACATTTATCTCTATACCTCCTATCGTTTAAATATTAGAAACCGAGTCTAACCATTGTCATCTTGATCTCCCTCTACTTCTCTTACCCTCCATTACTGAGAGCATTATTCTCCTAGATAACCTATCCTCCTCCATTCACCTCACATGCATACAGCCTCATGAAACGAGTTCATTCCTTACTTAGACCAATATCACTACTTACTGTCATTTCAAAAATATTTGAATGTGGCATGAAAGATCGGCTTACAAAAGTTTTCATCAAATATAACTTGTTAAATAACTTGCACAGCATGGGTTCAGTACTGACAGAAGTACTTTGTCTGCTTTATCACATTTTACAGAGTCATAAATGCTCTTGATAATGATGAAACTGTGATGGGACAACCGTATTCCTCGACCTTTCAAAGGCATTTGATGCTTGATCATGAAATATTGTTGCATAAATTGTATCAGATTAGGGTCAGAGGAAGTGTTGATGACTGACTTGGATTATACCTCGATAAACTATCTCAATTTGTTGAAATTTCACATTGTAATGGTAAAGAGCATAATAAGATATCACTCTTGGGTGAAGAATGTTGACTTAGGTGTTCCACAGAGTAGTATTTTCGGGCCTGTTCTTTTCTTAATCTGTGTAAATGATCTTCCTCACAATATTCAAGTAAAAACTCTAGTTCTATATGCTGATGATACAAACCTAATTGTTATTTAGTTCTTCTTCTGGGTTGAACCATGTTGTTGTTTTCTGTAAATTTGGTACAGTTTGACGGCATTTCAAATACATTGCAGTATTCTTTGTCAAGTCAATTGAAATACCCCTACTCGATCCAAGGTAATCCATCTCCCAAGCACACCAGGCAAATGCTGGGGCTGTACCTTAATTAAGGCCACGGCTGCTTCCTTCCAACTCCTAGGCCTATCCTATCCCATCGTCGCCATAAGACCTATCTGCGTCAGTGTGACGTAAAGCCCCTAGCAAAAAAAATCTCCCAGGCAGCAATCAAACTACGAGAGAAAGTACTGTTCTTGGGCTTAAGTATCCTTCTCTCTTAATGACATAAGCCAGAGATGTAGTGATCATTACATTGTAGTAATTGATATACATCACATGGAAACATTATGGGGGAGGGGGATAAATTATGTTGAAGATAACTTGTCCAGTCCTACTACAGAAGAACCAGTAGCTTCCACAAGTTCTGAGTGAGGTACTTCTAATCTCTCCAGTACTTCCGAAGACATAATACTTATCCCAACAATTTTCTTAATAGATGTTTCTTCAAGTGTCCCTGTAGGGTGTCTTTTCAGTAAATGCAAAGATGTACTTTGCCCCAAAGACATTGAGGCTTAGTGACAAGAATATTAAGAATAAATTTATTTATTTGCAAAATACATAACAAATAATTTGAAATTCTAAAAGTCATTAACTAAAACAAAAGTGATGGGAAAAGATCATTTTGAAAGTTCCAAAGTACACAAGAACCTCGTTTATCCAGCCCTCATTAATCCAGTTCTCCGGTTTATCCAAATCGAAAGTAATAAGAAATATTTCTTCTTGTACAGTATTTATTTTATGGGGTCGAATCTTCTTAAATGTCTTTTCCACCAAGATAGCTAAGGACAGGAATTGGAAGTAAGTCGGCCGTGGTCTATCAAAGGTACCGTCGCGGCATTCACCCGGAATTGAGAATGGAAAACCGTGGACTCTTCTGAGTTCCTTGACACATTTGCACGCATTCCCGGATGCTCGGACGTAGATGTGAACGACGTAAATGACTGGTTGAAAAATGACTGTAATTCAGGCTACGGCATAATGACAGATGAATAAACTATTGCCTCTTGTTCCTCGGTAGGTAATGACGAGAGTGATGGTGAATTCGAAAATGAAACCGGCACTCCATCAGAAGAAGCAATAACTCGTGGAAATGCAACAATGCAGGTGGACAAACTGATGGCCTATTGAGAATCACGGACTGAAACCACACCGCCAGAAATGTTAGTAAAATGTCTTTGTGATCGTGCTGCGTGCAAATACTATACAAATGTAAAACAGAAAAGCTCACACATTATTTTAGTGCATGAAACAGTCGTAAATGTAAGAAAAGTGTTATTTTTTTTTTACAATTGAAAAAGGTATTACTGTACAACTTACGTTAATATATTATATAACATGTACTGTATTTGATTTCTAGTTTTTCTAGATTATCCAAATTTTCGATAATCTGGATCAGTTTTGGTCCCACTTAATCCGGATAAACGAGGTTCTTATGTATCATGTTTAATCTCATCTAGTGACAATTGTCAAGTAATGTCTCTTTTCCTTGCAAACTCCTGTATTATTCCAGACTCAGAAAAAAAAAAACAGTGTTTTCCTCAAGATTATTGTTCTATAAAGTAATTGTAATGGTAATTTTACTGATTACTTGTTGAAAATGTACCTTGTAATTATAACTGAGCAGGGCTTGTTTACAGATTTTTAACATTTTATTTTTTCATATTTGCATATAACTATGGCAATTTGTAGCTCATACACATCCTTCAATGACATTCACTTTCTGTGAACACACTTACCTGTGTGGAATGAATCGCAGATACAATTATAGTTTCCAAAGTTCCTTTCCTGGCAGGTTCCACCATTCTTGCATGGACTGGTACCATTGCGTTCACATGTGGGGCCTGAAAAGACAGCAGTATTCAGTGATATATGCTATGTATTCACATTTCTTGTATAACTTGCATAGCTTACTATCTATATTTTTTTTTTAACTTACCTCATCAATTAAAACACATCTCACTACAAGTCAAACTACAATTCCCACATTTACATACTCATTCAATCAACTCAAAAGAATTTCACAAATCTAAACCCACTAGGAAGTGTTTCTAATCATGTGATTACATTAACTAATAAAAGCTACCAATTATGTATTTAACAAATTTGCACCAAAGTTCAAAGGAAGCCTTGGGCATATCACTAGAAAAATACAAGGTGGAAGAACAATATATTCTCTAAGGCAATAGTTTTGTGACTGCTGATGCCTTGGAGAAGATCAACACAAAGTTTACGAGGAAGTGTATGAACCTATGCTCAATGGATCCTCTAAATGGATGGATATAAAAGCCATTCCAACAGGCTCAATTCATGGATTTATAATTGACCCTAACCATTAGACATGAGGCTTCTGAAACCCACTCCGATGTTCATAAGGGAAAATGCAATGCCTACAAACCCACAATTTCATACTATAAGGAAAGTATGAGTTCTATAGAAGTAGTGGCACTTTTGCATGGAGCTACAGTCACAATACAGTAGACTCTCGATTATCCACAATAGTTGGGGAAGGAGAAACCATTGATAACTGAAAACCATAGATAATTCACAAATAGGGTGAAATAGATATTTTGATGAAGCATTTGCTAGATTAAGATAGTATGGAGTTAAATGGAACTAAATGACTAACATACAGTATTTAACAGTTGTTTAAATCTTGTTAGCCAACCAGACAATTCATTTAAAGTTGCCTTTAATCTCCAACATATCGATAAAGAAATGAAAATTGGGCCTGTTGGGCACATAACTGCGTACCTTCTCCTCATCTCTGTTGAAACCATTCCAACATGGTTTTATTCAGTTCTGCATGGTAGACATTTTCATTGTATCATTGTTTTCTGCTTTAACAAACACGTAGATGAGTCAGAGGAGCTCACAAAATTTATTATTTTGTCTTTGCTTTTCAAGATGTTCTAGATTGTTACTTCACCCATACCATAACTCAAAGTTTATGCACTTTCCCAGCTTCTGCTGGATCATTAACACTACACATTTTGAACAATGTTCAGACTAACAGCACCAATGTTTATTAAACTTGTTAAATAATAATAAATTTTATTGTGCACAATGTGCAAAATTTTCATATTACATCAAGTAAATCATATTTCATTCAAGGAGACTTTGTTCAGAGCAAAATTGAGTCAGAGAGATTGTTCCCTGAACTGAACTCCAGCATAATCGAGGCCACTGCTGTTTGAGAGGTAGGATACTGTGAGTCAGTGTTATGATGATGTCAAATGCAGTAAGTTTCAGTGCTTGGAACTTGTCCCAATTTCTTTTTACATTTGACATTTTTCTACACTACTGCCATTAATCCACAAAGTCAATAATCTGCCCGCACACAACTGAGAGGGTACTATAACAGCCAGATTTGTACATTTCTGTAAGCTGTTCAGATTGTCTAACTTTTATAAACCTTTATAAAGGTACTTATTAGGTGGTTAAATAATTTTTTGATTCTTAGATTGTCATATCGATACCGACATGAAGTGGTTAGTTTCTAATGTTCAGATTGTATTACAAATTTATGAACACTGTGGCCTTGGTGGATGTAAAGGGTTCAATTGCACTTCTGAGGAGCCATAATACAACAGTTGAGCATGGCATGCAGAACACCTGACCTCTGCTACAAAACACTCTCACCATCTTTAATATAGGACATGTATATTTGGAATGCTTTGTCTGCTCAGATCTTCTCGTTAGAAGAAACTGAATGGTATTTGCTGCTGAAAACCACAGAGTTAGTTATCATTCTGGTTCCAGTAGAATGGGATACAATACTTTTTCAAACCTCTAAACAAAGGTGAGCTAAAAATAGGAATTATTTTAGACAACAATGTTATTTCATCATTCAACTTCAGAACTGTATTCTTTGTAGAGACGGTTATGTTTGTTGCATTTATTAGACACATGAAGTTCTGAAATTTCCTTTGTTTATACACTATTTCTAGCTTTTGCTGCATCATTAATAATACATATTTATGTTTCTCGAACAATACTTGAACTAACGGAAACTCTACGCTCCATGAGCCAATGAAAAAAAACTATGTATTTGTAAGAAATTTCAAAATGGCTGTACAAGATAGCCTCTCATAAGGATTTATGTACGCAAGGATATGCTGAAAACTGGACATAGTTAGCAGTAGCCAAATGGGAGAATGTTCATCTAGAAAGATGGCAGAATTCTGGAGTCCCAAGGGTACACAAAATTTCACTCACAGGGGAAGTATAGCATTTTGCAATCACCCGTAACCCCTAAAAAAGAACAAGGCTTATAAAAGTACAGTGCGTGACTATAATGTCTGCCAAAAGCAATACGAGACTTTGAAATTTCAAATGTCATATACACATCTCATTCTACAACGTGGTAATGTGGTATGAGAAGGCAGTGTTGCAAACAAAGTTGCATCTTGTACCATGAGCAAACTAATGACAGCCTTGGAATCACAGTCAGGAGTGCTGCATGTTTAATTATAAGCTATAAATTTCATTTCTGTTCTGTACTGAAGTCACTTACTTGATATATTGTATTGAAAATGTGAACCCACTAGTCAATTTATTTCTGATAAGTGCTGCATGCGTCAAGAACAGCAAAACTGATGTCCAACAACATTACGGAATGGAAGTGGCGTGTCTTGTGGCACGTATCCAGGTGCCCTCCATGCATAATGAAGGATAGGCTGTTTCTGAGGTTCACTCAACTGATTGTATGCCTATATAAAATAATGTAACTTGAAAAATGAAGATTCTATCATGTAGGTTTATGGAATTCTCATCATCATTACCTATGTACTCTTCAACGTGTTGCAAAAATAATTTTTATTGGCAAAAGAAAGAAATGTCAAGAGGCTGACAGTACTTCGTGGTTTTAGGTGACATGATTTTTGTGTGCAAATTTAGATTCCTGTGTCCCATGGCTTTGGTTGACAAACTTCTGTTGGTTTAACAAGACCACGAATCAGCAAGAGAAGCGATACTCCCTTACTTCCAGTAACTAATGCATCCAGGACAGTATGAGAGCTATTGACATATTGCCACTAGTGCTCTTTTTATATCTGATATTTGGAGGTTGCTTATGTTTAGTATGTTGGAAACATGATTGCCACATTTAACACCTGCTTCCAGAACGCAGGTATACATTTTCTTTGTGAGGTGTCCAGACATGAAAATATGCATCTGAATGGTGGATGAGTAGGTAGTAGATGCGACACTTTGCACAGCAGCTTCAGTTACTTTTCTCCGGTCATTGATAGTGTCCTATTTAAACACAAATTCATACTCAAATCAACTTTGGTCAGCATCGAATGAATTTGCAGAAATGAGGGATATAACTTTGCATACTCCAATACTGTGATCCTCACGGCAGTGTTAAGAGCAACATACCGCCTAGTAACAAATCTTGTGACCTTACGTGACGTTATTTTGCAAAAAAGTTCGAATTAGTGCACAAAATACCTGCTGGCTTTAAAACTGGGAATGTCCAAAATTTAGCCATTGTGTTTTCTTTTCCTTTTTTCCTTTTTTTTTTCCTCCCCTACTTGTTTAAATGCAGGTGGTGAACTGAGTGTCCTATGCCATGCACATTCCAGAATTTGGTGAATGAGATGAAATGCAAATTTGAGCATTTCTGTGTTTTAGCATCCCACCTCTCAAGCACCTTTACTATTTGCCTCATGTTTTGGGCAGTTGCAGCAATGGTTTTCTTTGCATTCTTGACGCTGTTCTAAAAACATTTTTTTCAATTTTTTCTTAAAACTGTTTGTGGATACATTTATGGTTTGCTCTGAGGGGTGATGGTTCATAGGAACGAGAAGTGGTTGTCATGTTGTGTGCTGGAGCCCCAATATGTCACTATCTTCAGACAAAGTGTCCAATGTTTCATCGCTATCAACATCACAATATCTGCCCTTCCCACATGACAGTGCCACCAAGGCCATGTTGCTCAAGCAGGCTATATAACTCCTAAGCAATCAACCTGTTGATATACTGTATGTTAGAGATGTGTTCTGCGCTTGGTTATTCTGCATCACCTCATTCACCAGTATATATATCACAGCATGAGGGTAACAAGTCATTTTGCTTCAACACACAATGCCCTGAATCTGACAGATGAAGCAACAATCATTGACATACACAAGACAGGGTACAAAAAAAAAAACCCATGGCATAACAGCCCCGAAGGGCCATGGCCTACCAAGCGACTGCTGCTCAGCCCGAAGGCCTGCAGATTACGAGGTGTCATGTGGTCAGCACAACGGATCCTCTCGGCCGTTATTCTTGGCTTTCTAGACTGGGGCCGCCATCTCATTGTCAGATGGCTCCTCAATACCTACCAGTATCGCATGATGGTATCAGGGCCCTCAGGTACAGTGTATTTTGGCATATTATAACTGCAAACGTTATAGTTACTTTTGTTTCAGAGGTTGTAGGTGATTGTGAAATGCTCCTCTTCACACCAGTTACTTTGATCTCTCGCTTGATCACCCCAGAAAGTTTTGTGACAATTGTCATTGGGAGGTCCAAACGTTTCCCTTGTTGGTCTTCTTTTATAAGAAACCTCTTTACGAAAAAGTTATTCAGTAAAAGTACAAACAGGGAGCAACTTGCTCCAGTATTATAAGTCCAAACTACTGAACAGCACAGTGAAGGCTCATGTAAGAAGAGGTAAATTCTACTGAACAGCCAGACTTGCCATATGGTAGGCGAAACATTGACACTCATTAAAATGCTACCACAGCCTAAGCCTGAAATACAACACTATCTATTAATTTAACCAGCAAGTCAACTTAATGGCTCGCATCATGTGGCTGTGAGCTTGAACCAAGATAGTTGCATCAATCCCTGCATCAACAGCCCTGAAGATGGTTTTCCATGGTTTCCCATTTTCACACCTGGCAAATGCTAGGGCTGTATTTTAATTAAGCCCACACCTGCTACCTCCCTAATCCTAGTCCTTTCCTATCACTGTGTCATCAAAAACCCTTCATATGTTAGTGAGACATTAAACCACTGGCAAAAGAGAATTCTATTTATGTTGGAAACTCCTACAATTGCACTAATGAAGATAACGGTAACACTTCTTTGTAAAAAGCTAAATTTTTAAGTGCGTTAGTTATATTTATAGGCCATTAATACCGAAGTACTTGAGGACTTGCATCCATATCTATGTCCACACAGATGAACAGCGATAGAAGTACCTGTAACAAAAGCAACTGTTGGTCCATTCGCTTGATACTATTCTCATCTCCTGCACTGAGAGACTCACAATGTGAAAGTATTGTCCAGTCACTCAAATACTATTTATAAAATAAAATGCAAGTTAGGACATAAAAGTTGAAACTCTCTTTATGTGTGTCTCTTTCACCTTGTATTATCTTATACTGCAACTACATACTAACACAGAACATACATATTTAGATCTCACAAAATTATAATACTACAATCTCCTATTTAAGTAAACAAACCCAACACCAAACACAAACACACAAACAAAACACCAACATGCTCTCACCATTGTCGGTTTCGCAGTTCTTGCCGCTGTATCGCGGGTAGCAGTGGCACTCGTACTTTTCTGACAGCGATATGCATTCGCCGTGCTGCATGCAAGGCTCAGTAGAACAGTGGTCAGCAATGGTGCCTGCCAAAACAATACTGTGAGCACACGTGGGTATCCAACACCAACATGCCCTTGCCTAACAAAGAACTCCATCACTGGGTGAAAAGTGTTTTGTCCAATTTGTTTACTCTCAAAAGTTGAAATACATAATTTTTTATCTTAGCAGTAAGCTAAAATAAAATATAACCCTCAGAGAAAAAGGAGGATTTTTTTTTTTCAACGAAGATACAAGAGGACAGACTTATCAGGGAGAACTGCTATTGAAAGCAAATATTAAGAAGAAATTTACTTCTTGGAATTCTTGGAATTATACTATATGTACGAAGTATATCTGTGATGGTTTGAACTGTGGCCTTTAGGACAAGTAAAACCATCCCAGCTGAAAAAGTAACCAAGCCATTGCACTAATCATGCTCATCTTTCAAAACAGAACCAATGTTATTTTAAGATCTGAGCTATCAGAGGAAGCATCACAGAACACTATATCAGAATCAGGAGTCTACAATACCTGGTTTACAGAGAAATTTAAAGTATGCATCACTTCTAAGGGGATCAGCATTGCTGATTATGGGTTCGTAGATGGCTAAAAAGCCAGCCCCGTGGTGTAGGGGTAGCGTGCCTGTCTCTTACCCGGAGGCCCTGGGTTCAATTCCCGGCCAGGTCAGGGATTTTTACCTGGACCTGAGGGTTGGTTTGAGGTCCACTTAGCCTACGTGATTAGAGTTGAGGAGCTATCTGATGGTGAGATAGCGGCCCCTAGAAAGCCAAGAATAACGGCCAAGAGGATTCGTCGTGCTGACCACACGACATCTTGTAATCGGCAGGCCTTCGGGCTGAGCAGTGGTCGCTTGGTAGGCCAAGGCCCTTCCAGGGCTGTAGTGCCATGGGGTTTGGTTTGGTTTCAGATGGCTAAAAAGACCAATTCTACAATTACAACCTCTGCTGCAAGGCTGGCACTTCAAATGTAACAAAGCTCCTTGTAGAAGCTGGTGATCAGTTTTCTGATTTTCTTGTTCTTTTCTGCAATCTCTTTTATTGAACTTGTGCCTCTGTTGCTATAGTTCAAAACGTTATGGGTCCCCGTGGATAATATATCACTATGTTGGCCAATCACACGCAATATTCTTCAAAAGGCCGAATTCAGTTTGGTACTTTTTCCAAATTAGATTTTAGAAAGTCCTTGTATAATTTTTTCTGTCCTCCCAAATTCTTTAATTGAGAATAAATGAGGCCATGGGAGGAAAAGGACTAGTGATGATTTTTCAATATACTCCATTTACTGAAAAACAAGAGTACAATCACAGTAGAAATAAACATGATTTTGAACTTTAAAGTCTTAAATCCCACTGCCCATATATCAGTAAGTTACAAATTACATTTCTACTACCAAAGTGGATTGGACTAAGTAAAACACTTTGTGGCTAGCAAGGGCATGTAGGCAAAATAAGGATACCATTGTGAATGTGCAATCAGACATACAAAAAAAGCATTGCAACTAAGGTGAATAGTGTGTCAGTAACATATTCTATATACTTACTTAAGGCAAATTAAATCTTACACATTAGTCACTTTCCCCTAATCCTAACTACAAACAGTGCTAGAAGAATTCTACCTTCTACCTAATATGTATTAATACTACCAACACAAATCTCATTCAAATGCATTATCACAGCCCAAATCCATGAAATGAAATATCTTGGTGTTACACGTCATCTACTGTATATATATATATAGAAATCGCTCAGAATTAAAAAAGAATGGTATTTCTGTATCGATCATGCACAGTAAGATGGAAATGCAATTTTTACATTTCTGTCATCTCTGTCATGTCTGTCTGTCTCACGATAAAATGAACAGAATTTAACAAAAATCAGCATTTAATGTTGGGTAATAAGGCACTACACTTAAGGCTATAAATAAGTTTATGCTTGCTGAGTGAAATAGTAATTTAGGGTAAGGCCTTAAATTTAATTTAATTTAATTTAATTTAATTCTCAAATATGTGAGTGGTCCTAATGATAAATACTACTTAACAAAAGTTATATAGAATTACATTCATTACATTTCATTACATTGGATGCCTGATAGTTGGAGGAAAACCAAATGTGAAGGCCTACAATACCAAAATACTGGTCAACAATAACATTACAGTGGCTACTGTCTGTTGCGATGTTCTTTGTCTCCTTTACTGCCACTCATCTCCGACAGATGGGATCACTGCTGTGTACCTGCTTGAATACTGGCTGAAAGTAGCTGGGGAGTTAGATAAGTTTCTTTTCTAGCATGCCATTCCTCTGTTTTATACATGTTCTGATAACTACTGATACTTGACACACTAATTCATAATAAAAATCATAGGAGTAGAAAATATTCTGGTACCTGAAACACCTATCAACAACAGTGAATCAGAAGTGCATGCTGGTGTAAGCATCATTTTAAAATCCTGAACTGAACGGAGGGTTTTATTAGAACTATATGCATGTTTCGATTCAGATTTCAAATAACGGAAAGAAAAGATGTTTCTTGAATTCACAATCCAAGGAGAGGAAATCAAAACTCTTGAGATTTGCCGATGATATTCTTATTTTATCTGAGTCTGCAGAATATCTGGAGAAATTGCTGAGTGGTATGGACAAGAGTCTTGGGGATGGAATACAAGATGAAAATAAGTAAGTCCAAAACAAAAGCAATGGAGTGCAGTCAAACGAAGCCAGGTGATAGAGGAAATATTAGATTAAGAAATGAAGTCTTAAAGAAAGTAGATTAATTTTATCACTTGGGTAGTAGAATAACTCACAATGGCAGAAGTAAGGACATAGGCCTAACATGCGGACTAACACAAGCAAGAAGGGCCTTTGTTAAGAAAAGAAATGTACTCACTTCAAACATTGATATAGAAATTAGAAAGACTTTTGTCAGGAATGTGGCATTCTATGAAAGTGAAACATGGATGATAATTAATGACCATATAACATAAAAATTTCTATATTCTTATTCTTAATTTTCCTTATTTTAAGTGTAGTCAGCTTTTCTGGTTGTCCTCCTCCACTTGCTTCTATCTTGGTCATCAACATCAATATAGTCCAGGTCCTTTCTAACACAGGCTCTTTGTCTTGATTAGAGTCTTTCTAGGGCTGGTTGGCCATCTACTACAAGTCACTCCACTCTAAGAGCCACACATTCCTATGGACATTGTTGATGGTGAAAGTGGCCAAACTGTGCTCTCTCAATTTCTGAGCCCGGAGTTTCTCTCAGCAAATTTTGAATGTTAACATCAAACAGGATGTTAGAGACATAATCATAACATTTGTATTGTGATGCTTGAAATTTGCTTCCCCAGCAGGTCAAATTTAGGAAACAATAACCTGATCTCGAGCAGTTTACAAACCTTGCAAAAATCTAACAACTCTTTACAAGTTATGAAAACAAATATATTCATCACCAGCAAGTTCTTTCTCTTCATACTCTCACTGTGGTGGTGGTGGTGGTGGTGGTGGTGGTGGTGGTGGTGGTGGTGGTGGTGTGTTTTGGGAATCAAAACAACAAAATTGATCAGCCCATCACTTTTGTGCAACAGGTTTCTATACGATCACAATTAGCAGCAAAAGTGGTAATCCACACTCAGAGGGAAATGCAAATAGAGTGCACAATAACTATGAGTTCAAACCATTACCCTCATCCTTGCGTATTGAAAACAGCTATCTCAATACAATTCAATAACATTAATTAATTAATTAATGGTACTGAATAGGTGGGGTAATGAAATACTCCTTTTGTAAACTTAGTGAGATAACTATGAGTTCATCAAGCGAGTTATGTGGTTTGGGTCACACAGATGTTGGCTTGCATTAGGGAGATAGTGGGTTCGGATCCACAGTCGGCAGCCCTGAAAATGGTTTTCTGTGGCTTCCCATTTTCACACATTAATTAAGGCAATGGTTGCTTCCTTCCCAGTCCTAGCCCTTTCCTAGCAAATTGTCACCATAAGACCTGTCTATGTCGGAGCAACGTAAAACAAATCGGAAAAGAAAAAAACAATTGTGAGTTCAGAGAATCACTGAACAGTGATGGATTGCACTACAAAACATTATCACAGTTACTCAAATGATTCAATGTTAGTGAAAGTGGGGACAGCATCAAATAAAGACAGAAATTTCCGTTTAGCTAAAAGTAAAATTTTTAAAATATGGTATTGCAGGACAAGAAGCCCGCTACCCAACAACTGCTATTAAATGCCAGTAAATTTAGAGTTGTTGATTTTACAGGTTACATGGCAAGAAATTATTTATTAGTTGTGTCAGAAATCATATATCATAACAGAATATATTAGGGGGAAAAAGGAGCTGAACACTGAAATTTAATTGATGCTATAAGCACTATTGAGATTTCTATGAAGAGAAGTACTGTCTTACCTACACACACTTGCACATGTGCCCTATATATAGTATGTACAATTAGTTAAGTATTATACATACTATAAATTACAGAACAGATCCCTCTGGAAATACTAGAACACTAACATATATTTGGTATAGCTACAACTCCAAGAATGACTGGAGTTGCAAAAGAAGGAAAGGATTGACCAAGACATAGATGTACAATAGCCTCTAAACAAATGGTTTGCTATTGCAGTCACTGGAGGTAAACAGGTCAGTTATCCAGTAGTGAAATGAAAGGCAGAGGAATTAGCTAAGAACATAGGTCACCATGGATTCACAGTTGGAGATAGGCCTTTATTATACTGAAAAGTACAAGTACAAATAATATACAAAAACACATTGAGAGAACAGAGTTGATACTGAGAAACCCCTGAGAACTGGAGATTAGAAAAACTCTACTAATGGTACTTACAATATGGATAGAATGGGTTTGCCTTTGTCTTTTCAAGACATACCAATTTGAAGGGCTTAAAGAAGGCTATGGATCATATGATTCTGTTATGCTGTGGAAACTTTTGATAAGTGTGAAACATGCAAAACCATGCTGTTTCAATGAATTTTAACATTACACTTCACTCATAGACCACAATTCTAGTAACAATGATTGGATGTGACTTCCTAGATTGGTTACAGAATTGAAAAAATGAACTACACTGGAACAATAGAATGATTGTACTGTTTCTCAATAATATTGCATCACACCCTTGCATATACCTTTGCATACCTTTGTCATTATATTCAATTAGATATCTTACCACTTAACAACAACCTTCGTTGATGGCTAAGGGTAGCATTAAAAAATCTAACTAGTAGACTACACACTGAAAGCTATCAAATTTTCTGTCATTATCACCAGTAATAAAGGAGATTAGAAAAGTTTGACTGTTTTACAAACAACACAGTTTGAAGCAGAGAGTTGGCATGAGATGGAGAGAAAGACCATGCAGAATGGTTTCATCCATTCTGGTTTCAGAGATTCATACACTGGAAAAACTGACACAAATTTTGCAAAATGTAAACGTGGAAGAGTTTCTGACTGTACTTGAACACTTGCCATGCTGCAACAAAAATGAAGATTTGAAGCTTATTGACAAAACTATGGCAGAAATAGCTGTCAACAATTGTCCAATTGATGGTACTAGAGACAACACAGTCAAAATGATGCTACAGAATCTGAAAATTTAATACATAAACATGCAAGGAACTGCTATTTCAAGCAAAAAGAAAAGAAAATTCTACTGATATGTTGTACATCAGTTATGACTGACAGGCCAAATAGGGGTCAATTTCAATTCATTATGTTCACTTAATATAGGAGTCTCAGAAATCTACGACTTACTTAAGTTTCTTATCGGTGGGTATTTAGTCCACCTCCGCAGTGAAATGGTTAGCGCTATTAGCTACCATCCTTGGAGGCCCAGGTTAGATTCCTGGAACTGCCAGAGAATAAAGAATGGCAGGAGAGCTGGTATACAGTTAAAATTTTTTGTAAGGTACTGGAAATTCTTTAGTTCATTATAACGCAATCAAATGAATTGCTTTAAAGCGATTTCATTCTATGTTCTATGAGAGAGTGTTCAGTATATAGGACCAGCCGGCTATAAGAACCAAAATACCTGGTGTGGATGTGGTTTGATTCTCCAGAATGCAATGTATTATAAGAATACAAAAATTTTTAAAAAATTCTCCATTGGGCCCTAAATCTTCAAAAGTGTGGATTGTTTTTACCTTTTGAGACAGACTGACTGACTGACTGACTGACTGATTTCATTATTATTTAAATCTAGGTAATCAGCCCTATATCTCTTCATACTGACAGCATCCAAAAGAATAAAATTGGTAAGCTGATGTCACTTAGAACCACGGAAATTTAAATTATGCCCACAAACTCGTCTCATCACCAGTTAATTATTTACATATATAGTGTTTCAGTTATAGGAATAATAATAATTTATTGGTATTCTGTTTTGTTTTTTTTAATCTCTATTTACATGACTTATACCAAGACACTTCATTTCATTAAGGAGTCGGGTCATAGTTAGCCAATTATTTCATCAAATCATGATACTGTGCTTCAAAAATTACTTGAACATAAAATTATCAGCATACTTACCACAAATTCATCCTGCTCAAGAATTGAGACACCTTGTCTATTTATCAAAAGCAAACACTGCTTATGTAAGTTGACAAAAGGAATAAGTAGCTAAAGCAAAAGCAAAATAATTCAATAACTGGAACAAGTGAAAAGGAACTTATTACAAATGAGATGGTATAAGACTGAATCTATCTGGCAATTTTAATTTAATGGTATATACTTCTTCAAATTATAAAAATGTGTAAACAATATAACAAGTCTAACACAGTTCAATAACAGCAATCTCTAAATAGATGTATGTTATAGACATGATAGCATATAGATTTTGGGTTTATGCCGTGTCAAGAAAAATAAGGTGAAATTCTTAACGTTTCACTTCCGCTTCAAACGCTAGCGTTGTGCCACATCCTGGGGGCCATCTGGTGGCGAATGAACATATCATTTCCACTTCTATTATAACGTTCCAAATTCAAAGTGTCAATTTTTAAGAAGCTTTTCTCGTGGATGGTCGAGATTTCTTCTGAGGACGCAGAGCACAGTTCTCTGCGAAATGTTAAGAATTTCACCTTATTTTGCCTAGACATGGCATAAGCCCAAAATCTATACACTATCATGTCTATAAGTATGGGCCATGAAAGCATTAATGGCAACATAGATGTATGTTATTTACGAACCTCAAATTTACTACTAACTTTTAGTCTAACCAATCTACAAATTTCAATGCTCACAAACATAATACAACCAATAAAACAGTGTGAAAAACACTCACTGACATTTTTTTTAAATTGCACATCAGAAGAAACCATTGGATTCAAACAAAATATTATCAATGTGATGGCACAAGCAAAAGAAAGAAGTGATTAAGACATCATTGCAGAGGACAAAGTTCAGCCCAGCTAAGATCACCACTTCGTGCCTGGATACATGTATTGATATGACCTGGCAAGAAATCAAACAGGCGTCATTCTCCCCACTATGGCAAACTAGCAAAAGTGACAAGCTAGGCAATCTGTAGTTCTGAAGTTTTGGTCTAGATTGTGTGCTATTCATATAACATCTACCCTCTGACAAAGTCTCACATCTGCAACTCATTCTGTATGGCTAACACATAAAACCAATCATTCATCATCATCATCATCATCATCATCATCATCATCATCATCATCATCATCATCACCATCATCATTTCCCTTTATCCAGCTGTAGCCGGCTAGGGGCAAATATGGTTCCTCTCCACTTTCTTCAGTCTTTCCACCACTCCTCCTCGAACACTGTGTCCCAGTCCAGGTTTCTTTCTATAATGCTGCGTTGGATGGTATCCTTCCATCTCAATCGTGGTCGTCCACAGCCTCTCCTTCCTTGGATTTGCATTTCCATCACCTTTTTTGGCATTCTTTCGTCGCTCATTCGCTTTATGTGCCCAAACCATCTTAGTCGGCTCTTCTCTATTCTATCATTCATTTTTTCCACTCCAATTTCTTCCCGGATTTTCTCATTCCTTATTTTGTCTCTTCTACTCTTCTGTATCATAGTCCTCCAGAATTTCATTTTGGCTGCCTGTATCATTAAATATAAAAATTTATTTGATATAAGTAATCACAACTTCTTTCAGCTCTCCTAATTTTCTGACAATTTGCAGATTTGTTAGTTTGCTAGAGAGGGGGGACGATATGTTAACCTGCGGTAAATTTTGCCATGGTGCTATAATACAACCCAACCCTGATATGTCTTGTCTTATGAAGTGACTGCTGCTCAGCCCAAAGGCCTGTAGATTACAAGGTGATGCATGGCGAGGGCAACAAATCCCCTCTCCCATTATTCTTGGCTTTCTAGATTGGGGCTGCTATCACATCATCAGAAAGCTACTCGATTGTTCTCAAATACAATGAGTTGACCTCAGACCAGCCCTCAGATCCAGGTAAAAATTCCTGATCTGGCTAGGAATTAAACCCAGGGCTTCCAGGTAAGAGACACTACAGCTAGACCACAGGGTCGGCTTCAGATTTACCCGCAGTGTTAGCAAAATTATGCTCCAAATTGTGAAAACTTTGACATGGAGGAAACTGGAATCCTAACGGGTCCCACAAATACTCAATAGGCGACAAATCAGATGAATGAACAGGCCAAGGAAGTGTGAAAACATAATGTAAATACTTCTGGGAAATCAGCGATAGGTGCAAGCAGCATTAGCTTGCTAAAAAGCAACTCCTAAGTACTCAATGAGTACAAATTGTTTGCCAAAGACGTTCGTTCATTAGGCTGGTCCTGTGACAGGTCTACACACATGTGCGCCTTCCTTTTTTATCACTGCTGCCATACACACTGTACCATAGCTGTACAAACTAAAATGTAGCTACAGTCCTTAAGAGATAATCCACTCATACACACCAATCATCCAAGCCTCAAATTGGAATAGTTCTCTGTCATTAAGGCATGTCCGACAGAGAAATCACTTCACTTTCCAGATAGCAAGTTAACTAAGCTACAATGTGTTCTGCATTGTTGAGATGGTTCACCACATGGGGAGAGTTGTATAAACAATTCGACTGGCCCAAAACCAGTATAATTTAAGGAACTACATGGCAATGTGTATCTCAACGCAATAGACCTATTCCTTCTTCATGATGCAATTTCAATTTTGAATCTTGTATGTATGTCATATAAACATGTACATTTTGTAAACAGAAAAGTATCATTTTGTCTGCATGATTAAATGGAAGAGAATGGATTACATCTTCTGAAAAATAAAAGAGCAAGAATCATACAATTGAACAAAATAGCTTTTTTCATTC
Organism: Anabrus simplex; assembly: GCF_040414725.1. Lineage (NCBI taxonomy): Eukaryota > Metazoa > Arthropoda > Insecta > Orthoptera > Tettigoniidae > Anabrus > Anabrus simplex. Next base: position 1,559,664,105 of record NC_090265.1, read on the forward strand.
ACTGGACCTGCAGTTTTACTCTTACCCAGAGACCCTGGATTCGATTCCCAGTTAGGGCAAGGAATTTTACCTGGATCTGGGGGCTTGTTTGAAGTTTACTCAGCCTATATGAGAACAACTGAGGGGCTAACTGAAGCTAAGATAGAGACCCCAGTCTAGAAAGCCAAGAATAATGGGCAAGATTACCCACTGTGATGACCATGAATCATCTCGTAATCTGCAGGCAGTCAGGCTGTGCAGCAGTCGCTTTGTAGGGCAAGGCCCATCAGGGCTGCAGCATCATGGAGTTTGTTCATTTGTTTTGTTTCTTAATTCTAGCCAAACCATTTCGTTAAAATACAACTCCTAAATAAAAAAATGCCTAGTGAGCAGAAAATAAAAAACAAAGCAAGTTTGCAGTTTTACAAGACTACTAATCTTCAGTCATAAGTCCTAGTTCTACACATAACCCAAACAGCTGAGTTGTGATTTTCCATTTTAAATATTTTACATGCCCTCTGCTTCACATCCTTCCTATAACCCCTAAACACCCTGATAATCATGAAGAGATCTGTAACCTTTATTTACAACCACGTTAACGTAATTACTTTAATGAAGATAAAACTAGGTACTTACAGTGATCCCTGTGAGGTACTTTCACCCTATAAACACAGTAATTAAAACTGACACGACTTTTCATCTTAGTGAAACTTACAATCTAACTTTTCATTCAATTTACCATCATACCATTGTCTGCTGTCCACCTCACAACACTGGTGAGGTCTTTTTCCAGTCGCTCACAATCCTGTAACTTATTTATGACTCTATACAGAATAACATCATCTGCAAAAAGCCTTATCTGTGATTACAGTTCTTTATTCACATCATTTATATAAATAATGATCCATTTTTTATTCATTCTCAACAAAAGAGACATTCGGCCACAATTGAGGGTGATCACAAGGATACGGGAAACAATACTATTTTTTAAAATACTTACTTAATCCATACAGGGTGTTGTTGCAAAGTACTGCCTTACTTTAATTACTGTAATCACTGAACTGATTTGTGCAAATCTCAAGTCTCTTTTCACTTGTTCCATCACTATATCACTCTCCTGCACTACTTATAACTACCAAGCAGAGTTATGTGTAGCAAAATATTGTAAGTAGTGGCTCTCAAGTTACGCTATTCAAATCACAGAAATATTATTTTTCCATTAGTATGTGATAGCTGAATTGCTGAATGGTATGGACGGAGTCCTTGGTAAGGAGTACAAAATGAAAATAAATAAGTCAAAAACAAAAGTAATGGAGTGCAGTCGAACAAAGTCAGGCGATGCAGGAAATATTAGATTAAGAAATGAAGTTTTAAATGAAGTATATGAATATTGTTACTTGGGTAGTAAAATAACTAACAATGGCAGAAGTAAAGAGGACATAACATGCAGACTAGCACAAGCAAGGAAGAACTTTCTTAAGACAAGAAATTTGCTCACTTTGAACATTGATATAAGAATTAGAAAGATGTTTTTAAAGACTTTCGTCTGGAGCGTAAGGAAGTGAAACATGGATGATAACTAGTTCAGAAAGAAAGAAAAAATAAGCTTTTGAAATGTAGTGAGTGTTACAGAAGAATACTGAAGGTGAAATGTATGGATTGAATCATGAATAAAGAGATACAGAAGCAAATTGCTGAGAGGAGATTGATTTGGCTAAATTTGACAAGGAGAAGAGATAGAAGTATAGGACACATCTTAAAGACACCCACGACTTGTTCAGTTGGTTTTTGAAGGAAGCGTAGGGGGTTAGAACGGTAAGTGTAGACCAAGGTATGAATATGACAAGCAGATTAGAGCAGATGTAGGACGCAGCAGTTACATACGTAGAAATGAGAGGGTTAGCACAGCATACTGTGGCATGGAGTGCTGTATCAAACCCGTCTATGGACTGGTGGCTTAAACAACAACAAGCCATTCTTAAACCAATCCTCAAAAACTGTATCTGCCCATTAAGCATTGGCAAATAATTTCTGACCATGAATAAAGAGAGAAAGAAAAGAAGAAAGAGCATGAAAAATAAAAGTAAAAGAGAGAAGGATGAAAAGATGTAACTTTAAATATGCAACAAAATAATTAAATGTCAAATAGAGGAACCCATAAGGATTATTATTATTATTATTATTATTATTATTATTATTATTATTATTATTATTATTATTAGTGTTATTGTTGCACATTGCAGGTGTAAGAACATGACTATACTCTGATTTTAATAGTAAATATGCTATGTACTACAATTTACTACCACTGATCATTCATTTGTTACTGGCAGAAGTGCTGATGAAGGAAATAGAACGGAATATAAGTTATTAAAAAATGGAAGAAAATTTTTGTCATAAAGATATGACACGAAAATATCTTGTTTTGTGACACAGAATTTATGAATATAACAAACTGGCCTTGAGAGCCACTGCTTTGAATAAAACATGCATCGATTGTAAGTAACATAACACCACTTACAGCCTCTAGTATTAAGAGGACATTGTCCCCAATCAACGTTATATGCCTCCAAGCCAGGTCTGTTGAACACAATGTTAGGACCCTCCAGGATACAGCCAATGAAACCTTTCCCTATGTACAGAGTTGAATTTTCACTGAATAACTCAGGGTTCGTCATTAATTCTGTGTTGTATGTTGAATTGGCAACCACCTGGAAAGAATCAATGAACACTAAGATGATTACCACTGTCCACAAAACATTTACAACAAATTAAGGATTTTTTAAACCAAAAAGGATCTTAGAATAGGTGAGTCATTCCCTATACACGTCAAGGTAATAAGGTCAGACAGACAAAGAAAGACAGAGGAGGAGGGCACTGGCACTTTTCTGATGAGGAAAATCTCCACTCAAAATGGTCACCACAGGCTGCCATGGTTCAAATTCAAGTCACTATAAACAGCAGGAAGTGCCTGATGGTTCAATCTCTGTAAAAATAAGGTATTTTTAACATTCGCTTCAGGAAAATAGAGAGACTTAGCGACTCAGTCTCAACATCAGTATTAATTTAGTGTATAATCAGTTTAGTAATGGAATTGGTTAAAACAATATGATCAAATTCTGGCCTAGTTGGTTATCATTTAGGAATGTCTATTATTACACCACCACCAATGCAGTCAACAGCATGGATATCTACAATATAAGATACATTTTCAGTTATCTGAAAAGCATTCAACAAGGAACTACCTTCTGTTCCCTGTGTTATATACCTACCCATATACCTCTGAAAATGAACACTGTTTCCCAACAATTTATTTATTGTTCAAGGTACTGTGTGCCAAAAATTATCCCTCTTTAAAAAAGGTTTAGTCTGAGACTAGGCATAAAGATTTACACACTCAATAACCACATTGTCTGCTGTAACTTCTAGACTGAAGGGTCAGCATTCTGGTCTTTGGAGTCATGTGAATGAATTGTAGGCCTATATGGTAATTCTTGTACCCCAGTAACTATGTTTTTGTTCTCTCTGCAACATTCCTGCAGCTCTCACACCACTCACTACACTTCACTCCACAACAATAACATACTTTTCTGTAGACCTGCTCAATGTCTTTGAATGTTATGATCTAAATGGACAGTTTGTTGCCCTTTGTATCATTAACCTACACTATTCTTAATTTTTAAGATGAACAAAGTACAGGAGCTAGATGTGTAACTTGGCCACTAATCTTGTCTGACTTCGCCACTAATCTCAATATTATTCAGGATGTTTGACAAGGATGTACAAAAGTGCCGTACTGTGTAAATGCTGCAGTTGGGAATTTTCATCTACGTCCAAAGCTAAGAGTGTTAATTTTCTACCATTACCCAACTCAAAAGACTAAATTAAATAAGTAGATTCGGAGTTGATTGGTAGCCTCCTTGTAGTTAGTTTTCCAAACTTACTGCAGATGAACACAGGTCTGATAATATTTCTTATTAATGCTATCTGTTTAAGTGATTTCTAACTGCTGAACTTGGACTTAAATGGCATCAAAAGTGTCACAATTCATCTGAACAACCCTGAAAACTATGGATTCGACACTAATGTCCATAGTTTTTTATTATTTTTACATGTAACCTCCTACGGGTGCTAGGGGTATCTTACTCCAATAGTATTTTTTTTTTCCAGATAGCAAGTCATATTTGTACCAAGTTTGGTTGAGAGTTATGCTGGAACATACCCGGCCAATTTGGCCATCACCCCTTCTCACTCTCCATGTTTTTTTTTATATGTCAGCCCCTCCTCAACCCCACCCCTAGAAGTGCTAGGGGTGTCTTACCTCAGTTGTTTTTTTTTTTTTTTCTTCATATAGAAAGTTGCATGTGTACCAAGCGTTGAGGCCATCGATTCACAGGGTCCCGGGTTCAATTCCCGGCCGGGTCGGAGATTTTAATCGCGTCTGATTAATTCTTCTGGCTCGGAGAGTGGATGTTTGTGTTTGTCCCAACACTTTCCTCTTCATATTCAGTGCCGGGCTGAGTGGCTCAGACGGTTAAGGCGCTGGCCTTCTAACCCCAACTTGGCAGGTTCGATCCTGGCTCAGTCCGGTGGTATTTGAAGGTGCTCAAATACGACAGCCCCGTGTCGGTAGATTTACCGGCACGTAAAAGAACTCCTGCGGGACTAAATTCCGGCAGCTCGACGTCTCCGAAGACCTTAAAAAGTAGTGGGACGTAAAGCAAATAACATTATTATTATTATTATTATTATTATTATTATTATTATTATTATTATTATTATTATTATTCAGACAACATACCACAATAACCACCACAGATTTTTAAAAAATGCGTGTGGCTATTTTTAGCTGAGTCAGCCCTTGTAAGGCAGACCCTCCAATGGGAGTGGGCAGCATCTGCCATGTGTAGGTAACTGCCTGTTATGTGTGGTGTGTGAGTTGCAGGGATGTTGGGGACAGCACAAACACCCAGCCCAGGCCACTGGAATTAACTAATGAAGGTCGAAATCCCCGACCCGGCCAGGAATCGAGCCCGGGACCCTCTGAACCGAAGGCCAGTACGCTGACCATTCAGCCAACGAGTCGGACTACCACAGTGATTCCATCCCTCCAGATAGGGTTGGCATCAGGAAGGGTATCCGGCCGTAAAACATGGTCAAATCCACATGTGCGACACAATCGCCCCTGCGACCCCATAGGTTTTCAGAATACCAGAAAAACAGTAGAAACATAAGAATAAGTCATATTTGTACCAAGTTTTGTTGACATGCACCATGTGGTTTAGGAGATGTTGAACAAAAATACATACAGTACATACATTACCGGTATATTACATTAAATACAATGTTTTATTTATATTGTTACGTGCTCAAACGACCATGCAGAAATGTTTCCCTGCTGCTTGACCCAGTTCTTCCAGGTTATTAACAAAATCTTCCCACGACTTCTTCCTGGATTCAACAACTATTTATTTCCTTCATCTATGTACAATTCCCTGTATGCATCAGTCCTTCTCTGGAGCCTTTTCTGATGTGCCTTCTTTCTGAGTTCACAAGCTGCTCTCACTTCGCTCATTCCTCTAAAAAGTTCGTATTTTCCCATCTTTACACTCAGTTGTCATTCGGGCCGATGACCTAGATATTGTGCCCCTTAACAACAAGCATCAAAGCATCCTAGACATTCCCTTTCCGTTTCTACTACAGCACACTACAGCATCCCTGTAAGTTATGCCACCCGTTCCCTTTCTATATCCTGAACTTGCTTACTCCCGACTGTTTGGAGCATTTCACTAATCATGTCCATGTAGTGCTTCTGTCTGATTTCCTCATCCTGGAGCACAGCATTGGCTTGTCAATTCAAGACGTAAGGGGCCAGGCAGATGACGGTGGAGCAAATATGGAAGGAAAACATAGCAGGATAAAGGCGCGTATCTTCAGATAACAACCATGTACAACTACAATGTTAATCACTGCCTGTATCTATCAATTTCTAAAGTTTGTGCTGTACCGGAAATAAATGTATTCGGAACAATAAAAGACGCTGCAATTTTGTTGGAGAATCATTAAAAGGAAAGAACCGCCCTGAAAGCAAAGTCAAAAGACTGAAGTGACTTTGTGAGACTCGGTAGGAAGAAAGGCACGATGGTGTATTGATTTTCCGAGACATGTTACCGGCAGTGGTCGATTTCCTTGAAGAAACTGTTCATAAGGAAGAAGGAACAGCTTTTACATTGGCTAATGGAATGGTGTCTGCAATTTTATTGTGACATTGGTAGTAATTGCGGAGATATTTTCTATCATATTGGTCCTATCTCATCCTTCCTTTGATTTGATTAATACATATACCGGTACAATGGCTCAAAAAATAATTGATACTTTACACCGTCAGAGCAAAGGACATTTATTCGCAGGAAGATGTTCAGCTTTTTACTCAAGGAGAGTTTCATTACATGAGGAAACTGGTATTTGTGTGTTAGTTCCTCGTATTGTAAATCGTCATACTCACAGATCTAATCCACCATGCAAAGATCTTCAGACACATCGTGCTACAGTGTATGTGACATTTCTGGATTACGTAGCGACAGTGTTGACTAAACGCTTCTTAGAATAGCGCCAGGAAATGCTGGCTTTACGGTATCGACGCTCCAGGAGGTGAAATAAAGATGTGGAAAACAGTGGAATAATAATACAGACAATAAAAATCTAAATCACCTGTTGAATCGTTTTCATTGGCTGGAAATGGACATTATCTAAATATATGCCGTCTTCTGCAAAATACTTGCTATTCTGTCTGTAACATGTTCTCTGAAAGATCGTTTTTTACTCTTAGAAGCGTGAAGACATATCTTTGTTCAGCAATGAGTGAAGACATACCGGTATTGAATGCAATGGCACTTCTGAATACTCATCAGGACACTGATATATCACCATCAGAAGTAATTGACATTTTTGCGCGCAAACATCGCCGTCGACCTCAATTAATCCATAGACCCTATGCAGTTATAAGTTTTTAAATGAGTACTATACATATTATTGCGTGCTATTATTGTTTTATTATTATTTACTATTAAAACTAATTTGCTACGTCTTAAATGTTTTGTGATGAACTCAAGCAACACTTGTTAAACACTGCTTGTGGAAAACTGAGGGAATATCATGTTATTTACAGAATTTAATTTCACACTGGTGAGAGTGAAATATTGCATTTTCGTGCTGTATGCTATAGGCTATTTTATTTTGCCCAAGTTAAATAAATAACATAGAGCTGCATTTCAGTCGAAATATAAATAGTAATACAGGGCTTCTAGAAAAGAAATTAAAGCAGGCCTACCAGTAACTCAAAACTAAGAACTGACCCCCCCCCCCCTCAGCTTATTTTTGTATCCACACCTTATCTTGCAGCGACTGTTAAATCAGGGGCCCTGAACTCAGCATAATCTGTTCACCTCAATATTATTTAGATGAAAATAAAGAAATCAACAATACAGGTAATTGGTCAACCAACATGCCGTCACCACATGGCTCATTTACTCTCTCAATTCGGATTTACACTACGGAACCAATGGAACTTGGGAGCATAGTGTCGTGACGTCACAGAACACTATGCCGACTATGATGCTTCAGAACAGTGGTTCCCAAACTTTGTACGTCATGGAGCACCCTTCAAGAGAAACGTCCCATCACGGCGTACCAATTTTTACCTAGTATATGAACCTACTACTTGACGGTGGAAGGTTCAATCAATCATCAATGATATGCATTTAGGGCTGTCACCCAGGTTGCGGATTCGCTATCAATTGTTTCCCAAGCCTTTTCTTAAATGTTTTCAAAGAATTTGGAAATTTGTCGAACATTTCCATTGAAAAATATCCCTCATCTTATAAATAAATATTTGCCCCATTTCGTCCTCTTGAATTCTAATTTTATCTTCATATTATGAACTTTCCTACTTTTAAAGGCTAGACTCAAGCTTATTCGTCTACTAATGTCACTTCACGCCAACTTCTCACTGACAGCTCGGAACAGACCGCTTAGTTGAGCAGCTCGTCTCCTTACTCCTAAGTCTTCGCAGCCCACAGTTTGCAGCATTTTCGTAACACTGCTCCTTAGTCAGAAATTACCCAAAACAAATCGTGCTGATTTCCTTTGGTCCCATACATTGGAAACAATCTAACTGGGACATTACCAGAGACATATACACCCTCTCCTTTACACCCTTATCACAAACCCTTAAATATTCTCATACAGTGCCGCAGCGTGGTTTTCTACTTAGAGGAAGCTGTCAACTAAAACATGGTAATGAATTCATTAGCAATTATTGTTATTACTAACACAGTAGATTTTTAGCTTTCTAACACTTACTGAATGATTATGACTGAAGTACAATATTACTTACCTTACTTCTTGTAAACTATATGAACTCTCCGGTTTTTCGTGGACAAGCAAGGTACGAATTAAGAAAACAAAACGCGCCTGTGATAGTCAACACCTCAGAGAGAAAGAGAGATTGAAGGAATATTAAATCATTCTGAACGTCGAGGGAAGTACCACTAAAAACTACTGACGTGTCCAAATAGGTTCGAAGTTGATTGTCGTAACGTTCCAAGATGTTCAAAACCTGAACATATATAGCTCGGTTCAAACATACACTACTTGCTTTTTGACCCCTAAAAGCAAGTCCCTGAGAACCTAGAAAGTAAACAGTAGTTATTAAAAGACGCATAATTTTCCTGTTCTATTGTGCTGTTTCATTGTGCTTTCCCATAACTATTTTATGCTTCTCTTTTAAACAAAACTCAATTTGCGCATTTTTTTTCAGATAACTGAAGCTTTTTTTTGAATTGCGTCTTTTATCTGCTTTATAAATGTCATTCAAATCGCCATACCCATGCGTGTTCCATATATTCCTTTCTTTCGGAAAATAAACGGCAGGGCTAACAATACATTCTATTTACAGTAACTGTTTCCAGCCACACAGCTACAGTATAAAGTCGTACATGCGCTAGGTAAAATGCTGAGTAAATGTCTGTATTTGTTTTCAAACAAAGAGTTAGCTTAGGTGGATCATTTTCAACAATATATTATTTCTCATGTAAGGAGCCTTAAGTAGTTTTCAATTGAACACTTGCAACAACTTTTTGTAATCCCTGTACCGCAGTCCGTACTTACACTACTTTTGCCCGCTGTCACCGAGTCTTCCATGCTGGGTTCAGTGGGATGTGAGTTTCCAACTTGCATATATGTACGCTATATAGTTCGCAGCGTACTGAAAGACTCAAATGTAGCGCAAGATAAAATTCACTTCACTGATAAACATAACGGCATACACTAATTAAATATACTACTTTGAGAATGACCTAATGAAAAACTAAACAGCAATACGGAAGATAACTTCACTATGCGTTCGTACAACTTCGTCATATTGCCTCTAACTTCAGAATCACAGCAATGGTGCTCCGGAGTTTCTACATCCTAAAATCCGACGGCAGACGTTGCAGTGGGGCTCGAAGTTCGGCCGACCGACGAAGTTGGGCGTTTGTGCGCTAGCCAGCATGCGGATTTACTAGAGCAAGTTAAACGAAATTATAACACTGCATACAAATCCTAAATAAATAAATTCATTAAGTATTTAAAATGTGAACGGAAGCGGCGCTTCCAACACATCCATGTACACTACGCGCCTGCCTCATAATCATGTGAAGAAATTTGTTCCTTTCTTCACAACCTCGTTAATATGACTACCCCAATGAAAATCATTATTTATATTAACACCTAGGCAATTAAAGATTTCCCCATGAGGTGCTATCACCCAATCAACACAGTAATTACGACTGGGAAGACTTTTCCTCTTGGTAAACTTACAACCAGACTTTTCATTCCATTTACCATCATACCAATGTCTGCTGTCCATCTCCCAACATTGTCGAGGTCTTTTTATAGGTTAACATTTAGACTCATTTAGATATGTGAAACATATTTTATTTCATTAAAAAACTTATTTTCTACTCTAACTGGATGGCACTAAGCAGAAAGGAACCAACCCCAAACATTATAAAAAGTTAAGTACGGCCATTTTTTAGTATGGTTTATCATTATTCATTACCATTGCACCAGTCCTAAATCCATTCATCTATATATATAAAATAATATTTCCTGACTGACTGACTGACTGACTGACTCATCATCGCCGAGCCGAAACTATTGGACATAAAGGAATGAAATTTTCGGGATACAATCATACTACAATGTAGGTGCTCACTAAGGAAGGCTTTTTTGGATATTCTGTCGCTAAGGGGGTGAAAAGAAAGGTTTTTTAAATGTGTATATCTATATCTCTAAAACTGAATAGTTTAAAGACGTGAGAATTGGTATTTGGAATCTCTTTTAAAAATAAAGAAACACGTATTTTTTTGTTTTCGGAAAATTCACTCAAGGGAATAAAAATAACTGAAAAGGGGGTTAAACAATTTTATGAGGATGCTCATATCTCAAAAAATTAAGATGTTACAGACGTAAAAACTGGTGCATGGAATCTACTTTCAAAATACAGGAACACACCTTTTTTTTTTTTTTTTTTTTTGGCAAGTTGCTTTACGTCGCACCGACGCAGATAGGTCTTATGGCGACGATGGGATAGGGAACGGGTAGGAGTGGGAAGGAAGCGGCCGTGGCCTTAATTAAGGTACAGCCCCAGCATTTGCCTGGTGTGAAAGTGGGAAACCACGGAAAATCATATTCAGAGCTGCCGATAGTGGGGTTCGAACCCACTATCTCCCGAATACTGGATAATGGACACACTTAAGCGACTGCAGCTATCGAGCTCGGTACACACACATTTTTTTTCTTCTTCTTCTTCATGTGCCATGTCCTCGCAGAACGTTGGCGATCAGTAGCATGATCTGTTGTTTGTTCATAGCTGTTCTGAACAGAGTAAGCTTTGTCACCCCAAACCACTGGCTCAAGTTGCCGAGCCATGATGTCCTACTTCTCCCCGGACCACGTTTTCCATTAATTTTCCCTTGGAGTATTACTTGCAGAAGGTGGTATTTAGAGTTCCGCATCATATGACCAAAGTATTCTAGTTTCCTTCTCTTGATGGTAGTGAGAATTTCTGGTTCTTTGTTCATACGGTGCAAAACGTCTATATTGGTCATTTTAGCTGTCCAAGGTATCTTAAGCATCCTTCGGTACGTCCACATTTCAAATGCTTGCAATCTCTTGCACATGGTCTCAGTTAGTGTCCATGCCTCAATGCCGTACAACAGAATGCTGAAAACGTAGCACCGGAGTAGTCGTGTCCGTAGTGGAATGGAAAGGTCACGGCTTGTCAAAAGTTTCCTAAGTCTCTGAAAAGAAGTTCTGGCCTGCTCAATTCTGCATCGGATCTCGTGAGTAAGGTCCCAGTCATCATTGATGTGACATCCCAGGTATTTAAATGTTGCCACTCTCGCGATCTGTTCCTTCGCTGTTGTTAGATTACCTCGAACGCCATCTTCATTCCTACTTATAACCATCCACTTGGTCTTCTTTACATTAAGCTTCAAGTCCATTGCGCTGCTGGCTTCAGTGACAGCATTAAGTAGTTCCTGTAGATCCTGGAGATTGGTTGCAAGTAGCACAGTGTCATCGGCGTACCTGATGTTATTTATGATGAAACCATTAACCACAATTCCTTGAGTCTTTCCGTAAAGAGCATCTCGAAAAATCTTTTCTGAATAGATGTTGAAAAGCATGGGGGAAAGAATACAGCCTTGGCGAACTCCTTTCATAATTGACATTTTTTTTGGTTTTCGGGAAATCCACTTACGGGGGATGTAAAGAATAGAAAAAGGGGGTAATTTTTTACCCTTTATTGCATGAATTATTTTTCCTTTTCGTTTGGTGAGGAAATTTCAAGTTTTAATGTTCAACTTACGTTCAGTTAATAGGAGGAAGGTTCATCCATTTGACAGCTGGAGCGACACTGGTGCCTCTAGCGTCTCGAGGTTTATGCTGTTATGATTGTTAGGTGGTCATCTAATTAAAAGAGGCAACTTGCAGACAACAGGGAACGTACTCTGTACTAAAGTCTGGCTCGCATATTTTTCAAAATGTTTGTCAGTTAAGACTGTCTTTGTATGTTTAAGACGGATCCACTTGCGCGCCACTTTTCAAACAAAGCATTGTCATGCAGTGTCGATGGTATAGAACTTCCCGGAAATCGTTTGCAATACTTCCGCACACACCTACAGTTGAAGGTGCCGTAAAACTACCTCTGTCCGCAATCTGTAGCCATTTATAACAGGTGAAAAGTTATATGTTTCTTGAGGGCAACAGTATGCAGTAAAGGATTAAAATGAATATATCTCATAAACTGAATATGTTATAGACGTAAAGAGTGTATTTGGAATCTCCTTTAAAAATAAACACGTGGTTTTTTTTTTCTTTCGGAAAGTCCACTTAATGGGGAAAGGGGGTGAAAAGAAGTAAGCTAATTTATTTTTATGAGGATACATATATTTCAGAAACTGAAGATGTTACAGGCGTGAAAAATAAAGAAACACGTATTTTTTTGTATTCAGTCAATCATCTTAACGGGGTGAACAGAATTTAAAAAGCATGTGAATTTTTTAAAATGGTTATATCTATAGTTCATCTCATAAACTTACATGTTACAGACGTGAAAATTGGTACTTGGAATGTCCTTTAAGAAAAAAGAAACACCTATTTTTGTTTTCTAAAAGTCGACTTAAGTTGGAAAGTGAAAATAAGTGGAGGAGGAGTTGAATTCTGTTTATGAGGATACTCATAGGCCTATATAAAAACTGAAGATTTTATAGACGTTAAAATAAACACGTATTCTTGTTTTTGGCAAGTCCAGTTAATGGGGGAAGGGGGTGAAAAGAAGTGGAGTTGAATTATTTTTATGAGGATACATATCTCAGAAACTGAAAATGTTACAGATGTGAAAATAGGTACTTGAAATCTCCTTTAAAAATAAAGAAACGCGTATTTTTTGTTTTCGGAAAATCCACTTAAGGAGGTGAAAAGAACTGAACAGGCGGGTGAATTTTTAAAACCAGTATATTCGTATTTACAGTATATCTTACCAAGTTAACATGTTATAGACGTGAAGTCTGGTACTTGGAATTTCCCTTAAAAATAAACTTTTTGTTCCGACTTGAGAGACACTTGTAACATGTAGAGTTCCACGTTGTATGTTCCAGAGTTAGGTCTGCCAGTAGCCTAGTCATCTTAGTCCCAAAAGGAGTAAGTGAAACGCAATTTTTCGGTGAGTTTTTATACTTTAGAGATTTTCAGATAATGTCTTACTAAAGTTCCGTGGAACGATTAATTTTATCAAATTACGAAATCCTCGCGAGCGAAGCCGGTAACAGCTAGTTATAATATAATATTCTAGTCAGAAATTATTATCGATATGAAATGTAGCATTTCCATTTCAGGAGAAAAGGATCTGGCAGTCAGCACTTGCAGCTTTATGGAAAATTAACACTGTGATATTCAACTACTAGCCAGTGGTGCCTTTATATAAATGATCTTCATCCATTTAATGTTAGTACAAAGGAGCCATTGGTTTATATTTGACTCCATGTACTCCATGACTGTTGGTTCCGTTCTGATTAAATGCTGTCTAATTTCAAAAATGTACAAAGTTTGATGCCTGTCAACAAGCATCAGAGCGAATGTCATACAACTTCAGAGCACATTGCAGGAACTTAATGATTTATATTCAACGCTTCCCGATACACGGTTCAAAGTCGCACAAAATAAATAAATAAATAAATAAATAAATAAATAAATAAATAAATAAATAAATAAATAAATAAATAAATAAATACATTTTAAAAAATTTTAAGACCTATCCAATCTGTTACGGATCCCTGAGGGATGTTTAGCGGAGTACAGATTGGGAGTTACTGCTTTAGAATATCATGAAACTTATTGAAAAAAAATTTCAATCAAAAGACGTACGAAATTCCATGCGCAATACGATCATATTCCACAAATTTCTAACCACAGTGTTGACAACAGAGAACTTCAAGCGTCCCAGTAGTAGAAATGTAAGAAATGGTCACAGTTGGCAGCAGTGAATCTATTAATATATAAAAATGAATGTATGTATGTCTCGAATGGACTCAAAACTACTGGACCGATTTCGCTGAAAATTTTACAATTTGTTCTTATTACCCCTGGGAGTGTTTAGGAAGTGGTTTGAACGAAATCTGATAGGTAGTTCGGTATAGGGGGTGAGAAAGGTGGAAAAAAAAAGGGTGGGGGAGGGGAAGGTAAGTAAACCCCATGACAAGTCTGATCGGCGGGTTGCCTAACCAACAGCATGTAAAGATTATGATGTGTTTCTTAAAACTTATCTTCTTCTTTTTCTTCTAGAAACGGTATATAAAAATGAAAAGTCCAAGTTGAGTCCCCATGGCATAGGGGGGTGTGAAGGAGTGAAGGAAGAAAATGTCGAAAATGACAGAGATTACGGGTGAATGTGTGTGTGTTTCAGAATAGCCCTCAACCAAGCTAGATACACATATAACTTAATTGGAAAAATTATTGTAGGGGCAAGAAACCCCTATCACCCCTAAAGGAAGGGATGAAATGTAAAAATCCGGAAAATGACTGATATTAGTGGCGAGTTCATAGTCCTTGGGGGGAGGTGAGATGAACCGTGACACTCTGGATGGCCGTTTGAGCCGAAGTTCATTCCCAATCGGGATGGGGGACAGAAGGGGTGAAAGGAATGTCCAAAATGACCGAGATCGTGGATGTATGTGTGCATATTCCAGCATAGTTCTCAACCAAACATGATACTCATATGACTGACTTAGTCTGGGAAAGAAAACTGTAGGGTAAGACACCACTACGGGCGGGGGTTGTAAAATAATAGCAAACGACCAATATTAAAAGTGAAAACTATATATGTTAATAAATACAGTTTTTCTTTTGCATTTAATTAAACGGTTTGGAAAAATCTAACGCGGTTGAAATACGTAATAAACGCGGGCGAAGTCGCGGGCACCTGGCAGTCATTGATACATCAGAAAAAATGTATTCGTAAGCAGTATCACGTTTCATAGAAACTAAACGAGTGTTTGAAGAGCTACACGATCATAAGCGCCACACTTAATGGTTCAGACAGTTAAGGCGCTAGCTTTCTGAGCCCAAGTTGCAGGTTCGATCTTGGCTCAGTCCGGTGTTAATTGAAGGTGCTCAAATCCGTCAGCCCCGTGTCAGTAGATTTACCAACACATAAAAGAACTCCTGAGGGACAAAATGCAGGCACTTCGGCGTCTCCAAAAACCGTAAAAGTAGTTAGTGGGACGTAAAACTATTAACTTTATTCAATACCAATCGCAAGCGTGAAAAATACCACATCATTCAGCCACTCAGTCAGGCACCATTTTCAGTTTGAAGTCCTGGCATAACGGCCAGTTGGAAAGATAGCATTTTATATATCAGTAATACAAATAGCAATTCTGAATGAAATAGGATTAGGTGCTATAAGTTAACAAATCGATGATAAATTACTCGAGTCCTACTTCGTCAACCATGGCCAACGGCTGGGTGGCCTAGTAAGTGGTCCTGAGAGTCGGGATAGCAGTAGCTATGGAATCGGGGTGGACATCTCGGACATATTCTGAGTCATGGCCCTCATAGTGCTCAAGCGGCTAAGACTATAAAATCCACCGGTGATCCATAACCCGTTAGAAGCGCGATCCTGACTGGTACTGTGTGTAAGTAGGGTAGCATCCTGCTTTACAGAATTTTCACCGAGAACTCTCAGAATGTTTTAAGCAAGCCTCGGATCTAATGGGAGTAACTGAGTCCCTCTTCCTTTTGACAGGCGAGGGAATCCTTGGAAACGACTTAGCGAAAGAAATGGAATTCGATGGGGAGCTATCAATATTAATGGGGCTTATTAAAGAATGAAAGTAGCACTTGCTCAGTCATCAATGAGGATACATCTGGATGTGCTAGGAGTGAATGATATTCGGATAAAGGGAGATAACGAGGAAGAGATAGGAGATTTTAAAATGTATTTGACGGGTGTTAAAAAGGGAATGGCAGAGTGTGGTGGTGGTGGTGATTATTGTTTTAAGAGGAAGTACAACTAGGCAACCAACCTCTATATAACACTAATCAGAGGGATAAATGGAAGGGATCCGACACTTCGAAAAATGAAGATATCGGTCAAAGAAAGACAAGGGCCACGAAGGGCGTGAAAATGAAAGACTCCCTAGCCCTCGCAAACCTAATAGCGTCGGGGTCGGAAAAGAACAAGAGTTGACCAAGGGAGGTCGGATAGGATAGATGAAAGTGAGGAGCCTGGCACAAGTAAGTGGAGGCAATGCCAGGACTCAGCTAAGGGCCCCGTGGTCGCCAACCCACGCTCCAAAGTTCATAGTCCCTGGGGCCCCCTTTTAGTCGCCTCTTACGACAGGCAGGGGATACCGTGGGTGTTATTCTACCGCCCCCACCCACAGGGGGTCAGAGTGTGGGATAGGACTGTTCATCAGGAAAACTACTACACGCAACATCGTTTCTTCTAGGCATGTAAATAAGTGAATGATGTGGGAAGATTTGGCAGCTGGAGAAATTAGGACGAGACTTATCTCGGTGTACTCATCACGGGTGTAGGGATAGCGTGCCCGCCTCTTACCTGGAGGCCCCGGGTTCGATTCCCGGCCAGGTCAGGGATTTTTACCTGGATCTGATGGCTGGTTCGAGGTTCACTCAACCTACGTGATTAGAATTGAAGAGCTATCTGACTGTGAGATAGCGCCCCGGTCTAGAAAGCCAAGAATAACGGCCGAGAGGATTCGTCATGCTGACCACACGACACCTCGTAATTGGCAGGCCTTCGAAATCGAGGAAGTGTCCCTCGAACTCAAATAAATACGAATATAAAAGCCAAAAAGTCGATTAAAAAATGTTAAAACATCGCCCCCTAAAAAATTATCATAATCATCTGTTTACCCTCCAGGATCGGTTTTTCCCTCGGACTTAGCGAGGGATCCCACCTCTACCGCCTCAAGGGCAGTGTCCTGGAGCTTCAGACTCTTGGTCGGGGGATACAACTGGGGAGTATGACCAGTACCTCGCCCAGGCGGCCTCACCTGCTATGCTGAACAGGGGCCTTGTGGAGGGATGGGAAGATTGGAAGGGATAGGCAAGGAAGAGGGAAGGAAGCGGCCGTGGCCTTAAGTTAGGTACCATCCCGGCATTCGCCTGGAGGAGAAGTGGGAAACCACGAAAAACCACTTCCAGGATGGCTGAGGTGGGAATCGAACCCACCTCTACTCAGTTGACCTTCCGAGGCTGAGTGGACCCCGTTCCAGCCCTCGTACCACTTTTCAAATTTGGTGGCAGAGCCGGGAATCGAACCCGGGCCTCCGGGGGTGGCAGCTAATCACGCTAACCACTACACCACAGAGGCGGACCTAAATAAAAATATATACAAAATAAAATTCTAGAGCAGCGGTCGCTTGGTAGGCCAAGGCCCTTCAGGGCTGTACTGCCATGGGGTTAGGTTATTCATACCGGGAGAGTGCCGATGAGGAGGAAATTGCTAAGTGTTATGAAGCACTGAGTGGCATCGTAGTCAGAGTCAATAGCTTTTTTTTTTTTTTTTTTGCTAGGGGCTTTACGTCGCACCGACACAGACAGGTCTTATGGCGACGATGGGATAGGAAAGGCCCCAGCATTTGCCTGGTGTGAAAATGGGAAACCACGGAAAACCATTTTCAGGGCTGCCGATAGTGGGATTCGAACCTACTATCTCCCGGATGCAAGCTCACAGCCGCGCGCCTCTACGCGCACGGCCAACTCGCCCGGTAGAGTCAATAGCAAGGAGAGGATAGTGCTAACGGGCGATTTCAATGCGAGAATTGGAAATAGAACTGAAGGATTCGAAAGGGTTATTGGTAAATGTGGGGAGGATATGGAAGCTAATAGGAATGTGAAACGTTTACTGGACTTCTGCGCTAGTATTGGATTAGCAGTTACAATGCATTACTCAAGCATAAACTATTCATTGCTCCACATGGGAGGGTAGGGATACCAGATACATAATAGACTATTTCTTAACCGACTTTGAATTCAGGAGATTTGTTATGAATGTGTGGGTTTTCCAAGGATATTTCGATGATACGGAGCACTAATATGTAGTGAACTATGTATTTCTAGGCCTAGGTTAGAGAAAGTAAACTCTGTCCGCAGACGAATAAGGGTAGAAAATCTCCAGGATGAGGAAATTAGACAGAAGTACATTGATATGATTAGCGAAAAGTTCCAAACGATGGACAGTATGCAGGTTCAGGATACAGAAAGAGAACGGGTGGCATACAGGGATACTGTAGTAGAAATAGCAAGGGAATGTCTACGAAAAACTGAGTATAGAGATCGGAAAAGGCGAAGATCTTAGAGGAATTATGAAGTGAGGGCAGACTGTAAACGTAAAAAGAATGCGTATCAGACAATGCTCCAAACAACGACTGCTGCAGACAGGGAATTGTACGTAGATGAAGGAAACAAATACAGAAGGTCGTTCGGGATCTCTGCTAAGTGTTATATTTTAAAGTTAAAGTTTTGAAAGTTAATTAGCTTATGAAAAGCAATGTCCCTACCAACGATCATGCTCAGTTGCAAAACCAGCAATTCTAGCTATAGCCCGACATCGTAATTTCCACTGTAGCAGACATTTTCGCAGAGATAGCATGTATGTCTTATCCCACTCCTCCAACAGGCTTTCCAGAGGCCATTGATAGTGCGTGGACGTCTACTTACCAAGGCTCTTTTAGGAGCCCAAATCCACAGAAGACCATGGGTGACCCATCGGATGCCTTCACCGAAATGTCAGTAAAAGGAATTGCACGGATTCCAGTTTCCATCTCCATTCTCTCTAAGAACAGACGATTCGAACGAGAGATGTGGCTGGATGCTTTATCTTCACGTACCGGTACCCATACCTGATTTTTCGCCTTCCCATACACTGCTGGAATATCTGTGTTATAAACGGGTGTTAAAAGCTCTTGCTGATAGTATGTAGAGTTCACCTTCAAATTATTAGCGACACGGTGAATGGTTAACTTGCCATTGTAGCAGTATCCAGCGATAATCATGAAAGCCCTTCGAAAACTTCCCTGGCGTTCTTTATACAATGGTTGATTTTAAAACTATGTCTATAGGGCGGTAGTAAATCGGGCTGGGTTTCTTACAATCACTAAGGTGTACATATGCTTCGTCTGATCACCACATTTTTCCATCAGTCCCCTGCCAGATAGCCCTCATACAGTTTTCTTGCGTTAGTGCGACGTTCGGAAATGTGATGAGGCAACTGTTGAAACAGACATCCCCAACTTACGTGCGACAGTCCTTTGGGGGTCAGAGTTACCACATGAGACAAGGGCCTTTACTTTCCTCTCCACTTCTGGTGTACGGCTGGTGACTGGTCGTGGATTTGCCTGTTTTCCCCCTCTGAAATAAGCCCAGTCGGCCTTTGTCTTTTTTATTCAATACAGCACTAACCCCGTTCTTTGATATCAAGAAATCATGCTTCTTGCACATTCCTTGGATTGCAGAATAGCTACATTTAGCATCGGAAAGGGCTGTTATGTAGCCCTCGCGCTTCGGCATCGTTGCGACTAATGTCACGAAACCCTACATTCACGTTCTCAGTGCTGACATGTATCGTCACTCCCCGTTTTGACGTGCTCAAGTTGATAACAGCGCCACTAGCGGCCTTCAAACTCACCACCAGAGATCCCGAACGACCTTCTGTAGCTGTTGAATCCAAGGAGTTGTGGGAAAGTTTTGGTGATAACGTGGAAGAACGAGGTCAAGCAGCAAGGGAACTTTTGTGGACAGTAATAAAGAATCTTAGAAAGGGAGGGAAAAAGGAAATGAATAGTGCTTAGGTAAATCAGGTAAACTCATAACAGATTACAGGGAATCACTGGACAAGTGGAAGAATATTTTCAAAATCTTCAATGTAAAAGGAAATCTTCCTGGTGACGTCGCGGACAACCGAACTCATGAGGACGAGAACAATGATGCTGGTGAAATTACGCTTGATAAAGTGGACAGGATGATATATAAAACCAAATCAAACCCCAAACCCCGTGGCACTACAGCCCTTGAAGGGCCTTGGCCTACCAAGCGACCGCTGCTCAGCCCGAAGGCCTGCAGATTACGAGACCGTTATTCTTGGCTTTCTAGACCGGGGCCGCTATCTCACCGTCAGATAGCTCCTCAATTCTAATCACGTAGGCTGAGTGGACCTCGAACCAGCCCTCAGGTCCAGGTAAAAATCTCTGACCTAGACGGGAATCGATGATATATAAAAACTCTATTGTTATAACCCTCACAGACCTAGTACTCGCTTTTGTTTCTGCATTGTATTAACACAAGAGTTCAGTTGTTGTGGAGTCGGGACCCGTCTGACATGATTGTGAGGATTAGGATCAAGTAAGCAGTGCGTTTTCCTGTACTGGGGTTGGCAATTCTGAAAACGAGTGCTGTACTTGGTAAATGGCAGCATGACTAAATCTCATCACTTTTTATTCCTTAACTGAGTAATAAATAGTTATATTCACTGATACGTTCTCGAAATGTATTTTTAAATGTTTTGGTTTAAAATCTGCATTAATTTCACTACGATATATATTTATCTGAGATTGTTATTCATACGAGAATATATACCCTCACGAATGTGAGGGTTGGGTCTTGACTGATGCTATTTAATGTTAGGTTGAGGCTAACGAATCAACATTTCTGAGATGGACAAGTCGGATTTATCGAATGGTCCACACCGCATATTGCAGATTTTTTGCTAGTGGCTTTACGTCACACCAACACAGAAAGGTCTTATGGCGACGATGGGATAGGAAAGGTCTAAGAGTTGGAAGGAAGCAGCCGTGGCCTTAATTAAGGTACAGTCCCAACATTTGCCTGGTGTGAAAATGGGAAACCACGGAATACCATCTTCAGGACTGCCGACAGTGGGATTCGAACCCACTATCTCCCGAATGCAAGCCACAGCCGTGCGCCCCTAACCGCACGGCCAATTCGCACGGTCATACTGCAGATAATTGGAGGGGACGCTTCAGACCTCGATTTAAGTGACAGTGATGGTGATGACTGGTCTGAATCCAGAGAAATGAATGTTGATGTTGATCACAAAAGCAGTGAATCAGGTGTAAATGTAGGAAGTGACAACGAGGGCGGTAGCAGTGACAGTGGATCGGAATGGACTATTACACGATTCCATTCGAAATATCTTCCTAGAGTTCACAACACTGATATTCACTTCCACGAACCTCGAACTCCAGCAATGTACTTCCAGGAGTATTTCCCCGAAGACTTCCATGAAACAGCAGCACTGTGTATTAGCGAGTACTACTTACAAGGGAAAAACGAAAAACTACGACCGCCGCCTACGCCAATGGAAATGAAAGAATTTTTGGCATCCACTATTTACTCAGTTGCATAAAATTTCCGCGTCTGAGGATGGTAGGGTGTTCCGAGGTTTAGGAATGATCCCATAGCCAGTGGAATGGCAAGGAATAGTCGATAGGTATCAGATTTCACATGAAGTCAAGAAAGACAACCAACTTTGTAAAGTCCAGCCGATAATTGATAATGTTAGGAACAGATGCCTGAAAGTTGAAAGGGAAGATGTATCTTACAGTATCGACGAAAAGATTATACTCTTTACAGGAAAATTTGGTATGAAGCAGTACGTCCAGGGGAAACCCAGGTCAGTGGATCTGAAGACTCGAAGACCGTGAGAAGTAAATGGAGAGATGTAATTTTAAATGTAACATTTCAACATTTAAAAATGGGCGTACCTGTTACCATGACTTGATGGTAGCAATAAAAAGGCAATAAAATTCTAAGTACTCTCTGGAAAGTGAGTATTTATTTTTGTAACAGTCGAAACCCAACCCTCACAATTGTGAGTGGTCTCTTTCCCGGAAAGTCTAAATTACGATCTTCAGAAATACTTGAGATATGCTCCGGTTAATTTAAGAGGAAAACATAATTTAAAAATTACATTAAAATTTGAATTAGTTTCTACTTGGGTCTGCATTAGCAGAAATAGATGAAATTGGACCTGAAATGGTTAAATACAGTGGGAAGGCAGAAATCGTTTTATAGAGTTACAATATTAGCAAGGAATATTAGCAAGGTACCGTGTGATCGGACAAAACCAGTAACTGCACCTATCTCTAAGCAAAGGAACGGGAAGGATTGCAACAACTATCGAGGTATCTCATTAATCAGTATACCAGGCCAAGTGTTTACTGGCATCTTGGAAGGAAGGGTGCGATCAGTGGCTGAGAGCAAGTTGCATGAAAACCAGCGTGGTTTCAGACCACAGAGGGGCTGTAGGATCAGATTTTCAGTATGTGGTAGGTAATTTAAAAATGCTACGAGAGGAATAGACAGTTAAACAACATATATGTTTGTTTCGTAGATCTAGAGAACCGAGGGAAAAGATGTTCGACGTACTGGGGGACTATGGGATTAAGGGTATATTATTAAAATCAATCCAAGGCATTTATTATGACAATTGGGTTGCAGTGTGAATTGATTGTAGAATGAGTTCTTGGTTTAAGGTACTTACACGGGTTAGACAAGGCTGTAATATTTCACCTTTGCTGTTCATAATTTACATGAATCATCTACTGAAAGGTATTAAGTGGTAGGGAGGGATTCAGTTGGGGGGGGGGGGAATGTAGTAAGCAGTTTGACCTATGCCGATGACTTTGTACTAATGGTAGATTGAGCCGAAAGCCTGCAGTCCGATATCTTGGAACTTGAAAATAGGTGTAATGAATATAATGTGAAAATTACCCTTTTCAGTAGGTAAGAAACCTAAAAGAAATGAATGTGAGATAGGTGATACAAAGCTGCAACAGGTAGATAATTAGGATGTGTGTTCCCCTAGGCTGGTGGTATTTTTTTTTTTTTTTTGCTAGGGGCTTTACGTCGCACCGACAGACAGATCTTATGGCGACGGTAGGGTAGGAAAGGCCTAGGAGTTGGAAGGAAGCGGCCGTGGCCTTAATTAAGGTACAGCCCCAGCATTTGCCTGGTGTGAAAATGGAAAACCACGGAAAACCATCTTCAGGGCTGCCGATAGTGGGATTCGAACCTACTATCCCCCGGATGCAAGCTCACAGCCGCGCGCCTCTACGCGCACGGCAAACTCGCCCGGTAGTGGTGGTATTAATAAGGTTGAATGAAGGTGCAGCAAAGCTAATGCATTGAGCTCGTAGTTGCGATCAACAGTATTTGTAAGGAGGAAGTCAGCTTCCGAACGAAAGCTATCTTTACACCGGTCTGTTTTCAGACTAACTTTGCTCTACAGGAGTGAAAGTTGTTGACTCAGGATATGTTATTCATTATCATAAGTTACAAGTAATAGACAAGAAAGTAACTAAAATGATAGCGGTTACAGTGGCTCCGGTACGCGGAATGAGGAGATAAAGGCTAAATTAGGAATGAACTCTATGGATGAAGTTGTACGCATAAGCCGGCTTCAGAGGTGGGGTCATGTGAGGCAATAATGGACTTTGGTAATGGAGGGTAAGATAAGTAGAGGAATTAGACTCGGTTTCTAACGATTTAAAGATAACAGGTATAGAACTAAACCAGGCCACAGAACTAATCACAAATAGAGGATTGTGGCGGCGGTTAGTAAATTCACAGAGGCTTGCAGGCTGAACGCTGAAAGGCGTAACAGTATATAATGAAGATGTATGTATGTATGTATGTATGTATGTATGTATGTATGTATGTATAGATAGACTATTTCGCAGATATGCCATAGGCAGGTTTAAATTGCACTGCAAAACGTTTATTCAGTTTGAGTGGGAAAAGTCGATGATACGTACCGTTGAGTGGGTAGCCACGCCTAAGGAGATGTTTCCCTGGCTGTACTTGAGATTAACGGCGTGCCAAGCGTTATCCACCAGCCTGGCGCTCAGCTGAACGTTGTATTCTCGGCCTGTGTGTAGCCGTACCTTCAACAGCAAACCTTCATCCACTTTCACCAGTAAAGAGATGAAGTTACCGTTGCTCGTTGTCTTCGAGAACAGTTCTCCACCACGACACGTCCGGAAACTGAGGCCTGTATGTCCTCGCAGATCCAGAGATGTCTGTATCCTCACTTCTGAAGACCCGTTGAAATAACCTTCCCGAGACACCGACGCTCCCTCTACCCGCGCGACGACGATAAGCAACAGCGCCAGCCATTGTCGAGCTGTAACAAAGAAGAAATACGCAAGTTATAAGAGACACTACAACACTGAAATAGCAGTGTTTAAAACTCTATCCACTCTGCTTCTAAGTCCAACACTACAGAAAGTTCAGACCCAGGGGGGTGAAACTCTAATAGGGCTTTTGGTTCCAATCTGTAGCTATAAAAATAGCTTCAGGTAGTTTCAGTCTCTTTTTCTAGATGGCGCTGGAGGTCATTCATAACGTGTAAATAGTTATATAGACGTTCTGTAGATGGCAAGCAAGTAAGCATGAAATGAGCGTTGTTAATAACCCATTTATGCCCAGTGTTGCGTTTTCGCAACATTTGTCTTCAGTCCGTTTAACAGCATGTAGCTAGTATTATAATAAAGAACAACAGGATCTGTCAGTTCCAACTACAATTTGAATGTCGAACCAACATCGCAGGCAGTGAATTGAGAATCCAGTGTAACAATCGAAGTGGCAGTGGACTGTTGTAAACTTGTGTCTATGGAAATGGAAGGTAATAAGCGCGCGCTGTTACAAAAACGGTAAGTTATCACCTTATAAATGTACGTAATTCGTTGAAATTCACAAATATTGAATAAAAAACTTAAGTTAACAAGTATACAGCTTGTGAGATTTTTATTTATATTCTTCTGCTCACAAATTGGCTTAAAACACGAGCGTTGCGTTTTCGCAACACTGGGCAGATGCGATACCTATTCAAAACTACAGTATATATTTATTTTATTTTACAGAAACTTGAGTGTCCATGAAATTCTCTCCCTATTGGAAGAAAATGAAGATGTTGACAAGGCTCATAGCATTGATATGTTCATTGCTCCACCTGATGTAAATGAAGATACCGATGAAGATAGCGGTGACGAAGACTTTGGTGGGACATGCGATAATCTTACTGGAAGACAGCTAGCTGCAGAGACCGAAACTGTTCTTAGAGGTGCAGATGAGGCCGTTGTTATAGGTGATGAGTGCAAGGAGAGTGTGCTCAATTTGTCGTACAGTAATTCTAGTGCCGCGAGCGGGAAGGTAAACAATGGCAGGGAAATTCCTACAATGCATGCTTCTGCTAATTCTTCCCTCACCTTGGTCACGAAAACGCAAAGAAAAAAGACAGTTGAGACTACGAGCAATTGTCGAAAATGGCAGAACGAGGACTTGCCACATCAGAATTGCATAAGAAATAAAGTTCTACAAAATGAACCGTTAATTTATAGACCCCAGTTTATTGATCAGCCATATACTCCACTCCAAATGTTCCAGTTATTTTTTACAGACGAACTTCTTGACATTATTGTAAAGGAAAGTGTGAAGTATGCTGTTCAGAAGGGAAAGACAAACTTTCAGCTTTCCATTGAGGAACTCAAAGTGTGTTTTGGTATATTAATTCTGAGTGGTTAATCTGCAGGCCTTCGGGCTGAGCAGCGGTCGCTTGGTAGGCCAAGGCCCTTCAAGGGCTGTAGTGCCATGGGGTTTGGTTTGGTTTTATATACCTGTACCTCGAAGGAGGATGTATTGGGATGAACGGCCAGACACAAGAAACGAGGCTGTGATTAATTCTATGAGGCGAAATCGTTTTGAGGAGGTTATGCGTTATCTCCATTTGAATGATAATACGTCTCTAGACCCGAGCGACAAAATATCAAAACTCAGGCCATACCTAGATTCACTTCGAAACTCGTTTCTAGAGTACACCATTTGGCAAAATCAATCTAGCTATGATGAAGCCATGATTCCCTATTACGGGCGCCACGGTTTGAAGCAGCATATAAAAGGCAAACCCATCCGCTTTGGGTATAAAGTTTGGTGCCTCAACCAACCCCTGGGATATCTGATTGATTTTGATATATACCAAGGAGCAAAAGGGCCTGAAAACTGTTACAAGGAAAAGTTCGGTTTAGGTGGTAGTGTACTTCTAAAATTCACCGAAAGTCTTCCAAGGGACATAACCGGGAATGTACTTCCACATCATATGTTTGCTGACAATTACTTCATCAGCCTAAAAGTAGTTGAAGAATTCACGAAACTTGGCATTGGTATCACAGGAACTATTAGAAGTAACAGAACTGACAAGTGTCCTCTGAAAGATATCTCAGTTATCAAGAAAGAAGAACGGGGAACGTTTGACATGAGATGTGACAGCAAGAAACTACTTGTGTGCAGATGGAATGACAATTCTGTTGTAACTCTGGTATCAAACTGTGATGGTGTTTACCCAGTAGGAACAGCAATCAGATATTCCTTCAGTGAAAAGAAGAAAATCTCTATTCCTCAGCCTTTACTAATAAAACCATATAACGAGAACATGGGTGGAACTGACAGAATGGACCAAAACGTTAGTACTTACAGAGTAAACATACGCTCAAAGAAGTGGTGGTGGCCCATATTTCTTTGGGGTATTGATGTCTCAATTCAGAATGCCTGGATTTTGCACAGGATTTCGACGAAATCTACTGGAGTTAGTTCTATGGATCTCCTAGAATTTCGACGTTGCATAGCATTAACATTACTACACACGCATGGAACGCCCAGAGTGAGACATGGTCCAGTTGCTACTCCTACCGGTGCTAGAGTGTCGACTGAGCTTCGTTTCGATAACATCGGACACTTACCTGAAACTCAGTGCAAGAGAACGCGATGTGCCTTTTGCAAGTCAACTACTAACAATCGATGTGTGAAATGCAGAGTAGCTCTTCACAATAAATGTTTCAGAGAATTTCACTTCCGGAAGGGACAGTAAAAACTGACACTTCCTTCCATCAAATTTTCGGTATTGTTCCTATTTATTCGTGAATATACATGTTCATTGTTTGGGGAAAATCTTCACACAGACATTTTTTTATCAATTATACCGAAAATGTCAGTTTTACTAATAGTAGATTGCATCTAAACGGTAAATATCATATTCTATACATGGACTTCATTGAGGTTTTAGATCTGCCCAGTGTTGCGTTTTCGCAACATGTAATTTTGAACACATAGGGCTTTATTACTGTGTAATTTTGAGTTATTTATGTTTATTCTTAACCAAGTAGTCAAATTTGTAAAAATTATCAAAATAGTAAATAAAAAAAGTTCTGGGCACAAATGGGATAATTAAAGGCAGTTTGTCTCGAAGTGAAGTATTTAAAGTATTTCAAGTCTAACCTCAGTCAGTGGGCACTTCTCACAAATTAATTAGTCATAAAACGTCAAGCATTGTGGAGATATTGCTGAATTGCATCGAATTCGACTTTACCCAATCGATTAACCTTGTTCGAACTTATATCGATTTTAATCGATAGTTCCCATGTTGCTACAGTATTTGTGTTGTTTGAATTCCAAGTGCTCATGTGCTTGTGATGTAAATCTTAGTTCCTTGTGCTTGTTTATTTGAAATATATCTTCGCCAGTCCTCCTGAAATCCTGTATTTCCTGTTTGAGTACACATCAGGGGCTGAAAGGTGAATGGTTCTATTAATGTAGTTCTATATATTTCCTGTCTCAGTGCATTTAATTGTTATTTTTATTTTCATGTGGTACTTGGATATTGATGTGATACCCCATTGTCTTGCATATGGTGTGCTCTGTTGTCTTGCTTTCGAAGGGATTCCTTATTTGTTATAATATCAGCTTTGTGTTAATGTGTCAATCATTCATTTGAATGATTGCTTTGAGGTGTGTGGTTATGTTCTCAGTAACATAGTATGCCATACGAACTAGGGGTATTAGATCATTATTTACAACGTAGTAAGTACTTGGAAATAAAAATATATGAATTACAATGTATTGGGCATGGAAGTAGTAGAACTGCATTATTATCTCCGTTTGGGGGGGGGGGGGGCGAGGGGCAGGGAAAGGAGGGGGGAGGAGCCGTAAGCATACCCGGATGTGCGTCACTGCGCCGGATGTTAATTCTCCGCGCTATCTATTGCACCAGAATGTACACTGTGGCGCTATCTCGGAAAAGAGACTAAAACTACTAGCGCCAAGTGGCTTGGAACCGAAATTTATCATTGAGTTTCATCTCTATTCTATTCTATCCTCTTTGGTTCAGACTGACAGTGGTGTAGTATACTGCAAAATACAGTCATTATGCGGGGTTTATACTATAGGGAGCGTGCACGGTACTAGTAACAGAGCGCTCTGGCGGACTTCCGAGAGTTAATACGGTGAGGGTGCGTTCCGCTGGAAGACTTGCTTCACAGTTACGGCAAAAATATCGTTGCATCTTGTCGTCAGGATAAATATGAAGTAATACTATAGCAATTGTAATGCTGTACATATAAAAATACATTTAAACCTGATGGTGCTGTCACAGGGCGAAATTAATAACAACATTGTAACTACCTCATATCTATGAATCTGTGAAAACTCAAATTTCGCGAGTGAGATTTCCGGTGAAATTGACTGTGCTTTTGACAAGCTATTGACAGGCAGCATCCAAACAGGAATTCAGTTGGAATAAGTAGATAACACGGAAAGTTCTGATAAGATATATTTATAGCAGTGGATTATGTTCTTTGTTATTTGTGGCAAGAAATTTGCTAGCACACAAGCTACGTAAACAATGTCGCTGATATAGGGAATATTTTTCAAGATTTTGAAAAATCTCACCCTCTGTATGCATCTTTCAACATGAATTCGCACACTTGCTACACTCTGAGTGTGTAACACTTCATCTTCTGTAAATCTCTCATTGTGAAGAAAAAGGTGGCATAACAAGTAAAGAATGAGGTGACTGTGTTTTAAAACCTGGGAATCCCTTGTCGGCTAATATAACGTCCCCTTCACTCAAAAGATTTAGGAAGCCTGAATTATTAACAATAACATTATCACTAGTTCTTCCACCATAACAAGGGGAAATAAAAACAATAGTTCCGTTTGGGGCCACAGCTAATAAAAATGTAAATGTATAACATGACTTGTACGAAAAATACATGTAACATCTATCGTCTATTCTTGCTAGCGTTTTTGATTTCATTTCTGTGCAATCTATTATAACTCGTGCGTCAGGATAAAATGTTTTAAAAGCGCGAGGCAAAGTATTTTGCACATATAGTTTGCTAGGCCAGAAAATAAAATTAGAAGTGAGTTTCTTGATTACTCCGAGAGCAGTAAAAAATATTCGCGCAGCAGTAGTCCGATGTACACCAAATATGACTGCCAAGGAAGCAAAGGTCCAATTTCATTTTCATTAAAAAGAGTAAACAAACATAGTTATTATTTATATTTATAGACACTTTAGAAACAAATAAAGAAAGTAAAAACTGAATGTTACAAATGAGACACTTGTTAAATCCTTCAACTGTGCCTCACTTTTTATGCTCTGGTATCCATGAAATCCTCTGCATATGTCCAGGGGGTGTTGGGACCACAACTTTTATCCACCTTTCCCGAAATACTTGAAGGTACTGTGCTTGAGTAGCACTGTGTGCCTACATCATTCCCACTAAAAACACAAGTGAATTCGAAAGTCGTTGCTTCAATCTCAAATGCTGCTTGCACCGACTTGTGTAGTTTTTCACACACTAATTTTTAACAATAAATTCATGAGTTTCCTGATTAGAAGACTTTTGCATATTTGAACATTTCATTCGTTTACTCGCTCTTAAAACCGGGATACATCACATTCTCTTTTCGGTTATCACATTCTCTTTTCGGTTTCTTCTTATAGCTCTCATGAAACACAGATGGTATATATGATGGATGATTTTCAATATTACTTGGCTTTCCTCCAACAGAATGTCTACTGCAAATAACGGAGCATTTGGTGGGTTCCGATGGAGTTCCATCTGCACTGAAAAGCAGGAAAACATTATTATTATTATTATTATTATTATTATTATTATTATTATTATTATTAGCGTATTCTCCCAATAATGGAAGACGTTAAGCAAACAACTCAATCAAGCTTTCTTTGGGTTCTTCTTGTTCTTCCAATAGGCTTTCATTCTCTCTGAGAAGGCTTGTTTACGTTCTTCCGACCATTTCGGTCTGCACTGTTTTTGCTTTGGTTGCTCTGATGTAACTTCCCACTTGTTGACTTTGTGTCTGAAGGTGTCTCTTTCTAAAATGTCTGTTGCACATATGTTTGCGTTTTTGAGGTCCTTTCGAAGTTCATCCAGCCAAGGTGTTGAATTCTTAAGTGAGCTAACATAATTTAATATTCTTTTTGACAGTCGATTTTCTGGTAATCTTGTGAGGTGTCCAAAGAATTTCATTCGTCTTTTCTTAATGTCAATTTCAATGTTTGAAACTTTTTCTGTTGTTTTGATTGATTGTAGCCTGTAACCATCTTGGGTATATCTTGCTCCTAGGATTTTCCTGATGATCTTCCTCTCTTGCTTTTTTATTTCTTCTAATTCTTGTTTACTGTTAAGTGACAATGTTTCACTTGCGTAAAGGACTGTTGGTTTTATGACTGTGTTGTAATGCCGAATTTTTGTCTGTCTTGACATGCATTTTTTGTTGTAGATGTCTTGAACTAACCCTAATGCCTTCTTGACTTTTTGGAGACGGTTTTGCTGTGAGATCTTCTCAAGGCCTGTCGGTTCGATGAATTATCCGAGGTATTTAAAGTACGAGACCGGGTCGATTTTACCGTATTTTGTTCTCAGGCTCGTGATATCTGTCTTTGAACAGAAGAATTTAGTTTTCTCAAATGAAATCTGTAGTCCCACTTTTTCTGCAGATTCCTTAAGTATCTCAAGCTGCTTGATGGCAGTCTCCTCATCCTCTGTGAAAATCGCCAGATCATCCGCAAATGCAAGGTATGGTACGTAGAGGTTGTTTTTGGGAAAGCCCAATCGGATCGGTTTCCAAGATTCATGTTTCTTGAGTTCCTTCTCCCATTCTTCCATAACCTTGTCTAGGACGACGTTGAACAGAATTGGAGAGAGTCCATCACCTTGTCTCACACCTGTCTGAATGTCGAAGGGTTCTGAAATTTCTCCCATAAATTTCACTTTAGATTTTGTGCCCGTTAGTGTTTGTCTTATGAGTTCTAGGGTTTTGGGATCTAGTCCTCTCTCTTCTAGAATTTGGAATAGGGAGGGTCTGTCTATCGAATCATATGCCTTTTTGAAATCTACAAATGTGCATACTGTCGGCTTTTGTCTGAGGGCTCGTAGTTTAAGTATGGTTTTGAGGTTGAAAATTTGTTCTGGGCATGACCTGTTTGGTCTGAATCCTGCTTATTATTATTATTATTATTATTATTATTATTATTATTATTATTATTATTATTATTATTATTATTATTATTATTATTATTATTCGGTCTAGTCAAGACACGTGCACATGGAAGGACATGAGTGTAAACATACGAACCTGCTGCAATGCATAATTGAAATTAAATGTACTATTTCAAAGTGTACTTAAATTAACGTATTGGCATACCTGCTATGTTTGAAATGTGTGATATGGGATGTGTGATTTACGTCATAAATGAAATAAGGTAGCCTACTGCACTTCCTTCATCCTTCCCGCAGCTGAAATCCACTTTCTGCATCTGCCCGATTCCCATGGACGACCAGGAAATGTGTGAAATGTAATTCCTTTTCCATGCGTGTTTCTTTGTGTGTTGTGGCAGTTCACTGCACAACAGTTTCTATTTGATTTAGACATTTTGATACACTTCTACTACCACAATTTCACACCCACAGTTACACAGCCTGGACTGACCGCTCAAGACAAGATCACCAAAATGTTACCGATTTCTCCCGCTAGAGGCCGTGCACGCTCCCTAAAACGTGCTATTAGCAAATGTTATGCAATACTACTACGGAACTGGAAGTCCACTTGCTAATAACACGGTGCTCATAGGCGTAATTCGGGGGTGGCAAGGAGTGGCAAAAAGAAATATTTTGAAGGAAACCAAATTTTTGTAATAGAAAAACATATTTTACAAGTTCGTTTTTCGTTACTGTCTTTAATTTACCTCAATGAAACAAAATGATCGTTGCAATATTGGGCTACCTATATAAAGTTGATAGAAATTATTTCTATTATGGTTCAATTTCACCTTTCCCCATCAATTTAATTAAAACGCCGCTGATAAGTTATGAAAAAATGCTGACAGGCGGGCGTCGAACGCCACGGACTGCCGGATTTGGCTCTACACGGCCGTCTCGATGATCAAAGTTTCAGAGATTCTTCTGTAGTTATATTTAATGGCGGTTCTGTTTTGCTACATTCTACAATAATTGTAATAGCTAAATGGTAAGCAAACTCTGTAGTGTAGGCCTCTGTGGTGTAGTAGTTTATGTGATTAGCTGCCACCCCCGGAGGCCCAGGTTCGATTCCCGGCTCTGCCACGAATTTTGAAAAGTGGGAAGTCAACTGATTAGAAGGGGTTCGATTCCCACCTCAGTCATACTCGAAGAGTTTTTTCGGTGGTTTCCCCACTTCTACTCCAGGCAAATAGTGGGATGGTAGCTAACTTAACGCCAAGGTCACTTTCTTCCCTCTTCCTTGCATATCCTTTCCAATATTCCCGTCATCCAGAAGGTCCCTGTTGAGTATACCAGGTGAGGCCGCCTGGACGAAGTAATGGCCCACCTTCCCAATCCCCGACCACATGTATCACGCTCCAGGCGATAGAGGTGGGATCCCTTGCTGAATCCGGAGAAAAATCAACTCTGGAGGGTAAACAGATTGTTTTTAAAGTTTAATATATGCCAGTTTGCGTTAATGTTTATTATAACATGTTAAGTAGAATGTTATCTTTATGTAGAAATATTTTTTCAGACTTCACTAACACCATTAATTTTCCTTATAAAAATAAATCGGTAGTATTTAATATTTTTTAGATAACTTCGGAGCCACTCTGTAGACTCTGTAAGAAAAAAGCTCCATTTGAGATAACGCAACAGCACTACAAAACTACAAGAGGATAAATTGGGGCATATATTCGTTCATAGGAAGGGAGTTAGGAATTGGAATAACTTACCAAGGGAGATGTTCAATACATTTCCAATGTCTTTGCATTCATTTAAGAAAAGGCTAAGAAAACAACAGATAGGGAATGTGCCACCTGGGCGACTGCCCTAAATGCGGATCAGTATTGATTGACTGATTGATGGTGCCTAACTTAAGGTCACGGCGACTTCCTTGTCTATCCCTTCCAATCTTCCCTTCTCCCCACAAGGCCCCTGTTCAGCATAGCAGATAGGTACAGGTCCTCATTCCCAGTTGTATCCTCCCAAGCCAACGTCACACGCTCCAGGACATTGCCTTTGAGGCGGTAGAGGTTGGATCCCTCGCTGAGCCTGAGGAAAAAACCAACCCTGGAGGGTAAAGGGATTGAGAAAGAAAGAATTTACTTCTGGAAATAAGATTGCAATAGTTACATTCTAGTAATCAATCTATACATCGCATGGAAGCAGAAACAGAAAAATAATTTATCACTCGTACATTTTTGTCCGCTACACGGAAAAGCATAGAATCATGGATACGCTTTTGGGCTTAAAACGCAAGACCGTGGTCGTGATTAAGGTATAGCTCCAGTATTTGCCTGGTGTGAAAATAGGAAACCATGGAAAACCATCTTCAGGGCTGCCGACAGTGAGGTTCAAACCCAAACCTCGCAGCCACTCGCTCAGTAATAACATTTCTTCCTTTCGTCTCTGAAAATCTTGTTCTGTATTCAGGAATTCCCGTTTTCTCGAAGCTATCAACACCGTCAGTGCAACAGAATTACAGTGTGAAGTACTGCAGCACGGGCGATAGAAGATATCGATCAGCCAATGACCTCTTTGTTAGAGCTATTTATAGACAGCAAAAGGTTAAATTAATCGTTCGCTAGTGAAATATTAAACAAATGACGACTCTTTTATCGCGCGAGTCAATCGATTCAATAAAACACTCAGTAGACATATCTTCAAGAAATCGGAAACTGGTGACCAATCTTACATTACTCCTCAATTCTTCGCTAATAGACAGCCAAATTCAATGCCAAGACAATCTTAGACACTCTAGAAGGTAAGTCGAATGAACAGTGATCGGCTGCTAGTACAATTTATTGAGGCAAGCAGTAATGGCTGTTTTGCATTTTAAACACACTATCACTGAGACGCTGTTTGATTAACTTGTGGGTAGACGACAGACTAACGATATTTATGAATTCATAACACACAAACTCGGGTATGCTGTACCTCTCAACCACCACTAACTATGCTTGTAAAGCAATGCTACCAATCAATGAATCGGTAGAACGAAAACCATGACAAATTGTGTTAGGTAAATATTCTAAACAAGTGATTGGGTTAATTTTGTGTCCATGCGTATGGTAAAATTATCCTTTCAATTTACAAACCTTTATTTAGAATTTATGGATAAACTGATGATGATGCTTGGTGTTTAGAGGGGCCTAACATCTAGGTCATCGGCCCCAAATGGTACGACATGAGACGAAATGCAATGACAAAATTAAAAGTCCAAAATCCTCCACTGAACAGAATTCAAAACGTGAGGACGAAGAATGAATGGATGGAAATTAATTTAAAACAATCAATAGATCCGACCCTCAATGCCCCACATTCACAGAAACCGACGTAAAACAAGAGTATTACTGACCAAGGGACTGCTTCTATAGCACAATACAAAATCGATGAGGCTTGCAGTCTAAAGAGGTCCAAAATCCAAATCATCAGCCCCTCATAATGGTACTTATCGCTAGGAAAGTAGAACCACGGTATTTGTCATGTTGCGGTACTAATCAAAAGTAGCGTAGACTCGCGGCATTCCACACATTATGGTACTACTCACAGGCAATGAAATTCGCACATGTAATACACACCTATGGTGCCATTTACAGGCAACGCAAACCTATGGTGTTCATCACATCAGTGTACTAACCACAGGGACTCGTACTATCCCGTGGTCTTCCTCATATAGTGTCGCTCATATAGTGGTAATAATCATAGGTACTGTAAAAGTCGGAA
The DNA here is from genome assembly GCF_040414725.1 of Anabrus simplex. Lineage (NCBI taxonomy): Eukaryota > Metazoa > Arthropoda > Insecta > Orthoptera > Tettigoniidae > Anabrus > Anabrus simplex. Next base: position 1,559,699,282 of record NC_090265.1, read on the forward strand.
GCGCACTCCGTTGCTACTAATCACAGACCTACGTATTTGGTACCTAACATAGTAGTACTACGCGCAAGTAAAAGTGCGACCCATGGTGTTCCCCGCATGGTGGTGCTAACTGCAAGTAGTCTCATGGTTCTAATTCGATCAACCCTCGGTCGCCCCTTTTAGTCGCCTCTTACGACAGGCAGGGGATACCGTGGGTGTATTCTTCGTCTGTGTCTCCCACCCACAGGAGGTTATGGATAAACTAACTTGGTTTGCAAGTAAATTATTTTTGGATACGCGCCTATCCTTTGTTTCTGGTGTACAACGCAATGATTACAGGGGTCATAAGAGCGGGTAGACGGGCCACAGTGCAGCAAATTACTCGGCAATTCAATGTTGGACAACACCGACGTGTGAGCAGCCATACATTCCAGAACCATCTCCTCCTCGCCATGGGGTACAGAAGCAAGCGTTCCATGAGGCTACCTCGGCTCTATTCCCGTCACATACCGAGCTCGATAGCTGCAGTCGCTTAAGTGCGGCCAGTATCCAGTATCCGGGAGATAGTGGGTTCGAACCCCACTGTCGGCAGCCCTGAAGATGGTTTTCCGTGTTTTCCCATTTTCACACCAGGCAAATGCTGGGACTGTGCCTTAATTAAGGCCACGGCCACTTCCTTCCCATCGTCCTGTTCCATCGTCGCCGTAAGACCTATCTGAGTCAGTGCGACGTAAAGCAACTTATGTTATACCCGTCACAAAGCACAACGTCTGACACGAGCAAAGGAACACCTACACAGGACGCTCGAAGTGTGGGAAAAATTCTCATCGAGAGATGAGTTGAGGTACCAGTTGGTACACGCCGATGGCCGGGTACGAGTGCATCGTAAACCACATGACGCAAGGGATCTTTTGCCACCAGGGTACAGTTCAGGCCGGTAGTGATGGTGGTATCCTCGCACAGAGACTCTTCACGTGGAATGAAATGGGACCCCTGGTATATGAGACAACGTTCCTCACAGGCGAACGTTACAGGAACCTGCTGGCAGATTTGTTTGCCTCCAGCACCCTGCAGGTAACCTGTTCCTCCAGCCCATCGCTTCCAGATTGTGGCTGAATCATTCAATGAGCACTGCACGGATGTGAAGATGCTTGCCTGCCTCTCGAGGAGCTCCGATCTCAAATCCACTGAGCACATCTGGGATGCTGTCGAGGCGGATGTGCGGGCTCTCGTCACTGCTCCGACCAAACTTCGTGGATTATGGAGGATATGCAGCGCTCATGGATTAGTATGGCTCCCCAGCGCTTCCAGTAAAGAGTCCATGCCACGCCGCATCGCCACCATTATCACGCTACTGGTGAGGTACCTTTACCTGAACTGCTCACAAGCGTATACGTTTCAATGGACCTAGCTCAGTGAGGAACGCAGCGGGGAAAATTCCTCACTCTACACTTCCGTAGTACAACTCTTCAGTAACTGATGGTGGAACTACTGGAGATCAAATCAGCCTTTACAGAGGACTGAAGAAAAACAAAAACGAACGATGCTGAAGGCTGCTTATAGACGACGTGCAGCAGATCGGTGAAAGGACAGAGTCGCAGTTGGAGAGATTGGACAGGTGTGAGTCACATAACTCAGCACGGAATCACATGGCACAGCATGATTTCATTCCTGTGTTTCTCTTCAGAAATATAAGGAAATTAGAAGTTAAAGTGATGATCCCGGAAAATAACTGCATTTAAGCAGACCTGAACAATAGACCTATCTATTCCTAAAACAGCACTGCCTGAGAAAGAAAAAAAAAACTGAAGCACCTAGAAGGGGAGGAGGAAGTGAAATGCGAGGGTATGCGAGATTATTTCAGTGATTACAAAAATAGAGTCCAATTAACAAAGAATTTGGCAGTACGAGACCACTTATCAATATGGCGTCGCATCCCCCCTGGCCTGGATGCATGCACTGATTCGGTTGGGAAGAGTCATAAAGCCGTTCTATACTCTCCTGAGGCAAGCAGGCCCACAACTATTGTAGCTGTCCTTGATATCCTGGATACTGGCACTGGGACGGAGTTGATCCCACACATGTTCTATACTCTCCTGCGGCAAGCCGGCCCACAACTATTATAGCTGTCCTTGATATCCTGGATACTGGCACTGGGACGGAGTTGATCCCACACATGTTCTATACTCTCCTGCGGCAAGCCGGCCCACAACTATTATAGCTGTCCTTGATATCCTGGATACTGGCACTGGGACGGAGCTGATCCAAGGCCGCACTAGATAGACAGGCCACAAGGCTCGGACCGTGACGTCACGCTAGTGGCTGGCGTTCAGCATGGCAGTGTAGGGCCCGCTCTCACTTTCATCATGATATTGTTCATTTATTCAACCTTAACGATAAAATTGAACACTACTTCAATTGTGGCTTCACTTAGGCTTGTATACTACACGAGTTTTATGCGGGGAGAAAACTGGAAGGGCAGTACATGTACATTTCTTTACGTAAAATTATGATGACATCTGTCACTTGTAACTCAACACGGTATCTTTAAAAGATTAGAACGCATAATACGTATACAAAAAGTTTTAATGTTACTAGGAAAATGCATGATGGCAATTCACAACAAAAGTCTGAAACCTTTCTTAGAAATTAAGCTGCAACTTAAAACTTACCTAGGAATTCCTAAGGTTTCAGTTTGTACATTTTTATTTTCCTGAGGATTTCTTCTTCTCAGCGATGAGTTTTTCTACGGTAACTTTTCTATTGTTATTCAATAATATATTACAAAAGATGTATATACATCTGTCAACGAAATGTTTAAAACTATTTATTTAATCACAGCATGTTTAAACATTTTCGTTTTCCAGAACATTGTTGACAAGCGAAGTCAGAATTTTTCTCTGAGAATCCTCATGTAAAAACATTAGTATACAGGTTTACGTTTTGTAGCTCTAAAAGAGTCTGGTACACCTTTTGGTAACAGGGCAGGAGCAAGCCAAGGCCGCACTAGATAGACTCAGACATTTTTTTGTCTGACTCAGAGTTGTCAAAGTCAGGATAAGTTTTCAGCTTGATTAAGCAAGTTATTTATTAAGATTTTAAATAAATGACCAGTATCAAACAATTTTTTGTGTGTGTGTGTTTCGTCAAATGGATTTTGAAAAGTGGTTTGTAAATTGCTTTTGCACAGCTTTTCAAACATTTTCCTGTTATTATTAGAAATTATGCATGCTACCTTATAAGCTATAGGACTATCTGTTAATACTTTAAAGACTTGCAAAGTTAGTTCTTCAAAGAAATGTCACATTAGGTTCTTACATGGAAACAAATCAACAACGTCTTTATTTTTTTAAAGACTGGATGACAACATAAAAGTTTGTGCAGTTGTAGCTAATGTAGTGTTATTTTCTCCGCTTTTACTACTAAAAGCAACTCCCTCTACCTTTCCTCCTAGCGGGCAATCTGGCCGTGCGGTTAAGGGCGTGCGGCTGTGAACGTGCATCGGGAGATAGTGGGTTCGAATCCCACTGTCGGCAGCCCTGAAGAAGGTTTTCCGTAGTTTCCCCATTTTCACACCAGGCAAATGCTGGGGCTGTACCTTAATTAAGGCCACGGCCGCTTCCCTCCAGCTGTTATGCCTCTCCTATCCCATCGTCGCCATAAGACCTATCTGTGTCGGTGCGACGTAAAGCCACTGGCAAAAACAAAAATAAAACCTTTCCTCCTTTATAGTTCAGCTCACGTTTTATGTAGACTCCATTCAACAAGTTACAAAATATTTCATGCTCCTTTAACAATTTTAGTTTCTTTTTTTCAAGTAATTCCAATGTGAATCATCAATACCCGAATTTCCCGTGCCTAGTTTTGCAGTAAAAGACTGAATAACCAAGTGGGGCATTGTAAGAAACGTTGACTGTCTTATCTTCGTTTACGCCCCAGGAAATGCGAAAAATATTGAAGTGAACCATGTTATTAGAATACAGGAGTAAGATACTTTCTTTGCAAAGGCTATATTTAACTGTTCCTTAAATATATATATATATATCAGTAATGATACACTCATTAACTTCACTTTCAATTTCATCGATTATTTTGTGTACAGATTCTATTTTGTCGTGGACAGTCACTTTTGAGTTACGAGCAGGTCTAAACAGGAAGTTATACATCATCATCATCATCATCATCTGTTTACCCTCCAGGTTCGGTTTTTCCCTCGGACTTAGCGAGGGATCCCACCTCTACCGCCTCAAGGGCAGTGTCCTGGAGCTTCAGACTCTTGGTCGGGGGATACAACTGGGGAGTATGACCAGTACCTCGCCCAGGCGGCCTCACCTGCTATGCTGAACAGGGGCCTTGTGGAAGTTATACATACTTTTCTAATTTGACCATTTTAATATCTTGCCCCCATCACCTAATGCACGTATATCAGGGTTATAACTCATGAAAATATCATGTTTAATGGATTTAAAATCAAGAGCCTCGTCTAATGTTAAGGAAGTACCAATTTTCGGAATATTTTCCTCAGTCACATACATTTTGAAAATACAGACTTTGGCTGTTAAAGTTGACGGAAACTTTGTCCAAATCTAATTTGCGTTTAATACTGAAATTACCCTGAACGTCGTCGAAGTCCTTGATCCTGTCATATTCTTCCTCAGCTTTCTTTCTTTCCTTCCTCTTCCCGTTTTTCAATTTCTTCTTGTCTTTGAATAGGATTTTTGCTCGTTGTTGGAAGATTTTTTATACAGATAGGCAGGCACATTTTAAAACTTAGGAATAGCATCGTTTTAAATGGTTAGGTTTTACAGTTAAAAGAGACTCATCAGGTCTTTTAACGGAATCGTCCCTAATTACGTAACTTCGTCGAAGTGTTTTATGCACACAACTGAGCTTGCTGAAGGGATGAATTCGGTTCGATGGATAGCTATGATCCACTTTTGTTTCCGAAACACGCCAGTAGGAAATTTAAACACTGAAATATTAGGCTGTTTTGAACTGTATTTTATTCTACAACCAGGTATACAACACGACGTGGCCATAATTCACAATGTTCACACACGTTTAAATCATTCAACACCATCGATAGCCTCACTGCTGCGAAGTTCAGATCAGCTTATAAGTCACTGGCGAGAAGTGAAGCGGCTGGCGACTAGTGTGACGTAGCGCCCGAAGTGGAGGGGGAGCCTTATGGCCTGTATATCTAGTTGGCCTTGGCTGATCCCACACATGTTCTATACTCTCCTGCGGCAAGCCGACCCACAACTATTATAGCTGTCCTTGATATCCTGGATACTGGCACTGGGACGGAGCTGATCCCACACATGTTCTATCCTCTCCTGAGGCAGGCAGGCCCACAACTATTATAGCTGTCGTTGATATCCTGGATACTGGCACTGGGACGGAGCTGATCCCACACATGTTCTATACTCTCCTGAGGCAAGCCGGCCCACAACTATTGTAGCTGTCGTTGATATCCTGGATACTGGCACTGGGACGGAGCTGATCCCACACATGTTCTATACTCTCCTGCGGCAAGCCGGCCCACAACTATTATAGCTGTCGTTGATATCCTGGATACTGGCACTGGGACGGAGCTGATCCCACACATGTTCTATCCTCTCCTGAGGCAAGCAGGCCCACAACTATTGTAGCTGTCGTTGATATCCTGGATACTGGCACTGGGACGGAGCTGATCCCACACATGTTCTATCCTCTCCTGAGGCAAGCAGGCCCACAACTATTATAGCTGTCGTTGATATCCTGGATACTGGCACTGGGACGGAGCTGATCCCACACATGTTCTATCCTCTCCTGAGGCAAGCAGGCCCACAACTATTATAGCTGTCGTTGATATCCTGGATACTGGCACTGGGACGGAGCTGATCCCACACATGTTCTATACTCTCCTGAGGCAAGCAGGCCCACAACTATTGTAGCTGGTCCTTGATATCCTGGATACTGGCACTGGGACGGAGCTGGTCCCACACATGTTCTATAGGGGACACATATGAGTACCTCAACATCACACATACAGACACATGCCGGGTGTGAACGAGCATGGCACCACGATACTATCGCATGAGAGGTTAACACATGAGGATGCACGATGTACCCTATGGTTGTACCGAGCGAGTTGGCCGTACGTTTAGGGGCGCGCAGCTGTGAACTTGCATTCGGGAGATAGTGGCTTCGAACCCCACAGTCAGCAGCCCTGAAGATGGCTTTTCGTGGTTTCCCTTTTTCACACCAGGCAAATGGTGGGGCTGTGCCTCAATTAAGACCTCGGCCGTTTCCTTCCCACTCCTAGCCCTGTCCTATCCCATCGTCGCCATAAGACCTGTGTGTGTCGGTGCGGCTGTAGAAAAACGTACCGCTGTGCCTCCTGAGTTCCCTCAATCACTACCAGCCGTGACCTGAAGTCACACCCGATAGCTCCTCGCACCATTACTCCCGGAGTAACACCGCCGTGCCTCTCCAAAACGCAGCCGTTTGTGTTATGGTGTTAACGACAGCCTACGCATGGGACGGTAATTCCCTAGTTCGGCTGCTCCTGGTCTCCGACCAATGCTGTGGGATAACACAGAATATTGAAGGCAGTCCATTACTTGTTCTCGGATGGCAGGCGCATATGTGAAGGGGTTGCGATGTGCGAAGTGCACAATTCGGCGATCCTCCCTTGTGATAGTCAGACGTGATTGATCGGAACCTTCAAGACGAGTATGCCTGCCCTCACGTTACCACACAGTCCAACAATCGGGCTACTGTCACATCCGAATGCCCCACACATCTGGATATCGCATGATTCAACCAGCCGGCCAACTGGAGACCCACAATGACGCCCCTTTCAAAGTCTTTCAGGGGCTGATAACGCTGTCTCACACGATTATGGGGCATCTCCGTGTCCTTCACAGTGATCACCCAACATCTAACATCACTATCACCAAGAACGTTTTCATTCCCTTCCCAGAAGGGGAGGAGCGGGCCACCTAAAGGGTAACGTCCCCTCTCTCTGGCCAGGAGATTCTGAAGAGGTGAAATCAGACGCTGTTCACGCCCCCTTATATACCCTACCAGGCGTGGTAACAACACTACACACGAACAACACTAATGCACTCTGGTGGTCGTTCTACCTCCCACAGAGAATTGCAACTAATCATTCACATACCCGCCGATGGTGTGTACGCGTGCGAAGTTACATTGGCATCCGACCATTTCTTCTGCATGCTACAATTTTTTTGCCAGGCAATGTACTTAGGCCTTTTTGAAGTACTTTTTATAAGGAAGATACTATTCATGTTCAGTATTAAAATATTCTTAAATCACAAGTACAGTCTGTAACACAGGGTCAGTGGCGAATTTCCCATACTGCGATTGATGTGTTACATCCCTTGTATTTTCAACCAAAAAATAATAATTTTTCATATTTTAATGGAACTTATTTATATAAAATTCACACGCACAGTTATCATACTCAGAGATGGATGAAACGAGCGTTCGCCGGCTAGTGACTGCTACTAATTGCCGAACTACTCCAGAGATGGCACCACCAGCATTCGACCCTTGTTGTTTGTTGATCTCTTTCGTGGGGTTGGAATGCGGAACGAACAGCCGCATCCGTCAAGAGGGCGGTGCAAGGTAGAACCATGGACTGTAAGTTATCGCGTGTGACTGGGATTTATTTGCTATTTCGTGAAATACTGGAGTTCTTGCTTATGAGTGGCTCTTTTCTTGTGCTATATTTTATTATTATTATTATTATTATTATTATTATTATTATTATTATTATTATTATTATTATTATTATTTGATAGGGGAGAAGAAGACAAAGGGAATAAAAGTTAATGGTGAAAGGGTACATTGTATCAGATTTGCAGATGACATCGTATTAATTGCAGAATCAGAAAAAGTAATGAATACAATGCTGAAAGTCCTCTCAGGAAATTAAAAGTAAACAAACGGAAAACGAACGTAATGGCAGTACGGAAAAATATGGAAGAAATTAAAACCAATATAAAAATTGATGACGTCAGAATTGATCAGGTGAAACAATTCTGTTATCTTGGTAGTATGATAACAGAGGATAATAAATGCTTCCTGGAAGTAAAGAGAAGAATAGCATTGCCAAAACAGGCATTTAAGAGTAAGAGAAGCATTTTAACCAGCACACACATGAATATAGATGTCAGAAAATCCTCTGCAAAATCATTTGTATGGAGTACACTTCAGTGAGAGTTGGACTCTGGGTAAATTAGAAAGGAATCGCGACTTGAAGCTGCTGAAATGTGGATACGGCGGAAGATGACCAGAACGAGCTGACGGAAAGAAAAACCAATCTGGAAGTCTTAAGGGAAGTTAAAGAATAGAGAAGATTTTTAAACGAAATGGAAAACAGGAAATTAAAATTTATTGGACATGCCATCAGACACAATACTTTCATCACTGACATACTTGAAGGGAAAGTGCTGGGAAAGAAAGGGAAAGGAAGACCTAGGATGAAGTATTTGGACGACATCAAGAAGAGGTTAGGTGGTGTCAATTACATGGAACTGAAATGAACAGCTAATGAAAGAAAAGACTGGTTGCATCGAATAGGCATTAGCCTTTAGAATATTGATTGATTGATTGATTGATTGATTGATTGATTGATTGATTGATTGATTGATTGATTGATTGATTGATTGATTGGGCTTAACGTCACACCAACACAGATAGGTCTTATGGCGACAATGGGATAGGAAAGGCCTAGGAATTGGAAGGAAACGGCCGTGGCCTTAATTAAGGTACAGCTCCAGTATTTGGCTGGTATGAAAATGGGAAACCACGGAAAACCAATTTCAGGGCTGCCGAGAGTGGGATTCGAACCCACTATCCCCCGGATACATGACAAATGTATGTTGTTGTAATATAAATGATTCAGTTTCGTGCGCTTGTAGTGTAAATTTCAAATGAAGAAATGCGGGAATGATGCGATTTTGAAATAACATCACACCGATCAGAGAGTAGTTGAGCAGGCATGGACATAGGAGCGCCAGCGTCACGCGTTTCTACCGCGCAATCCGAACTGAATTCTAACCATTGTGTAATTGAACGATTATTAAGAGAACCATTTAGTATACTTTCTTTTACGGAGAAAAGCAGAATTATAAATGAAGGACAACCGCGTCCAACTCAGAATGTCACTACACAACTTAAGTCGTAAATTGTGTGTGCGTTATTTCAACACAAATATATATGAAACAGCCCATTGGATTAGTGGATGTGCAATCTTCAATAAACTTTTCCGTTGGCCTTGTTTGTTGTTTTCTCTTGAAAAAAATATTTTGGAACGACCGTCTGTTTGCGTTGATGTTTGCAATTATTTTTCGGTTACATCCCCTAAACCAGAAGTCAGGAGTCATCACTGCGACAGGGTTAAAATAAAGCAATTGTTGAACACCCACACTGTACTTCTACTACTTGCCTAGCGTCATTTCTAACAGCTGACTATCTTAACAGACACTGGGATGTCGGAATTTTGTCCCGCAGAAGTTCTTGAACGTGCTGGAAGCCAAAATCAAGTCATTGCATTCAAAACGTTAAATGCCTCCAACCTATCCTGGAGAAAGTAAACGATTCACCGAATGCGCCACTGAGGTCGGTCAGACGATGTAAGCTCAATACCAGACATACCGTGCACAAGTTTCTCTGAACAAGTTATTCCCATCTACATACCAGCAGCCTTCGAAAGCCTCAATGTACTTAAACTTCCGTTTCATGTATATTTTGTAAATTATTCACTAGCATACAAAGTATTTTTTAAAATTTTCTCCCTGTAGGTCTACTACTACTACTACTACTACTACTACTACTACTACTACTACTACTACCGCCGCCGCCTTTTCCCCACACTTGTGAGCTCGCGGATGCGAACTGTGTCGAAATGTGGGTTTGCCCCTGTTTTACGGCCGGATGCCCTTCCTGACAACCATATGTGGAGTGAAGTAATCACTATTGCCTGTCTGTGCCTGTCACTGCCCTATTTTCTTATTCATTATTAGACCGACTCCTGCATTTCCACTGTTTGATTTTGTGTTGATAATTCGGTAGTCACCTGACCAAAAATCTTGTTCTTCCTGCCAACGTACTTCACTTATACCAACTACATCTAACTTTAGCCTATCCATCTCCCTTTTCAGATTCCCTAACCTACCACATCGATTCAAACTTCTAACATTCCATGCTCCGACTCGCAGAATGTCAGTATGCATCTTCCTGATGATCGCCCCCTCTCGTGTAGACCCCACCCGGAGATCCGAATGGGGGACTAGTTTACCTCCGGAATATTTTACCCGGGGGGAAGCCATCATCAGTACACCGTTCATACAGAGAGAGCTGCATGTCCCCGGGAGGTAGTTACGGCTGTAGTTTCCCGTTGCTTTCAGCTGTGTACCAGTATCAACACAGCTAAGCCATGTTGAGTATTATTACAAGGCCGTATCAGTCAATCATCTAGACTGCCGCCCTTGCAACTACCGAAAGGCTACTTCCCCCCTTTCGATGAACCATTCGTTAGTCTGGTCTCTCAACAGATACCCATCCGATATGGTTGCACCTGCGGCTCGGCTATCTGCATCATTGGGACACGCAAGCCTCCCCACTGCGGCAAGGTCACATGGTTCGCAGAGGAGACTTCATTTTGATTAGGCAGAAATTCAGAAACCAAGTGTTGGATTGCAAAACTTTCCCAGGAGCAGACGTGGACTCTGACCACAACTTGTTGGTCATGAAATGCCATCTGAAGTTGAAGAAGTTGAAGAAAGGAAAGAATGCAAAAAGATGGGATCTAGACAAGTTGAAAGAAAAGAGTGTGAGGGATTGTTTCAAGGAACATGTTGCAAAAGGACTAAATGAAAAGGCTGAAGGAAACACAATAGAGGAAGAGTGGAAAGTCATGAAAAATGAAGTCAGTAGGGCTGCTGAAGAAATGTTAGGAAGGAAGAAAATATCAACTAAGAATCAGTGGATAACTCGGGAGATACTAGACCTGATTGATGAACGACGAAAATACAAGAATGCTAGAAATGAAGAGGGCAGAAAAGAATACAGGCGATTAAAGAATCAAGCGGATAGAATGCCCAAGGTAGCTAAGATAGAATGGCTGAAGGAGAAGTGCAAGGATGTCGAAGGCTGTATGGTCCTGGGAAAGGTAGATGCTGCATACAGGAAAATCAAGGAAACATTTGGAGAAAGGAAATCTAGGTGTATGAATATTAAGAGCTCAGATGGAAAGAAGACAAAGCAGAAAGATGGCAGGAGCATATCCAACAGTTGTATCAAGGTAAAGATGTAGATAATTTGGTTCTGGAACATGGAGAGGCTGTTGATGCTGATGAAATGGGAGACCCAATTTTGAGGTCAGAGTTTGACAGAGCTGTGAGTGACCTAAATAGGAACAAGGCACCTGGAATTGATGACATTCCCACTGAATTACTGACTGCCTTAGGAGAAACCAGCATGGCAAGGTTATTTCATTTAGTGTGCAAGATGTATGAGACAGGAGAAGTCCCATCCGATTTTCGGCAGAATGTTGTTATACCTATTCCCAAGAAAGCCGGTGCTGACAGGTGTGAAAACTACTGCACCATTAGTTTAGTATCTCATGCCTGCAAAATTTTAACACGTATTATTTACAGAAGAATGGAAAAACAAGTTGAAGCTGAGTTGGGAGAAGATCAATTTGGCTTCAGAAGAAATGTAGGAACACGTGAAGCAATCCTGACTTGGCGTCTGATCTTAGAGGATCGAATCAAGGACAAGCCCACGTACATGGCATTCGTAGATCTAGAAAAGGCATTCGATAATGTTGATTGGACCAAGCTATTTATGATTTTGAAGGTGATAGGGGTCAGATATCGAGAACGAAGAATTATCTACAATCTGTATAAAAATCAGTCTGCAGTGATAAGAATCGAGGGCTTTGAAAAATAAGCAGCAATCCAGAAAGGAGTGAGGCAAGGCTGCAGTTTGCCCCCTCTCCTTTTCAATGTTTACATAGAACAGGCAGTAAAGGAAATCAAAGAGAAATTTGGAAAGGAAATCACAGTCCAAGGAGAGGAAATCAAAACCTTGAGATTTGCCGATGATATTGTTATTTTATCTGAGACTGCAGAAGATCTCGAAGTTGCTGAATGGTATGGATGAAGTCTTGGGTAAGGAGTACCAGATGAAAATAAATAAGTCCAAGACAAAAGTAATGGAGTGCAGTCGAACGAAGGCAGGTGATGTAGGAAACATTAGATTAGGAAATGAAGTCTTAAAGGAAGTAGATGAATATTGTTACTTGGGTAGTAAAATAACTAACGATGGCAGAAGTAAGTAGGACATAAAATGCAGACTAGCACAAGCAAGGAAGAGCTTTCTTAAGAAAATAAATTTGCTCACTTCAAACATTGATATCGGAATTAGAAAGATGTTTTTGAAGACTTTCGTGTGGAGCGTGGCATTGTATGGAAGTGAAACATGGACCATAACTAGCTCAGAAAGAAAGAGAATAGAAGCTTTTGAAATGTGGTGTTACAGAAGAATGTTGAAGGTGAGATGGATAGATCGAATCACGAATGAAGAGATACTGAATCGAATTGGTGAGAGGAGATCGATTTGGCTAAATTTGACGAGAAGAAGAGATAGAATGATAGGACACATCTTAAGACACCCAGACTTGTTCTGTTGGTTTTTGAAGGAAGTGTAGGTGGTAAGAACGGTAGGGGTAGACCAAGGTATGAATATGACAAGCAGATTAGAGCAGATGTAGGATGCAATAGTTACGTAGAAATGAAAAGGTTAGCACAGAATAGGGTGGCATGGAAGCTGCATCAAACCCGTCTATGGACTGATGACTCAAACAACAACAACAACAACAACATGCCTTTCAGCGTTCTGTCTGCAAGCATCTGTCAATTTACCAAACGTCGCCACAATCCTCTATTTGCAACTAGTGCTGTGGCCTCATTTACTTCTATACCTCCTATCTTTAAATCGGTACAAACTGAGTCTAATCATCGCCGTCTTGGTATCTCTCTACTTCTCTTACCCTCCATAACAGAGCCCATTATTCTCCTAGGTAACTTATCCTCCTCCATTCGCCTCATATGACTCCACCACCGAAGCCGGTTTATGCGTACAGCTTCAACCATCGAGTTAATCCCTAACTTGTCCGACTCGTTGGCTGAAGGTCAGCGTACTGACCTTTGGTTCAGAGGGTCCTGGGTTCGATTCCCGGCCGGGTCGGGGATTTTAACCTTCATTGGTTAATTTCAATGGCTCGGAGGCTGGGTGTTTGTGCTTTCCTCAACATCCCTGCAACTCACACACCACTATCCTCCAGCACAATAACACGCAGTTACCTACACATGGCAGATGCCGCCCACCCTCATCGGAGGGTCTGCCTTACAAGGGCTGCACTCGGCTAGAAATAGCCACACGACATTATTATTATTCCTAACTTAGCCTTTATTTCCTCATTCCGATTACCCTCCTGCCACTGTTCCCACCTGTTTGTACCAGCAATCATTCTTGCTACTTTCATGCCTGTTACTTCTCACTTATGAATAAGATATCCTGAGTCCACCCAGCTTTCGCTCTCGTAAAGCAAAGTTGGTCTGAAACAGTCCAATGTAAAGATAGTTTCGTCCGGGAGCTGACTTTCTTCTTACAGAATATTGTTCATCGTAACTGCGAGCTCACTGCATTAGCTTTACTGCACCTTGATTCAATCTCACTTACTATATTACCATCCTGGGAGAATCCCCAAAACCAAACCCCATGGCACAACAGCCCTTGAAGGGCCTTGGCCTACCAAGCGACCGCTGCTCAGCCCGAAGGCCTGCAGATTACGAGGTGTCATGTGGTCAGCACGACGATTCCTCTCGGCCGTCATTCTTGGCTTTCTAGACCGGGGCCGCCATCTCACCGTCAGATAGCTCCTCAATTCTAATCACGTAGGCTGAGTGGACCTCGAACCAGCCCTCAGGTCCAGGTAAAAATCCCTGACCTGGCCGGGAATCGAACCCGGGGCCTCCGGGTAAGAGGCAGGCACGCTACCCCTACACCACGGGGCCAGCACCATCCTGGGAGAATACACATCCTAAACACTTCTACCTCTTCCAGCTTTATATCACCAATCTGACATTCAGATCTATTTGATTTCTTATCTAGTGGCATCAATTTAGTCTTCGAAAGGCTAATTTTCATACTATACTCAGAAGGTAGAGTAAGAGGTAGGAATCACGCGCAGGTCTCCCCACAACGCTTGGCCGTCGATGACGTCATCAAGCACCCTCAGCGCCTTATCTTCTGTATGAGGTAATACACAGCTGTGAACTATTCTGTTTTAGCCACAAGTTACAGATAAGAGAACTTCGTTGGTATTTTAACATCACCTCAAAAAAGGCATTCCGCTTCACTATTACATTAGTGTAATAATAGGAGATCAAATACAGTGTGAATCAAGCAGCGGTTCTGAAGTATTTTCTGTATAAAAGGTTGTGACAATGCTAAGACTGTGATCGACGTGGAATGGCCATTCAGTATGTTCATGTTCTCAACACCTATGATAACAATAACAAGGGGGCTCTATTTGTTACAGACTCGAACATTAAAGCTCGCTGACTGCAAGAAGTATGTCCGTTGTTACAAACAATATTAGGAAACTATATACACTGTCAACAACACAAACATACACTAAATGTTCTCCTCCAAGTGCCAGGAACTGACAAATTCCACGTTAACATTAGATAGGCTATATAAATTAATGAGCCTGTATATTAACATTCTTAGCACTGGTTTCATATACAACATAATAAACTGCCTTTCAAAAGAAAAGTAACAGTTGCGGTATACACAAAGAATAATGCTGATATTTTTTTAAAACGTATCATCAAACATGATTATCTCTAGCATCAGTGGAATTTATTTTCTATTCTTCTTTCTTTATCAGTATTGTATTGACTAAAACCGGTCTCTTGAATGTCTTACTTTTGTTTAAAGTGTTCATTCGAATAAAAGAACAGCTTCTCACGAAGAAACTTAGAAACTCAAACATTTCGGGGAATTTCTTCTTCAGGATATCCGTAAGGTTTGTGATGATGTTAGAACCCTCTTTCAGTTCTTTCCCATGGTAAAATTTGAACTCTTTTTCCATCTGCACTACCGTGGTGAAACCATCTCTCTATAGGCTGCATCAAACTGTCCCTAGATGTCTTTGAAATCTAATTTCCACCTCTTGTAGTTTGATTTGTTTTCTCTCCATAATCGCTTTCTATATCGAGGTTCTTCTTCTTTACCCTAAGAGTTATATAGCCAGTGAAGTCTTCAAGCAGCTCATCACGATCCTTGGTTTCGCGACTGTCCTCGAACTGTTCCACTAGCTTTTCAAGGGCTTTTAACGAACCCTTGCCCATCCTCCGGTAAAGAATAGGATGTTGTAGGCTCAACGCTGGCCTTAAACTGGCACACGATATCCGGATATCGAATGTACTGTTTCTGTTTCGAAAGAAGATCTAACAACTCTAGGTAACTGCCCCTGTTGATCGAGTCTTCCCCTTCAAAATGACCTCGAACACCAAGCTCCTGTTTCCCAAGAAACACACAATGTCAACAAGTCTCTCAACAAGCCGATTGTGTTTCATGACTTCCGTTATTTTTAACGGCTTGCATTCTTGCACCTTCAGATAAAGAATGTTCTATCCTTCCGCACCCCAGTAAACGGAATTTCTCTTCATTCTGAATTTGTTTATTTGAATGTTGATGCTTCTCTAAGAAAGGTTTTTGTAACGATTACCCCATATAAAGTCCATTCCTTTCACCACCAAACAAAAACACTCTTATAATATAAAAGCGTCTTGCTTTCAGAATAGGCTGTTAACCAAGAATATCGTGTATAGCAAGAAAACTGAAATTTTCTCGCTACTTTACAGTCAAAATACTTAATTCCAAATTAGGCATACATCTTTTGTTTTTGGCTTCACACTTCTCTTCGAAAGTCCAAGATGATAACGGTTTTACGGGTTAGACTTCAAAAGTTCAAAAAGTTCAAAAGTTCCCGAAGGGGCCTACTTCACTCTAATGAGTTTCAACTGGATGATGACAGTCTTGTTCTACACAACTAACAGTCCGAGTCCATGTCTAAATTGTCACAAATAAAGCGAATAATGCATTGACCGCCTACTAATTCAAAAGAATAACACACAATTAACAATACGGTATTTCATTATCACCTTCGCGCGGGGAGTTTCTGCACTCTCAAATAACAGACGAGGCATGCCACTCTGGGGTCTAGACCTTGCGGAGAGAGGAGCGCGGGCGGTAACCTATCTTTCCTCCGCCGCCCCGTTCCAGTCCAAAGCTGAAGGAAGGGAAACAACAGAAAAAGTCCTGGGTTAGACAAGGTACAGACTGTCTCCCGGTCACAAGTAGTCTGCTGTCGCCATCTAGCGGGGCGATCAGTGAAGCACATCATCTGCTGTCATCATGTAGCACATATCAAATAGAGATTAGTGTTGATTTAACCCAATAACAACAGAAGACAACTTTGTTACGATATTTATGTTCAATCGTATTTCCTAGGGTAGGGATTTCTGCCTCAAATGACTCCAAGTAGGTTTTTTTTTTGCTTTACGTCGCACCGACACAGATAGGTCTTATGGCGATGATGGGACAGGGAAGGACTAGGAGTGGGAAGGAAGCGACCGTGGCCTTAATTAAGGTACAGCCCCAGCATTTGCCTGGTGTGAAAACGGGAAACCACGGAAAACCATTTTCAGGGCTGCCGACAGTGGGGTTCGAGCCTACTATCTCCCGAATGCTGGATACTGGCCGCACTCCAAGTAGTTTCGCCACTACCATTACTGCTTGTTACGTTTTATCATATGAAACAAACAAACGCGGTTTCTTATACACCACAGATATGTTACTACCATGCATTATTAGCTCCTAGCTCCTGCGTGTACAACGATTTTTATTCAAAGCACCTCTACCTCATTCACACCAGCTTCAACGCGAGGGTCCTGCGTGACGTCACAGCTCTTCTTTGCTACTGCGCATCTCTCCCGTGATGCCTACCTTGTACTCTACGTACCTTGCTATACTCATTGCACCTATCTTCAAGTTCCAGCAAGTCGTCAGCATAGGCCGACTGCTTACTACATTTCTACCTAACTGAATCCCTCCCTGCCACGTTATTACCTTTCAGCAGAAGATCCATATAAACTAGGACAACAATGGTGAGAGATTACAGCCTTGTCTAACCCCTGTAAATACCATGAACCAAGAACTCATTCTACCGTCAATTCTCACTGAAGCCCAATTGTCAACATAAATGCGTTTGATTGATATTACTCGCTACAATTTGCTTTACGTCGCACCGACACAGACAGGTATTATGATGACGATGGGATAGGAAAGGCCTAGGAATGGGAAGGAAGCTGCCATGGTCTTAATAATTAAGGTACAGCTCCATCATTTGCCTGGTGTGACAATGGAAAACCACGAAAACCATCATTGTTGCCGACAGTGGGGTAGACCCACTATCCGCTGGATGCAAACTCACAGCTGCACGACCCTAACCGCACGGCCAACTCACCCAGTGATTGATTTTAATAATCTACCCTTAATCCCATAGTCTCCCAGTATGGCGAACATCTTTCGCCTCGGTACCCTGTCATATGCTTTCTCTAGATCTATGAAACATGAACATAACTGTAACTGTCCATTCCTCTCGTAGGATTTTTCAACTATCTGGCGCATACTGAAAATCTGATTCTGACAGCCCCTCTGTGGTCTGAAACCACACTGGTTTTCGTCCAGCTTCCTCTCAACCACTGATCGCACCCTCCCTTCCAAGATGCCAGTGAATACTTTGCCTGGTATACTAATCAATGAGATACATCCATAGTTGTTGCAATCCTTCCTGTTCCCTTGCTTATAGACAGGTGCAATTACTGCTTTTGTCCAATCTGAAGGTACCTTACCAACACTCCACGCTAATTTTCCTACTCTGTGAAGCCATTTCATCCCTGCCTTCCCACTATACTTCACCATTTCAGGTCTAATTTCATCTATTCCTGCTGCCTTATGACAATGGAGTTTATTTACCACCTTTTCCACTTCCTCAAGTATAATTTCACCATCATTTTCCTCCTCCCCATGAGCTCGGTTGTTCGCGACACCACCAGGAAGATTACCTTTTACGTTGAGAAGATTTTCAAAATATTACCTCCACCTCTTCAGTGATTCGCTGGGATCTATTACTGCATGAGTTCACCTGAATCACCCAAAATACTGTTCATTTCCTTTTTTCCCTCCCTTCCTAAGATTCTTTATTACTGTCCAGAAATATTTCCCTGCTGCTTGACCTAGCCTTTACAGGTTATTACCAAAATCTTCCCACGACTTCTTTTTGGATTCAACAACTACGGGTATTTGTTTCACGCTGTTTCTTTCATCTACGTACAATTCCCTGTCTGCATCAGCCCTTGCTCGGAGCCATTTCTGATTAGCCTTCCTTTCACGTTCACAAGGTGCTCTCACTTCATCGTTCCAGCAAGATGTCCGCTTTTCCCCATCTTTAATTAATCAGACGCGATTAAAATCTATCCATTTGGGAATTGAATCCAGCAGCCTCTGAACCGAAGGCCTCTACGCTTACCATTCAGCCAAGGAGTCGGTCTGCTGTAGGTCTACAATATTTTCGAAATAACATTTCCAGAAGTGTTCGAATGCAATTCCATTTCAGGGTTATAAAACACACCAATCACAACAATGTGCTATGCTTGCTGTATTATCCGTATCCATTTCCGAAAGGATTAGGTCTGTATTGAAAATTTTACATCCGACCTGGATCGACAATTTTAAATCCACAGTCTTCTTGGTCTAAAACTGAATTCTCTGAAGCTGCTCGGCTATTGAAAATATTTTCAAACAAAACCAAAAGCAACAACCGTATTAGATTTAGATTTATTGAACCTCACAGGTTTCCACCCAATACATGGTTCAAATTTGGTATAGCCTAAACGACATACAATAAAAAACCATCCAAATAAAATAAACTGACAATAAAGGGCAATCATTTCCCCATATGCACTGCCATATGGCCATGATCAACCCTTATTAGTGGTCCATAGACCTTGGCTTGCAATGGACATAAACGAGCAAAAAACAGGGTAAATAAACAAAATAATAATAATAATAATAATAATAATAATAATAATAATAATAATAATAATAATAATAAAGGAAAAGGAAACACGATTCTCCTTAGACATGCCATGAGGTCCTTCGGATACTCCGGAAACGTGACCCCCAAGATGCAGGTCACCACAGTAGTCATCTTCCGTCCCCTCATGGCATAACAAACTTATTAACAACGAACCAAACCAACAACCGTACATAGCAAACAGCTCTCTGAGAGCCTTGACCGCTGCCCAACCAGAAGGCCAGAGATACTGGAGTGTCACATCGTCGTTGGTATGGAAACTCTCTCTACAGCACTACTGTACTTGGCTTTTTCGACGTGAGCCGCTGCCTCAGACACCAGACAGCCTCTCAGCAGTGGCGTGCACTGAACCCCAACTATGCCAGCGCTGCTGGGGCAAAAATAATTTTGTTTACATTTTCCTATTATTCCTTAGAACGTTTCTTTATCAAGTTAAAAAACTGCAGACAGCTAAGTCAAGGCAAGTACACTGTCACGATAACCCGTTCGCTGTACCGCAGATTCTTTGCCGGCGCTAAACCAGTCCAGGTCTCTCCAGCGAGCTGGGTTACGGGGCGAAAGACAGCTACTCCAGCGAAATTCAAGTCGCTTGGTTGACGTGTGTGCTTTAAACCTTCTTTTCTTGGAGAGGCGGGGTGATAATTGTTGGCCTCGCTCGAGATTCACAGCATCTTACGGCGAGGGAGCAGCTAGCTTGGGTACATGTTAGTTCTAATAAACACTCGAAGTGTTCAGCGCCACGCACCCGAGGCTGCAAGAAAAAATAGTACAGCCACTTGCACATAGTCTTGCTAATAAAAATAGCCATTTTATGAAATCAATTGTAATAAAAATATTTATTTTATTTTTTGGATTTCGACATGTATGAAGTGTTTGGGTGTGATTCATTGATGGCAAGTGTTGAGGATATTTTTTGACACACGCGAAAAAATAATTAGGTTGCCCAGCATGAACACAGAGCCAAGCGCGAAGAACAAACAAATTGTATTTGGCTGCTTTATACGAGTGGGTTTGGTTGTAATGGTAGTATATTGTATATTTGTGTAGCGTTCTTCTTGAATTATTGATGTTTTCGCGGGTCCTGTGTCATTCTTCGTGAATATAACACTGGTATAGGTTGTGAGGAACATATCATTTCGTTCGACGTTGCTGTACCTACACTCAGTAAGCGAGTGAGCTGTAAAACTTCGGCGACCGTAAAATACCTGCTAAAGTTTGCTCATTAAGTTTAGGTTACACGTTGTAAGTTAAGAAAAAAAAAGGTAACCCCAGTATACTGTATTTCTGTTAAAACCATTATTGTAATGTACTATTACGAAGCGTCAGCGGGTGAAGCTGTAAGTAAAACGTTTAAAATGTGCTGTAGCTTAAATTATAATGGTGTCGTCACTGCCGTTATTACCAATTTGGAAATATGTGCGAGTATGTGTTTGAAAATATTCTTATTCAAGGGAGTTATAATTCATTAATGAGTCTTATTCATTGTCTGATCTGTTTGCTTGTTATATTTCCACTTAGTTATCAAGAAATTTTATAAAATAGTAATGTTGGCTATAGAGAGAGTGTGGTGGTGCTGCTGCGATTCTTTTTGCACGCTTCTTACTTAAACTCACGAGGCCTCATTCCTCTTTCCAGGATAAAAATCCTTGGACGGGCCTGGGATCAAACTCAGGACTTCCGGGTAAAAAAAGGCAGACACGCTATCTCAAAACCACGGGACTAGTGACTCACTGAATGATGACAGAAATTTACGTTGCGTATTTGGAACGCAATTCTCAACTCCTGGAGCCCAAAAATCATCTCCCTTGTCACCTCAGTTCGTCTTTGTCATTTCGTTCTTCATTTTCTTCTGTCATGTGGCTTCAAACAGAAGGCTTTCTTTTCCTGCTCTGGAATGCACTTCTGCGTTCCCTGCTTCTCACGTTCTCCGATTTCAGAACACAAGCGAGGGTGACCAATAAGTCTAAAAACCTGTCCTTATCTCAAGGTGACTAAGATAGTTCTAGGTGAATTCTCAGGAAGATAACGAAAAAAGAAAAAAAATTGAACGGTTGGAAAAGAGAGATAACAGTATGTAATCAAGGAAATATCGTTCTGCAATGTGATTATCGAGTGAGCATGTGAATTTTATCATAGGGAATATATTCTACAAATGGATTACATTTAAGAAAACCACTCTGCTACTTAACCAGTGTTGGACTTCGGTTTTATATTACTAGCAGTACCGCAATATGATTTGGCACATTGCAAAACTGATCGATAAGTCTACTTACGTCTATGATACCACGTTTGGATTGAAAAAAGGAAGACAACGGACGAATTTCTCCAACTGTTGTCTATTATATTTTAAAGACTCATCCACAGAAACCATTAAAAGTCCTCTATTTTCCAGGATATTCTACACTAATTTTAAGAAAACAGCAAACATTTCTGCAAATGCTGCTCGTTCATACTGTACTGTATATCAGATAAAACTTTCCTGCAAATGCTGTTCGTTCATACTGTACTGTATATCATATAAAACTTTCCTGCAAATGCTGTTAGTTCATACTGTACTGTATATCATATCATTATCATACTATGTACACTCAGCCGTTTCAGAGGGCAATCTTAAAGATTCTTTGACTTTTAGAGGCATGAACTTATTTTCTAAACTATTTTGCAATAGAATTAAGCTGAAAATAAGATGCAGACGTTTACAACGGAACTGCTTCTTTCAACAGTTGAAATTTTGTCGTGAAATACATACATAAGTAATGGAACGAGTCCGCCTTTGTGGTGTAGTGATTAGTGTGATTAGCTGCCACCCCCGGAGGCCCGCGTTCGATTCCCGGCTCTGCCACGAAATTTGAAAAGTGGTACGAGGGCTGTAACGGGGTCCACTCAGCCTCGGGAGGTCAACTGAGTAGAGGTGGGTTCAATTCCCACCTCAGCCATCCTCAAAGTGGTTTTCCATGGTTTCCCACTTCTCCTCCAGGCAAATGCCGGGATGGTCCCTAACTTAAGGCCACGGCCGCTTCCTTCCCTCATCTATCCCTTTTAATCTTCCCATCCCCCCCGCAAGGCCCCTGTTCATCATAGCAGGTGAGGCCGCCCGGGCGAGGTACTGCCCATCCTCCCCAGTTGTATCCCCCGACCCAGAGTCTGAAGCTCCAAGACACTGTCCTCGAGGCGGTAAAGGTGGCATCCCTCGCTGAGTCCGAGGGAAAAACCGACCCTGGAGGGTAAACAGATAAAGAAGAAGTAATGGAATGAAAGAACCAGCAATAAATGTACTCGGCATTAAACACCCGGCCAAGTCCCAGAATGAGCCAGAGTAGCTGAGATAACCTAAAGATATTTTTTATGAAATGGCCACTTCAAATAATCTATTTTCAGAGAAATCTCTGGAGCAGAGTGGGAACAGATTTCTTAATCTGAGAAAAAAATACATTAAAAGCTTAAAATAGTTTAATTATTCCCTTAGTTGCTGGAAATAAACTCAGGGCCCAAGTTTTGTCAGAACTATTAAGCCCAAGGTAAGATAAAGAAGCAGCAGCAGCACAAGTAGCCGGTATCTCTCCATGCGTCAGAATGACTTATCCTCTCTCAGGAAAGTGCGCTCGCTAAATTAGATCAATGAAAGGGAGATTCTCCACAACATAGTTGGCCAAAATTACAAAAACGACACACACACACACACACACACACACACACACACACACACACACATATCCAGATAGAAATATATTCGAAGACAGAAAAGATCATGGACACAATGAGCAAGCGCAAAGCTCGCTTCTACGGTCACTTACAACGGATGGACGACTCTCGAAAGACCCTTTTTAAATAGCAAATTTTGACTCAAAACCAAAACCAAAAACGTTAACGCCAAGAGAGACCTCAAAGAAATGAGTGTACGACCAGAAGACACGCATAAACGAGACCTTTTCAGAATAAGGATCGTGACTTTTGGGATTTCCGTGCCGGGCTGTGGCTCAGACGGTAGAGCGCTGGTCTTCCAAGCCCTTCATGGCAGGTTCGATCCCGGCTCAGCCCGGTGGTATCTGAAGGAGCTCAAATACGTCAGCCTCGTGTCGGTAGATTTACTGGCACGTAAAAGAACTCCTACGGGACTAAATTTCGGCGTCTCCAAAAACCATGAAATGTAGTTAGTGGGACGTATAACATTATTATTATTATTATTATTATTATTATTATTATTATTATTATTATTATTATGGGATTTTCGGATATGAGAAATGGATATCAGGTACAAAGTGGTCGGAAGAACGCCCTATTCGACACAGCGAGCTAACGAAAATCAAACGAAAATGGAATAAATGCCAGAATGTATAATAAAACTTCTCGAGCCCCCTAGATGGCCGATTAGAGAAGAAGTTAACGTCCACTAAATTGCTATAGATTGAGAGACTTCAAGACGCCAAAATGTTGAACTGAAAAGGAGTTACAAGTAATAAATCTCATTGTAGACCGTATTGGACATCAGAAAAGGAGTTGTTCAACGACTGTCACAGGTCTCTTGGATTTAAGCAATTTTCAATCCCACAACCTTCAACGAACAAGGCGAGCGTTTAAGCATTTAATCGGTCACCGCAGGATTCATAATGACCACATGCTGGAATTCCGCCCCCTCCCTCCGAGTGGATTAACGTTGCACTAACACGTGCATAAAGAGAATTAGGACTGAAAGGTTAGCGGGCGTGGCCATAAATCAGGTACAGCCCCGGGATTTGGTTGATGTTAAAATACGAAACCACGAGAAACCATCTTCAGGGCTATCGACGATGGAGCTCGCGACGTACCGAGCGGCCAACTAGCTCGGAAATATTTGATCGTATACTTTAAAAGCTATAAACACGTGGATTCAAGAGATCACTATGAGTGTAGGTAGGTATCGTTCAGCTCCTCAAGGAGAAGTCCATCTACATTTCTTGAACCCAACGGCGGCTCTCTTACAACTTCCGGTCACAAACAAAGACGACGCGGTCTGCTGCTTGCCCCAAGGGAACATTTCCTGCGTCCAACTCGCTTTGAGGAAACAAGGGTGACTCACGAGACTGTCAGAATCTACCTTAACAATAACACTCACATTTAACCTGCAGTAACACGCTAAATATACAGTATGCAGAGTTGGGAAGTAATTGAGTCTTCTTTCTTTCTTTCTTTCTTTCTTTCTTTCTTTCTTTCTTTCTTTCTTTCTTTCTTTCTTTCTTTCACCGGGCGAGTTGGCCGTGCGGTTAGGGGCGCACAGATGTGAGCTTGCATCCGGGAGATGTTGGGTTCGAACCCCACTGTCGGCAGTCCTGAAGATGGTTTTCCATGGTTTCACATTTCACACCAGGCAAATGCTGGGGCTGTGCCTTAATTAAGGCCACGGCCGCTTCCTTCCCACTCATAGCCTTTCCCTGTCCTATCGTCGCCATAAGACCTATCTGTGTCGGTGCGACGTAAAGCAACTAGCAAAAAGAAAATCTTTCTTAATCTGCTTACCCTCCAGGATCGGTTTTTCCCTCGCACTCAGCGAGGGATCCCACCAGTAACGCCTCAAGGGGATTGTCCTGGAGCGTGAGCCATTGGGGAGATACAACAGGGGAGGATTACTAGTACCTCGCCCAGGCGGCCTCAACTGATATGCTGACGAGGGGCCTCGTAGGGGAGGATGGGAAGTTTGGAAGGGATAGACAAGGAAGAAGGAAGGAAGCGACCTTGGCCTTAAGTTGGGTACCATACCGGCATCTGACTGGAACAGAAGTGAGAAACCACGGAAAACCACTTCGAGTATGGCTCAGGTGGGAATCGAACCCACCTCTACTCAGTTGACCTCCCGAGGTTGAGTGGACCTCGTTCGAGCCCTCTTACCACTTTTCAAATTTCGTGGCAGAGCCTGGAATCGAACCAGGGCCTCCAGGGGTGGCAACTAATCACGCTAACCTCTACACCAGAATTTTTTCTTGTAATGGTTACTTTTTATAAAATGTAGTTTACTTCTTCAAATATAATTGTAATCGTTGCATTATCGTAATCATTAAATAATATTAATAGATATGGGCTACATCCCATAAGAGTAGAAACAGAAAAAGTGATGAAGATAACACTTTCAGTTGTACTACAGCAGAACCAATAGTTTCAGCAGTGCTGGATTAAGGGCTTTCTTTACTTTCACACTACAGTCCATCCGGAGGCATCAAGGACAATATCCATCACCATGGGCGCCCATAGGATAGTTTGTAGGGAGGGGCTAGACCTGAGGGTATGTAGTATTTTTAATATTTTGGAAGATGAATGTCTACTTCTATTCTACGGTAACACGGTATCCCTTTTTACTTCTACGTAATACCGATTTTTAAACCATTTTCTTGAAAGAAAAAAAACACCTGACTATATTAGATTTTTTCCTTTCCCTAAGAGCTAGGGGGGGGGGGAGGGGGGCGTCCTCACCTTGCCCCCGGGCATGGGCGCCCATGTCCATCACTGCTGGGGATGTTATTAAAAATAAACACAGGTACTCCTTCAAGTGCCCCTTGGATCACCAATTAGAAATTTTTGCAACGCAAAAGACAATTTTTTTGAAATGCTAGAAGTCACTAATTAAAATAATATTTATGGAGAAAAAACAGTTAAAACGTTCCGAAGTACCTACCAGCCCCAATCACTTAGTGATTACAGCCATTTATTGTCTCTGTGCTAGAAAAAATGTCGATATTATTGCAGCCCGATGTGAAAAGAGTGTCAACGATTCCCTTAAGACAGCCGTTCAGTGAAGTAATTGTATCTGTAAATTATAATTTAGTACGCCCCTGTGGCGTACTGGTTAGTGTGATTAGCTGCCACCCCTGGAGACCCGAGTTCGATTCCCGGTTCTGCCACGAAATTTGAAAAGTGCTACGAAGGCTGGAACGGGGTACTCTCGGCCTTGGGAGATCAACTGACATGAGGTGGGTTCGATTCCCACCTCAGCCATCCTCCAAGTGGTTTTCCGTGGTTTCGCACTTCTCCAGGCAAATGCCGGGATGGTACCTAATTTAAGGCCACGGCTACTTCCTTCCCTCTTCCCTGCCTGTCCCTTCCACTCTTTCCATCCTCCTACAGGGCCCTTGTTCAGCACAGCAGGTGAGGCCACCCGGGCGACGTACTGGCCGTGGCCCTCCTTCCCAGTTGTATCCCCCGAACTAAAGTCTCACGTTCCAAGATACTACCCTTGAGGTGGTAGAGGTGGGATCCCTCGCTGAGTCCGAGGGATAAACAGACCCTGGAGGGTAGAGAAAGAAAGAAAGAAAGAAAGAAAGAAAGAAAGAAAGAAAGAAAGAAAGAAAGAAAGATAAAAATTGTCATTTTGCCAATGACTCGGGGGGGGGGGGGGGAGCAATATGTAATTGTAAGTGATTAATATATCTCGGGCAACTGTAATTTAGCCCAGCCATTTGTACTCTTCCCATCACTGACAGTATGTTAGTACTTCGTAAAAGCACAGACTAAAGACCACCACATACACAAAGCTACGTTAAGGAACGTTATACTGAATAATGCCAAGCGATGTTGTGTTATGACACGAATAAAGGCCACCATAAACACACGCTACGCAAGAGAAAATATCCCTCCAGTGAAGTTGGCGGTATATGGCATGACACACACACATACTAAGCTACACTAATCTAAGCAACGGCAAGCTAAATTTTACCGATTGCCAAGGTGACGATTTTCATAGCTTAGCACAGCAGTCTGTGGGTGCCATTCCATATAACTTCATTGGAACGATTTTTTCTTCCCCGCCCCCCTCCTTTGGTTGCGTAGTATAGCGTAGCTTAGTTTTCTGTGTGTGGTGGCCTTAAGGATACTGTGCTATCCACCCTTATACGTGGCGAAAGCTGAACACAACACACGAAAGACATGCTTGTTAAAACGCTAGATATTGACCTTGAACGCAGAATAGAAGTCACCGTTTCTCGGAGGCAGTCCCCGAATTCGCACTTCTGTTCGTGGTTAAAAGTTGTTCTCGAAATGTCTCCCATTTGTTATTATTTCCGAAACCGTCCTCGTTTTTAATCGTAGTTTTTAACTTTACTGCCGTTAAGATAACAGACTATTATCATACGCAATTCTGTACAGAGAAATAAGTTACAAGATTGTGAGCAGCTGCAAAATGACCTCGATAATGTTGTAAGATGGTCAGATGGTATTTGAAGGTGCTCAAATACGTCAGCCCCGTGTCGGTAGATTTACTGACACGTAGAAACTCCTGCGGGACTATTATTATTATTATTACTCCTCAACGATCTAGATTATGCGTTAATGTTGATTGTTACAGCAAACTTTCCAATGATATACCAAAGTTTGCTTTAAGACAGGGCATATTACAGAAGATTCATGTATAGGAAATAAATGCGCAATTTTTCCGAAATATTTCATTGACAAGAACGTCAACAATAGCAGTAGAAACAGCAATAACAATCAGATTAACAGAACCAGCACTGGTAGCGATCGTACTGTGGATTTGACTTGTGTCCCCAAATTATACGTAAAAAATCTGGTCATCTTGATAAAGACTAGAAATAATCTACTGGGAAATGACACGGCAACACGCTGCTGAGAAACAACGATTCGAGCTATTATGTGGTATTTCACAAGTTTTACCGTACTTAACATCTAAAAGCATCCGTGCCTCAGGCGGCAACGCGTCGGCCTCTCACCGCTGAGTTCCGTGGTTCAAATCCGGTCACAAAGCGGAGGTGGGACAGGTTTTTCTCCGGGTACTCCGGTTTTCCCTGTCATCGTTCATTTGAGCAACACTCTCCAGTTTAATTTAATTAAATCATCTTTGCCCGAAGAGGAGTGCGACAGGCTTCGGCAGCCGGCACAGTTCCTATCCTCGCCGCAAGATGGGGGCTTCATTCATTCCATCCCTAACCCGGTCAATGACTGGGAAATAGACTGAAGGTTTTTCACCGTACTTATCTTCTGTGACAAGAATGACTCCAAGTCTTCACCCCAAAATTCCAAATTCATCACAATAAAATTAGTTAAATGATTACACCGTGTTCTTCTTCTTCCTATTGACCTTTGCCCAATTTATTGGGGTTGGGTCTTAAAGTAGATTCGTCCCAGTTGTACGACCGGATGCCCTTCCTGACGCCAGCCCTATTTGAAGGTATGTATTCATTATAACGTGTTTTAGTGTTGGTTGGCAGCGTGCTGTGTTGTGTTGTGTCGTGTGTATATGAAGAAGAATGTCGAGAGCGACATGAATACTCAGTTTCCGAGTCAGAAGAGTAAACCATACTCAGCTAAAATACCAGACTCAACCAGGAATCGAACCCGGGACCGTTTGAACCGAAGGTCTCTATGCTGACCATTCAGCTAAGGAGCCGGACAAACAGAACTATTATTATTATTTTCCAGCCATGAAGACCTTATGAAATGGCGTATGGCTTTTAGTGCCGGGAGTGTCCGAGGACATGTTCGGCTCGCCAGGTGCAGGTCTTTTGATTTGACACCCGTAGGTGACCTGCGCGTCGTGATGAGGATGAAATGATGATGAAGACGACACATAAACCCAGCCCTCGGAGCCGGCGAAATTAACCAATGATGGTTAAAATTCCCGACCCTACCGGGAATCGAACCCGGGACCCCTCTGACCAAAGGCCAGCACGCTAACCATATAGACATGGAGCCGGACATGAAGACCTTAAGAGGAGTGGAAGGCAAAGGGTTCCATTATTAGTAACTTTAGTCCCAAGTGGAATAAAGTGGTTGGCCCTATGTCTGACAGCCTTTGCCGCCAGGGTCATATGCTTCTTCTGAAGTGGTATTCACGTTTCTAAATATTTCTACTTCCTGGCTGGGAATCGAACTCACGTTCTTCCGCGTGAGCTAAGTATTGCAATACTGTCGGAAACTTGAACGCAGTAGATGAACATGTAACTAACTACGGTACGCTGCCAGTCTAGACGTATTAACCTAGAAATAAAAAAATATTCCGGCGATCCTCAAAAGCTAACGTAACGTCTGGCCTTTCTTCAGGTTAGTGCGACAGATGGCGGCTTTCTGCATTCACGCGAGTACTTCCGGAACATCTGGAGTATGAAAAATACACCAATCCTCGTCATCTGCTGAGGGAATGTTCTCAAAGAGAATTACACTCCAGCAGTGCAATCAAAACGACTTTAATCACAAGGAGCACATGACCAGTGAACCAGTGAAGAATAACTGACAAATACATCCACAACTTTTCACTGGATATACATAAGCCACATCACGGAACAATCATTACATAAGTTTTAAAATTAACATAACTAAAATGGTCCAGCACGTTAGGGCGTGGTTACCGGACCAGGGAGACGCGTCGATCATCCTTGAATGGCGTTTCGTGTTACCCCATTTTTAAGTCCACCCGAACGTTGGAACGATACCTTACCCCACCTCACAACAAGACCTGTTTCGAGGTCGCCTCACCTGTCTCCAATTGGACACTCAATTAAATGGTCACAAGCTCCAATATTGTTGGTTAGGACGGTAGGGGAGTGGCATTTCGCTCAGTCTGAGGGTGAAGTCGCGCTGTAAGATAGAATTTAACGGTATCGTCCTTGAATGGCTAGGCCTTAATTTCAACAATTAACTTTGGACGTTCGTTGAAGAACACATGCACCCTTTACTCTCAGGGGTAATATGCCCGACTCAAGAACTCAATTAAAGTTCGCTGGTTCGATTCCGGTCGAGGAGGTCGATTCTTTGAAGGGCGAAAAGAAAGCTCCATGTGATGGTTGATCGAACACCCGACTCTAATTCAATCTTAAAAGGAACATCCACTAGAGTCAAAACAGGTGTGACGTCGGGGAAATGCCATCACTGTAGAAGGTGTGCAATCTAATAACTGAGAGCATAGATAATAAATTATTATTATTAATAATAATATAGTAGAAATAATTAATAATATAGGACAGCGAGTAAGGACCGGAACGAATATTGTTGCCAAGATAGGCACCAAGCCAGTGCCCACCACAGCAGTGCGGGTCTCTAAGCCTACTACAGTCGAACCTGCCCTAACGGACACCCTTATTCAGCGGACACCTCCCTATACGGACAATATTCCTCGGAATCGATTTTATTTTACGTAAGACAAGTGTTAAATTGGCCTCATTTTAGCGGACACCTCGAACTCCGGACAGCTGACAGCGTAAATTGTCCCGTCTACTTGACTTAAGCGGACACTTCACACGTTGACGGACAATTTATTACGCCGGACCACGTCATCCGTTCTTTTAAAACCATTCCTCAGACATAAGGAAATATCTTTTGAATGTTTGTACTATTTCGCGAGCAAGGGGAGAGGAGGTACATCGGAATGCAGTTCTACCTAGTGGTGTACAGACCTATTCCGAGAATTCTAATTGCCCAGAAATGCTGCCAGAGACTGTTGACTCACAACTTATCTGGGGATTTTCTTCCCTTTTTGCATCATTCTATTCACAACTCGGATTGTCGCTGATAAGGTCGAGCTCAGGTAGTCAAGTTGAGAAGGAAAAGACAGTACAGGCGCTAATTAGTGAGACAGAAATACTGTAGCATTTCAGTTATCTGTTAAACATGATTAACAATGGATTACTTCACGAAGCTGTAATGTTTGTAAATGATGTAAAATCACTTACAATAACTCTCTATAAGATAATAACACAGAAATAACTTAGAATAATAAAAATAAAGATATGTATGCTTATATTTAGGCTGGATGTTCTTTGCCGTTAAAATGTCCGATTTTTACAAACTTGTTTTAGCGGACACCTCTCGTAACGGACATTTTTCCTCGGAACCGACGCTGTCCGCACAAGAGAGGTTCGACTGTAGTTCAGCGAAGAATAGCATCCACAGTGGAACCTCGATATCTCTAATAACCTCGGGAGCTGAATTTTATTTCGAGTTATCGAAATTACGAATTATAGAGAATATCGTTTTTGAGCATGTATAGCACATCATTGAATCATATGTATGTATGTATGTATGTATGTATGTATGTATGTATGTATGTATGTATGTATGTATGTATGTATGTATGTATGTATGTGCTTATACTGAATACATGATTTTTAACACTATTTAAAAATATACAAACAAACTCTATTTTACGGCATCGCTTTATTTAGAACCTTTATTATAGTAACTTTTAGAAGATAAACTACATGCAGTAGTGAAACAAACATAACTCGGTTGAGACCTTCGGAAAAATTTCTGTTTGTTACTATTAACTTTTTCTCCCTTCGTTGAAACTTTTCGTCAATTCCACGCAGCCGAGATTCGTAAATGGAGCTTGTCATCCGCGACTTCGCGGATTACTTTCCTACGTGACCGGTAATTAATTCATACCCGAGAAACAGCGAACCTTCGCGAATTTTTCGATCATTAGAAGTTTTAGTTTTTTTGGCTCCCGTCATATTAGCTCCCAGCATCACTATAAACCTGTCTTTCCTCACAAACCATAAATGCCGTATTTCACCGTTAATGTTGTACAAAATTCGAGTTACAGAATATTGCTTTGCTTCAAGGAAGGAAATGTTTGCTTCGAGAAATCGATAATTCGTGTAATCGAATATCGAGTAATAGAGAAATAAATAGACGCGAAGAATAGGACAAGCAGCCGGGAAGTTTAAGTTTCTCTCTTGGCCAGAGAGTAGGTGTTCCCTACTAGGTGGCCCGCCTCCCCCGTCAGGGGAGGAATGAAGGCTTAGTTAGTAGTAGAAGTAGTTTAAGTTACTTCGAGATACTGAAAATTCGAGTAATGGAGGTTCGAGATATCGAGGTTCGACTGTAACTGTGATGCATTGGTAGGCCAAGGAAGAGAAGGTAATGCAGCAGAAGAATTCCGACTGAGATAAAGGAAAGACGGCTGGTTGAAATCTGCACCGATCATAAATTAGTCTTTGCTAATACTTTGGTTGGTTCAAACAGAACTAACGACAGCTGTATACAAGAACAAGACTATAGAGACACTGGAAAGCATCAAATATACTTCAGTATGATTAGGCTGATTCAGAAACCAGGTGTTGGATAGCAAGACCTTCCCAGAAGCAGACGTCGCGAAAGATAAAGATTGTGCAGTCGTGAAGAAGGAGATCATTAGGGCTGCTGAAGAAATTATAGGAAGAAAGGTAAGAATCAGCGGATAACTCGGGAGATACTAGCCTTAACTGACGAACGGCGAAAGTACAAGAATGTTTTTTTTAAAGAGAAGGGCAGACAGGGACACAGGCGATTAAAAATGCAGATAAAAAGTGCAGGCCAGGTGTCCGACTCCTTGGCTGAATGGTCACCGTTTAAGCCTTCGGTCGCGGTCCCGGGTTCGATTCACCGCCGGGTCTAGGATGTTAATCGCGTTTGGTTATCTCTTCTGGCTCGGGGACTGGGCGTATGTGCTTGTCCCAGCACTCTCCTCTCCATATTCACACAACATACCACACTACACTACCAATCGTCACTGAAACACACAATAGTGATTACATCCCTCCAAACAGGAAAGACATCCGGCCGTCAAACAGGGCCAAATCCACACGAACTATCCAACAGATGTGGGAAAAGAGGTAGAATAACGAAGTCCAGGACAGCTAAGGAAGAATGACTGCAAGAGAAATGCAATAACGTTGAAGGTTGTATTGTTGTAGGGAAGATAGATGCTGCACATAGGCTATAGGAAAATCAAAGAAACCCTTGGAGAAAAAACTAGGTGTATGAATATCACCGGTCTAGAAAGCCAAGAATAACGGCCGAGAGGATTCGTCGTGCTGACCACACGACACCTCGTAATCTGCAGGTCTTCGGGCTGAGCAGCGGTCGCTTGGCAGGCCAAAGCCCTTCAAGGGCTGTAGTGCCATGGGGTTTGGTATGGTTTTGGTATGAATATTACGAGATCATATGAAAAAAAAACACTTCTAGGGAAAAAAAGACAAGGCAGATCGATGACAGGAACGTATTCAACAATTGTATGAAGGGAAAGAAGTAGATCATATGGGTCTCCAACAAAAAGCTGATGAAATGGGAGACCCAATTCTAAGGTCAGAATTCGACTCAGCTTTGAGAGAACTAAACAGGAACAAGGCACCTGGAATTGATAATATACCCTCAGAACTACCGACTGCCTTAGGAGAAACCGGAATGGCGAAGTTATTACATTTAGTGTGTAAGATGTATGCTACAGGATAAGTGCAAACCGACTTTACTACTACCGCTAATTGCTTTACGTCGCATCGACACAGATATGTCTTATGGCGACGATGGGATAGGAAAGGCCTAGGAAGTGGAAGGAAGCGGCCAACGGGACTCGAACCGACTAACCACGCTGTCAGACCATATAGACGATCATGTGTGTAAATGATCACTTAACATATCGTCGTTCCGCCTGCGAAAACTGCTATGGACGGTAACGTTCTGTCATTTAAAGTTCAATATTGTGCGAGTGGTGTCAAAGAATTCTCGCTCTTGATGATAATGTGCTGCGGGTCAGTATTTACCCGACAATATTATCACATAGAGGTTTTTGCAGGCGCAACGACGTAAAATCAACGGTAATGATACTATTAATTGCTAAAAAATAATTGCACGGCTCGGAGCAGTTAGCTGATGATGACGTAGAATGGCCTTGCGTATGTACTGTAAGAAGGTAGTGATATTTCTATTTTTAAATTGCACTAAAACCTTGTACCGAAAATTATATTTTGACAACACGAACATAATTTCAGTCTACAAATCTCTTTTAACAACACATGTAGTACAGAATCTATTAAAATATTAGCGTTTCAATACTTCTGTATCTTTTACTATGGGAGCTACTGTAAAATATTGCCTATGTAGTATGAAATCTTGGTCATAAGCTTGTATAATAAACACGAATGTTCTTAATACTCTTGTGAAACCATGAACGAGGACACTTCCCCTTCAGAATCACTAATTTTCTTATACTGTGTACAGCAATGTTTAGATGTCTTCACTGACCATCTACCAAGTTTTAATGCCATTGGTCTGGACCAATCCAACCAGTTACCTTGTAAGCATGGGAAGCAGTCTCCAGGCAGAAACTTAGGATAGCTGCCAAACGTCGACAGGGTCCTGAACTGAATCACTGAAATTTGTAATGCATTAACTACTGAACTGTGTTACAAAATCGCTTTCGCTAGACGGCTGGCAGAAACTAAACTCGTCCTCAAAAGATCTCTCGCGATGATTGTCGTTCAATTCACTATCATCATTTTGTCCCCAGATAGCGTTATCATCATTTAAACTGGATGGAAGATATTCCCTCTTGACGTGTGCACTGGTCCTGCCGTCCATAGTACGGTGACCGTCCCACCCTAGAAAACCATAGCCTAACCGTAGCTAGGGGAAGAGCCAGAGATCTTTTAGAGCCAAGGCCACCCGCCTACTGTACTTAGCCGCATATCATCACACCTGGCGAAATCAAGTATTTCTGCTGGAATGCTAAATTGGCAACCGAGATTTTCAAAGATGTCCTAAGACAGGTTTTAACTTACACAATCAAATACAAGATGCCACAGAGGAACAGGGATAGGATGTCCAACTTACGTTCGTGAGTTCGATCCTGGTTAAAGAAGCCGATTTTTAAATGGTGAGCAAAAAGCTTCGCACTGTATAATGTCAGGGGCCGAATACTTCTATATTTAACCCATTCAAACAGGCATCATTATAATTATCAAATTATCATCATCATCTCTATAATTGTTGCAATGTTTACGACTTCTAGTGGTGTACTGCGTACACCCGGCAAAATCATCAGCTTTAGGAACATCTTTCTTTTGCTGCTAGATGGCAGCACAATCGGAACACTGAACTATGTGCGCAGACCACCGCTGAATGACGTCTCTGAACCACGGGCCTCCAAGATGGTCATTGTAGCTGAGGTCATACGATTAATCTTATCAACATCATCATCATCATCATCATCATCATCATCTATTACTGAGTTGCAGACTTTCTGAAAGGTGTCATTTAGGCGATCTGCCTACGATTTCAATCTCCCGACTGTACAACAAAAGCGGAATTCTACTGGACGGTACCTGTGACTGAGTGACACTGAGTATGCCAACAACTATGGCATGGATTATCTATACTGTATAGCGATTTCCTGACGGACTGGTCCGCCCTGAGGAGCTAGCCAGGTATCGTGGTAGGGTGCAGTACGAAGTGCTAAAGCACTCTGGAATCCCCAATCATTCTGTTATTCAATGATCATTTCCACACGTGTGTTACATTCTATTTTGTCTACGAACAAACTAAGCCAAACCAAATCTACAGACACTACAGGCCTGATAGACTTTGGCCTACCAAGCACAACCCGAAGGCCTGCAGATGAGGTGACGCATGGTCAGTGTAACGAATCCTCTCGGCCGTAATTCTTGGTTTTCTAGAACGGGGTCGCCAATGCACTGTCAGATAGCTCCTCAACCGTAATCACGTATGCTGAGTGGCCATCGAATCAACCCTCAGGTCTCCATACTGTTCTGGAAAGGACTACATAAAAAAGTATATATTTCCAGAAGTCTATAATTATCGGCGTGGCTACAGTAAACGTGCGGAAAAATAGCGCGTTAAAAAATCACAATCAGTGCAGAAACACGCATTTTCAGTGGCAGTTCTTTCGATGGAAACGCTGACCTTAGCATATGCGTGGAAAAATGTTCTTTAACACAGATCCAGATCACTGCGATAAGCGATGGTGCCGATCATCAGTCCAATCACTTGTATCTTTCCTTATAACAAGAGTTATTGGTTCATAAATGTTCTTTAGTAGGCTTATACATCGTACAGCTGGTTAAAGCTGGTTTCGAACCGCACCGCCGCATTCAATTTGTCCTTCTTATACTCCGTACGGCTCTACTTCTAAATTGACGTTTTAGCAGATTTTGGCTCTGTCTGGTGGTTATGCGCTGAAGCATAGACATCCAACCAATCCCAAGCTGCCATTCATATCGATTTATATCGGCAGAGCACGATCTCGAAACCTAGTTGCCAACTCTAATATTTACATTCGCCACGTGGTTACCTATCTCGGTACAATTCGCGATCTTTTGCATTTTCCTTCAGTAATTAGTGTGTTTTTCATATTTTTGGAGGGTTCCAGTGACTCTGAGATCAGTAGAGTGTTCCCTTTGTAGGTCATAACCTCCTAGCCGTTAGTGATGTGTTATTTCCTCATTCTCTTTTATTGTTAATAATATATTCTCTTTTAGTGCCAGATATTGTTAGAAAGTGTAGTTCTTGTGAATTTGTTTTCAATCCATATTCACATTTTTTTTCTGAGTACTGTATAACAATTTAAAAGGGATGTTTACCGCGGTCGTTTTGCATCAGCTGTTCTCACGGGTGTAGCGCGCTGGCAACAGAGGGAAGGCGATGCTCATTTGTTATGCGAAACTTCAATTTAGAAGTAAGGCCGCGCGGAGTATAGAGCCAGCATGTCCATTCGCCTTGTATTTCCTGGTATGGATGTAGAGAGCTCTGAAGGTTAGCTGACATTATGCAGTTTCCTTCCAGTCCCTCAAAGACACTCCATCATCACTATGAATATAATGATAGACTTTGCATTGCAAAACTTTGCCCACACGCCTCGTCTCTTGTTAGTCACGGAAGAATTAAATGAATCTCTCGTACAATGGCACCTCGTTTAAACACGGTCCGTGATGGCAAGCATATTTTATTCTCAACTACATTAAAATTAAGCAAATATTACGCTTTTCGCTCCTAAAATTGTATTAGCGAGTAAGTTGACTATGTCGTGTAGGTCGTGTAGCTTTAACGCTTGCATTCGCAGATCTGTGAACCTAGAAAAGTGCCAATGCCGGAGGTTTGCCAACCTGGAAGAGAAAAAAATGCGAGAGATTGCGTGGGAAACGAAAAACATGACAAAGAGTTCCAACACTGATGTTTACTAAAGTATTATTAAAAATCCATAGCGTACGGTAACAAGTAAGTTCAGTTTTAAGAGTAGGTCCTATTTGAAAAATTAAACTAAACTAACCGTTTTTAAAGTTGCTGAAGAAGTTGATGAGTTTGATGAGTTCAACAATACTTCTACATACGTGTATCACTATGTTGATAGGTAATGAAATAATAAAGTAATTCAAGTTTTAAGGTAACGAAATATCACAAAATAAAATAAATAAAATCAAAGTCGAGTTCAATCATACGCTAAGAAATGTTAGTAGATATTGAACTAAACTAAACTAAACCCAACCCCACGGCACAACAGCCCCGAACGGCCACGACCTACCAAGCGACCGCCGCTCAGCCCGAAGACCTGTAGATTACGAGGTGTCGTGAGGTCAGCACGACGAATCCTCTCGGCGGTTATTCTTGGCTTTCTAGACCGGGGCCGCTTTCCCACCGTCATATGCCCCTCAGTTGTAATCACGTAGGCTGAGTGGACCTCGGACCAGCCTTCAGATCCAGGTAAAAATCCCAGAATCAGCCGGCAATCGAACCCAGGGCCTCCTGGTAAGAGGCAGGCACGTTACATCTACACCGCGGGGCTGGCAATATACTGTAGATATTCAAATACATGTCATTGGTTCAACAGTTCGATAATTAATTGAATAAACTAAACCAAAAACAAAACAGGTATTTTTACTGGCTACTCCTTTTCATTTGTCCTCATTGTTGTACAATTTGGCAGCTTTTTGGCAGCCTTTAAACGCTCACTTGAAAGTTCTTATTCGTACTGGCTCTGCTGAGCGCCTGAGTGTCATTTGCAAAAGTTTGTCTTTTTTTTTTTTTTTCAAATTACGTGAGTCTGCAGGTTCTTAGCGTGAGAGCGTGAGCTGATGATTGAATGCGTGTGATTCACGCTTTCTGCGTGGGAGCTGACATGTCTGCATTCGGGAGACGGTGAATTCAAACTCTAGAGTTGGCAGCCCTATAGATGATTCACCGTAATCCTCCATTTTCACACCCGGCAAATAATGAGGCTCTCAATAAGGCCACGGACGCTTCCTTACCAGTCCTAGCCTTCCCCTATTACAGTGTCGTCGAATACTTACATGCATTCCACAGGCCCTTCAATTTTCATTAAAAAATCCCGTATGCATTGGCGGGATTAGAACCGCGGCCATCTTGATGAGGAGACATTGAGTTTTTACCATACACTATAATTCGTATTAAATTATCCTCCAGAGAGCCTGCTACATACAGATCATGAACTCCATAGCAACAGAGCAGGTTGCCGAGTCACGGTAGCTCAGCAGTTAGAACAACCTAGTTCGATCCCAAGTTGCGCCACGCCATTTTACTTTCGAACTTTTTTTTTTCAATTTGCTTTGCGCGTCGCACCGACACAGATAGGTCTTATGGCGACGATGGGACAGGAAGTGGCTAGGAGTGGAAAGGAAGCGGCCGTGGCCTTAATTAAGGTACAGCCCCACCATTTGCCTGGTGTGAAAATGGGAAACCACGGAAAACCACCTTCAGGGCTGCCGACAGTGGGGTTCGAATCCACTATCTCCCGAATACTGGATACTGGCCGCACTTAAACGACTGCAGCTATCTTGCTAGGTACTTTCGAACCAAAAACCCTGTGAAACAATTTTAGTATTTAGAGGAAACCACGTGAGTCTGTCATTGCCTCCTCCATTTCAACCTTGCTGCCCACCTTCCCTGACCAATTCAAGGGTACGGTCTAAAAAGGGCACGAGCCAAGAGAACTAAATGTTAGAGGAGAGAAAAGAAACTTAATACTGTATTTTCGTACGCTTGGTGGCTGTGATAATATCATTACGGTGTAGTACATATCGACATTGCAATATTTTTCTTTTTTGTGGGAGGTAAGTGCATCGAAGTTGTCTTGATTAATTCTCTTTTATGTTCGATTCTGGTTTAGTAGCAAGGAAATCACTTCATCTGTTTCAACATTTATTGTTCTTAATCTGTGTTCTGAATGCTACTCAGATGCTACATAAGAATTTTGACAGACTATTTACTTTAAAAATTCATGATGTCGCACATTCTTCACACATTCTGTGACTGTCTTATACTGTACGTTACTCTGATTCTTCCGATGCCGACTTCTTCTGCCCAGGAGTCCTGCGAAGTTGTATATTGACATACTGTATATAGCTGGGGCATTTTTTTTTGGGCTTTTGTTAAAACAGTTCAGTTCATTAAGCTTTCGAGGGAAAAAAAAAAGGAACTAATTTCAAAAGGGCGGCCTAAACAATCATTACCCAACTTAATTCAGTTCCGTAAAATAAGCGGCAAAATAGTGAAACTTACTTTCTAAATTTCTAAGTTTACAGAAATACCGTGGTTAAGTGTGTGTAAACATTGAAATAAACTGTTCTGTTGGCCACAGTTACTGTTTTGCAAACCAGAAAAGTACGTGGGACAATGAAGATGTGACTGATTTAAATAATTTAGGACGTATTCTCCATAAATGTCATCAACAAACGAAGGAACATTTTGGTGCATCAGTTTCACTAAAAGAGTTTGAAAAATCGGAGGCAAGAATATTTTTTTTTTCTGAGGAAAG
The DNA here is from genome assembly GCF_040414725.1 of Anabrus simplex. Lineage (NCBI taxonomy): Eukaryota > Metazoa > Arthropoda > Insecta > Orthoptera > Tettigoniidae > Anabrus > Anabrus simplex. The sequence continues at coordinate 1,559,739,028 of NC_090265.1, forward strand.
CTTATCAGGCTACTGTAGAAAAACAGAACGCCAAAGTGAAAAGTAACCGAGAGTTTCTGAAGTCTTCAATTGATGCTACGTGCTTTTCAGCTTCCATCTTTCAGAGTACAAGATGAGTCAGAGAGCTCAGCAAATGAAGGACATTAAAAGGAGTTGGTGAATTTTATGGCGGAGAGAGACTCCCAACTTGCAAAGTCACATAAATAATAGTACTGTATTTTCCGGACAAATATCAATCATACAGAATTACTTGATAAAAGCGTGTGCGGAACATTTAATGCAGACAGTTAAACGGGAAATCTTGGGAGCTCAATTTGTTGCAATTATTGTGGGTGAAACCACAGATATTTCTAAAAAATCTCACTTGTGTGTAGTGTTTAGATGCGTTGACTTAAAAGGAGAAATCTAATAATGGTACATTCGATTCATTGACATGAGTGATGATCGTACAGCCGAGCAGATTTCACAGATAGTGTTTCAGCATTTAGAAGAACTCTATTCAGGCGATAAATGATTTGCTCAAACGTATGATGGTGCAGCCGTCAATATCAGACAGCATAATGGCCTGGCAATCAAAGTACCCACAAGCATTATTTACAAGTTGTTACGCCCATAAGTTAAACATAGTTTTGAAGGACTCTGTGAAGAACATAAGGACTTGTAAAGTACTTTTTTTTTGACAGTTTCTGGATTTGCATTTTTTCAAATTCCTCCAAAGAAAATCACGGTCCTTAATGAAATAGTCAAAGTCCGCTTTCCTTCTGTTGCGCCAACAAGATGGTTATACAACAACCTGCTTATAAATATGATTTACAATCACAAAGACAAATTAATCAAGTTGTTCGATCATATCGTTGCTAATAACACAGAATTTGACCCTGAAACTAGTTATTGTGCTAAAAGGTTTTTGTAAAAACCTGCGTGGTTTTGAATTTAATTTTATGTTGGAAATTTTCCATGTTGTCCTGCCATAGGCTGAACTACTTTTAAACGGATACAGAAAAAGGCATGTGACAGTTTTGAGTATGGTGAAAATAAAGAAGTTTAAAGAGTTCCTTTGTCGTCTACGTTGTGAGTTTCACGTTTTGTGGAGTAACATTATCTGTGTCTCTGATCAGATTCTAATTCAGTCATAGAATGTTCCAGCAAAAGGTAACGATTGGACAGTGTTGGAGATGATCCTAAAACCCCATTTCAGCGGATGTTTTATGAAGTACTGGATAATTTTGTAGTTCATATCGAAGAAAGATCTTCTGGTCTATACCAGTTTGTATTTTTTTGCCTTCTTGGATTTCCTAAAGCGGGAAGAGTAGCCCATTTCCCAAAACCTCATTTTCGGTACCCTATCCCATTAAATCACCTTATGGACATCTGTATGGCGGTGTGGAGCTTAATGCCGAATTCTATAGTTCACCATCATTCAAATTACAGTCTCGGAATTGAATGATTATTTAGTACAAAATGACCTTAGTGAAACTTTCCAACAACTGCCAACACTCATTAAATTAATTATGACGATACCAGCTTCAAGAGCCACTGCAGAAAGAAGTTTTTTTACTTGGAAACACATCAAGACCTACTGCCAGAATTCAACAGTTTAAGATCGCCTCAGCGGATTGTCCTTGATATCCATAGAAAATACCTTATTTAGGGAACAGAAAAGCTTTTCATGACGCAATTATAGACATTTTTGCCACCACGAAGGACAGGAGGATTGAATTGAATAGAACTACAAGTAATAACAGGTAAGATGCTTTATTATTATTATTATTTATTATTGCTTACCCTACCTATTTAATTATGTTTTTGTATGTCTTAACTACTAATGCTTCATCCTACAGATCTAAAAAACGAGGAGTCGCCACTGCTTTTCTATATAATTTAACTTGCGCTCAGCAATAGGAAGAGGTGTGACATTCGACACATCTGGGCTAGAATTATTTTGTTTGTTTTGGCCCAGTCCGTTGCCATGTTGCCACAGGCGCAGGAAATACTTGTGAACAGTAAAGATTTTTGTGCTTAGAGATTGCAAATTTTGACCCCTAGGTGAGCATAGATTTTTCGTGTAATGGTACAGAAAGGACTAAAGTAATCTTTGAAATTCTGGTATTCTCTGAACGTTACAGCATATTAAACTATGTGTGTCACGTTCTAAGCAGAGCGCACTAGAGAGACCCTACCGTATGTCACACGTAATGTGCATATTGTTAGGAATAAAACACCGACTGTTTAAGTGAACTTAATCGAATGGCCCAATTAGTACACACACACCCGCACACAGTTATACTTGATAATTAATGACTTCACTAATTACTGGCTATTTACAAAATTACACTGTCTTAAGTGCAGGTCTTCAAATGGCAGTCTTTACCTGGGACGGACGATCCTTCCGTAATCTTGACTGACAAGTTTCAATTTTCACTTCATTTAGCGCGCACAGGTTACACAGGTTCGAACGTATGGGTATCACAACGCGCGACGACTGTACACTTAGCTCGACTCCAGACAAGTCCGATAACTCGCACAATCAACTCACGTGATAGCTTCCCACATTGAACTCCCAGTTCATGACTCGTAACCGACTACTCAACACACTACATAACACAGCACAACAAGGCATCGACCAACTGCACCTACTCGAGGCGAGCCTACTTTTACATACACTGCCTGACCAAAATGTTGAAGCACCCCGGACGAAATAGTCGGATGTCAATGTTACTTCGTACACATACACACCATCGGCGGGTACGTAAAGGATTAGAACGGCCACCCGAATGCATTAGTGTTCTTCGTGTTTAGTGTTGTTACCAGGGCTGGTAGGGTATATAAGGGGGCGTGAACAGCGTCAGATGTTGAGTGATCACTGAAGACACGGAGATGCCGTGTACTCGTTATCAGCACCTGACAGAGTTTGAAAGGGGCCTCATTGTGGGTCTCCATTTGGCTGGCTGGTCAATTCGTGCAATATCGAGATTTGTGGGGCATTCGGATGTGACCGTGGCTCGATGTTGGACTGCATGGGAACGTGAGGGTAGGTTCCGGTCGACCACGTCTGACCACCACAAGGGAAGATCGCCGAATTGTTCTCCAAGAACATCGTAGCCCCTTTACATATGGGCCTGCCATTCGAGCACAAGTAATGGACTCCCTACAACATTCTGTGTCATCCCACACCATTGGTCGGAGACTAACAGCAGCCGGACTAGGGCATTATGCGTGGGCTGCCGTTAACACCACAACACAGTGGTGCCGTGACCGGGAAGCATGGGTTGCTGATGAATGGCGTCGCATTCTGTTCAGCGATGAATTGCAGTTTTGCACTACACCGCATGACCACCTTCTGCGAGTATGGCGGCCCAGTGCCAGTATTCAGGATATCAAGGACCAGCTACAACAACGGTGGGCCAGCTTGCCTCACGAGAGGAAAGAACGGCTTTATGACACCCTTTGCAACAGAATTAGTGCATGCATCCAGGCCAGAGGGGGTAAAACGTCATATAAACGGGCTCGTACTGTCAAGTTCTTTGTAAATTTGACTCGATTTTTTAATCACAGAAGGAACATTTGCCCTCCCCGTGGTGTAAGGGCAGCGTGCCTGCCTCTCGCCCGGAGGCCCCGGCTTCGATTCCCGGCCAGGTCAGGGATTTTTCTCTCAACCTGAGGGCTGGTTCGAGGTCCACTCAGACTACGTGATTAGAATTGAGGAGCTATCTGACGGTGAGATGGCGGCCCCGGTCTCGAAAGCCCAGAATGACGGCCGAGAGGATGCGTCGTGCTGACTACACGCCCCTCGTAATCTGCAGGTCTTCGGGCTGAGCAGCAGTCGCTGGGTAGGCCAAGGCCGTTTCAAGAGCGTTAAATGCCGTGGTTTTTTTAAATAACATTTATTTTTCTGTCCATGTAATAACATACTAGAAAGTGCTTCAGTAGGTGAAATAATGTTTGGGCCTGAAAAGGGCCGTTGTTGTTGTTGTTGTTGTTGTTATTGTTATTATTATTACTTCAGTAACCTTGATAAAGAACACAGCGTCCGCGATAAGACCAATTCAAAATATCTTCCTCTGATTAAATATCATAAAGTAACACTAATGAGTGCCCAGCAGAGCATTTTGACTTCCTTTTTGAAAACCAATGCAAAGTGAACTATGAAGTGTTATGAGTGACAAAAAGAAAGGGGTATCTCAAATTGCAAACTGCGAGAGGATAGATGGTTCAGTGGTAGAATGCTCGAATTGCAGGAGGTAGCAACTTCTCCCAGATGAAAACTGTTTTCATGTAGATGCCATTTTGAGTTACGCGAAGTTCAGGTACAGTTCATAAAATTCCACATTAATACATGCAGTTGGTCAAAAGAATTATACATACCTTGGTGTATCAAACACGATTTAAATTACAAATACGTGTGCGGCCGCAGATTTGCTGCTAAAGACAAGTTATAATTTTGTTTCTTCTCGAATCAATGTTCAGCCTAAATACAATGTACCTCGTTATGAATGCGTTCAATAAATCAAGACAGTCTGGCACCAGAATTGCGGAAATGTTGTTCTTCACTGTAGATACCAAACACTTCAGTATAATTAGATAATTCTTCAATTTCTGATACAAACTAAAACGCAAGCTCGTTTACAAACCATAGTGTGCTCTCTTTAAGATATTATATTAGAGTTAACCTCTCATACGATAAACCAGAGTGTTCTCAACTACCTAACCTCCTTAAACATTCTTCACAGTGCCTGGAATTATGCTTAATGATCTTAATTAGCCTAAATAACCCAACAAACAACAGAGATAATTATTTTCACTGGGGGTCAATATTAGGCTCATTTTGCTGAAATTTTGAGGTATTTCAGCTTCTTCCACTTGCACTTTTTGCTGATACTCTTAACTGTTTAATACAATACCTTAATGATAAATCCTTTCTCCGGCCTATTAGTACAGCCGAATCGGGATTTTCACCTATTCTGCGAACTACGATCATATGTGTTTACAATACAGTGCTAAGGAAGAATATGGCGGATCGAACACAACTCAAGGCGCGGCCAATTAGAAAATAGGGGAAATACCAGTGACAGTCACGTGAAAGTGTACGTCCAAGATCCGGTAACTATCTCTATAGATTTCGAAGACAGTTGCTATGGAGGTCGTTCCGGCAATGTTTTGTACACCTGTCAGGCTTTCCTTTAGACCAGAAGGAAGGGATCAAATAAGATCAGCAATAATGCAAATAATATGAAACAGCTAAGTACCACAGAAAGCAAGGGAGCGAGTACGTCCCGACAAGCCGCTGACATGCTCATTTATTATCCGCACACTTTATCTTGGTGAATTTACACCCTAGTGCTGAATCGGTCGACCTCGGCGATCTTCGAGATTCGTACTGGCAACCTTTGAAACACAAACTATGAATCGCTTAAGCATCGTTGTGCGACATCTGGCGTACACTTTACGTACTAGTACTGTTGTTGTTTACACAACAAGGCCAAAGTATAGAATTCATGCTAAGAACAAGATTCGCATCGAGAAATATTTTATAATGTTATATAATGTGTATGTGACATAGTTGTTGGCTTAAGATGATAATGGTTTAGAAATTTCATATCGATCGATCATATTATCGATTCAATTCAGATTTCATTTTCATTCAGTTGGCAGCACTATCGATACCGGGACATCTCCCTCCTTACTCCTCACCCCCGTACACAACTGCGCCAAGATAAAGTGTGCGGATAATATGTGCATCAGAATCCGGGGAACAATATGATAGGGTGGACAAAAATGTCATCATACGAGTGATTGTCCCGGCAACGTAAATCCTTAATGGCTGGCAACCAGGTATTACTTAATTGATAGCCAATGTTGCCGTGAAGCATTTACGTAGGTAGTTCCCTTCCCTGTCCCTTCACTATTGTTATTTCGTCTCGGTGTTTTCCAAATTCGCACGTTCCTCATCGCCAGATGTTTCATTCCAGGCTTGTGTCAATGTCAGATGTTACGTACACATGTTATGGGACCCTCTTAGACTGATTCTGATGGTTCGGTCAGCTTCCGCTTCGAACGCTAGTGCTTTGCGGCATCTGGGGAGCTATCTGGTGACGAATGAACGTACCATGTCCACTTCTATTATAACGTCTAATTTCAAAAAGTCATTGTTTAAGAAGCCTTTCTCGTGGACAGTCGAGATTTTCTTCTGATGACGCAGAGCACAGTTCTCTGCGAAACGTAAAGAATTTTACTTTATTTTCTTGGCACGACATAAACCCAAAAGCCTATACAATAATCATGTCTATAAGTACGGCCAGTGAAAGCATCAATGGCAACATTACTATAACTCATTTTGCGGAAAGAAAATAATTGACTCATGCCCTTTTCCGACTGTACCCTTGAATTTCCATTCTTCTCAGACCGTCGCAGTATTAGGTTGGCTACTTGTTTTACGGGTGTTTCCCCTTAAATCAATGATCACCACTGTCAGGACATTTACTCATTCCCTCCCTCGCTCGCTCACTCAGTCAGAAATCGGTGCGTACTGTCAATAAGTGTATTAACAAAGACGCACTAAAGATGCCCTTCTTCCTGCGTAGCCCTGGTCCTTCTACTACGCAGTTATAAAGAGACTGCAGAAAACAAAAAAAGACCTAGTTGGTAAGGTACGCCATGTTATCGAATATTGTACGGTAGGGGCTAGGGGGGAACATTTTGTTGTCAAGGCAACGTATAGCGTGTTATGATGATATCAAACCGCTAGCATTAACAGCTACCGTGGTTGAGGCTCGGTGAACGCACGGAGCTATTGTGTTTAACAGCCTATGGTTCTCTACCCGGAAATAGAACCAGCACTACAGGCTAAATATCCGTTCTTAGGTGAAATAAAAGACATGTCACTCTTGATAAAGCCATACATTCCCAGTACCTCTGTAACTAACAGAGAGCTATAATTGGAAAATGAACAAGCAATGTAAAATCAGCTAGTATCCCAAAATTTCTTTGCAACCTGGATTTACTTATTCCCATCCTAGTGAAGGCAATTAAACAAACTCCATGGCCCTAGATAGATACATAGATATATTATTTATTTATCCTGGTTAAATGACAGCTGTTCCTTCTTACACTTAAACAATATCAAAATTAGATTGATAACTAACTGATTACTTATTATAAAAAAGTAACCTAACAAACTTAAAACTATGTAGAGCAATTTTACTATAGCTAACAATAAATATTTATACTTTAAAATTTGTACTTTAAAATATGTGTCTTCTGTGACCAACGATGCGATATATACCATGCCATCGAATGTGGCCGTAGGAAAGGAAGCTTGACCCAATTGTGTCAATAACTGATCATGTTTTGCACGCATTGACTGCATATTATTACTATTAGTGATGTACATCTAAGTGTATTTAAGTGTATATATCATGACCATTTGGTTGCAATATTATTATTATTATTAAAAATTACAAAGGTCTAGGGTAAAGAGCACAATAATACAGAAAAAGACCAGCCTATAGTTTTTAAGATTTACATAAACAATAAAATTGTAAATAAAAAAAAGAGAATTATTAAGCAAATTACAATTATCTGTGAAATGTAATTCTTGTCCTGAGTTTCCACCCAAGTTTAGAAAGGAACAGGCGAAGGATAAAGTAGACGGGTGAAAGAGAATTTAAAAGAAAAGAGGGCGAGGAAATGGTTATGTCTTTGCTGCCCTGCTATTTGTGTCTTTCCATCATATATTTTGCGCAAGAACCTTTACATTTCTTGTCACTGATATCCCTCTGACGTCCTTGAGGCAGGTTGTTCCATTCACGAATTGTAGTAATTGTTCCAGATGGGCCTTGGCCTACCAAGCCTTCAGTTTATGAAGTGACGAACGGTCAATGCGACGGACCTTTTTTTTTTTTTCTAGACCGGGGTCGCTAACCCACCGTCACATAGTTCCTCAATAGTAATCACGTAAGTTGAGTAGACCTGGAACCAACCCTCAGCTATAGATAAAAATCCCTCACCTGGTCGGGAATCGATCCGGGGCCTCCGGGTGAGAGTGGTGGTGATCATTGTTTCAAGAGGAAGTGCAACTGGGCAACCATCCTCCAGATGGGAGGCGGGCGGGTACGCTACTGCTAAACCACGACGCCGACCAGTGAAGGCAATCTACAGGATCAAAATGTCCAAGATTGTTCTGCAACAGAACAATTTCGTCACCAAGTTTCCAATGCTTATTGTGAGGATATCGGGGCAACAAAATCGCTGCCAATGAAAAGACAGACACAACAAACTGTTGGCATGACAGTGTCTATCAAATCAGGCTTCATACATTCGAACCTTAACGTGACGAAATCTTGAGCTTATACTCCAGATTAAAACTCCGGAACTAATCCGAACCGAATGGGTGAGGGACCATTTGACTGGAAAATGGAGGATATAACACTTGGTGGGCTTCAGGTAAATACGCAGGACGGGGTATTTAAAACAAAAAATTGATGATTTTGATGTATATGATTTGGTTTGGGATTAGTAATTTTGAAATCAAAAGACATACGAAAAGAGTTCAGATGTTTAAAGATAGGGTACTCGAAGCCTTACATTCCCTTAATAATATAGTCTGAATTCAAAAAAACATGACACAAGAGATGGTGCAAAATGCTGAAGTTGATTTATTTTGTACTTAATTATGTATTTAATTTATTTATTTATTTAGAGAAATAGGCAATCTGCCGTCTAAATATATCAATTTCAACCCCTCGTGTGGGGTACCGTTAGAAAGCACTATCTTAGACCGGGATGATGGTGTCACAATGTTGCCCTGCGTCCCTTCGGGACAGAGTTATACGGGAGTCGAAAATATGTGAATTTCTTCAATCTGCTTTATCGACTTCTGAATGTTAATTCCGACCCATGACGTGAGTAACACTGAATAGAGTAGGAAAGGCCTAGGGATGGGAAGGAAGGGGCCGTGGCCTTAGTTAAGGTACAGCCCAGCATTTGCCTGGTGTGAAAATGGGAAACCACGGAAAACCATCTTTAGGGATGCCGACAGTGGGGTTCGAACCCACTATCTCCCAGATGCAAGCCCACAGCCGTCATAACCGCACGGCCAACTCGCCCGGTTAAAAGTATTTCGCCGGGCGAGTAGGCCGTGCGCGTAGAGGCGCGCGGCTGTGAGCTTGCATCCGGGAGATAGTAGGTTCGAATCCCACTATCGGCAGCCCTGAAGATGGTTTTCCGTGGTTTCCCATTTTCACACCAGGCAAATGCTGGGGCTGTACCTTAATTAAGGCCACGGCCGCTTCCTTCCAACTCCTAGGCCTTTCCTATCCCATCGTCGCCATAAGACCTATCTGTGTCGGTGCGACGTAAAGCCCCTAGCAAAAAAAGAAAAAAAAAGTATTTCAGCCTTTGGCAGGACAACATGGAAAATTTTCATCATAAAATTAAATTCAAAATAAAGCAGGTTTTAACGAAAACCTTTAGCACAATATATAGTTTCAGGGTCAAATTCTGTGTTATCAGCAACGATATGATCGAACAACTTGATTAAATTGTCAGTGATGGTAAATCATGCCTATAAGCCGGTTGTTGTCTAACCTTGTTGGCGCAATAGAAGGAAAGCAGGCTTTGACTATTTCATTAAGAGCGTGATTTCGTTTGGGGGAATTTGAACTCTTAACTCTATTCAGACGATAAATGAATTGCTCAAACGTATGATGGTGCAGCTGTCAATGTCAAATAGTGCCAGTCTGGCAATCAAAGTTAAATCGAAGTACCCACAAGCATTATTTACAAGTTGTTACGCCCATAAGTTACACAAGTAGTATAATTGGATGGTTCGGCGGCCTCCTCCTCCTCCGGCTCTCGGAAGAGGCCTCCTCCTCAGCCAGTGGCCTCCTCCTCCTCCTCAGCCAGTGGCCTCCCAGTGGCCACCTCCTCCTCCTCCTCAGCCAGTGGCCTCCCAGTGGCCTCCTCCACCTCAGCCAGAGGCCTCTTCCAGTGCTGCCAACTTAACCTAACTAGCGCGAGATAAACAAAGCCACGTGCTTTTTGACAGACAACAACGCACCGCTAACCTCAGTACTGCCATCTTGACGGGCCTAAACCTCAGTAGTGCCAACTTAACCTCACAAGCGCGAGGTAAACAAAGCCACGTGCTTTTTGACAGCCACGTGCTTTTTGACAGATCTGTAAACAAAGCCACGTGCTTTTTGACAGCTGTCATCGACAACAACGCATCGCAAACCTCAGTACTACCATCTTGACGGGCCTAAACCCCAGTAGTGCCAACTTAACCTAACTAGCATGAGGTAAACAAAGCCACGTGTTTTTTGACAGCCACGTGCTTTTTGACAGACAACAACGCATCGCAAACCTCAGTACTGCCATCTTGACGGGTCTAAACCTTAGTGGTACCAACTTAACCTAACTAGCATGAGGTAAACAAAGCCACGTGCTTTTTGACAGCTGTCATCCGCCATCTTTAAACCACAAAACACTGTGCTGCCCTCTTTATCGCAGTAGCTGCAAAATTCGTCACCTGTCATCCGCAGTGCTGCCATCTTGACGGGTCTAAACCTTAGTGCTACCAACTTAACCTAACTAGCGTGAGGTAAACAAAGCCACGTGTTTTTTGACAGCTGTCATCCGCCATCTTTAATCTATAGAGATCAGTGCTGCCCTCTTTAGCTACTTACCTTTGAAATGTGGTGGCGGATAATTTGAAAAATGCTTTTTGACAGCAGCCATCTTTGTACACCGTGCTGCCCTCTTTAGCTAGATACCTGTGGTGGCAGACAATTTCACGTGACAGCAGCCATCTTTAATCAAGAGAGCACCGTGCTGCCCTCTATGTGGTGGCGGCAATTTGAAAAATTCTACATTCTCTTGTTTGGAAACAAACCCATGCGCTTTTTTTGACAGCTGCCATCCGCCATCTTTAATCCAGAGAGCACCGTGCTGCCCTCTTTAGCTACTTACCTTTGAAATGTGGTGGCGGCAAATTCCACGTGCTCTTGTTTGGAAACAAAGCCATATGCTTTCTTGACAGCTGACATCCGCCATCTTTAATCTATAGAGCACAGTGCTGCCCTCTTTATCGTAGTAGATGTAAATTCGTCACAGCTGTCATCCGCAGTGCTGCCATCTTGACGGGCCTAAACCTTAGTGCTACCAACTTAACCTCACTAGCGTGAGATAAACAAATCCACATGCTTTTTTGACAGCTGTCATCCACCATCTTTAATCTATAGAGCACAGTGCTGCCCTCTTTAGCTACTTACCTTTGAAATGTGGTGGCGGATAATTTGAAAAATGCTTTTTGATAGCAGCCATCTTTGAGCACCATGCTGCCCTCTTTAGCTAGATACCTGTGGTGGCAGGCAATTCCGCGTGACAGCAGCCATCTTTAATCATGAGAGCACCGTGCTGCCCTCTACGTGGTGGCGGCAATTTGAAAAATTCTACATGCTCTTGTTTGGAAACAAACTCACGTGCTTTTTTCTGACAGCTGTCATCCGCCATCTTGCATCACAAACCTCTGTGCTGCGCTCTTTAGCTAGATACCTTTGAAATGTGGTGGCGGCAATTTGAAAAAAATCTATGTGCTCTTGTTTAGTAAACAAAGCCACGTGCTTTTTTTGACAGCTGTCATCCACCATCTTTAATCAATAGAGCACTGTGCTGCTATCATGCGGGTAATTTCATCACCTGTCATCCGCCATCTTTAATCTACAGAGCACCGTGCTGCTCTCTGTAGTAGCGGGCAATTTGAAAAGTTCTGTTAGCTGTCATCCGCCATCTTTAATCAAGAGAGCACCGTGCTGCCATCTATGTGGTGGCGGCAAATTCCACGTGCTCTTGTTTAGTAAACAAACTCACGCGCTTTTTTGTCAGCTGTCATCCGCCATCTTACATCGCAAACCTCAGTGCTACACTCTTTAGTTGAAATATGGTGGCGGATAATTTAAAAAGAAAAATTCTACAGCAGCCATCTCTCGGCGCTAATTGCACAAGATGGTGGCTATACATGACTCCTTAAAGGTGCTTATGCAAGATGGCCGCTATACATAGACTCCCTTGGGTTGCTTGCGCAAGATGGCGGTTATACATGGCTCCTTTTGAAATATGGTGGCGGATAATTTAAAAAGAAAAATTCTACATCAGCTATCTCTCGACGCTAATTGCACAAGATGGTGGCTATACATGACTCCTTAAAGGTGCTTATGCAAGATAACCGCTATACATAGACTCCCTTGGGATGCTTGCGCAAGATGGCGGTTATACATGGCTCCTTATGAGACGCCCTAGAGATGCTTGCGCAAGATGGCGGTTGCTCTTATGAGGTGGCTTAAGGGTCCTTGCACAAGATGACTAGAGACGCCCTAAGGATGCTTGCGCAAGATGGCGGACACAAGATGGCGGCTATACACAACTCCTTATGAGACGCTTTAAGGGTGCTTGCGCAAGATGGCTGCTGCTCTTAGCTTAGAGGCTAACGTGTCGTGCTAGTTCGATTCATTAAATTTGGGGTTTAAATGCAAAATGTTAAATATCTCGAAAGCAGTGCATCGTAGAGCAAAACGGACAAAATTTTTCTGACCAATGATTTAACAGCTGCTGTTATGCATGCGGTGGAGGGCAATTTGAAATTCTATGTGCTTAATCAACAGAGCACCCTGCTGCCCTCTTTAGCTGAAATGTGGTGGTGGATAATTTGAAAAATTCTTTTGACAGCTATCATCCTTAAACAATGGCGACTATACATAGGCTGTTAAGGCCTTATCATGCTCCTCCTCCTCCTCCTCCTCCTCCTCCTCCTCCTCCTCCTTCTCTACCTCCTCCGCCTCTTATGTCAAGGCATAGCTTTATATCGAACAAGTTTAAACCTGCATCGCGAAGGCAAGCGTGTGCAGCGATAACATTATTGTGCATGTTTAGACTTTCGAAACATAAGAAGAGTAGAATCAAACGCTGTACTAGATACGACATGTGATCAGAACATTGATTGATGCGTTCAGAAAACAAAATAAGTGATCAAGACTAGAATCGAACACTGTACTCAATACATCATGTGTTTAGAATATGTCATGGGATACCCTTGATCAGATTGAAACATAACAAGACTAGAATAGAACACTGTAATCGATGTTGTTAACTTCAACATGTGATCAGAACATTGATTGATGTGTTCAGAACACAAAATAAGTGATCATGACTAGAATTGAACACTGTACTCGATACAACATGTGATCAGAACATTGATCGATGTGTTCAGAACACAAAATAAGTGATCAAGACTAGAATCGAACACTGTACTCAATACAACATGTGTTTAGAACATGTTAGGGGGTACTACAACCTCATCGATCGCTATCAGCAAGAACGCTTGTACTTTGTTAAGTGTAGAAAATTAATCTTTATTGGTAAATGGTTTTATGTTCAGAACAAGGAATGGAACCTAGGGGTTACGTCTTACCTAATAAAATCCCCGAGGTGCGATGAGTTACGTTTTTCGAACTAGTGTTTGGAACACTGAACTTTTCAAGATGGCAAGAGTGAGGTTAGCAATGTTCTGTTGTTGGATTTTAAATTCCGCGCTGTAACATGCATAAGGTGGCAGCCTTGAGGTTTACCGCCGTAAAGATGGCAAGAGTGAGGTTAGCGACGTTCTGTTGTTGGATTTTAAATTCCGCGCTATGACATGCATAAGGTGGCAGCCTTGAGGTTTACCGCCGTAAAGATGGCAGCAGTGCGGTTAGCGACGCTCTATTGTCCTTCAATGTGAGGTTAGGGTCCGTCAAGAAGACAGCTGTCAAAGAAGCACGTGGCTTGGTTTACTAAACAAGAGCACGTAGTCGTGACGTCACGGTCACGTAGTATGCTGCTTCAGCATGCAAAGTTCAATGTCTACACCTACGTAGTAAACACTCTGCTATGTTCACAAAATTTTTACTCATAACTTTTTTTATGCTTTAAGTTCGTGCACATAGGTTATGTTAAGATAGCAGCACACTTACAAGCGATGGTCACGTGCTCTAGTAGAAGATGCATGCATTATCAAAAGATGATATGTACACGCTTTTAAACCTTGCTATTCTTACCGCTGCCATGTTCGCAAGATTTTCAAAGATCGCTATTCTTTATGCTTTAAGTTCGTTCGCATAGGTCATGCTAAAGTAGCAGAGCGAACACATGCGAACGTTGTACATTCTAGCGGGATGTGTTTAGTACGAGAGTTGATGCATGCAAAATCGATAGGTGTTGTGTACACACTTTGAAACTTAACTATTCATCATGCTTTAAATCCGTGCACATAGGTTATGCTAAGATAGCAGCACACTCTAGCGGGAGAAGTTTTGTACTCTAGTTGAAGCATGTACAATCGATAGGCAATGCGTACACGGTTTTAAAATATTGCTATTCTTCCTGCTGCTGCTATGTTCACAATATTTTTATACATCACTATTCTTTATGCTTTACGTTCATGTGTATAAGTTATACTAAGTTAGCAGCATACTTATAAGGTTGTCGCACACTCTAGTTGAAGAAGTTTAATACGAAAGTCGATGCACGCAAAATCGATAGGTGATGTGTACACGCTTTGAACTTGGGTATTCTTTATGCTTTAACTTCATGCACATAGGTTATGTTAAGATTGCAGCACACACAAGCGATGATCGCACGCTGTTGTGGAAGAAGTTTAGTACAAGAGTTAATGCGTGCAAAATTGACTGGTGTTGTGTACACGCTATTCTTTGTGCTTTAAGTTCACGCACATAGGTAGCAGCACACAATTGCGAACGTTGTACACTCTAGCGGTAGAAGTTTAGTACGATAGTCGATGCATGCAAAATCGATAGGTGATGTGTACATGCTTTGGAGCATAGCTATTCTTTGTGCTTTAACTTTATACACATACGTTAGCAATACACATATGCGATCGTTGTACACTCTGGCGATAAAAAAATAGTCGATGCATGCAAAATCAATAGGTGATGTGTACACGCTGTTAAACATCGTTATTTGTTATGCTTTAAGTTCGCGCTTATAGGTTATGCTAAGATAGGAGTACAATCTAGCGGAAGAAGTTCAGGGTGATGTGTACACGCTTTGAAACATGGTTATTCTTTGTACTTTAAGTTCATGCACATAGGTTATGCTAAGGTAGCAGCACAATCTAGAGGAAGAAGTTGATACGTGTATAATCGATATTCAATGCGTACATGCTTTTAAAACATTGCTATTCTTACTGCTGCTGCTGCTATGTTCACAAGATTTTTATACATCAGTATTCTTTATGCTTTAAGTTCATGCGTATAAGTTATACTAAGTTAGCATCATACTTATAAGGTTGTTGCACGCTCTAGTGGAAAAAGTTTAATACGAAAGTCGATGCACGCAAAATCGATAGGTGATGTGTACACGCTTTGAACTTGGGTATTCTTTATGCTTTAACTTCATGCACATAGGTTATGTTAAGATTGCAGCACACACAAGCGATGATCGCACGCTGTTGTGGAAGAAGTTTAGTACAAGAGTTAATGCGTGCAAAATTGACTGGTGTTGTGTACACGCTATTCTTTGTGCTTTAAGTTCACGCACATAGGTAGCAGCACACAATTGTGAACGTTGTACACTCTAGAGGTAGAAGTTTAGTACGATAGTCGATGCATGCAAAATCGATAGGTGATGTGTACACGCTTTGGAGCATAGCTATTCTTTGTGCTTTAACTTTATACACATACGTTAGCAATACACATATGCGATCGTTGTACACTCTGGCGGTAAAAAAATAGTCGATGCATGCAAAATCAATAGGTGATGTGTACACGCTGTTAAACATCGTTATTTGTTATGCTTTAAGTTCGCGCGTATAGGTTATGCTAAGATAGGAGTACAATCTAGCGGAAGAAGTTCAGGGTGATGTGTACACGCTTTGAAACATGGTTATTCTTTGTACTTTAAGTTCATGCACATAGGTTATGCTAAGGTAGCAGCACAATCTAGAGGAAGAAGTTTAGTACGAGAGTCGATGCTTGCAAAATCGATAAGTAATATGTACACGCTTTGAAACATGGCTATTCTTT
This sequence comes from Anabrus simplex, assembly GCF_040414725.1. NCBI lineage: Eukaryota > Metazoa > Arthropoda > Insecta > Orthoptera > Tettigoniidae > Anabrus > Anabrus simplex. The sequence continues at coordinate 1,559,755,104 of NC_090265.1, forward strand.
GTACTTTAAGTTCATGTGTATAAGTTATACTAAGATAGCAGCACAATCTAGCGCAAGAAGTTTAGTACGATATTTGATGCATGCAAAATCGATAGGTGACGTGTACACGCTTTATAACATGGTTATTCTTCGTACTTTAAGTTCATGCGTATAGGTTAGGCTAAGATAGCAGCACAGTCTAACGTAAGAAGTTTAGTACGAGAGTCGATGAATGCGAAATCGATAGGTGATGTGTACACGCTTTGAAACATGGCTATTCTTTGTACTTTAAATTTATAGGTATAGGTTATGCTAAGATAGCAGCACAATCTAGCGGAAGAAGTTTAGTACGAGATTCGATGCATGCAAAATCGATAAGTAATGTGTACACGCTTTGAAACATGGCTATTCTTTGTACTTTAAGTTCATGCGTATAAGTTATGCTAAGATAGCAGCAGAATCTAGTGGATGAAGTTTAGTGCGATATTTGATGCATGTGAAATCGATAGGTAATGTGTACACGCTTTGAAACATGGCTATTCTTTGCACTGTAAGTTCATGTGTATAAAATTATGCTAAGATAGCAGCACAATCTAGCGGAAGAAGCTTAGTACGAGAGTCGATGCATGTAAAATCGATAGGTAATGTGTACACGCTTTGAAACATGGCTATTCTTTGTACTTTAAGGTCATGCGTATAGGTTATGCTAAGATAGCAGCACGATCTAGCGGAAGAAGTTTAGTACGAGAGTCGATGCATGTAAAATCCATAGGTAATGTGTACACGCTTTGAAACATGGCTATTCTTTGGACTTTAAGGTCATGTGTATAAGTTATGCTAAGATAGCAGCACAATCTAGCGGAAGAAGTTTAGTACGAGGGTCGATGCATGCAAAATCGATAGGTAATGTGTACACGCTTTGAAACATGGCTATTCTTTGTACTGTAAGTTCATGCGTATAAGTTATGCTAAGATAGCAGCACGATCTAGCGGAAGAAGATTAGTACGAGGGTCGATGCATGTAAAATCGATAGGTGATGTGTACACGCTTTGAAACATGGCTATTCATATTGCTGCTCTGTTCCCAAGATTTTTAAACATAGCTAATCCTAATGCTGCTCTTAACGACGTCGAGCTAAGGATTGATTACGTGACCGTGACGTCACAGCTACGTGCTCTTGTTTAGTAAACCAAGCCACGTGCTTCTTTGACAGCTGTCTTCTTGACGGACCCTAACCTCACATTGAAGGACAATAGAGCGTCGCTAACCGCACTGCTGCCATCTTTACGGCGGTAAACCTCAAGGCTGCCACCTTATGCATGTCATAGCGCGGAATTTAAAATCCAACAACAGAACGTCGCTAACCTCACTCTTGCCATCTTTACGGCGGTAAACCTCAAGGCTGCCACCTTATGCATGTTACAGCGCGGAATTTAAAATCCAACAACAGAACATTGCTAACCTCACTCTTGCCATCTTGAAAAGTTCAGTGTTCCAAACACTAGTTCGAAAAACGTAACTCATCGCACCTCGGGGATTTTATTAGGTAAGACGTAACCCCTAGGTTCCATTCCTTGTTCTGAACATAAAACCATTTACCAATAAAGATTAATTTTCTACACTTAACAAAGTACAAGCGTTCTTGCTGATAGCGATCGATGAGGTTGTAGTACCCCCTAACATGTTCTAAACACATGTTGTATTGAGTACAGTGTTCGATTCTAGTCTTGATCACTTATTTTGTGTTCTGAACACATCGATCAATGTTCTGATCACATGTTGTATCGAGTACAGTGTTCAATTCTAGTCATGATCACTTATTTTGTGTTCTGAACACATCAATCAATGTTCTGATCACATGTTGAAGTTAACAACATCGATTACAGTGTTCTATTCTAGTCTTGTTATGTTTCAATCTGATCAAGGGTATCCCATGACATATTCTAAACACATGATGTATTGAGTACAGTGTTCGATTCTAGTCTTGATCACTTATTTTGTTTTCTGAACGCATCAATCAATGTTCTGATCACATGTCGTATCTAGTACAGCGTTTGATTCTACTCTTCTTATGTTTCGAAAGTCTAAACATGCACAATAATGTTATCGCTGCACACGCTTGCCTTCGCGATGCAGGTTTAAACTTGTTCGATATAAAGCTATGCCTTGACATAAGAGGCGGAGGAGGTAGAGAAGGAGGAGGAGGAGGAGGAGGAGGAGGAGGAGGAGGAGGAGCATGATAAGGCCTTAACAGCCTATGTATAGTCGCCATTGTTTAAGGATGATAGCTGTCAAAAGAATTTTTCAAATTATCCACCACCACATTTCAGCTAAAGAGGGCAGCAGGGTGCTCTGTTGATTAAGCACATAGAATTTCAAATTGCCCTCCACCGCATGCATAACAGCAGCTGTTAAATCATTGGTCAGAAAAATTTTGTCCGTTTTGCTCTACGATGCACTGCTTTCGAGATATTTAACATTTTGCATTTAAACCCCAAATTTAATGAATCGAACTAGCACGACACGTTAGCCTCTAAGCTAAGAGCAGCAGCCATCTTGCGCAAGCACCCTTAAAGCGTCTCATAAGGAGTTGTGTATAGCCGCCATCTTGTGTCCGCCATCTTGCGCAAGCATCCTTAGGGCGTCTCTAGTCATCTTGTGCAAGGACCCTTAAGCCACCTCATAAGAGCAACCGCCATCTTGCGCAAGCATCTCTAGGGCGTCTCATAAGGAGCCATGTATAACCGCCATCTTGCGCAAGCATCCCAAGGGAGTCTATGTATAGCGGTTATCTTGCATAAGCACCTTTAAGGAGTCATGTATAGCCACCATCTTGTGCAATTAGCGTCGAGAGATAGCTGATGTAGAATTTTTCTTTTTAAATTATCCGCCACCATATTTCAAAAGGAGCCATGTATAACCGCCATCTTGCGCAAGCAACCCAAGGGAGTCTATGTATAGCGGCCATCTTGCATAAGCACCTTTAAGGAGTCATGTATAGCCACCATCTTGTGCAATTAGCGCCGAGAGATGGCTGCTGTAGAATTTTTCTTTTTAAATTATCCGCCACCATATTTCAACTAAAGAGTGTAGCACTGAGGTTTGCGATGTAAGATGGCGGATGACAGCTGACAAAAAAGCGCGTGAGTTTGTTTACTAAACAAGAGCACGTGGAATTTGCCGCCACCACATAGATGGCAGCACGGTGCTCTCTTGATTAAAGATGGCGGATGACAGCTAACAGAACTTTTCAAATTGCCCGCTACTACAGAGAGCAGCACGGTGCTCTGTAGATTAAAGATGGCGGATGACAGGTGATGAAATTACCCGCATGATAGCAGCACAGTGCTCTATTGATTAAAGATGGTGGATGACAGCTGTCAAAAAAAGCACGTGGCTTTGTTTACTAAACAAGAGCACATAGATTTTTTTCAAATTGCCGCCACCACATTTCAAAGGTATCTAGCTAAAGAGCGCAGCACAGAGGTTTGTGATGCAAGATGGCGGATGACAGCTGTCAGAAAAAAGCACGTGAGTTTGTTTCCAAACAAGAGCATGTAGAATTTTTCAAATTGCCGCCACCACGTAGAGGGCAGCACGGTGCTCTCATGATTAAAGATGGCTGCTGTCACGCGGAATTGCCTGCCACCACAGGTATCTAGCTAAAGAGGGCAGCATGGTGCTCAAAGATGGCTGCTATCAAAAAGCATTTTTCAAATTATCCGCCACCACATTTCAAAGGTAAGTAGCTAAAGAGGGCAGCACTGTGCTCTATAGATTAAAGATGGTGGATGACAGCTGTCAAAAAAGCATGTGGATTTGTTTATCTCACGCTAGTGAGGTTAAGTTGGTAGCACTAAGGTTTAGGCCCGTCAAGATGGCAGCACTGCGGATGACAGCTGTGACGAATTTACATCTACTACGATAAAGAGGGCAGCACTGTGCTCTATAGATTAAAGATGGCGGATGTCAGCTGTCAAGAAAGCATATGGCTTTGTTTCCAAACAAGAGCACGTGGAATTTGCCGCCACCACATTTCAAAGGTAAGTAGCTAAAGAGGGCAGCACGGTGCTCTCTGGATTAAAGATGGCGGATGGCAGCTGTCAAAAAAAGCGCATGGGTTTGTTTCCAAACAAGAGAATGTAGAATTTTTCAAATTGCCGCCACCACATAGAGGGCAGCACGGTGCTCTCTTGATTAAAGATGGCTGCTGTCACGTGAAATTGTCTGCCACCACAGGTATCTAGCTAAAGAGGGCAGCACGGTGTACAAAGATGGCTGCTGTCAAAAAGCATTTTTCAAATTATCCGCCACCACATTTCAAAGGTAAGTAGCTAAAGAGGGCAGCACTGATCTCTATAGATTAAAGATGGCGGATGACAGCTGTCAAAAAACACGTGGCTTTGTTTACCTCACGCTAGTTAGGTTAAGTTGGTAGCACTAAGGTTTAGACCCGTCAAGATGGCAGCACTGCGGATGACAGGTGACGAATTTTGCAGCTACTGCGATAAAGAGGGCAGCACAGTGTTTTGTGGTTTAAAGATGGCGGATGACAGCTGTCAAAAAGCACGTGGCTTTGTTTACCTCATGCTAGTTAGGTTAAGTTGGTACCACTAAGGTTTAGACCCGTCAAGATGGCAGTACTGAGGTTTGCGATGCGTTGTTGTCTGTCAAAAAGCACGTGGCTGTCAAAAAACACGTGGCTTTGTTTACCTCATGCTAGTTAGGTTAAGTTGGCACTACTGGGGTTTAGGCCCGTCAAGATGGTAGTACTGAGGTTTGCGATGCGTTGTTGTCGATGACAGCTGTCAAAAAGCACGTGGCTTTGTTTACAGATCTGTCAAAAAGCACGTGGCTGTCAAAAAGCACGTGGCTTTGTTTACCTCGCGCTTGTGAGGTTAAGTTGGCACTACTGAGGTTTAGGCCCGTCAAGATGGCAGTACTGAGGTTAGCGGTGCGTTGTTGTCTGTCAAAAAGCACGTGGCTTTGTTTATCTCGCGCTAGTTAGGTTAAGTTGGCAGCACTGGAAGAGGCCTCTGGCTGAGGTGGAGGAGGCCACTGGGAGGCCACTGGCTGAGGAGGAGGAGGAGGTGGCCACTGGGAGGCCACTGGCTGAGGAGGAGGAGGAGGCCACTGGCTGAGGAGGAGGCCTCTTCCGAGAGCCGGAGGAGGAGGAGGCCGCCGAACCATCCAATTATACTACTTACACATAGTTTTGAAGGACCCTGAAGAACATAAGGACTTGTAAGGTACTTTTTTTATGACAGTTTCTGGACTCCCATTTTTTCGCCTTTAGAAACGCGGCGAAATACTGGAGCCAGAGAAAAAAAAACGAATACTAATCGCGTTTATAAGAAGTGGTTGACTGCATTTACGGTTTTTATATTATATATATTGGCTGTATTTGCAATTATACTGGGTGTTACAATGAGGTACGGCCAAACTTTCAAGACACATTCTTCACACAAAGAATCACGCGGTCAGGTAGTAATTTCTTAAATATATATATATATATTATAGTTATTGTGGATGAAACCACAAATATTTCTAAAAATCTCACTTGTGTGTAGTGTTTAGGTACGTTGACTTAAAAGGAGAAATCCAACAGACTAATGGAACATTCGATTGACATGAGTGATGACCGTACAACCGAGCAGATTTTACAGATAGTGTTTCAGCATTTAGAAGTCCGACTCGTTGGCTGAATGGTCAGCGTACTGGCCTTCGGTTCAGAGGGTCCCGGGTTCGATTCCCGGCCAGGTCGGGGATTTTAACCTTCATTGGTTAATTCCAATGGCCCGGGGGCTGTTTGTGCTGTCCCCAACATCCCTGCAACTCACACACCACACATAACACTATCCTCCACCACAATAACACGCAGTTACCTACACATGGCAGAGTCCGCCCACCCTCCCTCATCGGAGGGTCTGTACTCAACTAGAAATAGCCACACGAAATTATTAGCATTTAGAAGAACTGTTCACTTGCGTACTTCTGGATGCCCTCAGCAAAAAATATTATTTGTGGGGACAGGTGAGGGGCCGTCTTGCTGGGTTTTTCGTGAAAACGTCGCACATGCATGTTTGACCTGGGTAATAGTTATTATGACACAGTTGAATCCTATTCGAATTCTTGTTCCCAGTGTTACCAAGCACCTTAATATATCATAATTACAATTTGGCAATTTTCGAAATTTCGTTCACTACGTAACTTCCGCCCTTGTTGCTCTGTCACAATGGTATCGTTATCCTGTCCCATCGTCGCCGTAAGATCTATCTGTGTCGGTGCGACGTAAAGCGAAAAAAAAAAAATGATACAGAAAAAGGCATGTGGTGACGTGTGACAGTTTTGTATGTGGTGAAAATAAAGAAGTTTAAAGAGTCCCTTTGTCGTTTACGTTGTGAGTTTCATGTTTTGTGGAGTAACATTACATATTATATATATTCATCAAGAGGATCTTCCTTCCATTGTTTCCATCTATTAGTATCAGCAGTACTATTAACAAAAAGAAATAGCGCATTATTTTATAACAGATTTTGTGTTGTATATAACTTAGTACTATAACCCTTTTTCTTTTCAAGAGGTCTAACGTCATATCGACTAGACTGGTTTTCGACGACGATAGAATAGGAAAGGGTCCCAGTATTTTCCAGGTGTGAAAACGGTAAACTACAGAAAGCCATGTCTAGGACAGCCGATGGTGGGCTTCGTATCCACTGTTGCGTGTCCGTTAAGACCCGCAATTCAGATATACCTCTTGTTGTTCCCAACAATTAATCACTAAACTCCTTTTGTCTGCCCATCTGTATCTAATACATACGCTAAGGTTTTCTTGCTTAATTGCAATAAAGGAGAACACAGCAAAACTATCCCTGTTACAAAACATGGAGGTCGCTGCAGAAATGGAGTACAGATTCGACAACTTCCGTTACTAATATAAGTGTGAGGAGAGTGTGTTCTATTCTATGGCTGGCCCCCTTAACCCCCAGGAATTATTCGTTTCTGCTGCAGCCTGAGTGAAGCTCAGGACCATGTTTTCTCCAGGAGTACAAGTCTTCAAATGTCTCTACTTCCTGAGAGGGAATCGAAACAACGTATTTCTGTGTATATGATGTAAACATCCAACACGTCGTTAAGGACAGTCGTCAACTCCTTACTGCCTAACAACATTAAACAACACGTCGGCGTTAAGGACAGTCGTCAACTCCTTAGGTGCCTAACAACATTAAACATCTTCATTTTGGACTAGGATTAAGAATGATTCCGAAGGACTCAAAATGAAGATAAAATTCATCGAAACTGTGTATAGTACTACAGACTTTTCAGGGAATCGAACCTTGGTCATCCGAACGGAACACTTCCCCACCCTGATACACCTATCGTCTGAGGTAGGCACTTTTTTTTCAATTTGTTTTACGTCGCACCGACACTTAAGGCGACGATAGGACAGGAGAGGGCTAGGAGTAGGAAGGACGGACCATGGCCTTAATTGCTCGGTGAGGTAGATACGCCAGAGGGACGCGAACTACTGACGGAGATTTCTTCAAAACAAAGAATCGAGTTATGTTTCTCGTCGGGTCAAGAACTACGGATAGTGGCCTGCCCCTACGTGACAGAAGTACCGGAAGTATGCACGTCTCCACAATGCAACGCTTCGTCATGACTCATTGTCAGCTATAGTGTGTCCCGAAAAGGACTGCCATTGTACTCACTCCATACCGGGTAGAGGTAATCACATCCATATATAGAACACAACTAGCCTACCTCTCTGCGAGCGGTATGAGCAGATGATATAGTGGTGTATGACACTCGGGAGTTAATTGTGCCACTCTATCACGAAACATTAATAATGTTGTAGTCCTCAACAAATTTTTTTTCACATAATCTAAGAAAAAAAGTTCGGCTCCTTGGCAGAGTGCTCAGCGTAGAGGCTTCGAGTTGAGAGACCCTCGGATTCGATTCCCAGCTGAGCCGGAGATGTTAAATGCGTATTACTCCTCTAGCTCGAACATTGAATTCGTCTTTATACACATCCCTTCATATACACGCAACACACCGCACTACCATCACCACAGAAACATGCAATAATGAATGCATCCCTCCAATAGGGTTGTGCCGGGAAGGGCATCGGTCTGTATAAGTGGGACAAAACAACACGAAGTACCTACTCCAAGACAATGGGAGAAAGAAGAGAAAAACTAAGAAAAAAATCTTATTCGAACTTATTTTGTCACGCAAGGCTGAATAGTCGGCGTAATAGCCTTCGGTCCAGAGCGTCACGGGTTAACGTCCCTTCTAGAACTGAGTGACGGATTTTTGCACCGGACGGGAGTTCTTTTACGGGTGAGTAAACTAAGATTCTATTGTTCTGAACACAAGGGCCGAGCGCCTAATAAACTGTGTAAATGATCTTCATGATAACCAGGGTCAGGTTTTTGATGATGATGATGATGATAATGCTTGTTGTTTAAAGGGGCCTAACATCTAGGTCATCTGCCCCTAATAGTGCGAAATGAGACGAAATGAAATTACAAGTCCAAAATCCTCCACTGACCATAATTCAAAACCTGAGGACGAAGAATGAATGGATGGATATGAATTTAAAACAATCAGTGGAACTGACCCACAGTGCCTCACATGCACAGAAGCTGGCGTAAAATAATAGTATTACTGACCAAGGGCCTGCTTCTATAGCACGATACTGAATCGATGATGCTTGCAGTCGAAAAGGGTCCAATATCCAAGTCATCGGCCTCTCATAACGGTACTTATCTCTAGAAAAGTAGAACCATGGCATTTGTCATGTTGCGGTACTAATCGAAAGTAGCGTAAACTCGCGGCATTCCACACAGTATGGTACTACTCACACGTAATGAAATTCGCACATGTAACACAGACCTATGGTGTTTCGCACACTGCGGCGCTATTTATAGGTAACGCACTTAAGCATACTAACCACAGGGACTCGCGCTATCCCGTGGTGTTCATCACATAGTAGGTACTAATCATAGGCAAGCCAGAACCATGGTGTTGCTAATATAGGGGTACGAACCACAGGTACTGTAAAATGCACCCTGAGCCACACACTGTCGCTACTAATCACAAACCTATTGTGTACGTAACATAGTGGTACTACGCGCAAGTAAAAGCAACCCATGATGTTCCCTACGTGATGGTACTAATTACAATTAGTCTTATGGTTCTAATTTGATCATCACTTGGTCGTCCCTTTTAGCCGCCACTTACGACAGGCAGGGGATACCGTGGGTGTATTCTTCGTCTGCGTCCCCCACCCACAGGGGGATTGCGTGTTTGGTCTGCGAGAGGTATTTTATTGCTCTCAAGTCCGCCGGCAAACCGGTTAAGGCCCCCCTATCCGCCACCCGGGATGGGCCACGTGGGGGGAGTATCACCTCTCCCCATGCTACGCCAGCGTAGTAGGTTCGTGGGGCCAGGATTTTAAGGACCTGAAAATGTTTTTAAAATGATCTATAAAATGATTGCAAATAACCAGTAAAATGAGCCGAAAACTTTTAAACTCTATATAAAAATGAAAGTCTTTGTCTTGAATGGACTCAAAACCTACTGGACCGATTTAGCTGAAAATTTAACAATTTGTTCTTATTACTCCTGGGATGTTTTAGGAAGTAGTTTGAACGATATCCTATAGATAGATATATATATTTTTTAATGATGAGTAATTTTATGTAATTAATTTAACTGCAAAGCCGCACGAAAATTGGATCGACCTTGATGGACAGACTGTCGCTAGGCGACTGTATCATGATAGTCCCGTAAGGAAATTTGTATATAGGATGGGAACACGCTGCCATACTTTGTAGGGAACCTCTCCACATCTTCTCCTAAACCACTGGCGAATTTCAATCAAACTTGGTACTCTTGTGACTTACTAACTCGGGACAAACACTGTGGGCTTAAGCCATCCGTAACACCCCTAGTGGTATATAAATATTTAATGAAATTTGACAATAAATTTACTAATCGAGTTGATATAGCCTATACTTATGTTGCTGATATAATTTTAACACAAAAGAAATGCAAACAATAATAGTTATTGGCTTTGCGTCCCGCTAACTAATTTTACGGTTTTCGGAGACGCCTAGGGGCCGGAATTTAGTCCCGCAGGAGTACTTTTACGTGCCAGTAAATCTACCGACATAAGTCTGACGTATTTGAGCACCTTCAAATACCACCGGACTGAGCCAGGATCGAACCTGCCAAGTTGGGTTTAGAAGGCCAGAGCCTCAACCGTCTGAGCCACTCAGCCCGGCCAAATGCAGACAGTCCGAGTCATTCTATACTACAGTAACACATTTAATGGATCCTAATCTAATTTCATATTTTGATGAAGATGCACATAAATAATAATGGTTACCATTTCAGCCCACTGTTTAATACTGCAAATTCAGTTTTTTTTCTTTCAAGAATTTATTTTCTGTTATGTGATCCGTTAACTCGGAAACCTCTGAAAAACAAAACCAAACCATAAGACGCTGTACTCAATATTTAATCTGACATTACTATATTATGTTTTTATTTGCACATGACAAGATGGGATTTTAATTCCATGTTTTTTACCATCCAATTTTTAAATGTTGCATTATAATGATCATAGTTTTGAATTCTTAATGGGGGCCCCCCTATATTATCAGGTCTTATTGTATACTGAATTTTAATCCACTAGCTGAGGAAGAGAATGCATAAATATTCTCGAAACATGTACTAGATGTCGATGCTTGTTGTTTAAAGGGGCCTAACATCGAAGGTCATCGGCCCATACTAGATGTTACGGTGAAAGGTAAATAATAAATAGTATTGACTAGGCGGACCATCTTCCAACATATTTGCAAAACAAACAAAAAACGAACATTTTACCAGTAGGTTATCGAATCCATTATCGGATTAGAGCATACATGAAAACCGTGCACTTAAAACGTGATATACTATCTTACCTCATTTTGTATTAGCAGATGACGGTGACCATTCGCAGATTCTCCTAGGTAAAAGAAAGACGGTTGTCGGCCAGCACGTTCTTGTAGGCTTAATTTGAGAGGCTCCTTTTAACGTCTACAGATGCGATGGGAGCATACTTAAAGTGCACTACGTCACTAGATGTAAGTTTTTAATTCCAGTGATGCTAAAACCTTCACCCGTCAACACACGAGAGATGGAGCACAAAACATTAAAGGCCGAATTCTTGTCAAGAACACGTTTCAGTTTGTCTGACAATGACATACCAGAATCACCATGAACGCATGTTAACTGGTCTGCGACTGTTCTCCGACTAAACTGGTCACTATTTCAAGAACCACGGTCTCTCCTGAAGACGTGTGATAGTTGTCAAGGAACCGAAATTCACCTTGATGTCAGCTAGTTTTCCCTTGATCTGCGTATCTGAAAGCAATTCTTGGTCAATCTGCATGGCTTTGGCGTCTTATTCTTCGAGAGAATCTACTACATGTCTCACTGGGCGATAGTTGTCATTGTAGTAAACACAGACATCGATGCACGTTTCCCACCGTGTGGTGCAAGGCTGCGGTAGTAATGGAATGTCGGGTGCTTGGGATTTAAAAAGTTCTCTGCGTGATGGAACCTTAAGAAATACCTTCTTGGTCTGCGACACAAGCTTGTTAACTTCAGGGAAATTTGATCTGACTTCTTCAGCACCTCTGTGGAATGCATGAGCTAGGCAGGTTTCGTGCACCATTCTTGAGTAAAATGCTTTGATAGCGTAAGCAAGTTTAACTAAGTAAGGTGCTACATCAATCACAAAGAACAAAGCATCGTAATGTCTTACACCCTCAGTCCACAGTAGTGCCATCGATTCATCAAAACGGCGGCATATTGCTGAATAGTTCCCAGAGTGCAAAACCTCGGTCGTGAGCAAAAATATTTTCATAATGTAACAGCCCTCAACGTCTCTGGATTCATCGATAGAGAGGAATATTTTTTTCCCACAGACTTGTGATCTTATTTTGCTCATAGTGCTCTCAGAGTAGTGGGATACATAGTTCTTTCTCAAAATAGACTGGTCCGGAATTGAACGACCCGTGTACTTTTCTAAGAACTTTCTGAATTTAATACTGATCACTTTCCAGATGGGAATGTTCGCAGAAACCAAAGCTTCACACAAGTCTTTGAAAAACACGGAGGGGTGACGTCACGGGAGGATGTTTTCTGTATGAGTAACAGTTGAGAAACTCTTCGTCTGCTAATATTTTGGATTCCACGTATATGCTTCTCTCGACCAATAATGTTGATGTGCATTTTAAATATGCACACTGCAAACAAAAACGGAATCGATAACGAAAGTTAACGCCGCACACGTATGGTTACAATGAGACACGCAACCAGACTGGCATTACTTGGCCACGTGTAATTTGTCCAGCTACCATTAACATCCCTCTCGGATTAGTTACACTGAAGGAATACGGACGTTTCCAAGAAGTAAGGGGTGAATGAAGTTTTTTTAGTCCACAGACTGACAAGGCGTTGTAAAGATTCTCGAGTCTCCGTGTTCATCCTAGTTGCGATAATACCAAATACCACACGCGTAAACGCTTCAAAATCCTGGAACATGTAAGAAAATGACTCAATGTATAAAGTTGTCTAATAAATCTCATAAAATAAAGATATAATGACTGCTAATATTTTGGATTCCACGTAGGATGCTTCTCTCGACCAATATGGTAATGAACTTCCGAAATTATTTGTTTGAAATGAGCAACCTACTTGGCATTCATTTCGACATTTTAAATATGCACACTGTAAACAAAACCGGAATCGATAACGAAAGTTAACGCCGCACACGTATGGTTACAATGTGCGGGAACCTCTGAAGAACAAAACAAAAACAAAAAACGAAAATTTTAGCATTAGGTAATCGAATGCATTATCGGATTAGAGCATAAATGAAAACTGTGCACTTAAAACGTGATATCTATCTTACCTCATTCTGAAAAAAAGGGCAAAAAAAGACCCAAAAAAAAGACAAAAATGATCTAACAAATTAACATTTCTACAATGTGGGAACTATGCTAAGGATCTATATACAAGTTAGCAATGTCTACTGTGAACCAATTAAAAGGTGACATATCATCAAAATCCTAGCTCTGATAACAGAGATTCTAACACGCCGATCTCTTGAGTTTAGAGGCATGAGACAAATCAGTCATGTCACATAGCCAGCCAAAGAAAGAAAGAAAGAAAGAAAGAAAGAAAGAAAGAAAGAAAGAAAGAAAGAAAGAAAGAAACTCGGACGCTCAATAAGCGACATAATTGAAAGGCACGTACGTGGACTAGTTGTACACTAGGCTATCTATTATATTATTTGATTACAGAGAAACTGTACCTAAAACGCTGTGCAAACTATAATTTCCTACATTTTATGTTTCATGCGTTTTTACCGTACGAGGAATAATGACGGAGATACGATAATTTAATTTTTCAGAAACTTCCAAATATCTCTGAGGAGAGGAATAACACTAACTGTGAGACGGCAGCCTGTCAGTTCATGCATCAATAATTCACCCGATAAAATTATATTATCTTCTGATTTAATATTCTATGCTTTACGACAAGGAACTATGACGTCATTCCAGGGTCGATAATTAACCTTCTTAATAATTCGCTCTGGTCCCAAGGATTTCTGCGCAGATATGTAATACCAAAGTGTCCTGTTCTCCCGAGCATGAAGGTAAGTTTCCTCAACTGGAACTCTGACGACACTGAAGCCAGAACGTTAACTCTAAACACACTGGCTTTCTGAGCCAAGGTTCTCGGGTTCGATTCCAGCTCAGTCTGGTGGTACATGAAAGTGCTCAAATACGTTTACCTCCAGGCGGTAGATTTGCCAGACGTAAAAAGACAACTGCGGGATAAAATTCTGATACCTCGGCGTCTCCAGAAACCGTTAGAGCAGTTATAGTGGGTCTGGCAATTAGAGAGACCATTCCTGCTTGGCAGTTTACGTTTTATATTAGCATATGGCTTTTAGTGCTGGGGGTGTACTCGGCAGTTCTGTAGCTGCTTTTCCCGGTACACTCCATGGAGATGAGCTGCATGTACCGCTGTGCCAGGGTGTTGTCTGTGGGTGTAAGCTTAAGGTCTTTTCATGTTAAGAAAACATATTGCTCTTATGACAACAAGGTTGCCATATAGAACAGTTCTGTTCAACAGCATCACGGGAACATGGCGACACATATATTGCTGAAACTCAGTATTTAATTTCAAGATAAAAGGAGGAAGAAACTAAGATGAAAATTATTTTAGGAACTCCAAGGGAATTGGAGGTTTCGAGGAGGTTCATTTTAATTTTCACAGCAATACGGGAAAACGGTGAAACGTGCATTTGTGAAACTCAACATTCAAGTTCAAGATAAAAAGGGGGAAGACACACTAAGCTGCAAATTATGTTTATTAACTCAAGGGGACGAGGGATTTAGTGGAGGGCTCATTTTGGTTTCCACAGCAATACAGGAAAACGGTCGCAAAAATAAAATGCGCTAAATAACAAAACTAAGCACAAATAAAAATCATAGCGAATTTCTGCATTAGTAAAGTTTTATTTCTAGTGGCTTTACGTCGCTCCGACAGACAGATCTTATGGCGACGATGGGATAGGAAAGGGCTAGGAGTTAGAAGAATCGGCCGTGGCCTTAATTAAGGTACAGCTCCAGCATTTGCCTGGTGTGAAAATAGAAAATCACGGTAAACCATCTTCAGGGCTGCCGACAGTGGGATTCAAACCCACTATCTCTCGGATGCAAGCTCACAGCAGCGCTCCCCTAACCGCACGGCCAACTCGCCCGGTAGTAACACAAGTTATGCCGTGATGTATCACTGCACACCACAGCATCGAAATATTCAGTAACAACTGCTGTACAGTACAAGAATATTTGAACACACACAAATAAATAGATGACTTCTCTTCAACAGTGATGATCTGCCGGCGATTCACAGCGTGACAGATTACGCGTAACATGTTCCAGAGCAACTCGGAAGGAAAAAGAAAGAAGGCAACAAGGCTATGTCTGTTTCCTCCCTGCGGATGTATTAGTGAAATAGAGAATATTAAGTAGTTATTTTAATAACTCACGAGCAAAAAAATGCCTCATCTTTTTTTTTTATCTTCCATAATATAATATAAAGTACATTATAATATTCCTTAATCACGAATAATTATGGGTGTCAAAGACGGGGTGTGTTCACTCCTTGTAGATTCATAACAGTAATACTGTTTTCTTAACATGGAATGACCTGTAGGGATCGGAGGGAAGCGGCCGTGATCTTGAGAAAGTTACCATCCTGTCACTTACTTGGAGTTTATATGAGAAACCCATAAAACCATTTCGAGGATGGCCGATAAGGCCAATTCCTGTATTCTGATATTTGTAGTGCAAGTCTCCGGCGCAGTTTCGAGAGAAAGCTTCCTTTACATTTTCGATCTTTCAGCATTTAAGCACAGTTTTAATTTCTGTTAGCGCGTAGGAGGAAAAAGGATCTGTCAAGTAGTTTTAACTACATTTATATTCAGGGGCGTAGCCAGGGGGGGGGTTACTGGGGGTTAGAACCCCCCCCATTGCCCCCCATTGAACTTTCACAAAAATAAAATAAATAGAAACTGACAGTAAACAATAAACTTCTTTTATGTGATCAAGATAAACTCCCTGCAATCTACTGCTTGTTGAGAGTGTTTGCCACCCTACCTGTCACCACTGCAGCCAGTGAGAGATCATTTTCAACATTAAGACGCCTTAAAACCTACCTCAGAAATACAAGTGAAAGTCGACTCAACGGGTTGGCTCCCTTGAACATTCACAGAGACACAGTTGTAAAACCAACAGATGTGTTAGATTTATTTTCTAGGAAGCCTCGATAATTAGATTTTAGACTGTAAACTGAACATACCGTTTGAGATAAAACTGCTGACCTCGATCATATTGTTCTTGTTTTGTATTTTAAAGTAAGAATCTTGTAGTGTATTGCAATCTGAATATCACATACAGTAATTCACTCTTGTATCAGTATCCTTATGACAGTCATGCATGCGCGTACCAGACACGCACAAGCACAAGCACTTTCATTATGTTATATCTTAATTTTGTAACTGTAACCCCCCCCCCCCCCCATTGGCCGATCCTGGCTACGCTACTGTTTATATTGTTTCAATTAACTTGTTGTAATACGTTTACGCCTACGCGCAGTTATATTGTGCTTGCTTTACTGTTGTGCAATCCTTGTGTAATTTTTTCAACAGTTCAGCATTTAACGGCAGTATTCATTTATGCTGGCGCGCAGTAAGATACGGGCCAATGACCTAGATGTTAGAGCCCATTAAACAACAAGCAAGCAGTATAATATTAATAATGAAAATGAAAACCTACAACCTGTTTTCCAGTCTGTGACCGGGTCAGGGATGTAATGAATGAAGCAGATATAGGCTATTAGTACGATGGTCGCCACTCCCAAAGTGATTTATTAATGACTGATAGATGCTATGAAATGAGAACGGAGAGTGTTGCTGGAATGAAAGATGACAGGGAAAACCGGAGTACCTGGAGAAAAACCTGTCCCGCCTCCACTTTGTCCAGCACAAATCTCACATGGAGTGACCGGGATTTGAACCACGGTATGCAGCGGTAAGAGGCCGACGCGCTGCCGTCTGAGCCACGGAGGCTCCTTCAATAATAATAATAATAATAATAATAATAATAATAATAATAATAATAATAATAATAATAATAATAATAATAATAATAATAATAATAGCCTTCAGACTATGTCATGACACCTACAAGTCTAAGTCCATCTCAATTCAAGCCAAATTAAAACATTACTGCACAATGGTCAGAATGGAGTGCCTTCATGGAGTAGAAATACCGACAAGGGTGGCAGGCTCAGACCTCGAAAAACGAGAAAGAAAGTTTATTCGAAAAATCTTTAATCCAAAGAAGACGTAAAATGAACAACACACTTTCCGACTGAGATCGAAACAAGAACTATATAAAAAGAATCGAAAAAATTACGAGGATGAGGAAAACAAGACTGACCTTTTATGGACACATTAAAATGATGAATCGAGAGATGTTGGCCAAAAAAGATACTCCTACAATTAAAGTGGATAAAACAGTCTGACTGGCTTACGTAAATACACAAAGACCTAGCAGAAGTGCGTGTCAAGGAGGGAAAGATACAGGACAATAACAATCAGGAAGACGGTTGCGGGAGTGAGAGATGCACCCGAGAAAGCCAATAAAAACCACGGAACATCTCGGCGGAAGAACGAGAAAGGAGAAGCCGAAGACTTGAGGATCTTTGGCAAGAGAGTAAAGAGAAGCGCATTAGTCTGCGTGACAGAAGGGCAGGTAGATTGCGTAAACGTGGCCCACGGTTGGCCGTATCGATGAATAATAATATAATATAGTTTCAGTTAACCTGTTATTCCTATTTTCCCAACTTCGCAGGTTCGATTCTGGCTCAGTCCGGTGGTATTTGAAGGTGGTCAAATATGTCCGCCTCGTGTCGGTAGATTTACTGGCATGTAAAAACCTCCTGCGGAACCGTAAAAGTAGTTAATGGGACGTGAAGCCAATAACATTTATTATTATTAGTATTATTATTATTATTATTATTATTATTATTATTATTATTATTATTATTGTTTTATAATAATGATTCGCCTACGTATAACTGAAGTGTAGTTATTTTATTAGTTAGAACCTTGCCTGTTTGGTTGCCGTATAATCCTTGTATAGTACCTGGTATATAGCATTTGTTTCCTCCTATATTATTTTTATATTTTTGTAATATTTCATAACATATATACATATTAGGAGAATATAATGACAACCCAATGGATTATTTATTCCATTACAAGTTCAGTGCCGAAATTCATTGAGAGTACAGCATAAAGAATACGAGAAGAATTTTTAGTAAAAATATCTGAGGCCCAATGAACTACGGTGTGTGACGTTGAACAAATTAGTACTATTATTATTTATTTATAATCCCGAGTTACAACGTTAATGTCTCACTAACACACTGGAGGTTTTCGGCGACGCAAAAGGGCTCGGACAGCGAAGTAGCAATTTGCTTTACGTCGCACCGACACAGATAGGTCTTATGGCGACGATGGGATAAGAAAGGCCTAGGAGTACGAAGGAAGCGGCCATGGCCTTGATTAAGGTACAGCAAAGAAGTGGCCGTGCCCTTAATTATGGGGCAGTCCCAGCATGTACCTAGTGTGAAAATGGGGAAACAAATCTGTTTCAGCCATAGTTAAAAGTACATTCAGTATCTATTAGCTTGACCATGATTACATTTTAGTTTTTCTTACGAAGTCCAATTTAACCTGGAAGGCTTGATCTCTAAAAGACAATACAATTATTTCTGTTAGATGCGTCAAGATATTGTTTTGGATAGCAGACCTGTACTGTTTCAACTTCACTAAGCATAACAACTTGAGAGCCATGAAGGGCGGGGGGACTATGAAGGCCATAAATAATGTCAGACCACAATACATTAGATACATTGTCAACCAGCTCAATGTTAATACCACATACAAACTTTTACAGGACTTTGGACATAACATGAATGCTATTCATGTCTGAACTTTTAGTGTAGTTATTGTATCATTGTTTTTATCTGGTATTTTGTTAGGGCATAATAGTTTTAAATAAGGTCTTTTTACATGCATGTGATTTTAATCTATAAGCTGAAAAGATAATTTTTCAATTCTCGAAGCATGTACTTAAATTTATGTAATGGTTTAGTATATATACTAGATTTTGAATTGTAGTGACAAGGCGGACCTTGACATAATCAATGAAAGTAAAAGTACATTTGACAGAAAGTAAGTTTGTAAATGTAGGAGTGTTTAAAAAGTACCATATGATTGATAAGAAGGGCATAAGGGAATATTTAGAAAGTAAATTATCATCGGCAGAAACTGGTAAATAAAAATGTAAACAGCCTATGGGATGGGTTTAAAGCAGTTATTGAGAAGTGTGAAAATACATACAGCGAGTCAAAGTGAAACTCATACACCGCTGTAACTAGTATGTGTTTATGAACAGAACTGTGGACAATTTATACTCGCATTTTATGTGCGGAACAACAAAGGTATGTATCCCGTAACTTAGCAATATATAACAGATTCTTTGTCTATATGTTGCTGCGGCACATAAAAATGAAACTCAAACAGTCCTACATGGGAATATAAGAGGGCAGTACAAATGCTGTATATACTGTATGTGTTTCGACAACACGTCCAGTTTGCTGTGGACGGTTGTAAAGTACAGACAAGTTCCGGTGCTATCATGGGGCGTCAAAAAGGACAATCTTCGAAACAAGAAAGAGAAATGATTTTTCACCATACGAGAGGAAAATAACTCTGAGAAATTGGTAAACTTATAAACAGGAGTCATGCAACTGTACAGTGAGTTATAAATAGATATAAAAGTACACGCAGTATTGAAAATAAAGGCAAAGTGACTGAGAGAAAAATGTTCAACTTCAGGGAAGAACGTTGGATAGTAAGGCAAGTGAAGAAAAATCCAGCGATTAGTGCTCCGAAACTGGCTTGATGGTTGAGGAACATAACATGAGAGCACATCCAGAAACTATTTTACTTATCCTAAGGAAAAGTAACAGGCATGGACGAATAGCTAGGAAGAAAACATTTGTTAACAAGATTCATAGGAAGAAAAGGTTGAGCTTCGTTAAGGAGTATATAGAAAAAGATTCTGACTTCTGGAAGACCATTGCTTTTGCATAAGAAAGCAAATACAATCTATTCGGTTCAGATGAAAAGGTTAATCAATCAATCAATACTGATCTGGATTTAGGGCAGGCGCCCAGATGGCAGATTCCTCTGTTTTCCTAGCCTTTTCTAAAATTGGAAATATATTGAACATCTCCCTTGGTAAGTTATTCCAAACCCAAACTCCCCTTCCTATAAATGAATATTTGCCCCAATTTGTCCTCTTGAATTCCAACTTTATCTTCATATTGTAATCTTCCCTACTTTCAAAGACGCCACTCAAACTTTTTCGTCTACTAATGTCATTCCATGCCATCTCTCCGCTGACGGCTCGAAACATACCACTCAGTCAAGCAGCTCGTCTTCTTTCTCCCAATTCTTCCCAGCCCAAACTTTGCAGCATTTTTGTCACGCTACTCTTTTGTCGGAAATTACCCAGAACAAATCCTTTCTTGAATCAAATAATCCTGGTGAGGGTCCCGTACACTGGAATCATACTCTAGTTGGGGTCTTACCCGAGACTTAGATGCCCTCTCCCTTACTACAACACTAACCATGAACAGAGATCTGCACCTTTTATTTAATTCAAAACACCCCTTAGTTCTTTAAATGGTGTCCATGGTGAAACTGGAGAAAAAGTTAAATGGAATATCAGTGCGGTGTTGGACTCAGACCCAGGACTGAAGAAGATTCAATCCATAAGCAACTACATATAAGAATGTTCCGAGCAGTCAGCGCCAGGGTTCAAGTATTGCCTAGCTACGTCCGTTGACGCAGAACAATCATTTTCAGCGTATAAATTAATTCTGCCCGACAACAGAAAGTCATTGATCCCTGAAACATTGAAAAAACTGTAGATAACCCACTGCAATGCATCATTTTTCAAAGGAATGAAACAATTTAACACTATGTTGAAATTAAATAATGCGTTTGGTAAGTGTATTTTGTTTTATTTTTAGTGCATGTTTTCGACATATTTTCAACATTTTTAGTGCACATGTGCATATTTTTGGAGTTTTTAGTGCATATGGATCCGGGCCCTAGCCATGAAGAAGCTTCTTAACTGAACAAAATGATCATTTTCATGAAGTACAGGCAAAATGTAAATTTATATACAGAAATGAGTATTCTTTATTTCCATGTAATGAAATGAAATGAAATGGCGTACGGCTTTTAATGCCGGGAGTGTCCGAGTGTCGGCTCGCCAGATGCAGGTCTTTTGATTCGACTCCCGTAGGCGACCTGCGCGTCGTGATGAGGATGAAATGATGATGAAGACGACACAAACACCCAGTCCCCGTGTCAGCGAAATTAACCAATTATGGTTAAAATTCCCGAACCCGCCCGGAATCGAAACCGGGACTCCTGTGACCAAAGGCCAGCACGCTAACCATGTAGCCATGGAGCCGGACATTTTCACAATATCTTGAGAGCATGTCAAATATGCCGGTCCGATCCCAATGCCACCTTAAAAGTAGGATGTCCAAAGTATTAAGAGCAAAGTGAAGACATTTCAGATTACTAGGGCTCGGAAGTTGAAGACCTATAAATTGCCTAAAAAGACCTGTAGAAAGACCTAAAATATCAAAAAGGACGAAAAATGCGATTCAAATTAATTCATAATTTTAGTTTTAATTACGCATTTAATGAAGGAATATAATGGTTTAATATGAAACATTCTGGTGGTATGCAACATACAGTGCAACAAATGAGTGAAATACTTCTTTCAGACATGATATACACTGACTGACAGAGCAAATGCAACACCAAGAAGGAGTGGTTCGAAAGGGATGAAAGTTGGGGAAAAAACAGAGACGGCACGGACGAATAATTGATGTTTATTTCAAACCGATATGCAGGTTACACAATGCGCACGGCATCGACTCAGTAGGATGTAGGACCACCGCGAGCGGCGATGCACGCAGAAACACGTCGAGGTACAGAGTCAATAAGAGTGCGGATGGTGTCCTGAGGGATGGTTCTCCATTCTCTGTCAACCATTTGCCACAGTTGGTCGTCCGTACGAGGCTGGGGCAGAGTTTGCAAACGGCGTCCAATGAGATCCCACACGTGTTCGATTGGTGAGAGATCCGGAGAGTACGCTGGCCACGGAAGCATCTGTACACCTCGTAGAGCCTGTTGGGAGATGCGAGCAGTGTGTGGGCGGGCATTATCCTGCTGAAACAGAGCATTGGGCAGCCCCTGAAGGTACGGGAGTGCCACCGGCCGCAGCACATGCTGCACGTAGCGGTGGGCATTTAACGTGCCTTGAATACGCACTAGAGGTGACGTGGAATCATACGCAATAGCGCCCCAAACCATGATGCCGCGTTGTCTAGCGGTAGGGCGCTCCACAGTTACTGCCGGATTTGACCTTTCTCCACGCCTACGCCACACTCGTCTGCGGTGACTATCATTGACAGAACAGAAGCGTGACTCATCGGAGAACACGACGTTCCGCCATTCCCTCATCCAAGTCGCTCTAGCCCGGCACCATGCCAGGCGTGCACGTCTATGCTGTGGAGTCAATGGTAGTCTTCTGAGCAGACGCCGGGAGTGCAGGCCTCCTTCAACCAATCGACGGGAAATTGTTCTGGTCGATATTGGAACAGCCAGGGTGTCTTGCACATGCTGAAGAATGGCGGTTGACGTGGCGTGCGGGGCTGCCACCGCTTGGCGGCGGATGCGCCGATCCTCGCGTGCTGACGTCACTCGGGCTGCGCCTGGACCCCTCGCACGTGCCACATGTCCCTGCGCCAACCATCTTCGCCACAGGCGCTGCACCGTGGACACATCCCTATGGGTATCGGCTGCGATTTGACGAAGCGACCAACCTGCCCTTCTCAGCCCGATCACCATACCCCTCGTAAAGTCGTCTGTCTGCTGGAAATGCCTCCGTTGACGGCGACCTGGCATTCTTAGCTATACACGTGTCCTGTGGCACACGACAACACGTTCTACAATGACTGTCGGCTGAGAAATCACGGTACGAAGTGGGCCATTCGCCAACGCCGTGTCCCATTTATCGTTCGCTACGTGCGCAGCACAGCGGCGCATTTCACATCATGAGCATACCTCAGTGACGTCAGTCTACCCTGCAATTGGCATAAAGTTCTGACCACTCCTTCTTGGTGTTGCATTTGCTCTGTCAGTGTATTTTTAGATTAATATCATTTTAAAAAAGGTATTCCGTGTTTGGTAAAAAAAATGTACCGTACTTGAATTCAGACTGAAATGCTTTTTCCAGCTAGGATGAATTCAGCGAACCCACAATGGACATCCTGGAGAAAGAATTTGGAATTAGTATAACTGCAATCATATTTGGCTTAACCACACTAGGGTTCCAGAAATTGGATTCGTAAACCTTACTTCAAAGTCATCTCCAGGTTCCTAGGTGTAAACGATCGTCGGTTTTCAGACAGCAAGTTGCAAAACATCGAGAAATGTCTCTCCACATCAGCAACGGATGTTAAGGGTTCATACTTGAAGCAAGTGAGGTTTTCCTCTACAAAAACACCCACATCAAAATTTTCTCCTTTCAATATTTCACTTATATTGGGATTCTTTCAAGCATTAGTTCCATTTTTTCATTCCTTTTCGCTTTCATTTAATTTTCTCTCTTACTACAGAAAAGATGTTTAAGAGGTGGTGGAAGAATTAATGAAATGAGCTAAAAAGGACCTGTGTGTTTGAGTCATCAGTCCATAGACTGGTTTGATGCAGCCCTCCATTCCACCCTATCCTGTGCTAACCTTTTCATTTCTACGTAACTATTGCATCCTACATCTGCTCTAATCTGTTTGTCATATTCATACCTTGGTCTACCCCTACCGTTCTTACCACCTACACTTCCTTCAAAAACCAACTGAACAAGTCCTGGGTGTCTTAAGATGTCTCCTATCATTCTATCTCTTCTTCTCGTCAAATTTAGCCAAATCGATCTCCTCTCACCAATTCGATTCAGTATCTCTTCATTCGTGATTCGATCTATCCATCTCACCTTCAGCATTCTTCTGTAACACCACATTTCAAAAGCTTCTATTCTCTTTCTTTCTGAGCTAGTTATCGTCCATGTTTCACTTCCATACAATGCCACGCTCCACACGAAAGTCTTCAAAAACATCTTTCTAATTCCGATATCAATGTTTGAAGTGAGCAAATTTCTTTTCTTAGGAAAGCTCTTCCTTGCTTGTGCTAGTCTGCATTTTATGTCCTCCTTACTTCTGCCATCGTTAGTTACTTTACTACCCAAGTAACAATATTCATCTACTTCCTTTAAGACTTTGTTTCCTAATCTAATATTTCCTACATCACCTGCCTTCGTTCGACTGCACTCCATTACTTTTGTTTTGGACTTATTTATTTTCATCTTGTACTCCTTACCCACTACTTCATCCATACCATTCAGCAACTTCTCGAGATATTCTGCAGTCTCAGATAAAATAACAATATCATCGGCAAATCTCAAGGTTTTGATTTCCTCTCTTTGGACTGTGATTCCCTTTCCAAATTTCTCTTTGATTTCCTTTACTGTCTGTTCTATGTAAACATTGAAAAGGAGAGGGGGCAAACTGCAGCCTTGCCTCACTCCTTTCTGGATTGCTGCTTCTTTTTCAAAGCCCTTGATTCTTATCACTGCAGACTGATTTTTATACAGGTTGTAGATAATTCTTCGTTCTCGGTATCTGATCCCTATCATCCTCAGAATCATAAATAGCTTGTTCCAATCAACATTATCGAATGCCTTTTCTAGATCTACGAATGCCATGTACGTGGGCTTGTCCTTCTTGATTCGATCCTCTAAGATCAGACGTAAAGTCAGGATTGCTTCACGTGTTCCTACATTTCTTCTGAAGCCAAATTGATCTTCTCCCAACTCAGCTTCAACTTGTTTTTCCATTCTTCTGTAAATAATACGTGTTAAAATTTTGCAGGCATGAGATACTAAACTAATGGTGCGGTAGTTTTCACACCTGTCAGCGCCGGCTTTCTTGGGAATAGGTATAACAACATTCTGCCGAAAATCGGATGGGACTTCTCCTGTCTCATACATCCTGCACACTAAATGAAATAACCTTACCATACTGGTTTCTCCTAAGGCAGTCAGTAGTTCAGAGGGAATATCATCAATTCCAGGTGCCTTGTTCCTATTTAGGTCACTCACAGCTCTGTCAAACTCTGACCTCAAAACTGGGTCTCCCATTTCATCAGCATCAACAGCCTCTTCATGTTCCAGAACCAAATTACCTACATCGTTACCTTGATACAACTGTTGGATATGCTCCTGCCATCTTTCTGCTTTGTCTTCTTTCCCTAGAAGTGGCTTTCCATCTGAGCTCTTAATATTCATGCACCTAGATTTCTTTTCTCCAAAGGTTTCCTTGATTTTCCTGTATGCAGCATCTACCTTTCCCAAGACCATACAGTCTTCGACATCCTTGCACTTCTCCTTCAGCCATTTTTCCTTAGCTACCTTGCACTTTCTATCCACTTGATTCTTTAATCGCCTGTATTCTTTTCTGCCCTCTTCATTTCTAGCATTCTTGTATTTTCGTCGTTCATCAATCAGGTCTAGTATCTCCTGAGTTATCCACTGATTCTTAGTTGATCTTTTCTTCCTTCCTAACATTTCTTCAGCCGCCCTACTGACTTCATTTTTCATGACTCTCCACTCTTCCTCTATTGTGTTTCCTTCAGCCTTTTCATTTAGTCCTTGTGCAACATGTTCCTTGAAACAATCTCTCACAATCTTTTCTTTCAACTTGTCTAGATCCCATCTTTTTGCATTCTTTCCTTTCTTCAATTTCTTCAACTTCAGATGGCATTTCATGACCAACAAGTTGTGGTCAGAGTCCACGTCTGCTCCTGGGAAAGTTTTGCAATCCAACACCTGGTTTCTGAATCTCTGCCTAATCATAATGAAGTCTATTTGATACCTTCCAGTGTCTCCAGGTCTCGTCCACGTATACAGCCGTCGTTTGTGGTGTTTGAACCAAGTATTGGCAAGGACTAAATTATGATCGGTGCAGAATTCAACCAGCCGACTTCCTCTTTCGTTCCTTTGTCCCAATCCGAATTCTCCTACTGTACTACCTTCTCTTCCTTGGCCTACCACTGCATTCCAGTCTCCCATCACAATTAGATTCTTGTCACCTTTTACATATTGAATTAAATCTTCTATAAAAATCACCGATAAAGGCAAAAAAAAAAGGACAAATAAAACCCACCATTTTCTGGTCTCAATGACCCAGAATGAATATATATTAGGTTGGGCCTCGTCTTCAGGTTCTCGAGAAAAAGAAAAGGAATTTTCCTCAACTTCCGAGCCCTACAGATTAGCCAATGTTTGTGGTAAGGTAAGTCGTGGAGATTACCGCGGTGTGTGGTACTCTTAGGAACGGACTCGGCAAGAAAGAGATTGCGCTACATCCCAACGATCACGTAAGCGTCTATGGGCATCTTACCAATAATAGTGCAGTAAAGCTTTCGTTACTAAAATATTTTGTAACCAAGTGAACGAAGGATCGAGCGACAGACACGCACGAGTGACGAGGGCGCTGTAGAAGATGAATACCATTCGCTTCATTGAACTCCACGTTGCTTCTTTAAAGATGACCCTGCTATTACCAAATGTAAAGAGGGATCCATACGCAACGACTTGTCTGCGCAAACAAGACTGTGCAAATCAAATGTGTCCACATGGCCCAGTTTTCAGCATTAATTTTACCACTCAGTTTTGTGGGGAAAAAATCATGAAAGGAGGTTTTTTTTTACAGTGGTCAGTTTTCTCAGTTTGTCTTGCAAGAAAACGGGGAACTTTAAGCATGATATTTGTAGCCTCCCGCGGAGTTTCATGATCACTTAAAAATCCGAACAAATCGAAATACCAGAAGGTCAGTTTATAAACGTCCTCTTTTCTAGCGCATAAACGAATGTTTCTAACGGTTTCCGGCAGACAGTCCTGAGAGAGTTTTTTTTTTTTTTTTTTTTTTTGTTTCGTGACCATCTCTCTGTTTCCCACTTGATCAGTCTCTTTGTACTTCAATACTAAAGCGTCATAGGCCTGATTATTTTTGTCCCGGTCACTATATTATTTTGATTTAACACGCCACAAAAACACGGAAAGTTCTTGCATAAATCAATGAACTCGGAAAGAAACTCACGTGTACACTGACAAGATCTGCCACAGTTAAATGGTAATCTGATAATGTTCATTATTATTATTATTATTATTATTATTATTATTATTATTATTATTATTATTATTTTAACAGGCATACTGAACAAGACTTTTGGCGGTGTTTGAACTCGAGCGTCCACGTACGACGACTTGTCTATGGTTGGTATCTCAAATCTCTACTCCAATCTCTGCGTAGCTCTCAGTGTTGTCCTGTCCACACACAAGGACTTGTCTCTAACGATTTAATTTGCGCAGACATTTGCGAGACAAGTCGTTGCGTGTGGACCGACCTTTACGATAACACTGAAACAGCGTGTTTACTATAGCGCAAATTAACTGTTGATGGAGATTTCTTGGTGCCTGTCGCAATACAATCCTGAGATCAACTGAGTAGAGGTGGGTTCGATTCCCACCTCAGCCATCCTGGAAGTGGTTTTCTGTGGTTTCCCACTTCTCCTCCAGGCAAATGCCGGGATGACCCCTAACTTAAGGCCTCGGCCGCTTCCTTCCCTCTTCCTTGTCTATCCCTTCCAAATTCCCATCCCCCACCAAGGCCCCTGTTTAGCATGGCAGGTGAGGCCGCCTGAGCAAGGTACTGGTCATCCTCCCCAGTTGTTCCTCCGACCCACAGTCTGAATCTCCAGTACACTGCCCTTGAGGGGGTAGAGATGGGATCCCTCGCTGAGTCCGAGGGAAAATCCGACCGTGGAGGGTAAACAGATTAAGAAGAAGAAAGAAATTACTCAGCAACTTGATTTTGCCTACATGTTTATTTAAGTCATCAACTCGAAGGTTGAGTAATCCTCAAACAGCAAGGTTATGTAGTTATAAGCTCAAAGAAAAGAAAGAGAGACATAGTGACGTTATACTGAGGAGTACTAGGCAAGATGGGGAGTGAGTTTGTAGTGGCCGTTTAAATAATTCCCTCAGTGGATTAATGGTAGAGCGCTGGCCTCCGGGTCCCAAGATCGTGGGTTCAAATTCGGCAGAGGTAGTTGGATTTTTGAAGGGCAGAAAGAAGTCCATTCGGTACTTCATGACGTGACACATTCGGTGTTTACTCGACAAAATTAATTTAAATTCAGTCATAGATCATCAAATACAGAACCGTTTCTCTGCCACCTGATACAGTAAAACGGAACATCGCAATTAACACGCAGGTAGCCTAGATCGCGTCAAATTAACTCGACACAGTAGCTGAGGCCGTACGATTATTATTATTATTATTATTATTATTATTATTATTATTATTATTATTATTATTATTATTATTATTATTCCTAAAATTCCCAGGATGGAAAACGTATTAAACTAGTAGACGCAGGTGATGAGGTTGATCATTGTTTTATGGTGCCAAGTATCGAAATCATCGGCCCTTAGATTATCCAGAATTAAAGAGCATGATTCCAACACTAGCTCAGTTCATTTGTTTTAATTGTTGTGTTTGACGTATAGATGCGCAGTACTTCTAGTCTTGTGTTATTTGAAATGCCCTGTGTATCTCAGAACCAACCCAGATCTAGTAGACGTGATTATGGGCTTTTGGGCTTAAGCCGTGTCAGGAAAACAAGGTGGAACTCTTAACATTTCGCAGAGAACTTAGCTCCGCGTCTTCAGAAGAAAACCTCGACACGTTATGAAAGTATGACATTAACACGTAACACACAGCTTGGAATGAACAAACTGGTGATGACGAACGTGCGAATTTGGAAAACACCAAAACAGAATAACAATACAGAAAGGACAGAGAACTACCTACGTAAATTCATAATGGCTGGCAACCACGTATTACTTAACTGATAGCCAGTTGAAATTGTTTAGATTTTTACGTATTTCCACAGCTTCCCGTATAATCCTTGATCTGTAGTGTTTAGTGTGGGTAAGAGCTCAAACATCTTGGAACGTGACATCATGACCTAACGACAGAGCGTGCTCAGCTATTGCTGACTTGTCTGGCTGGTTGAGACGGATATTTCTTTGGTGTTCCTTGATGCGAGTCCCGATGTACCGGCATGTTTGGCCAATGTACACCTTGCCGTAAATACAGGCCATTTTGTATATTCCAGGGTGTAATAGTGAGGACAATTTGTCTTTGCTTTTACATAAACTGTGAGCAACTTTAGTGACGGTGCCAAAGATGGCTTTTATATTATGCTTGCGGAGAACCTTGACAATTCGGTCTGTGATATTGTGAATATAACGCAGGTAGGCAGTTCCCTTTACTTCTTTCTGTGAGCTTTACGTAATTGTCCCTTGAACGTGACTCTGAGTGTGTCCACCTCCTCCTGGATATTTGATGGCTCACAAATTCATGTCGCTGTCGTGGCGAGTGTCGTGAGAATGCCCTGTTTTTGTGTTGGATGGTGGTGAGAATCTGCATGGAGGTAGCGATTTGCGTGAGTAGGCTTACGATAGATGGTATGTCCTAAGGTGCTGTCCGGTTTCTTTCTTATTAGAATATCCAAGAAAGGAAGGCTATCCGTCCAACTCCATCTCCATAGTGAATTTAATTGAAGGATGTTGCTAGGACAAATTTTTCTCTCTATTACACCCTGGGGTGTACAAAATTCCCTGTACTTGCGGCGAGGTATACATTGGCCAAACATGCCGGTCCATTGGGACTCTCGTCAAGGAACACCAAATAAATATCCGTCTCAACCAACCAGACAAGTCAGCAATAGCTGAGCACGCCCTATCGTCGGATCATGTTAGAGCTCGAACATCTTGCTTCGTAAAAGCAAGGACAAATTTTTCCCTCTATTACACCCTGGGGTGTACAAAATTCCCTGTACTTACGGCGAGGTGTACATCTGCCAAACATGCCGGTCCATTTGGACTCTCGTCAAGGAACATCAAACAAATAACCGTCTCAACCAACCAGACAAGTCTGCAATAGCCGAGCACGCACTATTGTCGGATCATGATATCTTGTTCCGTTCCAAGATGTTCCTAACGGAGAGTTCATATATTCATTACTTGTACCTTGACCAACATATCATATCACACCATTTGTGTTATAAACATCAGCAAAAGGTAGTGTGTAACTTATCTTTCATTCTTCTGGGGCACGAGCTTTTCCATGATGCCCAAGTCTAGTTGTTATTAAGCTATCAATAATGTACAGAAACTTCTTTAAACTGCTTGAAACCAAACCAAATGACAGTTTATATCTTTAGTGTGCTACCTAAATAACAATTAGCACCATTTCTTGCCCGACAGCTTAGGCTGTAGTAAAATCTGGTGGGTATGTCTTCTGCCCTTAAAATAGGACAGTGGGCAGATCTGGGTTTTAATAACACAACTAGTCTATAACCAAAATAACAAGGTTTTGAAAACTGGGAGGGGAAGGGGAGGATTTCATTATGCATAATGTGCTGATAATGTTGCTGAAAATAGAATGTTTCTATCACGTCAAGAAGATAAGATATTGTTGTTTGTGCTTACCGCTGCACGCATTTGTTAAGTGAACGAGATTAGCCTTTTCTTAAGCGGATGGCTGCAGCTGTGTTTATTGAATTCATCTGAGTAGAGGGAATCATTAATTAATTAATTTATTCATACATTCATGTAGAATTCATTCATTAATTTATACACTTATGTAAGGATATAACCGAAGTAGGACGGGACAGAACGGGCCTATCCCAATCGAATATGTAGAGTGACCTAAACGCAACAGAGACAGAAGAATAGGGAGGGGGGGGGGGGGCACATGGGGAGCGGGATTTCCGCTTACGTGTGTCTCGCAGAAATTTAGGGAATGGTGAGAAATTAGTGTTTGACAGCTATTAGATTAGGTGGGGCCTTACGTTTGGACCTCAAGAGAGAGGGCCGGACGTGTTATCCTTGGGAAGGCGGCTCCTTTTCTCACCAGGGGTGGATAACACGACCGGGCAGTAGTTAGGCATAATCCCATCCATGCATTTATCCTGCAAACCGAATGTTCTCTCCTCAGTTGGTGGCTATCCGTGACTGGGAGAGAAGTGTTCATTCATTTATTCATGCATGCATGACAATTTAATTCGGTCATGGACCCACCCCCTTCCAGGAGGCCCCCGCCTCGGCGGGCTTGGCCTCATTCTCCGGGATCGGAGACTGGGTACGAGGTACCCCAAGGAGGTGGAGTCGTGCGACGGGCCCTAGTGGTACTCGACGCATGGCTCCGCAGCCGGCAAGGACCGCGCTAGTCACAGCAGTGCCCAGACGGACTGATCCCCAGGTGATGGAATGGCAAGGAATTGGTTTATGTTTTGTGCATGTTACCTGTTCCTAACTAACACAACCTCTGGTCTTTCTCCAGCCCACATCCTTGCATGTGCTATCACAAGATGTCAGGTTTTACATGTAGGCTCTTTCTTCTTTCTGCCTATGTGTTTTTTCCCTGACCCTTCAATACCATACTTCAATACCATATACCTAACACAATCTCGCCTGGTAGCGTGTCTGACATGGAAACAGGCAGATACTCCTTGTATCACTTCCCACTCCTCCCCGCTATCTCTTTCTTCTTCTTAGAAATAATAGCATGTCGGAGGCCATGTAGATTGAGTCGTTGGTCACGCGGGGGGAGCGGGCTTCGGGGGCCCCCCCAGAAAAAAAAAACTTGAACTCAGAAGGCATAGGTCTACCGTCTAACCGGCTAACTACAATACTGTTACACACAGCAGAAGAGGGAAAACTCAACACCAGAACGAGTAACGACAAAGAGCTGGCACAGAAAATCGTGCAGCCTGAACGCGAGTGAAATGTGTGATCAGCTGATCACTATCACAAAGCTTACGATTACTTAATACTTAAAATCTGCCAACCGTGCCGCAAGTTTCGAAGCCTTCAGTCCGCCTCCTATTCTCATCTAACATGCCAGAGAGGGAAGTCCCTTGAGAGAGTATTGAGAAATACTTTGACAATTATGGTTTTCACGGCCGTAAGATAAAACAATAGCAACACACAGTTTTTTAATGCTATTTGTTCGGGGCGTCGACTCATGTGGATCTTCTGCCCCTACCATATTGTATGAACCTATCTGTAATTGGAATGGCGGTAGTGTGGAATGTTGTGTGTGTGGAAAAGAAGATTAAGGACGTCACAAACACCCAGTCTCCAGGCCACGGATATTAATCATTACAATTAAAAACCACTGACCCCCTCTGAATCGAACCCGAGGCCGCCGGGTGACAGGCGGAAGTGTTGCCCCCTACACCGCGGGGCCAGACAACAGACAGGATTACTAGCATTATATCTCCATAAGGAGGACAATATTTTGTATGTGAAAAATCGTTTCTCCGTTAGCACGCTAGCAATCATTGTTTGCTACTTCGACGAGATCGTTAGACGATCTGCCACTGCTAAGTAGAATAATAATAATAATAATAATAATAATAATAATAATAATAATAATAATAATAATAATAATATAATGTAATTAGAATAGAATATTCCGGTCCCCTTGTTCCGGATCGCCTGAAACTGGAGAGAGAGCATTAATTTATTACAGTCCATTTATTCGAAACATTATTACAATTATTTGACTATTACTACGTAATAATGTTTATATTCATTCCGCAAATTATCAAACATTCTTTATTTTATTTTTACTTTATTTTTACAAGACATGTGAGGCGAATGGAGGAGGATAGTTTAATTACGAGAATAATGACTCGGTCATGGAGGGTAAGTGAAGTTCAGAGAGGCCAAGCCGACGATGATTAGACTCAGTTCATAATGATTCAAAGATATGAGGCACAGAACTAAACGAGGCCACAGAACTATTTACTAACAGAGGATTGGGCGGCGTTTAGTAAATTCAAAGAGGCTTGCAGACTGAACATACACACATACATACAACATGTATGTATAAAACATATATAAAATAAACACTAACGAAAATAATGAAGGGTAAGATACATGTTCGTCCTAGAATATGTAGCATTGTATTATATGTAGCGGAAAAATAAATAAATAAATACATACATACATACATACATACATACATACATACATACATACATACATACATGTACAGTGATTTAGAACAAACGTGTATGTATCTTACCCTTCATTATTGTGGTTAGTGTTTATTACATTCTTTCTTATTACCTTTTGCTACGTGCTTTTAAAATACTAAAATATTTTGTTACTGGTGAAATCCACTCTTTGTTTAATAATTTAACAATTGCATTGAATTATTTATTTTTGTTTTATATTCACTGCCCAAATGTTTAACTCTTAAGTGCGTCTAATAAACTAGTCTATTGGTGTTATTCTTTTGCGAAACATTTCTGTTCGAATACAATCTCAGGCTGTACAAGTAGCAATCACATGCTCCGCCAGTAGTCTTTCAATAGCATACATGTAGTATTATTAGCGTATGACAAGGAAAGTATATGTGTATACAATATATACACAATAACAAAAAACACTGATTCGCTTCAGACAGTGTTATCCGTTGTCATATCTGAATGTCCAACTTTTGAATTCACTGTAGTGCTTCCGCTGATGGTGTTAGGAAGTCTTCCAATCTACCTGCATAAGCCCGTAGTTGAAACTCGCTTACAATGTGGGGAATGGTCTGGCGAGGGGCTTCACAATCACATTCTGGAGAAGGTACTAAGTTCCACTTGCGGGGAGAATCCCTGCACCTTCTATGACCTGTCCTGATCCTACTGTATCTATAAAGCAAACCTATTTCCATATTGGACATTAAATCCCAAGGAAGAGTGGAAGGTTAAGGGTTCCACTATCCGCACCCTCGACACTAACAAATAGGGCGGAGTAGTAAATTGACTGTTTGTTTGTTTGTTTGTTTGTTTGTTTGTAAGACATAGGGATTAACTCAATGGACAGCCGCCTTCACCCCAGGAATTAACCTGGTACTCTGGTATCCAGATCCATTCCTGGTATGGACTAAAACGAATTTATTACTTTTATTGACGTGTTTCAGACTCATCATTGGCTTTAATAGGCCACTAACTGTTATAAATGGTACGGAAGCATTGTTCATAGGGCTGGTTGGTGCGTGCACGTGATACCCAGCATGTGTGCTCAATTTCTGTTCTAGTATCTCTGATTTAGTAATGAGTATGCCTGCACTGATTAACACTTCCGTTACCTATTTTTGTTGCAAATTTATGTTGTATAGTGCAAGTATTTATTCCAGTGAAGTGGAGAGCAACTTTTTTTTTTTTTCTTGCCAGTTGCTTTACGTCGCACCGACACAGACAGGTCTTATGGCGACGATGGGACAAGGAAGGGCTGGGAGTGGGAAGGATGCGGCCGTGGCCTTAATTAAGGTATAGCCCCAGCATTTGCCTGGTGTGAAAATGGGAAACAGCCGACAGTGGGGTTCGAACCTACTATCTCCCGAATACTGGATACTGGCCGCACTTAAGCGACTGCAGCTATTGAGCTCGGTACATTAAATAAAAAGCAAGATGTCACGTCAATGTAAAAAATAATGAATAGCCGAGTGATTGTGGACACAAAACAATCTGGAACGAATTAATATTACCGAAAGTAGTACGCAGAAAAGTTTTCCTGACTAGGATCATTTAATATTTCACCGAGGCACGAGATTTGTGGAACATGCAGTTGTGATTCTTCTATTAAACACGGAGGACGCGATGACTGTCCACGCCATGTGTAATCTAAAACACCAAGTGTGTGTGGATGCATCGAAGGACAATGCACGACGCTACAAAAAGAGACAATAATAGAGTTATACGGGATGAATATTATTTCACACGTTTCTTGGCTGAACATCACCTTCCCTCATCTACAGCAGACAATGCCACTACAGAAGGTGGCATAGTCAAAGATAAAGCGAGACATGTGAGACATGTGAGACATGCTAATGTAAATTATGTTTGTCTGCAGGGGGTTAAAGAATAAGACAATATTTTACTACAGAAGACTGTGAAAGCGATGAAGTATATGACGCTGATTCTTCTGTACAAGAGGCCATTCGGTTTTTGTGTGAAGAAGTATGCATCTATGTAAGTAGAAGTCGCGTTTCTAAAAACATCTGGACTTCTGGACAAAGGGATGCAGTGGAGCCGGAATGCACCGGAACGGAGTCCAAAACCTATCTGGAAAGGGGGAACGCAGTCAAAACCTTTTACTTGGCTGAAGTTTATTTGTTTTGTAATATGTTAATGTTTTAAACCTCCCGCATTATTTCAAAGGCTCATTGTGAAGAACTTCCGTATCTAATCAGTACTGCCAACTGTAATTTTACCCACGCTGCTGCATAAATGTCTGGAATGTTTTATACTAATTATTACTTTAAACATCCTCGTGTGACAGACCCTTCTATTTTTACAACAACGGAAAAATTGAAAAATATCTTCATTATTATTATTATTATTATTATTATTATTACTTACCAGATACTCTAGAAAATTATTTAGACGTATAATAACTAATTGATAGTGATAAATGTGTCTCAATATTGAAACCAGTTACAACTTACAAAATTATTTTAAATAAGTGATCAATTGATTTAAGCTAACAAAACACAATATATTCTAATATTTTGCAATAGCTGTGATGTGCAGTTTTCTTGCCCTTCTGATTTTGTATTTTCTTCAAATAAATAGAGGTACACTGAGACAGTGAATACTTACAAATAATTTAATACAATTATCTTCCTGTTTTAATTGGTCCAAAGCCCTTCTGAGCAACTCGTTACACGGATGTTCATATTTAATTTTGTCATTTCACGAGTGAATCTGAAACCTATTTCTGTTTCCACTGCCATCATGAACTTGACACATGAGTTTACGTATTTATTTTGATGCTATTCAGTGATGTACACAAGCCTTTGTGAATGAACTAGGCCCCTTTTTATCTTAATCGTGTCTAACTACCATTTTCAAGGTTTACGTTCGTCTAGGTCATCTTCCTTTAGAGAGCAATAACCCGGGCAAGTTGACCGTGCGGTTAGGGGCGCGCAGCTGTGAGCTTGCATCCGGGAGATAGTGGGTTCGAATACCACTGTTGGCAGCCCTGAAGATGGTTTTCCGTACTTTCCCATTTTCACACCAGGTACCTTAATTCACGCCACGGCCGCTTCCTTCCCACCAGTCCTAACCCTTTCCTATCCCATCGTCGCCATAAGACCAATCTGAGTCGGTGCGACGTAAAGCAAATAGAAAGAGAGAGAGAGAGAGAGAGAGAGAGAGAGAGAGCATTAACAAGAAATATACGTTCGTTCTTGAAATTATGATGAGTATACATCACACATATTCATGAGGACAGGGTAGAGAAAGGAAAGAGTATTTTCTCAAACTGGTCCATTGTTTGGAGAAACATACTTTCATTTCAATATCCAGTGAGCAGTAAGCAGTTGCAGTTGAGTCCTATCTTTTCAGTGCCTTCTTTATGGAATGTGACAAAGCAACGGGTCTCTCAGAATTCTCAGGCAGCGATGTGGAAAATTTCGTGAACGTCAGGGAAAAAAAAAAGAAGCGACGGATAGGCAACCACCATCAAGTACTGCTGTTCCACTTTCCCGCTGCTCTGCAATGCTCTGCTTCTTCACTGGCGCCAAAAATATCATAACTTTCACACAAAGTAACAGGTATTTAATTTGCATATGAAAACAAGAGAAGAGAACTACGCGACCAGAACTTCGTGATTCGTCCTAGCAAGGCTTTCACTTACGAGCTATCATCAGCCCCATGTACTTACCGAGTACCATAATCTGAACTTCATTCACTCATCCCAAGCCACATTTTCTTCGGTAACATTTTCAGTGTAATCCTTATCTCAAAATAAAATTGTAAACAGTTTTCATGAAAACATAATGCGCATAATACGTTTCTATACGAATGAAACGACATAATCAGATAAATTAAACATTATAATTATCTATATATTAAATTTTTTAATGAAAACTAAAGTCAGTCAGTCGGGCCATTCTATCCGGTCGATTTTCTTCATTTTTTTTTTAACTTAAAGGTATCCCTGCACAGATTTGTCATCAGGTACTATAAATCACTTAACTTCCGCCTTCCTCAAATTATTTCATTTTTTCAATTTTTTGTCTCTTTGAAGCAATCATATCTTTGGTTGTAACAGAGGTACGGAGTTCGTTTTGGCCTAAGAACACTCGGTGGATCAAGCTCTTTCATTTCAGCTCTTAAGTATTCAAATCGGTTGATTTTGAGGAAAGTTATGAGTGCGCATTCAATTTGACGTCTCATTTCTTCAACATTTTTTTTTCTCATTGAAGCAATAATATATTTCGTTATAATTGATGTACGCAGTTCGTTTTGGTCTAAAAACATTCAGTGGATCAAGTGCTTTCTTTTGAGGTAATAACTACGTAAATTGGTACATTCTGAGAAAAGTTATGAGCACATTTTCTCCACGACGAAGATATTTGAAGGACTTTTTAACAGTTCGGAGCGTAGTGTTGTTCCTAGGAACGTTTAATTCAAATTTTTGTGTGATGTATTTTCAAGTATTTTGTTGACATAATATTACATTATATTACCAAAGCAGATCATGTGCTTTATTTCATTAACTCGAAACTTTGCAAATACATCCGTAAGGATGGTAGCGAACAACACCATACTTTGTACATTGCGGGTGGAGCCAGCGGGAAACTGCTAGTATTCTATTAAACTACTTCACTCTCTCCTTTTCAGATTGACTTCCACTTATCCCAAGCATCAGCTACCAAGGATTAAGCTCGGACGTTACTCTTATTATACAGGGCGTATCCGCGATGATGTTACAAACTGTCAGGGTGATGGAGGACGGCAAATAGATGAATTTGAGATAAGGAGCCCTTCGAGTCAAAAGTTGTTTAACGTCCGTCCGTTCTTAACAGACGCCGGGGTGTCGGAATTTCGCCCCGCGGTGGTTTCTTTTAACGTGGCGACATGAGATTGTCACCTTAAAACACTACCTCTCTCTTAGTAAGAATTTTCGCTGCCTGCGACGCTATTCAAACGACACTGGGGATATTCGAACGGGTACGACAAAACTTCGTGCGACGTTGCCATGTCTGCATTGACGCAGGGAGACGCCATTTCGAACAATTGTTGTAAATGAAGCAGCTTGTGAAACTTGTGCAGGGAAACGGACTTAACTGAGTAAAATTTTGCTCAACTTTTGGCTCGATCGTTTCCGGAATACGGTTCCTTATCTCAAATTGATCTATTTGCTGTTCTCCATCATTCGTGAAAGTTTGTATCATCACCACGTACACATCCTGTATAACTGTTTACAATATGTTTATATTACTACTATTACTATTTTAATCTGAGAAAATTATTATTTTGCTCTAATAGTGTTTAAATATGCACAAATAGATAAAAGAAACATGTAATGTTTAAACAGGCTTACTTCTCATACTCAAGCCCATTTGGTGACCAAAAGCGTTACCGTATCATCTCAAAAGTCACGAATTCCAGGAAGAGGATTAGTAAGAACAGGTTTCTCTACCTCGGCCAGTCTCAAAACTCACGAGCAGGGCCAGTTCTTCTTTGAATGGATAAATGTCCACCCTATTAGTGATGACTGATGAGAAAATGGAATACTTTTAATAATCGAATAACTTACGTCCGATTATTTAAATAATCGAATGAATAATCAATTTAAATAATCGAAAGTTTCAAATATCACTCCGGTATATCGCACAGAATAATCGGATGCGTCATGAATAATTTGTTTGGATTGAAGTGTGTCGGGTAGACAAACTATTAAAATAAGCGAATAGATGAACTCTTACGAAAAATAGAAATACGCTCTTTTTTTTTTTTTCAAATGAATCTCCAAGTGTTGAAACTAAATGAGTGAATTAACTGTCTTGATCTTTAATATCTCTAAATAAAATTCCTTTTTCAAGTAAATGCTGCCTTCTGGTCGCATAATGGACTTAACCCCAGCCACTACCAACGGACAGTTTCTTTTAACTAGCAGCGGGCAATATACCTTCTTTAATTTTATGTCGTCCGGCTGCATGCATAAATTGTTAACATTCTGGCCTTTGGTCCAAGGGGTCCAGAGGGTCCCGGGTTCGGTTTCCGGTCGGGTGGGAGATTTTAACTTCCATTAGTTAATTCCTATGACTCGGGGACTGGGTGTTCGTGCCGTCTTCAGCATTAGACTTCATCTTAGGCAAGGCCTCATCCTCACGAACGTGCAGATCACCTATACGGCGTCAACTCTAAAGACCTGCAGCAGACCTGTCCGGAGGCCAATCGTCATAATTATAAATTTATGTAAAAGGTAAGAAATGCATTAGGCCTATATTAGCTTTAAGAAGTAGCAACATATTTTAATAGTAATAATAATACACCTCGGTCTCTTTCATTCACCAGCCATTATTTTTCCCTGTGGGTTGGGGTGGCAGAATAACACCCACAGTATCCCCTGCCTGTCGTAAGGAAAGCGTGAGTCACCGCGCACCTCATCGCAAGCACCTGCTGTCCGGAGTCATGAATTATGAGACTCATTAGAATGTTCACTTTAACTACCACTTTGTTAGTCGTGAGTTTTGATACTATTTGAAACTAATTTTAGCCCGTGAGTTTTGAAACTCGTGAGTTTTGAGACGTAACTAGCGTTAAGGCGTCAAGTCTGTATGGTCCGACGCCGTGGTTAGCCGGTTCGAGCTCCTTTTTTTTAAAGTTGTTTTACGTCGCACCGACACAGATAGGGCTTATGGCGAACGATGGGACAGGGAAGGGCTAGGAGTGGGAAGGAAGCGGCCGTGGCCTTGATTAAAGTACAGCCCCAGCATTTGCCTGGTGTGAAAATGGGAAACCACAGAAAACCATTTTCAGGGCTGCCGACAGTGGGGTTCGAACGTACTATCTCCCGAATACTAGATATTGGCCGCACTTAAGCGACTGCAGCAAATGTATTTCCCCATCAGAATGTTAGCTGGCAGGGTAGAAGGGGTGGCGTTTAACAATTTCTTATCTCTACATTGCGTGCCAAAAGCCTGGTTTAAATTCCAAACCTCTCCGCAGTATTCACATGGAGTGAAGGAATGTGACGCTGTTCATGGTGATTCGTCCGTCGGATGGGGACGTTGGACGTACTATTCGACAGGAGTAAGCTATGTGGCCGGTGCTGAGGTTCACCCTCTCCCTTCCTACTATCATACTGTATCACACCATTCATTTCACCTCATTGACTCCTCTAATGAGAACGTCAGAAAGGGCATCCGGTCGTAAAAACTTGCTACGAAGATTCATCTCACTTCATACTTGATCCCACAGAGAATCGGGATTGTGGTTGGTGGTAGGGAAGGAGAGGGGGGGAGAGAGAGAGAGAGAATTGAATTGAATTGAATTTATTGATAATGATGATATACATGCCACTGAGGCTGAAAAGCCCCTTTATGTAGCGTCTACTTATAACACAATACAAGTTTATGAATATACTAACTACATTTTAGAATATTAAAATATCAAATTAAACATTAAACTTAAAATTAAACTTAAAATTAAAATACAGATACCAATTCCAATAAAGTTAAAACATAAATCATATAAGAAGTAGAAAAGCATATCATTCGATTTTTTAATATTTTAGGCTACAAGAATCTCAGGAATATAAAAAACAGAAACAATTTTCTTAGAAATATACATATTTCTTATTATTGGACACAAGAATACCTGATCTCAGCCCCTTGCGTACTCCTCCAGGAAGATAGATGTTAAGGACTGCTTTAGTTGGGTGCAGTTCCTGTCATTTGCGAAACGGTGAAGGTTAAAGACATTGAAGATACGGGATGCAGTGCAAACAAAAGATTTGTTAAATTTAGTGGTACGATGAAGGGGAATTTGAAGGGTAGTTTTTGTAAACCTATTATCTCTGTTATGTACTGACTCCATAGATTTAAATGCATTATATAGGTAGGGTGGGGTCTTCAGTTTGAGAATTTTGTGCGTAGCAACGGCTACTGAGATTTCCCGTCGTTCATGGAGTTTCAACCATTGCAGCTGAATGTAATAGGGTGTTATGTGTTCATCACGCCTGGCATTTGTCACGTAACGAACACATGCGTTTTGCACCCTCTGTAGTTGTATGTTCAAAGTTTCGGATAAGTCGTTGTATACGACTGATCCATAGTCAATTATGGGGAATATAAGACTTTGAACAAGTAGTTTCCGCATAAAAGGTGGTGTACATGAGAGAGAGAGAGAGAGAGAGAGAGAGAGAGAGAGAACTTTGGTTTAAGGTAATTACGACCACAGAAGAGTATGCGCATGCGCTATACTGCTGCTGATAACGCTGTCCGTGTGTGCTCCGAAAAACAAAAACACACAAAGAAACAAAACGAAAAAACAAAAATATATTCTACGTTAAAATACAGTGAAAGAGTCGTGTACATATTTCTCTCTCCTAGCCAATAGTATGTTGAGAAGGATACCAGTATAGCTATTTCTTTAAAAGTAACAGTCTAACTCAACCGTCTGAGCCACTCAGCCCGACAGGTGGTATTTGTAGGTGCTAAAATATGCCAGATTTACCGGCACGTAAAAGAATTCGTGCAAGAAAAACATTCCGGCACCTCGACGTCTCCGAAAATCTTAAAAGTTCTCAGTGGGACGAACAACTAATAACAATACAATATTATCGAATTATTATAACATTATCAAATTTACTTTGAGATACTGAAATATTACGGTACTATATAGTTAGAAGGCTATTCATGCGAGCCGTGCGGTCAACAACAGTTAAAGTACATTATACTCCGAATGACCTTGCCGCAAGGGAGAGATGATGGTGGTAGTGGTGGTGATTGACTCTTTAAGGGGCAATATTAACACTAATCACTGTAGAAAGGAATATTCCGACCCTTCAAAGAGTTAAAGATATCGGCTAAAGAAAAGTAAGAGCCACGGAAGGAATGAAAATGAAAGGCTCTTTGGGCATCGCACACCTCCATCTATCCTTCATCCTTGTGCAAAAGATAGAGGTGGTACAAAGAAACGAGACAAAACGGAAGAATATTTAATTTGTGTGAAGTAAAAGCTCATGTTGGAATCCGAGGCAATGAACTGCCAGACAAAGCAACACGATTAACTGCTACTGAAATTCAACAGACTTTCCGTTCAATTCCAGCATCGAATTACATCTCTTTGCTTCGTCGACTGCAATTGACTACGTGGGACGAGTGGCATACCACCAACCAACAACGTGGAAAACACTACGCCACTATCCATCCAGATATTCCGAACGTGCTTTGGCACCTCTAGTGTCCATACTCGCTCCAATTTATCACGGCAATCACAACAATGAAATTTCAACACAGCTGTTTCCCTCAGAACCTCCACAAAATCCAAGTACTACGATCTCCGTTCTGTTCTTGCAGTTGCTGGTCTAAATGACATATTTTAGATATCCACACCTCTTTCTTCGCATTAATTGTCTACTACGTAAATTATTGTCAATTCTCCACACAAGTGACCAGTCTGCCTGCCACGAATGGTATGCATTCTCTCTGACACTGGATTGCAGATTTCAAATCTTCAACGGGCATCGATTTTACCCAACCACAACTCTTCCGCTCCCACCTCTTTTTGTCCCATTACTTACTCCTATAGAGTGCCTTAGATGAGAAAATGAACCTTCCTTGCATCTCGAATAAATCCCTTACATAATTTACTGGCTGAGTGGGCTTCGGAAAAAAAAAATCCCGTCGAGGTTGGAAGAGAACAAGAACGGCCATGGGAAACACACGAAAACAGGAGCCGGACACAAGTCAGAGCCGTTTGTCCAAAATTTAAATAAGATACACGATATTTTATACACCATTATTTAGAAATTTTAGAAATTGAAAGTGTGTACTTATTACTGCCTTTTCTCGGAGACATTAACTTGGCACTTTATCTTCGGTGTACGCCCAGTGAACCTTACGACCATGTGCTACTCTAGAAGTAGAAATCACCGAGCTCGATAGCTGCAGTCGCTTAAGTGCGGCCAGTATCCAGTATTCGGGACATAGTAGGTTCGAACCCCACTGCCGGCAGTCCTGAAAATGGTTTTCCGTGGTTTCCCATTTTCACACCAGGCAAATGCTGGGGCTGTACCTTAATCAAGGCCACGGCCGCTTCCTTCCCACTCCTAGCCCTTCCTTGTCCCATCGTCGCCATAAGACCTATCTGTGTCGGTGCGACGTAAAGCAACTAGAAAAAAAAAAAAGTAGAAATCACGTTTCTGTAGGTTTCGACTGCCTGACTGGGAACTAAATGACGTCCTTCTGGAAGAATCAACCACACCTTTTATCGCCCCTGCTAGGCAGCCAATAATAATAATAATAATAATAATAATAATAATAATAATAATAATAATAATAATAATAATAATAATAATAATAATACGGCCTCGGCTACAGTCTTTCTGATATTTTGATTCGACGCTATTCGGGCCACCTGAGTGTCAATATAGACGTTCCGTTTTACCAGATGGCAGAGAAACGAGACAAGTCGCCATCGTACAACTCCGTGGAATTTTATCCGCCCTCAAAAAATCTTACTATCTCTGTCGGGTTTGAACAAGCGATCTTGGGAATTAAAAACCCACACTACCACCGATCTTACGGTACGAGATACAACAGGAGCATTTAACTAACTACTATTGAGGTTTTGAGATATATGTCTTATGACTAGGAGTCATCCGAAATAAGCATTACAAAGGTGCCAGAATTCTGTCCTGCGGAGTTCTTTTACATGCTAATATATCTACTGACAGGAGAATGGCGTATTGCAACATCTTCAAATATCACCAGACTGAGACAGGATCGACCTCGCCAACTTGAGCTCAGGTCAGCGCTCTACCGTCTGAGCCACTCAGCCCGGATTTAAAAGTAAAGAGACCAATGCCAAAAAATGACTACGTTGGATAAAGATATGGACGTGAATCGCCTTCGGTGGAGGGATCATGTGTAGTGAATGGAGAAGCGTTGGGAGACTAACGGATTCGGCCGGAGTCAAGGGAACAGAGAGAAAGTTTGGAGACGATGGTTAGGCTCACTTTTAACGATCTATGATAATATGCAAGGGGAAGAAGAGACCTCACTAGTAGCCGCAAACAGAGTATTATGGGCGTACAAAACTGATTATCGTATTCTCAGAAGGAAGCAGATGATATAATCTCGAACGAAATGTCATGTGAAACTAGCATCACCTCCTCCAAATAATGAGCGTACGTCGCGACTGAGGACATCTCCGTGCATATGCGTGGTAAACTTGTCAAATGAGTGTTATTACGGTATATTGGCCCGGCTCCTTGACTGAATGGTCAGCGTAATGGCCTAGTCGGTTCCGAGGACACCGGGTTCGGTTCCCGGCAGGGCTCGAGATTGTACATACAGCACACAGAAGCATTCAGTCAGCCGTATGTAAAGACAGTTGGATACAAGGATAATGGCCAGGTAGACGCGATGACTAATACTGGCGAAGTACTGAAATGAAACAAGTTTACAGAGAGGAATTAAAAATCCTGCCCCGTAACAAAAGAGCGAGGTTGATGACAGAAGACCTTGTTCTACCATGCGGGCACTGGAGGGCGGGTCTGCTGTTATCACACCGCACCATGACGTAGGTAGATGACCTCTCAACATGCGACCATATGGTTCTAAACACCGACAGATAAACGTCACACAGTGGATATGTTATTTCAAGGTAAACAGCATGATTTTATATGAAGTTACAGATGTTTGTTTTGCTCCATGTACGTCCGACTGCCTGGCTGAACTGAGACCTCCGGTTCAAAGGGTCCTGGGTTCGATACCCGGTTGGGTCAGGAATTTTAGCTGCCTTTGGTTAATTCATTCGGCTCGGAGACCCGGTGTTTGTGTTCATCTTTTGATATTGAATGTGACATTTAGATTGAACAAGCCTCCAAATGTCATGAAAGTAACCATTTTCTTTCTTTCTCTCTCTCTATCTCTCTCTCTCTCCCTCTCTCA
Organism: Anabrus simplex; assembly: GCF_040414725.1. Classification (NCBI taxonomy): domain Eukaryota; kingdom Metazoa; phylum Arthropoda; class Insecta; order Orthoptera; family Tettigoniidae; genus Anabrus; species Anabrus simplex. The sequence goes on from NC_090265.1 coordinate 1,559,799,979, forward strand.
CCCCCTCTAAGTACAAAGGCTAATAAATGCCATAAATAAGCATTTTTCAATAGTAGTACTTACGATGTTGTTCAGTGGTACGTGACAAGACGGCCGGTTAAAATTTTAAAACATGAATAAAATATTTAAATGATGATGGGTTTTTCTAGAATGAATAACTGTTGCATGACCGCTAGTAACTAATGGGAAATTCTTTAGAAGCCTGCCACCTATCTGCAGGTGAACTTTGCCACTATATAGTGTTGACCGAGTGAGGAAAAACGAACAGGTCACTGAACTTGAATAATATGTTACGACACTGAAAATGTTTCCTTAATATCCTCTTTCTGACTTTTGCCATGAAATGCGATGCGAATACCTCGAGCTCGTCGAGAGGCCAATCGAGTTCTAGGTGATCTTTGGGAAGACATTTAGATGAGCAAGGATTTAAACTTGTGTACACGACAAACACCATAAGAGACTACGTGTGGAGATCGACCTGGGGCTAATACTAAGACTACTGGTGTGAGCGATGCAAGCTGAAGTATCTCATTAATTTTACTTTTTATTATATCTTATTCTACTCACTTTCTGAAATAATGATATACAGGGTGAATCACATAACTTGCAACCCAAATAATTCTAAAATGGAAGATGTCCTGTTTTCACAGAAATGAAGTGTAACCAAGGGCTCATCATTCTAGCCCATACACAGATTTTAATAATTATTAGAACGTGTATTTTAGAAAGTTATATTTTTCAAGTGAAACAGTGCCTATTGACATTAACAAAAAACTAGAACGTCAATGGTGGGTTCTTTTCAGGATTCTAGTACAAGCAGTTTACGAGCTATCGTAGTTTGAAAACTGTAAATACCGGCAGCTGTCTGCTCCATGTGTCAGCACTATTCTTTTTTTAAGTGAATAAACGAGTTCTTTGGTTTATGAAGAAAGAATTGGCTTCCAAAGGTTGTGTTCAAAATGACGACCATCAGCTTCAATAACAGCTTCCAGTTTTCTATGTCAAGATTGATGTAGGTTCTAGCAATTCATCAGAAATGTCAGCGCAGGTTGCAGTAATACGTCGTTTCATATCATCTGGTGTAGTCTGCATGTCCTTGTAAACAGTGTCTTTTAGCTTTCCGCAGAGAGAAAAAAAATAGAGAGGTCAAATCTGGTGAACGGACCGACCAAGGTACAGATCCCCTTCATCCAATACAATAATTGTTAACATATTGCGGACGGGAGACGAGTTAACTCGCCTTCACGAGACTCGTACGTTCGGTTAACACGATTTTCAAAGTTGTATCCATGCACTCTTCATGGGGATAGACATGATAGGATGGAACTGACGACGGTGGAGAACGCGTAGTACACTAGCCTGATTCACGGTACATCCTCGTGTGATTGCACGGGGATTAATAACAGCAGCTGGAACATTAATTTCACCCTCTTTCCAGTCACTAGTTTGTTTCTGTCACGTTTTCTAGGCGACTTCCAGTTTCACGAAATTGGTTGTTTTTTTGTTGTTTTTTTTTTTTATTTTGCTTTACGTCGCACCGACACAGATATGTCTTATGGCGATGATGGGATAAGAAAGGCCTAGGAATGGGAAGGAAGCGGCCGTGGTCTTAATTAAGGTACAGCCCCAGCATCTGCCTGGTGTGAAAATGGGAAATAACGGAAAAACCATCTTCAGGGCTGCCGACAGTGGGGTTCGAACCCACTATTTCCCGATTACTGGATACTGGCAGCACTTAAGCGACTGCAGCTATCCAGCTCGCTGAAATTGGTTGAAGAGGTTCACAAATAATTTTCGAGATGGCTGACGTCTACTGGGATACTCTTCCAGGTATAGAGCACAAGAACGAACAGCATTCTCCATACACCATTAACAGCATTCAGCATTGGTAAATGCCATCTTCCACCACGTCCTACTTCTTGAACATTTTTTTTTTTACATGAATATGTCTTAGGGCTGGTGGTCATCCAACAATCTGAGTGACGTGACAAAATGTTTAATGAAAATGGTGTCACAAAATGTTCCCTAGTACCAGTGACCTTGAGGGGTGCACGGGCTGTAGATTAATAGTGTAGAAATAGAAGGCACTGGTTTAAGATACGTAGTGTAGTACCACGACCAACTAGATCTACGCTACATCAAGTCGGCCGGGGTGCTACTAATGTTCAGATCAATGGCCTCCCTCTTCCGGTATACACTGTAAAACTAATATGTAAATCCACAACGTCCTGTTTAGGCTATGTTTTATGGCTGGCGCTCATCTGAAATTGGTAGCCGTTGACGGATGGCCATCACAGATACATATTCATGCTCACTTGATTTTCGCGAAGGGAAAAGTGCTTTCTTTTCGTTGCTGTCTTTAGAATAAAGTATTAGTAGTACGAAAGAAGAAGTGGTACTTCGGACGTCGTTATCGCTAAATCACTAGTCACAAACTGAAGCAACGGTAGGCTAGTAAAAATTAAATTCGTGTCCTCGTCCCGAGATGGTGCAGCTCTTTTCGAGCATACGCCCAACGCGGATGAGCTGCATGTAACTTTTTAACCACATACCAGCCCTTTTGCCAATATTAAAGTTATGATAGTACCAGGAATCGAACCCATGCCTCCGAGGACGACAGCTAATAGCGCAAACCATCACATTTCGGAGGGTACGATGAATCAACTTTGGTTACTTTTTATTGTGTTCGATTTCCTTTGCTTCCAAATTTCCTTCATCCTTCGAGTGTGTCGTTCCTTCTCTTCTCGAGTCCACTTTCTTCTAGTAGTTGGTTTCTTCCGCTCCTGAAACGCTGTCTTCTGAACTGCTTCTCTAAAAAGTGTTCTGTTTTTTATTGTATCTGTTTTAATTCCAGCATTTTTCATATCCTTCTCAATTTCAATGAACCATGTGGGTTTAGATTTGTAACTATTCAGAAGGTTGAAAGTGCGCTTGGTTAGTCCATTGTCATCCATTCTGTAAACGTGTCCAAAAAATTGCAGTTTCTTTTCCTCATTTCGTCAGTTAGTTTTTCAATTTTCAAATATAGTTCTCTGTTTGGTCTTAACCTGTATTCTGCATTATTATTTCGTTTAGCTCCCACTATTTTTCTCAAAATTCTTCTTTCAACCTTCTCTAGTTTTTCGAGATCTCCCGTTATTGTTAGTTTAAGTGTTTCTGTCGCATATAAATTTTCAGGTCTGACCACTGTTTGGTAGTGCCTCAATTCTTGTGTTCCAGGATAAGAATTTGTTGTTATATGCATTTTTTGTCATGTGAAACACCCATTCCATTTTGTGCACTCTAGTTTCTATAACTGTATTTTCTTTCGTGTCATTCCTTATCCACTCTCCTAAGTATTTAAAGCAATATGTTTTACATATTGTGTTGTCATGAATTGTCATATTTTGCGGGGCATCACTAATGTCTGTCATGAACTTTGTTTTTCCTATTTTAGCTGCTTGTTTCTGTAATTCTCTAATTTGTTCTTGAGCATTATCCAGTGAGTCAGTAATTAATGCCATGTCATCTGCAAAAGCTAGACAATCGACAGTGATTTTATTTGGATTTCTTCCTAGTTGAACACCTTTAGTATTGATGGCTTTCTTCCATTCTCGAACTATATTCTCTAATGCGCAGTATTATTATACTGTACTTTGCGTATAATACTTAATTGCACTTGTGAGGTGAAGTAAAAAGTTGAGTAGTGATAGTCATAGATTTGACGGACAGTATCAATCCGTTCGCTCAAACAACGGTAACGTGCCTGACCAGTGCTATATTTGGGATGTACGGGCCGTACCGGCAGAAATAAAAACACGTGGTTCGCATATCGGCAACATTTATAGAATAGAAAATACCCCTTTCATTTTAATTAAAAATTCAAGGTTTTTTTTCTTGTTTGAAACCTTTACAATTAGTTTAAACTACTATAGAAATTCCATGAGAACTATGGGTCACTCGACTCGCGAGTTCCTGAGATAAGATTAGTTCATTTCAAAGTTCGTGGTCTGTGCTCGAACTGGCTAGTTCAAACTAAACGTTTGGTGTGTGGCCTCAAGAATTCCGCTGCAGTGATTCGTTTATTTGAAATCGCGAAGGCCCCGAGCAGTCAGGTTGCTATAGGAGGAATTCACTTAGCACTGTTGCCATTTTTTATTTCGCGTTGGCAATTTTCAGTCAGGAAATGTCGGCTATTTGACATGAATATAATAAGTACGAGTTCATCTGAAGCCTCCTTGGACATAATGCTAAGTGATTTTACTAAAGTCTCCATTTATCATATGTGATGTGTGGTACCTTATTAATCATAACAGCATGTTAATACATAAGATTTGGAAAATAACAATAAACCTGTGCACTCAAACAATCTCCAATCACAGCACTGCATCTGACCATGCGTTAATTTAACTAACAATCAGAACTTAGTTTCCAACCTGTACCTCTACAAATCAAGCCCATAATTCACAGCAGATTACAGGACTAAGTTCTCAGAAGGTGCCCAACAGCCTCTATCATAGTAACTCCAACGAACAAGGTCCCTCTATTGTTTCCTTGCTTGACTGCAAACGAGGCGTTAACTACAGAGAGACGATTCATTCGGCTGGTTAAACAATACGTCTAAGTTCACATCCGCGACACCTTGCTACCTACGCGTCACTGAGCTGAAGCATGCTTATTAAAATATCGCTTTGCAGAATCCATTCGTTCAGTCCTGCACGCTTAGCAGACGGTTATCATCAATCGTAAATCAACTCCTCCAAAGACGATATGGAACTGATACTCTATCCACCTTTGACAGCGTTGCAAATTACAGCTGACATCTTGAGTAAGGTTACCACCCCCAGTTAGAAGCTGGCCGGGCTGAGTGGCTCAGACGGCTGAGGCGCTGCCCATCTGTCCCCAACTTGGCAGGTTCGATCCCGGTTCAGTCCGGCGGTATTTGAAGGTGCTCAAATACGTCAGCCTTGTATCGGTAGATTTCCTGGCACGTAAAAGAACTTCTGCGGGACAAAATTTCGGCACCTCGGCGTCTCCGAAAACCGTAAAAGTAGTTAGTGGGACGGAGTCGATTTCTAGTAACTACAACATACGTAGATATTCGCTAAAATGATAACAGCATTATTATTATTATTATTATTATTATTATTATTATTATTATTATTTTACGTCCCACTAGGCACGGTTTTCGGAGACCGAAATTTTGTTCCAAAGAAGGTCCCTTATGTGCTAGCAAATCTACCGGAAATCCACCCTCACACACGCCCGCCTCTCCCCAAGTTCCGACAGATGCCATCTCAACTCACACCTATGCAGAATTCATCCAGAACACTATCACCACAACACCAGATCCATATTCCTATCACCTCCTATAGACCTTCCAATCCCAGATTATTGCCCCCACCCCAAGTTCCATCATCCCCAAAAATTCTCCCAATCCTACCTATAGACGAGTACCAACGGATCAGAGGCACTTACTTCCTACGCCTCCACAGACAAACTTTACGGACTATACAGAATTACTCGTACCACAGACGGCTATGGCACACTACCCTAAATTCCCTCCACGTCACCCCATCCCTATTGTAGAGACGACTTTTCTCTCTCCTTGGACAGACAAGCCACCGTATCACATTCTCCGCCAAGGAAGGTTTCCCCAGTAATACCGCGGAGATACTGGAGATCTTCAATGGCCACTAACGAACGATGATTCAGGCCTTCACGCAACAGGCACTTCGACAATGCCAATGCTGCACTTTACCACACAATCCGCACAACAGCAACGCTCTACCCTTCCTCCACCCACGCTTTCACAGATCACATCCTAGATACCCCCCCCCCCCCCCTCATAGACACAGACAGAATAGACTCTCTTCGCCCTTCGCCGGACCGAAATACCACCCCAGGAACAGGCAAAATCCAGTACCGACACCTTAAGGAAGCCCCACCCTCCCTTATATCCATATCAGCCCAATTCTTCACCTTGCTCCTCACTTCTGGTTTCTATCCCTCCGTTTGGAAAATTGCCATCATGTTGCTCTTTCCCAAACCCGGTAAGAACCCCACCAACCTTGATTCCTATCGTCCTATTTGCCTCATCATTGCTCTAGCCAAGATCCTTAACAAAATCCTAATCCGATGCCTCTATACCTATCTTCACTCCATGCACCTCATCCCAGCCTCCCAATGCCATTGTCCGCTCCCTGGCTAAATGGTTAGCGTGCTCGCCTTTGGTCACAGGGGTCCCGCGTTCGATTCCCGGCAGGGTCGGGAATTTTAACCACCATTGGTTCATTTTCCTGGCACGAGGGCTGGGTGTACGTGTTGTCTTCATCATCATTTCACCCTCATCACGACGCGTAGGTCGCCTTCGGGAGTCAAAACAAAAGACCTGCACCAGGCAAGCCGAACCCGTCCTGGGATCTCCCGGCACTAAAAGCCATATGCCGTTTCATTTCAATGCAATTTACGACCCAGTCTTCCCATCCTCAACCAACTCCTTTGCCTCATCCAGTTCACACCTAATAATTATAATCAAGGCCGTCCCACCTTCCTGCTCACATTCGATTTTAATTCAGCCTTGGATTCCGTGTGGTACGACACTTTCATCTTCAAACTGCACCACACTGCCCTTCCTCAATCCTACATCCGATTGTTTTCATTTTATCTTACTAACCGTTCAGCAACCATTTCCACCATTCTAGATACTTCCTAATGAGTATAGGTGTATCCCAAATTCCCGACTATCCCGACTACTGTTAATTTTATTTGTCACAGACATTCCTCAACCTCCACTCCTTATCCAAGTTCTGCAATTCGCCGACGACACTGCTATTCTCGCTCCTTTCCCTTCAGTACAAAGCATCAATCAGCGAATCCAACCTTTCCTCAAATCCTTTGTTTCATGATGTGATCGCTGGCACCTTAGGCTCAATCCTACCAAAACTCAGTCCATTTTAATCCAGCCTCGCAAAGGCCGTCTCAATTACACTCGGAATCCGAAGAATTCACGCTCACCATCCGCAAAACCGCCATCCATCCCCCAACCCACCCTTAAATACCTTGGAGTGATCATTGATGAGCACCTAACCTTTCGCCATACTCCCCTCACATCAAGACCCAAGCTCGACAGATCCCATCTTTCCGTTGGTTCGCCGGAACCAACTGGGGTCTCAACACCCAATTCCTCCTCCTCCTCAAATATATATCCTTCATTCGCTTCTTTGTTACTACAACCCGTTTCGCAGTACCTTAGCACCAACCATCATCTCCTCCGGTCACTTCTATCCATGGAGAGAAGAATCGTACGTATACCCTCCGTCTTCCCCCTCCCCTTCTAACATACAACCTACACAACATCTTCCCTATTCCCAAGCTAGATATATATATCCCTCACCTCTTCCAACGTTTTATCCAACGGTCCCTTGACCTACCAGATCCCCTCATCACCCAACTTCCTCTCAAACCTCCCCGTAGTATTCCCATCCCCATCCATCACTTCCGTGCGATCTCAGCGCCCGTAGATCAGATTCAGATCCTTGGATTACGACAATAGTATATGGCCAACATAAATTACTTGTACTTTCTGACTTGTTTACCTTTTTGTCCGAAATTCTCGTGTTAGTATGTCATATTGTGTCCCTATATTGATTTACCAATAAAATCAATACCAATTTTTTCTTCGCATTACTTGAATTTACATTGTGAGGAGATTTCCAAAGAGATCATCTCGTCCGTTAACTAATTAATATGGAAAGAGTATATGATGTTATATTGTTTATGCATGTGTTACTTCAATTGTATACATGGCACAGGGCGTATAGTTTTGTTTTGGACCCGTTTTAATAATTCAATTGTTCACAGTATGCGAAAGTATATAAAGGTTTGTCAGACCGGACCTAGGTACGTATGTCCTCGAATTATGTTTCGAGTAACCGTGAGTTAACACCAATTAGCACAGTGGTTCTCAAACTTGTTTGGCTCACGGCGTACTATTTCGCCACGTGGAATACTGTGGGACATCCGGAAAGCAGAAGCAATCCTGCTTGCGTTTGAGGGTTTAGAACGATAGGAAACAATCTGGATAGCTTACGAATCCAAGTGCAGAGCATTTAAACCACCGGAACGCTCCAGAAACATGCCGATCCATCCCGAAACACGTCAGGGCATTAGGTACATCAACCAATCAACACTCGTCTTTAGTTCAATTTCTTTACGCAAACCTAGAAACAGAGGGTTTTTTCATTAGCCTAAGTACAGAATTTAGAAGAGGCAGAAGGGATAGCTGAACTTCAGGCTGATCGAATTTTTAATCTGTCTAGTGCAGCTAGACTACTTTAACTCTGGACTTTAGTGAAAACAGAGTTCTCCGTGTTATAAGAATATGTACTATCTATGCTATTTTGGTTTAAAAATATATATCTGCTGAAATAATACATTAAAAATTTACGAAACATAGGCGTTGGAGACTTCCTTCTGCAGACCAAGCAATACAAGTGCATTCATATAAACGCAAACAACACTTTTCCCACTCATTTGAAACAACGGTGTAATTGAGTGAAATTTATTTTCAATTCATGTTATATTTCGCAGTCTCCTACGGCCAATAAATAACCTAAATATTTAATACACGTCTCAGTTTCTATATTTTCATACTTTTCCAGAGTTATTATTTTTGTTTTTTTTAGCGGCACAGTCATGCAATTTTAAGACACACACTTTGAAAAGGCATAAATGAGATTGAAGATTACATACAAACAAAAAAAATATATCAACTTCACGTCCACATACCCGGCGAAATTCAGCGACAAAAGTACTACTTTCCAATCCTTCACAAAACCGTTGCCCCTCTTCACTTGCAGGTAAGGCCCAGCCCCGCCGTTTCCCCCCAGGATAAAAGAGAGGAAGTCCTAGTCACTGTCGAGCACACTAAATAGCTCGGACAGGCAGTGTCAGGAAACTACTACATAAAGCATGTCCCTCATCGGATCAATGGAGGTGACTGCGTAAAAAGAGGTAGCCAGCCAACACTGCTCCATTGTAAGGCTTGTCAATAACGCTCCAAATGCTACATACAGACACGCTGGTTGAGTGGAACTTTGAGCTTTAGCAGTCGTACTTGAACAACCATTCCGGACAGATCTGGGAGGTTGCTTCTTTTCTAGTCTGAATCCAAGTTCTAAATAATTACTAGCTGATGTACTCGTGCTTCTCTATGGAATTCTACATTGTATACAGAATTCTAGGTGAGGTAGTGTACACGTTGTGAGCAAGATTGCATTAAATTGCATAGCTCTCTACGTTACCCTAGGAAAGCGACGGGAAAGTCACCAAACGTCTTTTCTCAGATGAAGACTGTCACTGTCACAATCAGGTTGGGGAGTTTTCATTATAATGGCAGACACTCACTCCCCACCTGCCTTTTTACATCCTCAGAAAGACTGTCTTAGTGGTTTTCCCAACTGAAATTAACATAGGTCATTACAATGACGCCAATAGGAATGGCACGATTAAAAGCAATGCTTTTAATGACATACACGATCAAATGAAAAACCACACATTTTCTCACGTTGAACAAACAGTACTACGCTACCGATCTAACAGTCTAAAGTTCCAAAGCTGGAATGATCAAGCTGCGGACAGCCGTGATCCGTGAACACTCTTCGTCTTTTTTCGGCGGGGATGGGGAGGGTGTCGAATAGTGGAGAGTCCCAGGGCAAAACTATGCCCTTTTACTAATCTGCTTCCTAGGAGTACCCGATGAGTCGGAAAGTCTCAATTCACTACACTGGAGGCGGAAAAATCTATCTGACTTGGAGGCAAATTTTTCTCCCAAGCCAGAGGAAAAACCCCCTCTTCATTGCTAATTTCGAATAATATGAATGTAGAATTTAATAAAAGTGAAGAGGAAGAGCTTTTCATTTCTTTTTAGGGTTGAATTTTGAGTCATTTAGTGAATTATGGTGCTATAATTTGGAATAGGCCTAAACTGTAATTCTAGACCAGATCGTCATACTACTACTACTACTACTACTACTACTACTACTACTACTACTACTACAGGTGAGCCTCTGCCTTCAGTTTGCACTATGCTCATTCAAAACAGCGCGTCATAGTAGGGATCGAATAGCTGGAATACTATGATGAACTAGTGCGTTATGTACCAGCAGTATCAGAAAATGTATGAACCAGAGGAATGGCGTGCTAAAGAAGAAAGTTTTCTAACTCCTCAGTTATTTCCCGCCAATATTCAGTCAGGCTGTTATACTCGGTACGCAGCAGTTACCCATCTATCGGAGTTGAGTGGCAGCATAAGAGACAAAGAACATCACACCAAACAATGGTCAATGTAATTTTATTGTTGATCAATGTTATGCGCTTTCGATATTGTAGGCATTCAAATTTAATTTTCTTTCGACTCTGAAATACCACTCTTATCACAGTCGGCAGGGTAAAACTGAATAACACATAAATGATCGGAAATTCTCTATAAATTCTCTCTCTCAATCAATCACTACTGATCTGGATTTAGGGCAGTCGCCCAGGTGGCAGATTCCCTATCTGTTGTTTTCCTATCCTTTTCTTAAATGATCGCAAAGAAATTGGAAAATTATTGAACATTTCCCTTGGTAAGTTATTCCAATCCCTAACTCCCCTTCCTATAAATGAATATTTGCTCCAATTCGTCCTCTTGAATTCCAACTTTATATTCATATTGTGATCTTTCCTACTTTTAAAGACACCACTCAAACTTATTCGTCTACTGATGTTCTCCCACGCCATCTCTCCTCTGACAGCTCGGAACATACCATTTAATCGAGCAGCTCGTCTCCTTTCTCCCAAATCTTCCCAGCCCAAACTTTGCAACATTTTTGTAACGTTACTCTTTTGTCGGAAATCGCCCAGAACAAATCGAGCTGCTTTTCTTTGGATTTTTTTTTTCTAGTTCTTGAATCAAGTAATCCTGGTGAGGGTCCCATACACTGGAACCATACTCTAGTTGGGGTCTTACCAGAGACTTATATGCCCTCTCCTTTACATACTTACTACAACCCCTAAATACCCTCATAACTATGTGCAGAGATCTGTACCCTTTATTAACAATCATATTTATGTGATTACCCCAATGAAGGTCTTTTCTTATATTAGCACCTACGTACTTACAATGATCCCCAAAGGGAACTTTCACCCCATCAACGCAGTAATTAAAACTGAGAGGACTTTTCCTATTTGTGAAACTCACAACCTGACTTTTAACCCCGTGTATCATCATACCATTGTCCACCGTCCATCTCACAACACTATCGAGGTCACCCTGCAGGCGCTCACAATCTTGTAGCTTATTTATTACCTTGTACAGAATAACATCATCTGCAAACAGATTGTGTTATGTAGTACCTTTCGGTAGGACCAATAACATAGGTAATTATTAATTAAATTTTAGGCGCCTTCACCTGAACTACATTTTCATCCAAGGTGAATAAAATCGTTTATAGCTTAGACTGTAGTTTCTTATTCCGCGACTCTATTTACCGATTAACCCATTTTCTCGTAGCTCGGCGTTGATATGGACTTAGCAACAAAAATACAAATTCATGAATATTTGTGTTAACATACCCGGTACGGTAAATAAGACATAAAAGATCGAAAATTTAATTCTGTATAAATTCGTCTACTGATGTTCTCCCACGCCATCTCTCCTCTGACAGCTCGGAGTTATGACAGTTATGAAGAATTTATCGATGGGATCACTAATAATATAAATATTTGAGAATTAGATTTTAGGCCTTCCCCTACACTACCATTTCACTAAGCGTGAATAAAATGATTTATAGCCTACATTGTAGTGGAACATCCACCGACTTTACATACCGATTTTCATTAAATTCTCTTCAGCCGTTTTCTCGTGATGCGTGTACATACATACATACATACATACATACATACATACATACATACATACATACATACATACATAACGGAAAAGTAAAAAGTGTATTTCCTTGTTACTGTGGACATGACCAACAAATAAATACCATTATTTTAAAATTCGGAGCAATGTTCAGATAAAACTCTTATTTTATATATAGATGACACGAAAGCTGGCTCGATGGATCAGTCGTAGACTGGGTTCGATCCCGACCGAGGTAGTCAATTTTTTAAGACCTGTCATGTGGCCCTACATGAATAATGATGTTGGCATGTTAAAGATATCTGATGAGTGATGATCCACTCCGTGTCAACGGAGAGAATTAAATTTACTGAGCCGGCCTCGAAGTCTAGGGGTAGTGAGGACACGGCCTCCATTCCCGGCCAGTACAGGAATAACCGGGATGTGAGGTCCACTCGGCTTATGTGAGAAAAAATGTACTGAAAAGCTGACTGACTGAGATAGTGGCTCCGGTCACGAAAGCAAAGAAAAACGGCCGAGAAGATACGTCGCGCTGACCACACGTCACATCGACATCTGCAGCCGTTCGAACTCAACAGTCGCTTGGTAGGCCAAGGCCTATTGTGGCTGTTCGTGCTATGAAACTGGTTTATTTTTGTTTATTTGATGCAGATGCTAAGTAAGCGAGAACATTCATTAACAGACCGGTGGAGAACTGAGTTTCGCCGGAATTGTTATCAATGGTAGAGAAAGAAGCGCTGAACGGACAAAGATGAGCCAACTATTACCGTAAATAGTATTAATAAAGCAAAAGACATGTAGCACCACAGCAATCTGCGTCATGAACTTGAATCTACTAAAAAAAACTAACGTTCCCGGGGATCCACTCCAGGGTTCAAAAGCTTCCTAGTGACCTCATGGAGGTGGGCAAACTTAACTTTGTCGCCTCAAAACATAACGTGTACAATACTGACAATGCATTACAGTACATATTATCTCTTTTACCCTTCGTGAAAAATACCTGCCTTCTCAGCAGTGCGGAAATTTAAGTGTGTGGGGAAGTCTAATAAAACTACCATTACGCTACATTTAAACGAAATCTATATATGAGTTTTGTCTGTACTTTGCTCAGAATTTGAAAAGAATGGTATTTCTGTATCGGTCATGTCCACAGTAACCAGGAAATACACTTTTTACATTTCCGTAATGTCTGTCTGTCTGTCTGTCTGTCTGTCTGTCTGTCTGTCTGTCTGTCTGTCTGTCTGTCTGTCCACGCATCACTAGAAAACGGCCAAAGAGAATTTAATGAAGATCGGTATATAGAGTCGGGGAATAAGAAACTACAGTCTAAGCTATAAACAATTTTATTCATCCTGGATGAAATTGTAGTTTAGGGAAGGTGCCTAAAATGTAATTTTTAAATACCAATGTTATTGGTCCTATTGAAAAGTACTATATTAAAAAATTACTGAGAATACAATTTCCGATCATTTATCTTTTATTCAGTTTTACCGTACCGACTATGATAAGTGTGATATTTCAGAGTCTGAAGAAAACGAAATATGAAGGCCTATAATATCGAAAGTGCATAACAATTATCAACAATAACATTACATTGACCATTGTTTACTGTGATGTTCTTTGTCTCTTTTGCTGCCTCTCAACTCCGATAGATAGGATTACTGCTGCGTACCGAGTATAACAGCCTGACTGAATATTGGCGGGAAATAGCCGGGGAGTTAGAAAACTTTCTTCTTTAGCATGCCATTCCTCTGATTCATACATTTTCTGATACAGCTGGTTCGTAACACACTGGTTCATCATAGTATTTCAGCTATTCGATCCCTACTCTGACGCGCTGTTTTGAATGAGAAGGCAGAGCCTCACTTAGTGGTGGTAGTAGTAGTAGTAGTAGCAGTAGTAGTAGTAGTAGTAGTAGTAGTAGTAGTAGTAGTAGTAGTAGTATGGCCTGGTCTAGAATAACAATTTAGGCCTTTTCCAAATTATAGCACTACACTATTCACTAAATAACTCAAAATTCAACTCTGAAAAGAGCCGTTTCTTAAGGAAAGCTTCTTTCTCTTCACTGTTATTGAATTCTACAAACTAGCAGTGAAGAGGGGTTTCTCTTCTGGCTTGGAGGAAAAATTTGCCTTCAAGTCAGATAGATTTTTCCGCTGCCATTGTAGTGAATTGATATTTTCCGACTCATTGGGTACTCCTACGAAACAGAATAGTAATAGGGCATAGTTTTTGCTCTGGGAGTCTCCACTATTCGACCCCCTCCCCGCCGAAGAAAGCCCAAGAGTGTTCACGGATCACGGCTGTCTGCGGTTTGGACATTCCAGGTCTGGAACTTTGGACTGTTAGATAGGCAGCGGAGTCCTGTTCGTTATAAGTGACAACGTGTGTGGTGTTTCATTTGAACGAGTATTTTGTAATATGAAAGCATTGCTTTTAATCGCGCCATTCCTATTGACGTCATTGTATGTTCATTTCAGTTGGGAAAACCACTAAGACAGTCTTTCTGAGAATGCAAAAAGGCATTATAATGAAAACATCCCAACCTGATTGTGACTGATGGTATGAAATTGGGTCTACCATTACAGTGAAAATTCCCTCAGTCTTCATATGAGAAAAGAAGTTTGGTGACCTCCCGTCGCGTTTCTAGGGTACCGTTAAGAGCTATCCAATTTAAGACAATCTTGCTCACAACGTGTACACTACCTAACCTAGAATTCTGTATACAATGTAGAATTCCGTAGCGAAGCACGGGTACATCAGCTAGTAAATAATAAGCCAATGTCTGACTACTTCGCTGAATGGTCAGTGTCGAGGCCTTGTTCTGAGGGTCCAGGGTTCGGTTCCCGGCCGGGTTTGAGTGAGTTGCTTTTCTTTCTTTTTTCTTTCCAGAGTCAAGATGGTCGTGGAGATTCTCCCCATGTGATTTTCCAGGGCCCTCCAGCCGTAAAACAAGGCCAAATCTACAAGAGCGACACAGTTCGCACAACGGGTGAGGAAAGGGGAAGAAGAAGACCAGTATCATACAGCCTTTTATGAAGTTCTGCCGACAAAATGCTTTCTTTCATTTAAGAGTACTCGAGCCACGTGAACAATGTGAAAAGCATTCCTTCAACCCCACCCCCACCCCTCGCACAAGGAAGCACAGAAATCTAAGCAACGCCAAATTGCCGGAGCTACTCCTTTTTGAGTCGTGCCATAGTGGCATCGTCAAGGCAGCTGTGTTTTGAATTCCGGGCAGTGCATGGCGGACTTTATAAATACAAAGTTAAGTCCATGCAGTTTGGGTTCCACGTAAACTTGGAGGTGCTGTGGCTATCGTGATATCAAAAGTCACCCGAAACTATAAGCTTGCTTGCTTTAAGTCATGATCGGATTCTTGCGTTTTTACCGATTTCTTTCCTTGCGATCAACTCCAGGACCACAAACATTAGAATATTTTCTCAAATTATGCTTACACGAAGCGTATTCTGAATAAAGGAGGATAACATTCTGACATAGGCCTACGCTAGATAATATTAAAACAACGTTATGAAACATTTTGAAGTGGGTTATAACATTGTATATCTATCAAAACTTAAATTCACAGAAGGGAGCCATAATTTGATTTAACTGACTGCAAATATTATATATATATTACCAGCGTTTCTCAACTGAGCCCAATACCAGACTGAAGCGAAACTGATAATTTCACGACTGGAAGAGTCTAAAGAGCCTGAATACTAGTAAAGGACATCTCAATATTTTTTTTGAAGATGAATGTGTTCCTTTGCTTTATGACTGACCTGTACTCCAGGCTACGTAGCTTGTTAGGACGAACATACCTGGAAAGAGAAACATAAATGGTAGTTAATAACGAAAAAATACACAGCATAAACAAGAGTTTATAACAGTATTGCCTAATACAGTAAAGAAAGAAATAAGCAAACGAGTTACAACCCCTCTCTTACAAATGAGAATGCAATGTAAAATTCTACAACAAATATTTTAATATACGTCTCTCTCTCTCTCTCTCTCTCGTTGATAGATTGGTAATATTACATTACTGCTAATGGAGATGACGTGTATTCCAGTACTTCATGAAGTAAATCGTCATAACTAGGAATTTGAAGACTATTAGTAAAAACGCAAGACATCCAGAAATATTGTCACTGTAAAGGTGTAGCACGATTGAGAGAGAACATCGCGAGTTCCTCACAAATGCAATTCTGAGACAGATTGTAAACACTTCGTAGAAATGAAATGAAATGGCGTATGGCTTTTAGAGCCTGAAGTGTCAGAGGACATGTTCGGCTCGCCAGGTGCAGGTCTTTTGATTTGACTCCCGTAGGCAACCTGCGCGTCGTGATGAGCATGAAATGATGAAGACGACACATATACCAAGCTCCCGTGCCAGCGAAATTAACCAACGATGGTTAAAATTCCCGACCCTGCCGGGAATCGAACCCGGGACCCATGTGACCAAAGGCCAACACGCTAACCATTTAGCCATGGAGCCGGACAATACTTCGTTCCGTGTATTTAACAATAGGTAACAGTAGACAGATGAAAAGGCAAATGGACCTATTTCCTATTTTTGAATGCCTAACCGAAATGAAACTAAGTTAACGTGTTAGGTCCCACTTGGTCGTCGACGGATGCAGAGTAGGTTTCGGCACACAAGTGGCCACGGTTGGTCCATAGTCCGACAGCCCTGCATTTCGTCCGACCAACCGAGCAGAGGAGGGGTGGCCACGGCTCTGTGCCTCTGTACTCTGTATTCGGGAGACGGAGAGGGGCTGGTCCCCACCGTCGGCTGTCCTGAAAATGGTTTTCCGTCGTTTTCCATTCGCCTGCACTAAGGGGAATGCCATGACAGTTCCTAGTATAGTCCGTGGCCGCCACCACCCTCACCTTCTCTGAACACCTTCATTGTGTCGAATCCCGCTGACCTGAGAGACGGTGTTACCGTCTAGTACCGTCTAGGAGGCCCACCGTCCCCTTCACGGACAGAAGTAAAACTCTTAGTAGTAGTAATAGTACGTCCTACTCATTACTTTTGGGAGACGCCGAGGTGCCGGAAGTTTAACTCGCAGGAGTTCTGTGGCGTGCTGATAAATTTACCGACAGGAAGATGACGTATTTCAGCACCTTAAATTACCACCGCACTAAGCTGGAATGGATCCCTCCATCTTGGGTTCACAAGGCCAGAGCTGAGATAAAACTAAGTACGAGGGCTGATCAACAAAGACAGATTTTTTCCACAGATGTTTATTACTCCATTTCAATGTTTACATGATCTTTTTCAAAGTAGTCCCCTCCTAATTCAATGCATTTTATAGCGTCTCTGCCAGTTCTTGAACACATGTTGCAAACCGTTCTTTGTCAGGTCCTTGAGAACCGCCTCACTTTTCTTGAGCACTGCTTCAGAGTTCTCAAATCGAATGCCCATAAGCTTTGCCTTTAGTCATGGGAATTTAAAAAAACACAAGGTGCAAGATCAGGGATATAAGATGGATGCGGTACACAGGTAATGTTGAATCGAACCAGAAACTGCACGACTTGATTTGCGACGTGAGGCCGTGCATTGTCATAATGAAGTCGCTACCCAGTCCGAGAAAGCTCTGGTCGTTTCTTTGCAATGTGCTTCCTAAATGCAGCCAATACTAACGTACGGTATGCTGCTGTAACAGTAGTGTGAGGGGGAACTGCATGCTGGTAACCTCCATTGTCTGGTATGCGAAATGCACGTAGCGTCTACACAATAGAGCATTACTACCAACCTACTGATACGAGAGTGCTACCGCCTACGGACATTATGCATTAAAAACCCGCTCGTTTCAAATATTTATGTTACAGATAGGAAACAATCACGGAAGCTACAGGAAAAATCAGTCTCAGTCTTTGTTCATCAGCCTACGTACCTGATAAATATTTCCAAAGGCTGGTTAGATCCCCAACAGTTCCTCCAGCAGCAGTCATAGAAAGCCTTAGTGCACTAGGGAAATGAGGACTGAAGCAGTTTCCTGTTGCCTTCCTCACCGACCCAGCTGCTATTATACACTGACTGACAGAGCAAATGCAACACCAAGAAGGAGTGGTCAGAACTTTATGCCAATTGCAGGGTAGACTGACGTCACTGAGGTATGCTCATGATGTGAAATGCGCCGCTGTGCTGCGCACGTAGCGAACGATAAATGGGACACGGCGTTGGCGAATGGCCCACTTCGTACCGTGATTTCTCAGCCGACAGTCATTGTAGAACGTGTTGTCGTGTGCCACAGGACACGTGTATAGCTAAGAATGCCAGGCCGCCGTCAACGGAGGCATTTCCAGCAGACAGACGACTTTACGAGGGGTATGGTGATCGGGCTGAGAAGGGCAGGTTGGTCGCTTCGTCAAATCGCAGCCGATACCCATAGGGATGTGTCCACGGTGCAGCGCCTGTGGCGAAGATGGTTGGCGCAGGGACATGTGGCACGTGCGAGGGGTCCAGGCGCAGCCCGAGTGACGTCAGCACGCGAGGATCGGCGCATCCGCCGCCAAGCGGTGGCAGCCCCGCACGCCACGTCAACCGCCATTCTTCAGCATGTGCAAGACACCCTGGCTGTTCCAATATCGACCAGAACAATTTCCCGTCGATTGGTTGAAGGAGGCCTGCACTCCCGGCGTCCGCTCAGAAGACTACCATTGACTCCACAGCATAGACGTGCACGCCTGGCATGGTGCCGGGCTAGAGCGACTTGGATGAGGGAATGGCGGAACGTCGTGTTCTCCGATGAGTCACGCTTCTGTTCTGTCAGTGATAGTCACCGCAGACGAGTGTGGCGTCGGCGTGGAGAAAGGTCAAATCCGGCAGTAACTGTGGAGCGCCCTACCGCTAGACAACGCGGCATCATGGTTTGGGGCGCTATCGTGTATGATTCCACGTCACCTCTAGTGCGTATTCAAGGCACGTTAAATGCCCACCGCTACGTGCAGCATGTGCTGCGGCCGGTGGCACTCCCGTACCTTCAGGGGCTGCCCAATGCTCTGTTTCAGCAGGATAATGCCCGCCCACACACTGCTCGCATCTCCCAACAGGCTCTACGAGGTGTACAGATGCTTCCGTGGCCAGCGTACTCTCCGGATCTCTCACCAATCGAACACGTGTGGGATCTCATTGGACGCCGTTTGCAAACTCTGCCCCAGCCTCGTACGGACGACCAACTGTGGCAAATGGTTGACAGAGAATGGAGAACCATCCCTCAGGACACCATCCGCACTCTTATTGACTCTGTACCTCGACGTGTTTCTGCGTGCATCGCCGCTCGCGGTGGTCCTACATCCTACTGAGTCGATGCCGTGCGCATTGTGTAACCTGCATATCGGTTTGAAATAAACATCAATTATTCGTCCGTGCCGTCTCTGTTTTTTCCCCAACTTTCATCCCTTTCGAACCACTCCTTCTTGGTGTTGCATTTGCTCTGTCAGTCAGTGTACGTTAGGTTCAAAGCCTACTGGACATCGACACTAACCAACTATGCAAGCTACACTTTCACAGCAATCTGCCACAGGACTGGCGATACTAGCATCGCTCACACTTCGGTCGCTTCGATGTTTTCTAAGGCCAGACACAGTGCACTTTAAATTTTATATCTTAACACATATGGGTGGCGAAATATCTATTGTATTTATCTCAAAATTGTGCGCGGACCCAAACGGACATTTAATGGCGTCATGGACTTAGTTTAAATATTTACCATACTAGCAATAAGAATAGAAATGATAGACATTTTTGAGACTTTTTCAATCGTGAAATGACCAGCGTTTCGCCGCAGAGTGGCAGCAAGCTTGTCAGTTGGACTGCCGTACCTCCAAGACCCTGGCGGCTCGTGCATCAGTGAGATACCAGTGGCAGACTCGTTCGAAGCACATGCAGTGACAATGCAGTACTCTACTTGCTATAGCCAGGGCCGGATTAAGGGGGGGGGGGGGGGGGGGCTAAAGTGGCTGCAGCCCCGGACCCCGCGTGCCAATGGGCCCCGGCCCGTGGCCGAACATAAAATTGTGTAAAAAGGCCTGCTGCTCCACCTCCGTGCATGTATATGAATATTTACGCTCGCAAAATATTGAATACGCACTCTTCCTTCCATCTTATCAGCTGTATTTCATCACAGCTAGAATCAGTTACCGTCCCGAGACACGAATCCTCGCTACTTATGCACTGTAATTATTGTAAAGGTTATTGTTGGTGAAAATTTAAATCTGGCAGCTTGCGAGTACGGGCAGAGGGGGAAGGGGGAGGAGGTCTAGGAAGTGAGCGGGAGGGGACAGGGGAAGCACGATGGCATGCGCATGCTATACTATATCTTTGCACCAGGAAGAGAACTTCCAGTTCACCTCTGATTATTGAACCATTAGTAGGTTACAACTGTAATATTCTTGTAAAATGGAGAGAAAATATCCCAGTGGCGCCAAAAAACGTAAATTAACAGAACAACATTTGAAAGAAATTGAAAAGTTGCCGAAAATATTAACATTTTTTGACAGGAAGTCTACAAGTGCATCGACGACTGGTGAATAGGAATCTTCTACAGGTAAGGGTATAATGTAATATCTAAGTCTGCTATTTTAAGAGAGATTAGGTCTTTACGGAAATGGAAAGCATTAGGATTAGGAAGATGGTTTTAGGAACAATGAAAGGGAATCCTAATGTGTATTTTAAACTTCAGTCACATTGTATGGAATACTCGGAGTCGTAAATAATAAATTGCCGATCTCGTTGGTGTAGTGGTAGCAATAATGACTGCCACCCCCGAAGACCCAGGTACCTTCCCCGGCACTGCCTGGGGGACTTGGTTACGAAGAAAGGGCCCCACATTTTTAAATAGCCCAGGGCCCCTAAACACCTTCATCCGGCACTGGCTATAGCTTTTATATCAAAACTAGAACATAAGTCTGTTTTCGACTGTCAAAATGCTTTCGAGTATTATCAATCGGACCATTTTCTTTGAATTAATTATATTCGTTGACAATATCCATTACAATGAATTTGATTTGCTCAGTGTCGCCGTGGAGTAGGGTGCAGCACTTGAGTATAACCACCAAGGACCTGGGTTATGAGTTGTTCATTGTTGTATCTTTCAAAACTTCTACAGATTTCCAAACCGAAGGACGATAGACTACAATTATCTAATGAAATGTATTATGCCAGCCCTCCATGTCGTTAGTTGTCGTATAATCATAGAACGGAAGTATCAACTTTCAAAGTTTCAGGTATAAATCTAGGAGCTACAGTTCAAGAAGTAATGGATATTTTTAGAGCAAGAAACACATACTGTATTTAGAAGTGTGGAAATTGTTTGAGGCATGGACCATCAATCAATCAATCAATCAATCAATCAATCAATCAATCAATCAATCAATCAATACTGATCTGCATTTAGGGCAGTCGCCCAGGTGGCAGATTCCCTATCTGTTGCTTTCCTAGCCTTTTCCTAAATGATTTCAAAGAAATTGGAAATTTATTGAACATCTCCCTTGGTAAGTTATTCCAATCCCTAACTCCCCTTCCTATAAATGAATATTTGCCCCAGTTTGTCCTCTTGAATTCCAACTTTATCTTCATATTGTGATCTTTCCTACTTTTATAAACGCCATTCAAACTTATTCGTCTACTAATGTCATTCCACGCCATCTCTCCGCTGACAGCTCGGAACATACCACTTAGTCGAGCAGCTCTTCTTCTTTCTCTCAGTTATTCCCAACCCAAACATTGCAACATTTTTGTAACGCTACTCTTTTGTCGGAAATCACCCAGAACAAATCGAGCTGCTTTTCTTAGGATTTTTTCCAGTTCTTGAATCAGGTAATCCTGGTGAGGATCCCATACACTGGAACCATACTCTAGTTGGGGTCTTACCAGAGACTTATATGCACTCTCCTTTACATCCTTACTATAACCCCTAAACACCCTCATAACCATGTGCAGAGATCTGTACCCTTTATTTACAATCCCATTTATGTGATTACCCCAATGAAGATCTTTCCTTATATTAACACCTAGATACTTACAATGATCCCCAAAAGGAACTTTCACCCCATCAACGCAGTAATTAAAATTGAGAGGACTTTTCCTATTTGTGAAACTCACAACCTGACTTTTAACCCCGTTTATCAACATACCATTGCCTGCTGTCCATCTCACAACATTTTCGAGGTCACGTTGCAGATGCTCACAATCTTGTAACTTATTTATCACTCTATAGAGAATAACATCATCCGCAAAAAGCCTTACCTCCGATTCCACTCCTTTACTCATATCATTTATATATATATATATATATAAGAAAACAAAGGTCCCATAATACTGCCTTGAGGAATTCCCCTCTTAATTATTACAGGGTCAGATAAAGCTTCACCTACTCTAATTCTCTGAGATCTATTTTCTAGAAATATAGCAACCCATTCGGTCACTCTTTTGTCTAGTCCAATTGTACTCATTTTTGCCAGTAGTCTCCCATGATCCACCCAATCAAATGGTTTAGACAGGTCAATCGCGATACAGTCCATTTGACCTCCAGAATCCAAGATACAGTATGTACCTATTCTATTCGTACGGGCTGTTTGCTTTAGTACCTCAACGCACTGCCAGAAAATAATAAACTGAAAATGATTTTTTTCACTGAACATATATTCAAAAAAGCCTCCAGAAAACATATACCTACTGTATCTGTCTGCAATCATGTTAACCAAACATACAGCTTCGAATAAAGAAAACACTTGAAATAAACAAAAAATAAAGGGTTCTTGGAACATATTAGTATATATTGGAATGTCCCCTAGCATTTGTAACTTCCTGGCATCGTCGCCGCATATATACAGTAATTTCTTGCACATGTCGGAGCTGATTTTATGCCACTTCTGAAGAATCACGCTTTTAAGTTCCTCCTTCGTACGCACACGTTGCCTACGGATATTCCTCTTTAACGTAGCCCAAAGATCTTCGATGGGATTTTAATCCGGAGACTTGGGAGGTGTTCTTAGCTGCTTAGGAATATTCCAGATCAACCATGTCTTATTCATATCAGCAGAGTGTTTTGGGTCATCATGCTGGAACATATAAACAGGTGGAAACCCCATTTTTTCGGCACTCTGCTTAACGTTTGCCCTAGGATTGCATTATAGCCCTCCTTGTTCATTATTCCGTCAATGAAATATATGTTACCCACACTATGTTACCCACACCTCTGGCTAACATACAGCCCCAAAATATTACAGAACCACCACCGTATTTTACAGTTGGGAGTGTATTTGCCAATTCATTGTCCGTACCAATTTTTCTCCATATGCTGTGGATGCCATCTGACCCGAAAAGGCTCAGCGAATGACAGTCTAAGCCGTCTGTTTTTTCAAGTTACGTATGGCCTTTTTCCACGGAATTCTTCCATAGTACCCATTCCGATACAGTATCCGACGGTGGTGGAGTTGCTGATCTTCTTTTTAGGTCGTTCCTCCGTGAGTTGCATCAGTACTGGTGTACTTAATTTGGAATCTGACTTTAGCAGCCGAACAAAAAATATTCTTTCCTTTCAGTTAAACACTTTCTCTTGGGTTTCCTTGGAGTGTTCTTAATACTGTAGTGTCTATTTACATTTAAAAACCACATACTGCACCGAAAAATGTGTTCTACTGACCAGCTGTCAAATATTTCGTAATGAAAATCCTTGAAGTGGCAGTTGATATATAGTGTTCTTAAGCTCCGTACTTAACTCTGCACTCCTACCCATGTCCACCACAGATACATTAGGAAGGAGACTAACAAACTTGACTAGTCGTATGCCGTCACTGAGACTTTTCCGTGCATCGCAAGTAAACGGTGCGCATCATCCTGTCCATGTGTACGAATACAACTGGTACACCCGTTTGTCGATGCCGGCATATTCATATAAAATCTTCCCGCCTGTATGTAGATAAGTGTGGTTTTGACTAACGAATTATCATTGACAAATCATGTTTTTACCCGTAATGTACGTTTTATTTCAGTTTTTCAATCGTTACTGTGAATATACACGACTTGATAATAAATTGAAGCCTGTACGAATAACAGAGAGACATACTGTATCTGCTATATCTTGCTAGAATCCTACAAGTTGAGCTTCAGTGGAATAACCTTTCCTAAAACCGAATTGCCTTCTATCGAACCAGTTATTAATTTTACAAACATGTCACCTTATAACATGGACGTCATTAAAAGGACTAAATAGCAAAGACACTGTCCGGCTCCTTGACTGAACAGGCAGTGTAGTCACCTTCGGTTCAGAGGGTCCCGGCCGAGTCGGAGATTTTAACCTTAAATGGTTAATTCCCCTGGCTAGCGGATTGGGTGTTTGTACTGTCCCCAACAACCCTGCAATTTACACAACACTCACACTATAACACGCAGTTTCCTTCACATGACTAATGCCGCCCACCGTCTCCGGAAGGTCTGCCTAACAAACGCTGCACCAGGCCAGCAATACCAAACCAAACCACATGGCAGTACAGCTCCTAAAGGGCCTTGGCCTACCATGCACCGCTGCTCAGCCCGAAGGGCTGCAGTTTACGAGGTGTCGTGTGGTCAGCACGACGAATTCTCTCGGCCGTTATTTTTGGCTTTCTAGACTGGGGCCGCTATCTCACCGTCAGATAGCTCCTCAATTCTAATCACGTAGGCTGAGTGGACCTCGAACCAGCCCTCAGGTCCAGGTAAAAATCCCTGACCTGGCCGGGAATAGCCACACGAAATTAAAAAGACTAAATTGCATGAATATTTTGGACTGGGTTAAATGTCTGAATGAACTTTTTTCAATGGATGAATTGTCAGCTGTCAAAAATCTGACAATGTCGAGGCACACGGCGAAATTATGTAAGCGGGATTTCAGAAAACGACGAACAGAAGAAAGAGCACCTCGCGGCGATTTGAAAAAGGTACCACTTACCAGTGCCAAACGTAAACCAATATAGAGAGGAAGAAAACGTAAGCTCGAATACACCACCCGTACCACGGCCAACTAGAAATTCCGGCTTACTACACATGACAGTTCCATTGTGATGACGTCAGCCTTTTAGTGCATTGTATGGAGGTACGAGTCTTGTTTTCGTGGTGGTTTGGTAGCACGTTGTTGTTATTTCAACGTTATTAGAGGTGTTCGTTCGTGTTTCCAAGCGATAACTGTATGAAAACGCATCAGTAAGAGAGGTATTTTCAGCAACAGTATGTGTTAAATACCACAGCATTGTAATTTCAGCAGCCTGGCGTTAGGAAGTAACGC
The DNA here is from genome assembly GCF_040414725.1 of Anabrus simplex. Taxonomy (NCBI): domain Eukaryota; kingdom Metazoa; phylum Arthropoda; class Insecta; order Orthoptera; family Tettigoniidae; genus Anabrus; species Anabrus simplex. Next base: position 1,559,825,143 of record NC_090265.1, read on the forward strand.
TAGGTTATGTGATAGGTTAGGTGAATTCACTGAGCTATTATGAACTGTCTAAAGTACTCTAAAGTTTATTACTGTATTTAATTATGATTATTATTATTATTGACTTACTGATGACTGATGTTTGATGTTTAAAGGGGCCTAACATCGAGGTCATCGGCCCCTAATGGTACGAAATGAGACGAAATGAAATGACAACTTAAAAGTCCAAAAATCCTCCACTGACCAGAATTCAAAGCGTGAGGACGAAGAATGAATGGGTGGACGGATATGAATTCAAAACGATCAGTGGAAATGACCTACAGTGCCTCGCATGCACAGAAGCTGACACAAAACAATAGTAGTACGGACCATGGAACTGCTTCTATAGCATGATGCTGAATCAATTATGCTTATAGTCGGAACGGGTACAAAATCCAGGTCATCGGCCCCTCATAATGGTATTTATCGCTAGGAAAGTAGAACCATGCTATGTGTCATGTTGCGGTACTAATCAAAAGTAGCGTAGACTCGCGGTATTCCACACATTATGGTACTATTCCAAGGTAGTGTAATGCGCACATGTAACACAGACCGATCGTGTTTCGCACATTGCGGCGCTATTTACAGGCAACGCAAACCTATAAAGGCAACGCAAACCTATGGCGTTCCTCACATAAGTGGACTAACCACAGCGATCCGTACTATCCCGTGGTATTCCTCACATAGTGGGAACTGAGCATAGGTAAGGCAGAACCATGGTGTCGCTCATATAGGGGTACGAATCACAGATACTGCAGGACCCACCTCCTGATTCAAACACTGTCGCTACTAATCACAAACTTATTGCATACCTAACATAGTGGTACTACGCGCAAGTACATGCGACCCATGGTGTTCCCTGCGTAATGGTACTACTTACAAGAAGTCTCATGGTTCTAATTCGATCATCCCTTGGTCGCCCCTTTTAGTTGCCTCTTATGACAGGCAGGGGATACCGTGGGTGTATTCTTCGTCTCCACAGGGGGTGATTATTATTATAATAATGTGTTTGTAGTGTATGCTCCTTTTTGTAAAATGGGACGAACGTGTAGTGTGCCTGGATGTACATCCAATTACCGTTCAAATAAGGAGGTGGCTATCTCAACATCTGCGTTTCCTAGCGATAAGGAGAAGTGAGATAAATGGATTCATGCCATTCGCCGAGCTAATTTTGATCCCAGTAAATATGCCTGTGTCTGTATTGAACATTTTTCCGAAAATTACATTATTCGAGTTGACACTGCAAAAAGACCAGACGGTTCAGTTTTGACTGTGCCTAGGGTAAAGCCAAAATTAACTGACGATGCTGTGACAACTATATTTCCCGAGCAGCTGTCATATATAGCTCAACCAACACCTGCCAAACGAAAATCGCCAGAAGAAAGGAGAGAGGGTATTTTGCAGAATGAAGAACTAACCTTCAAGACTATGTGCTCAAATAATTGTAATATAATGGCATTTTAGAAACAGCAACAGTTTGCCAAGTGATCGTCATACTAATTTTCAAATTGTGGAAAGCTACACATTAACTCAGACCTCGATATCTGATTCAAAGATACATTTTTAGTGGAAATCGTAGGGATGTTTCTTTCAATGTTTTGTTAATGAAAGTTGAAAAACCTGTGACAATTTTGGGTATGTGCATTTGAGTTAATGAGAGTTGTGACCAAGATCTGTCATATTTTGGGAAATACTTCATTTTAACAGTTATTCATAAATAATTAATAAAATCATGTGCTCAAACAAGTATAAAGGAATGGCATTGTTTTGAAAGAAAACAATTCACCTAGTCACCATCAGCGTACAGCCCAGGTGAGTACCCTTCATTCGAACATTTTACGATATGTAATACACTACCTTGAGTGCATATATTTGTCGTATGCATTCTTTTGAAAGTGTTTCTTCGATGTTACGTGTTTATAGGCATGTTATTGCATTTCCTTCGTCACATTGTGAGAAAAAATATCGTATCAGCAAGATAGGAATTACCCGCGACGACGGAGAGTGAGCACTATACGCGTGACGTCATAACTATTGGTAGCAGGCCTCTATATATCAAGATGGCCGTGCCCGTATAGATATTACCGACGTTAATTCGCCAGTGGCTCTCCTCTTACATGACGTATTCACGTGTCCCGACAAAGCTTACCTCATTCTTAAATAGTTACTAGCTGCTGTAACGGAATTCTACATTGTATACAGAATTCTAGATGAAACCCTGTACACGTTGTGAGTAAGATTTTATTAAATTGCATAACAACAACGGTATTTAAAAATTATATTTTAGGCGCCTTCTCCTAAACTACCATTTCATGCAGCGTGAATAACGTTATTTATAGCCTAGACGGTAGTGCTTCACTCGCCGACTTTACATAACGATTTTCATTAAATTCTGTTCAGCCATTTCCTCGTGATGCGCGTACGCACGTACGTACGTACATACATACATACATACATACATACATACATACATACATACATACATACATACATACATACATACATACATACATGACGGAAAATTAGAACGTGCATTTCCTTGTTACTGTGGACACGTTCGATACAGAACTACCATTCTTTTTACAATTCTGAGCAATGTTCAGAAAAATCTCTTATATTATATATATACAGTACATATATTCAACAGCCATGTAAAGTAATGATTTACGTTACGAGTGAGACGTTTACGTACGAGCCCGGTGTTTCGAAATGAGCAAGGTAAACTTACAGCATATCTTTGGTGGCTTTGGTGACATTTGCTTTACGTCGCACCGAAACGGATAGGTCTTATGATGACGATGGGATAGGAAAGGCCTAGGAGTGGGAAGGAAGCGGGCGTGGCCTTTATTAATTGGTATGGAAATGGGAAACCACGGAAAATCATCTTCAGGACTGTCGATAGTGGGGTTCGAACCCCCTATCTCCCGGATTCAAGCTCACAAATGCGCGCCCCTAACCACACGGCTAACTCGCCCGGTTACATTTTTTAATTCCATACTTTGGCTAATTTAATCTCCGTACAGGAGGGGTGGAAGGTAAAGGCTTCCACTATCCATAACCTCGGCACTTGATGCGGTAGAGTGGTTACTTCTACGCCCGGCTGCCTTTGCCCCCAGGAATTACCCTGGTATTAATTTTTGGTGTAGCTGAGTGAACCTCAGGACCACGTGCACCTCGGGAAATGGAAATCTCGTTTCTTAAATTTTACGACTTCTCGACGGGGATTCGAACCCACGTCCTTCCGGGCGAACCGAGCACGCCAGGCAGCCCCTTACTTACGCTAATTTAATTATTTTAAATTAAATGTCTTATTAGACATAATTTTGACACATGGCCACCCAAATCATCAATGTCTGACTCATGCAGAGACCTGTCTTGTGTGTGTGTGTTGCTATGAAATATATGAGAGATGTGTTCAAGAAGTTGTGTAGGAATATAAACATCAACATCAATGTTATTTGAAGCAGTAAACAATCCATTAAGCTACCAGGGTCGTAATGATGGTCCTACGGTCCTGGATTAATGAAAGTAATACGTACTAAACACACTAGAACATACGAAACGGGCACTGCAGTTACTGCAGACAAAAGGTGGACAGGATGCCGGTGGCGCTCCTCGTGCCAGGACCTGACAAACTGGCAAAAATGGAAAAGTTTTTAAATTTAATTTCGTGTGGCTATTTCTAGCCGAGTTCGGCCCTTGTTAGGTAGACCCTCCGATGAGGTTGGGCGGCATCTGCCATGTGTAGGTAACTGCGTGTTATTGTGGAGCAGGATAGTGTTATGTGTGGTGTGTGAGTTGCAGGGATGTTGGGGACAGCACAAACACCCAGCCCCTGGACCACTGGAATTAACCAATGGAGGTTAAAATCCCCAACTCGGCCGGGAATCGAACCCGGGACCCTCTGAACCGAAGGCCAATACGCTGACCATTCAGCCAACGAGTCGGACATTGAAAAGTTGATGCATTTCTTATGGAAGGAAGGCAGAAGGAAGGAAGAACTCCAGTGAATTAAAAAATTCACATTGGATAAACATTTGTTGTTAAAATGCATATAATATGACGATCAAGGAGACAAATTAACGCTCAAATTAAAAAATATGATATTAATATTGCCAATGAAATATTTACAAAATCCATCTTTTTTTTTTCTAGTTGCTTTACGTCGCACCGACACAGATAGGTCTTACGGCTACGATGGGACAGGAAAGGGCTAGGAGTGGGAAGGAAGCGGCCGTGGCCTTAATTAAGGTACAGCCCCAGCATTTGCCTGGTGTGAAAATGGGAAACCACGGGAAACCATTTTCAGGGCTGCCGACAGTGGGGTTCGAACCTACTATCTCCCGAATACTGCAAAATCCATCTGTAACAAATGCATCTTTTTTTGGCTTTGACATTTCTTGCTTTACATTTCTTGCCCTTTTTTCATTTTCTTCATTCAAATAATAATACTGAACATGCACATTCAAACATTTACCACATAATGATTAACACATTCCTTGCAAATGCAGGTAATATAATTAATATTTACAGCTTGTAAAAAGCTTGTTTTGACTCTGAATCTGCTTTCATAAAAACGCCTGCAATCTTACTGTACAACACATGTGCTGCTTCATTTGGATATAAATCTGGCATTATGATATTGTTTTATCAAAATATGTGAATTTCTTACATTTTCCATTCTATCAATATCTGACAGTGCATTGCGACATTAGCCATGTATTAGACGAAGGTACTGCATAACCTGGTACATTTGGTACACACGATTAAGCATTTTTATCAAATTTAGAAATGATTGGAACATATCTTGTACGTTTTTAGAAAGCGCTGTGAGAGGTCTTCCCTCTTATAAAGATTGTCGAGGTCACTCGTCCTGCGTCTCATCACCCATTGGTCATATCTGAAAATAGTATATCCTATATTAAACGTGAATAGTTCGCCTGCTGTACCGTATGTTAAAATAATAGTGAAGTAAACTGCACTAGTTATTGACGAATTCACCACGCTTATCGCCTGGAAACGTGAAAATAGAACGCGAGATCATTTGAAATTCGTATGGCAGCCATAAACTGCAAGAATTTTGCCAGCGTTTATTATGTATATCCTTATATCCTTCACCAAGGTGAATCAATAAATTGAGGGTTTCAATCTCTTCGTAATTGTGATAATGAATAATACACGAAATATATCCATAAAAACATTTGAGAAAACTTGTCGGGTCCTCACGCTACATAGATAGTGCGCATAGCGTTGAGCAGCGATATACCGTACCGCAATCAGTCCCGTATTTATCTCTAGGGTATCTGATACGAATTGTATCAAGACCAACTAAAATACAATAGTGTTGATCTTGATTGTAAGATATACCGTGATATATGCGATATTCATCAGTCAGAAATTGATTAACCTAGACAATAGTCAAGATGTTCATAGTGATAGATTACTTGAGCTGGGAATGCAGAGACGCCATTTTTGGTGTAGATGGATACGAAACCATTGCCCTGCAATCAGGCACAAAGACTTTGATATTACTTATCTAGACTCACAGAGCGCGCTGATGCTATGCGGAATATTGAACACATTCGCGCATCGCCATGTTGCGGGCGCTTCAGCTTCGAATGAATGGTTAGCACGTGGTAATGTTTACTGTCCCTTGCATGTTTTCGTTTTGAATCATGTCTGTTAGTGGATCTGTTGTAGTATTATATGTGACGGAGTGATACTATATTGTCTAATATCGTCAAGGAATGTGAGAACTTGTACGACACGCTAGTTAAATTTTTCGGGAATATTAAATTGAAGTAAGTTAGGCCTTACGCGTGGAATGGAAAGGTACCGTATTCACCAGGGTGAATTCGTGTGCAACCTTTATTTGAACAGATCGGTATCAGAAGGGATCTGGTATTTCTTTTCACATGTGAGTAAAAATTGAACTGTTATAAAATGACTTTCAATGACCATATTAGAAAACTAAACAGGTTACAAGGTGGTTGATTCAGACAACGTATGGACATTAAATTTAGAATTTTGAGGCTTCTTCTTTTCCCTCTTGGCCTCTTTCCAATTCATCGGGGATAACCTTTTAGAACTAAACAGCTTTTCTGAAAAAGCACACATATTTTTCGTACAGACGGTGTACCGGTTTTACAAATTTGATAAACTTGGGCCTAGAATCCGTAAGATATGACTGATAAAGCTTGATAAAACCCTTTTAATATTAGGGTAATGTATTGCTTCAAATTATCATCAGTTATCTGAAAAATGATTTATTGGTGTCGTAACTTATATCTTAAGTTCTCCTAAATCCAAATCACACAGAAACGATCATTTAAGTTCTACTCATACCATTGCGTTATATCATATATAAACCAAACCAAACCTAAAGGCCATGGCCTACCAAGCGAGAGCTGCTCAGCCTGAAGGCCTGCACATTACGAGGTGTCATGTGGTCAGCACGACGAATCATCTCGGACTTATTCTTGGCTTTCTAGACCGGGGACGCTATCTCACCCGCAGATAGCTCCACAATTGCAATCACGTAGGCTGAGTGGACCTCGAACTAGCCCTAAGATCCAGGTAAAATTCTCTAACCTGGGTGGGGACTGAACCCGGGTCCTCCGGGTAAGTGGTAGGCACGCTACCCTTACACCGCGGAGCCGGTATTTCATATTCAGAAAATGATAAATGTATCTAATATTTTATAAAGATTTTCGCAGTTATGTGCTTTTTAAACAAAGTGTGCAGAGACTTGAGTAAAATTTGCTGTAATGACTTATCAGAGAGGAATTACAAGCTATGTAGGCCTACCGTTCATAGAAGTATTTTATTTCACAGGTTTCTTTTTGTTGATACTGAAGATTATTGTTATCGGTACAGGAGTTTGTAAATATTTAACTAATGTGTTTTCCAGTCTGCTGAGAGACGGGCAATTTTTCTCTCGCGATATGTAATCGTACTTAAGTTGTAGACCGCTGTCATTTGAACATGCCTTCGTATTTTCAATAAAGCTAAAGTGTAGAGCCTAGGTATCAGTTACATGTATCTGTTCCGAATGTTCAAACATATCAGTTACAAACATGACCCTTATATTAAAATGAGCGACATGATTATGTTTAAGTACCGCTAGGCCTATATACTGCTTTTTTTCTGTTTTCGGGGACTGAATTTCAAATAGGAGTTATGCATATTTTTTTGTGGTGTATTATTCAGTCTGCTAAAGGTTTTCTTATTTTTTAATTTTCTTTTATGTGGGCCACTTATGCGCTATCCAAAGGATTTGTCTAGACTGTTCAGTACAATGCAAAATGTGTTCAGTTTTTATACATAAGTATTTTTTAATTTTACCGCAGTCTTGATATTATGTATATTTATTGCGTGTGTACATGATAGTCTGTGTAGGCTGTCATTAATTTACTAGGGCAGGTGTTTTCATATGTGCGAAATGTAAGTTTATGCATGAATTCCATACTACGGTCTCCACAGCGAGCTGTGGAGTGCCCGTAACATGGCGGTACGCGCATGGACATATCTTCCCCAGTCACACGCTTCTGCGCAGCCAGCGGTGTGGGGCCTTGATCAGGCATAGAACCGATTCAACAAGGTTAAGTTTGGTAGTCGCTGATTCATAATTTATCTGACAATTCGTGATTACATTAATGTTCAATCAATCAATCAATCAATCAATCAATCAATCAATCAATCAATCAGAGACGATTTCTCATAAAATTGTCCGGGAAAAAGCTACTGTATCGTAAAATGTAATTTTCCGTACACTTCTGAGTCTGGAAAGAAGCGAATTTTGTCACAGTATGGAATAAAACATATATTTTAATGATTGAAGCATTCTTCATCCTAAATGAAGTTAAACATCCAGGGAGTCTGCAGAACGAAGAATTGTGGGATTGAATGCTGGCACGTAGCAAAAATACGTCGAAGTTTACTAAAACTAAGCACCCACAAAGAAACACACAAAAATATCTGAATGGAATAAAATGTCAATCAACTAGTGTAATAAAATTTAGCACTAACGACAAATGCGTAAGAAGTGAGTGAATGTTTAAAAGAGAATCCATCAGGCGGGCGTGGTCAGAATAACATCGCTATACTAAAATGTGTATAAGAAATTTCTGGGAAGTAAAGGAAAAAGTGGGAAGAAAAGAGCGGGTGCTCCATTAAGGAGGAAAGGAAGAGTCCCAAGGATCGAGAGGGAAGACAATATAGGTACCATCGATCCTGGCCGTAATTATACAATTTTTTTTTTTTTGCTAGTTGTTTTACGTCGCACCGACACATATAGGTCTTACGGCGACGATGGGAGAGGAAAGGGCTAGGAGTTGGAAGGAAGCGGCCGTGGCCTTATTTAAGGTACAGCCCCAGCATTTGTCTTGTGTGAAAATGGGAAACCACGGAAAACCATCTTCAGGGCTGCCGATAGTGGGATTCGAACCTACTATCTCCCGAATACTGGATACTGGTCGCACTTAAGCGACTGCAGCTATCGAGCTCGGTTATCATACAATTATAACCTACTTTTACCTATTGAATCTTTTAGTATACCTGGGATTACGCTACACAGCAATTACATTTATAATAATAATAATAATAATAATAATAATAATAATAATAATAACCATCATCATCATCATTATAGACTGTTATGCCTTTCAGAGTTCAGTCTGCAAGCATCTGTGAATTTACTAAACGTCGCCACAATCCTCTATTTGCAACTAGTGCTGTGGCCTCACTTAGTTCTATACCTTTTATCTCTCAATCGTTAGAAACTGAGTCTAACCATCATCGTCTTGGTCTCCCTCTACTTCTCTTACCCACAATAACATATTCCATTATTCTCCTAGGTAACCTATCCTCCATTCGCCTCACATGACCCCACCACCGAAGCCGGTGTATGCGTACAGCTTCATCTATAGAGTTAATTCCTAAATTAGCTTGTTTGTCCTCATTCCGAGTACCCTCCTGCCATTGTTCCCACCTGTTTGTACCAGCAATCATTTTCGCTACTTTCATGTCTGTTACTTCTAACTTATGAATACGATATCCTGATCAACCAAGCTTTCGCTCCCGTAAAGCAAAGTTGGTCTGAAAACAGACCGATGTAAAGATAGTTTCATCTGGGAGCTGACTTCCTTCTTACAGAATACTGTTGATCGCAACTGCGAGCTCACTGCATTAGCTTTACTACACCTTGATTCAATCTCACTTACTATATTACCATACTGGGAGAACACACAACCTAAATACTTGAAATTATCGACCTGTTCTAGCTTTGTGTCACCAATCTGTTGAATTTCTTACTTGCCGGCATCAATTTAGTCTTCGAAAGGCTAATTTTCACACCATACTCATTGCACCTATTTTCCAGTTCCAAGATATTAGACTGCAGGTCTTAATGACCAAGTCGTCAGCATAGGCCAGACTGCTTACTACATTTCCACCTAACTGAATCCCTCCCTGCCATTTTATACCTTTCAACAGATGATTCATGTAAACTACAAACAGCAAAGGAGAAAGATTTCAGCCTTGTCTAACCCCTATAAGTACCCTGAGTACGTTGAGATGATGTTCAAAATATTACCTCCACATCTCCAGTGACTCCCTGAAATCTATTTTGAGTTCACCTGAATTACTCAAAATACTGCCCAGAAAGGTTTCCCTGCTGCTTGACCTAGCCTTTCCAGGTTATTACCAAAATCTTACCACGACTTCCTTTTGGAGTCAACAACTATTTGTTTCGCTCTGTTTCTTTCATCTACGTACACATCCCTATCTTCCTCGGCCCTTGTTTGGACCCATTTCTGATAAGCCTTTTACGTTTACAAGTTGCTCTCACTTCCTCATTCCACCAAGATATTCGCCTTTTTCCATCTTTACACACATTTGTTCATAAGCTTTCCCTTGCTGTTTCTACTACAGTATCCCTGTATGCCATCCATTCTCCTTCTAAATCCTGAACCTGCTTACTATCTACTGTTCGAAACTTCTCACTAATCATATCCATGTACTTCTGTCTAATTTCTTCGTCCTGGAGATTTTCTACCCTTATTCGTTTGCAGACAGATTTCACTTTCTCTACCTTAGGCCTAGAGATCCTTATTGTTAGTTCACTACAGATCCGATAGTGGTCTGTATCATCGAAAAATCCCCGGAAAACTCGTACATTCCTAACAGATTTCCTCTATTCGAAGTTGGTTAAGATATAGTCTATTATGGATCTGGTACCGCTACCCTCCCATGTGGAGCGATGAATAGTTTATGCTTGAGTAATGCATTGTAACTGCTAATCCAATACTAGCGCAGAAGTCCAGTAAACGTTTCACATTCCTATTAGCTTCCATATTCTCCCCACATTTAACAATCGCCCTTTCGAATCCTTCAGTTCTATTTCCAATTCTCGCATTGAAATCCTCTCCTTGCTATTGACCCTGACTACGATGCCACTCAGTGCTTCATAAAACTTGTCAACTTCATCCTCATCTGCACCCTCACATGGTGAATACAAACAGACAATTCTCGCCCTAATCCCTCCAACTGCCAAATCTACTCATATCATTCGCTCATTTACATGCCTAACAGAAACTACTGTAGCGTGCAATGGTATTTCTGATAAACAGCCCTACCCCACACTCTGCACTTCTCTTTCTAACACTCGCCAAGTAAACTTCATAATCTCCTATTTCTTCCTCGTTATCTCCCCTTACCCGAATATCACTTACTCCGTAGCACGTCCAGATGCATCCTCTTTGCTGACTCAGCCAGTTCTACTTTCTTTCTTCCATAGGCCCCATTAATATTGATTGCTCCCCATCGAATTCCATTTCGTTCGCCAAGTTGTTTCCAGCGAGTCCCTCCCCTGTCAAATGGGAGTGGGACTCCGTTACTCCCATAGGTCCGAGGCTTGCTTAAAATGTTCTGAGCTCGGTAAATTCATGAAGCAGGATGCTACCCTACTTACACATAGTCCAAGTGAGGATTCCTCTAACGGGTTATGCACCACCACTGGATTGTATAGTCCTAGCCGCCTGAGCACAAGGAGGGCCATGACTCAGAATATGTCCGAGATGCCCACTCCTATTCCATAGCAACTGGTATCCCGACTCTCAGGACCACTTACTAGGCCACTCAGCCGTAGCCCATGGTTCACGAAATAGGACGAGACTACAGTAACCCACACAACGAATAATAATAATAATAATAATAATAATAATAATAATAATAATAATAATAATAATAATCCTATGGTCACAGCCACCGAGTTTCAGACCTTGTGAAGTGGTGCTGTCTAGCCGACCTGCCTACCAATTTCGACATTTCGAATGTGTTGCTATCTAGCAACGAAAGCTAAATTCTACTGGATGGTTTCTATCTTCTTAATGTGCCCTGTAACTAATATGTCGATCAACATGGCGGTCTTGAGTTAGGATGCAGCGACAGGGACATCGTGCTCAACCTGTACCAGTCCACAAGATTCTTCAGCCACAAAGTTCGTTGTTTGTCATGTTTCCTGTGTCCTTTTATCCTTCCTTGTATGTCAAATTTCAGTATTCTGATGATGATGATGATGATGATGATGATGATGATGATGATGATGATTGTTGTTTAAAAGGGCCTAACATCTATATCATCGAATCTATCCCTCCGCATTGTTTGGCCGAAATATTCCAGCTTCCGCCTTTTGTTTCGCGACACTGATTGTGCCACCAGATTTCTTTAACATGCCAACAACGATATTGAGTGCCAAGATTTCACAACCTTCAAAAACTGACTACCTCAGCCGGGATGTAACCCGCGAATTTGTGATAAGTCGGGCACTCCCAGGCGACTATAATAATACACAAGAATACTGAACATCGAACCTCCGTGATTCAAATCCCGGTCACTCCATGTGAGATTTGTGCTGGACAAAGCGGAGGTGGGACAGGTTTTTCTCCGGGTACTCCGGTTTCCCTGTCATCATTCATTCCAGCAACACTCTCCAATATTTCATTTCATTAATCATTCATTAATCATTGCCCCAGAGGTGTGCGACAGGCCTCGGTAGCCGGCACAATGATTAATCAAATGAAATATTAGAGTGTGTTGCTGGAATGTATGATGACAGGGAAACCGGAGTACCCGGAGGAAAACCTGTCCCACCTCCGCTTTGTCCAGCACAAATCTCACACGGAGTAACCGGGATTTGAACATTCCATTTGTTATTACTGTTAACTTAATTTCCAAAATGCTTCTACAAACAAACATGTGCATTTGCAATAAACAAGTTTATTTATACATTTATTAGACATTAAGTTTCATTTAAAAGAAGAGAAGTAGAAAGTGATGGTGACATATTCCGTTCGGCGTCGTGATTTCACAAGTAGATTTGTGTATTAATACGTACTTTAGTTGTACCTTTATGAATTTTACAAAAAATGTTAACTATTCACAGCAATTCTCCAGACCTGTTCCCATTGAAATTCTAGAAATTTCCGGAGCTCTTAAGCTGGTAAATAGTAAAACTGAATTAGTAAGCTTCATTTCAAATATCCCTTGGACAATAACGACACATTTCCGTCTTTCTCATACATAAATATGTCTAAACAACTCCAGCTCATCTCCAGCATGCAGTTAATTGACGTACCTGCGTGTCTGCTTTCCCCTGCTTGCTATCTGTGTAATTACAGTTTCGTGCATGGCATGATGTACCAACAGCTGAGTTAACAGCCAGCGAATTCTCAGAGAAGTGACCAGCCTATGTGGCATCATTTATGAGCTATTTTAGGGGACCAGGGCCATGTACAGTGCCTACAGCAATGCATTTTTAGTAAAATCATCATATTCTTCCTTTGGGTTAGATAGGCCGTTACTACCATCTACTGGTAAAGTAAAGGGTAACTTACCCTCCGTTCGATCACTCCCGGGCACAGATACCGGCAGTATAAGACTTAGTTACCTGTCGCGTAAATTATCGGTCACTTCCAGGGTCGGGTAACATTTTACCTGCCAGGCAAACCCTGAGAGTCTTGAGGTAAAGAAGTGGAGTAAGAGATAATGCTTTTAGAGATGATGTTATTCTGTATAGAGCAATAAATAAGTTACAAGATTGTGAGCAACTGCAAAATGACCTTGGTAATATTGTGAGATGGACAGCAGGCAATGGTATGATGATAAACGGAGTTAAAAGCCATGTTGTGAGATTCACAAACAGGTAAAGTCCTCTCAGTTTTAATTACTGTGTTGATGGGGTGGAAGTTCCTTTTGGGGATTATTGTAAGTATCTAGGTGTTAATATAAGGAAAGATCTTCATTGGGATAATCACATAATTAGGACTGTAAATAAAGAGTACAGATCTCTGCACATGGTTATGAGGGTATTTAGGGGTTGTAGTAAGGATGTAAAGAAGAGGGCATACAAGTCTCTGGTAATACCCCAACTAGAGTATGGTTCCAGTGTATGGGACCCCTCACCAGGATTACTTGATTCAAGAACTAGAAAAAATCCAAAGAAAAGCAGCTCGATTTGTTCTGGGTGATTTCCGACAAAAGAGTAGCGTTACAAAAATGCTGCAAACTTTGGACTCGGAAGACTTGGGAGAAAGGAGACGAGCTGCTCGACTAGTGGTATGTTTCGAGCTGTCAGTGGAGAGAAGGCGTGGAATGACATTAGTAGATGAATAAGTTTGAGTGGTGTCTTTAAAAGTAGGAAAGATCACAATATGAAGATAAAGTTGGAATTCGAGAGGACAAGTTGGGGCAAATATTCGTGTATATCAAGGGAAGTTAGAAACTGGAATAACTTAGCAACGGAGATGTTCAATAAATTTCCAATTTGTTTGCAATCATTTAAGAAAAGGCTAGGAAAACAACAGATAGGGAATCTGCCACCTGGGCGACTACCCTAAATGCAGATCAGTAGTGACTGATTGATTGATTGACTGACCTGAATATTATTAGCTGTATTGTAGGTTGCACACAACTTCAGTTAGCTCACTATATTTTAGAAAATAATTTTAGCGTAATGACTGCATACAGTATGTATGTATGTATGTATGTATGTATATATGTATGTATGTATGTATGTATGTATGTATGTATGTATGTATGTATGTATGTATGTATGTATGTATGTATGTATGTATGTATGTATGTATGTACAGGAACGTGTCCATATATGGGGTGGTTCCTATTATAGGGTACTTAAATATCTCAACCGGGAGATACTGAACTAGCGTAGAGACTTAACGAACTACAAAAGCGCATGCTGAAACGCGTTCTGCCAGTATGCTCCCGCATTCTTGCGTGAGAGACCGCTATAGTGAACGGAAGAAAAAAATTCGTTCCTCGAGATAATTTGTTGATATGACGCCTTTGGCTATGGCCATAGGAAGGTCATTTTTGTTCGCAGCAAACTTCTTTTTGAATGACATTATGAACGCGAAGCTATCAGTTGCTGCTTTAGATACTGGCCTAACTGCAATTCCACTTAACTGAAAGCTTGAGTAACTCAACATGGCAAATTCCCTGTTACGGGGTAGGGAGGAGGTCGTATCGTGGGGTACCCCATATTTGGAAACACGTGGTGTTTATTTTGGTATGAATGTTATTAGAATGATTTCTGTTTATTCATCGTACAAAATATTTGACTACTAGCTGTATAATAATAATAATAATAATAATAATAACTCAATATTTTTATTTATTTGTATTTAAATACCGAAGATAAATGAGCAGCCGGGCACATTGGGAGTCACAAGTTCGTCCAGATCTGGAACATCTTGCAATATTAAAAGTTCACGGTAGAAAGGTCAGCTCACGCTGCAGAAATCAAAGAATGCCACTATCGCCTCAAAGAAAAGGGCGAGTGGGGAAATGAAAATAAGGATGACAAAAATGCGAAGTGTGTCTATTGTGCTGGCCTTTCCTCGGGCGACCGACAGGTAGAAACCCGGATATGATGTGAGTAATATTTGAAGTACGCACACACTGCTTGTGCAACTGATACTTCGGTCCGATTCCTCTGCGAAATGTGTGCGGGGAAAGAAAACATGGAAATGTAACCTTGTCAGGTTTTGAACCCAGAACGATGAGTATGTGTACCCATCCATCCTGTTGAATAAATGCATTTTTCCGTGTAATTTTCTGCAGTTGTAGTTATTTGTATATTTATCTTAGAAATCCAATCCCATGTTAGGAACTTCCATCACCCCATATTAAGCACCACCCATATTAGGAATCTTTCAATAATTAGAAATGTGTATTTTATGAATATGAATTACACTCTACAATGTAGAGAAATAGTTGCAGAACCAATCTACACTATTCACGACACGAATCTATGATGTGTATGTATGTTCAGTCTTCAGCCCTAAGGCTGGTTGGATCCTCAACAGCTCTGCCAACAGCTGTCATATATGGCCTAGGCATCACTGAAGAGGCGTACTAGGGAAATGAGGGGTGAGGTAGTTTCCCGTTGCTTTCCTCACCGAGCCAGAAGTTGCTATTGCATACCAGTCTGTCAAGCCCACTGAAATGCATGCACCAACCGACCCTATGAGCAATATTTTCACACCATTCATAGCAGGGACAGGCTGCAGATGGAATGGCATTACTAGTATCACTCATACCTCAGTCACTTTCATATTATCAAAGCCAAGGATAATGCAGAGACAGACAGATCAATGAAAGTAACAAAATTGCTCTAGCCCATACCAGAAGACATAGTGCACTGTAAACACTAGGTCCTGCCAGCAAAGGCAAGAATCTATGATAATCTTGAAAGTACATACATACATACATTACATACATACATACATACATACATACATACATACATACATACATACATACATACATACATACATACATACAATCATTATAGACTGTTATGCCTTTCAGCGTTCAGTCTGCAAGCCTCTGAGAATTTACTAAACGTCGCCACAATCCTCGATTTGCAACTAGTGTTGGGGCCTCATTTAGTTCTATACCTCTTATCTTTAAATCGTTAGAAACCGAGTCTAACCATCGTCGTCTTGGTCTCCCTCTACTTCTCTTACCCTCCATAACAGAGTCCATTATTCTCCTAGGTAACCTATCCCCCTCCATTCACCTCGCATGACCCCACCACCGAAGCCGGTTTATGCGTACAGCTTCATTCATCGAGTTCATTCCTAAATTAGCCTTTATCTCCACATTCCGAGTACCCTTCTGCCATTGTTCCCACCTGTTTGTACCAGCAATCATTCTTGCTACTTTCATGTCTGTTACTTCTAACTTATGAATAAGATATCCTGAGTCCACCCAGCTTTCGCTCCCGTAAAGCAACGTTGGTCTTAAAACAGATCGATGTAAAGATAGTTTCGTCTGGGAGCTCACTTCCTTCTTACAGAATACTGTTGATCGCAACTGCGAGCTCACTGCATTAGCTTTACTACACCTTGATTCAATCTCACTTACTATATTACCATCCTGGGAGAACACACAACCTAAATACTTGAAATTATCGACCTAGTCTAGCATTGTGTCACCAATCTGACATTCAATTATGTTGAATTTCTTACCTACTGACATCAATTTAGGCTAATTTGCATACCATACTCATTGCACCTATTTTCAAGTTCCAAGATATTACACTGCAGGCTTTCGGCACAATTTGCCATTAAGACCAAGTCGTCAGCATAGGCCAGACTGCTTACTACTGTAACGGTTCAAATCCCGTTACAAGATGATATCTGTATTTTTATTATTGTATGATTTTATTATTATTATTATTATTATTATTATTATTATTATTATTATTATTATCATCATTATTATTATTATTATTATGTCAGTATTATTATTATGTTATCTGTGATATTGTACTATTATTGTAATTATCCGTTTTATTCAATTTTGCAATTGCCTGTTGCTTGCAAGATTGCACTTAGATGTATGCATATATACGTATGTGTAGATTATCATTAAACACCTGTACAGTGAGAATTGTTGTATATATCAGAGATTGGAAGTGACGTTGTTATATTGCTATACCAGTAGGGATTCTGCCAAGTCATCGCCGCGCCTTGGCTATGTCATCGTATTTATTTAGATATGCGCGCATCGACTCAATCGCCGCGGGGCTATTTCACCACTGTATGTAATATCTGTCGCGTAGGTGGGAGTATGTCATTGTTATTTTTGGAGATTACGTAGCTGTGTCAACCAACGTCTATATAAGGTGGCTCCATATTGTAGCGTCAGTCATTACTTATACGGATGCAGTACAGTGAAGTAGTCTACTAGATCAAGAGGCCTTGGTTGGCCAGTCAACCAGTGTGAACGAGAGATGGAGAAGACTCAGTGAGCCATTATTGGTCATTGAGAGAGTGAGACCAAATGGTTGGTCCGTCACTTAGTGGAAGACGCGGACGCAAGGCTTACCAAGGAGTCAGAGAGGGCAACCCTGGACCTGCCAAGAGGTCATACCATATTGACTTACAAAGAAGTCAGATGATATGGAGAAGAAGCAGTCGCAAGGATGTATCACCACGTTAGGCGTGACACATCTACAGTAAACACCAGATCAAAAGAATACGTCGTAATTACACTAAAAGTGTTGAAGGTACAGTCAAGTGAATCGGTGAGGGAAATATTTCGTATAAATTGTTAAATGTCCGGTCAAGAAGAATTCAAATTCATGCCTAGTTTCTTTCAATTGCAATGTCATGATTTCATATTCTCATCTGTTTTATCGCAACAAGACTCACTATTTTTTGATATATTATTTAAAGAATATATATTGTTCTATCAAACGAATTCGTAGTTTCATTTCATTGAAAGTAAAATATCTTAACCTCAAAATTAATGGGGAAACCGAACGCCAATCTCCTTTTCCAAGAACTTATATGGTATGTTGTCAAAAGTAAGCTTATTACCCCACACCCTAGAGATGGTCAAGAGTCTCATTCTATTATTGCTATACTGAGTGACAGCTGGCGCCCTTCAAATAACGTATGTGTAAGTAAGCAGGTAACAAGTAAGTGTGAGTACAAGGTTCGACAAGTGTGTAATTTTATTTAAGGAATGTTAATTTTCAGATTTTCCATTTTAAATGAAGATATTCAGATTATCAATATAAATGCAGATTTAAATATATGTTTGTAAAGTTAGTCAGCGAGTTAGGAAAGTCTCAATGTGTCGACGCAACGTGGGACTCGAATAAATTCAGAATTTGTTCTGAATGACAGCATATCATAGGTTCATTTTGGGAGGAGTGTGCGCATTTAAGCCAACGGAAATTATTACCGGTAAATGTCAGGGGTGTAATTTTGTGATATATATTTGCATTTTGGGGATATGTCAAGGGATTTGAAGAGAGAAATTAATTTGAGATCGCGTACTATCACTAGTGAACCAAAGATGGACAAGGAAGACAGTAACAAGTCATGTAACGACGAGGTCATTGCTTCTGCGGACATCCAAGGTGAAATTCAGAGTAGGGAACAGGTGAATACGTTGGGAGCTTCTGAGGAAATTCAGAAAAGTGCAGAAATTGAGAAGCAAACTGAAACTCAAAAGGAAATCGCGGGGGGAATGAGCCAGGATCTTTTTAATTTGCTGATGGCCAAAATGGACGAGTTCGAGGAAGAAATGAATAGGAGTTTCGAAAAGTGGAAGAAAAAGATTGATACTAGTAATGAAAATAATAATAAACAGATGGAAGAAGTGATTGGTAGCTGTAGCAAAATGGAAGAACAGATTGATACTAGTAGTGAAAATAATAATAATAAAGAAATGGAACAAATAATTAATAGTACTGAAAGCAGTCATAAACGGAAGGAGGAAAAGATTGATACTAGTAGTGAAAATAATAAGAAAGAGATGATAGAGATGAAAGAATTATTTAGTAGTAGTAGTAGTGAAAATAGTAATAAACGAATGGAAAAGATGAGTGAAAATAATAAGAAAGAGATGAAAGAATTAATTGATAGTAGTAATGAAAATTTTAATAAACTGTGTAACTCTTTATGTAGCAAAATGGATCAGTTTATTAGCAGTAATAACGAAAATTGTAATGCGATCATTAGTAAAATAGATTCTAAGATATTAGAGATAAATAATCAAACATCTAAGTCAACATGTAAGTTAGAAAGTAAATCAAATGAAGAATGTGTTGAAATTGAAGGTGAAATGAAGTTGGATCGGAGCGATTTTCATACTCAAATTAAGCATGGTAAAGGAACTGGTACAGAGAATATCGTAGAATTAAGTGATAAAAGTTCTAGTAATCGGGAAGAATTTCATGAGGTAGTCGAGAAAAGATTGGACAAAATTTCCAGTGCAGTTGGGGAAGAGATGGGGGAACAGGTTAGTAGAAATGAGCTAGTTGAAAGCAAACTTGTGGAGGTCACTGAACTACGGAACGAACAGGAAACGCTATCACAGCAGGTAAGAGAAAGAGAGGAAGAATTGAAGGAAGAAGTGAGAATAGAGGAAGAGAATGCTGAGAGAGTAGCGGTAGAAGAAATTTTGAGTTGCCAGGAAGTGATACGGCAGGAATTTGAATTTGTAAGTGAGTCGGCGGGTGAGGTGATAGTGAGTGGTTTGTTCAGTAGGGATCGTGATTTAACCAAGATTTCTGGAAAACAGTTTAATCCTATAGAGTTCGTGAAAATAGTTGAGAAAAGATTTGCAAGTAAGTTGAGGAATAATATTATTGAATGGGAATATGTGTTGGAGATTTTGTCTAATGTTTTTATTGGTGAAAGTAGAATATGGTTTCGAGTGTACTGGGATAATAGGTCTAATTTAGAAGAGATTAAAGTGTTCATTGATAGGCTTTGGGAGGAATGTGTGCTAGGGCGCGCGCGCGAGAGAGAGCGCATGATGTCTGGAGAAACTAGTATAGTAGAGAGAAGGGGAAAAATGTTAGCCGTGTATCAGAGAAGGGATAATCATGATCCGCAGAGGATTAATAGTTGTGTTGAAGGTGATAGTGGTCGGAAGAGTAATCAGAGAGAATCGGGAGATGGGAGGCGTATGTATTTGAGTTATGAGAGAGAGGATCAGAAGAGTAATCAGAGAGAATCGGAAGATGGGAGGCGTATGTATTTGAGTTATGAGAGAGAAGGTCAGAAGAGTAATCAGAGAGAATCTGAAGATGGGAGGCGTATGTATTTGAGTTATGAGAGAGAAGGTCAGAGGAGTAATCGGAGAGAATCGGAAGATGGGAGGCGTACGGATTTGAGTTATCAGAGAGACTATGATAGTCTGAATATGAATGTTATCCAGGTGTCGTTATCGAGTCAGAGTATTTCAGATTCACAGGGAATCGGGTAAGTTCTGTGGACAGGCTGAAGGTAGTAGATGAACAGGTATTTAGTATAAGTAGTTATGTAGTGAAAGTAGATTTAAGTATAGTGTGATTGTGACCTAAGTGAGATATTTAAGTAATGACATAGTCATAGGTAATGAAGTAATTAATGGTAGCAGTAAGTTAGACGTAAGAAGTGATCTGTTACGTGATGTAAGTACTTATAATACTGAGAATATGATGTAAGTAGTGAGATAGTAACTCCGACGATGTGTGAATTGTGAAGGTGAGCAAAGGTACTATTAGATATTATTGAAGCCGTTGGGTAAGTCATCGTGAGTAAATAAAATGATAGCGGTACCGATCATAAGTAAAGATAATTGTAAGTTTCGGACATGCCTTGTTGTACCAGAACTTGTGTATTCAGTTGTTATAGGAGCTGACTTGGTTGCAAATCATGGAAGTAGAATAGACTTTAATTTAGGTAGTGTGTGTTTGTTCTGGGATAAAACTAGCAAAGAAGTACGTGTTAATTATGATGGTCTGAGGTAAGTGTGTTGGTGACGTGTGTTCTTTGAAATATATGAGAGGTAAGTGAAGTTGTTCCTAGTGAGAGGAAATGTTTTGTTGGGTGTGTTACGTGCCTGTACGACTAGTATCTGAGGGATAGTCGGTATGAGGCAGTGACGTGAGGTAATTTGAGTGAATTACAGGAGGAGTAATTTTGTTCGATGTTAGGTAAGCATCGAGATGTATTTAGTGGTAAGTGAGGAAGAACACGTATATGAACATAAATTTGTAGTACATGACCATTCATCATTTGTGGGAGGTAAGTACCCCATTCAACTTGAAAATGCTAGTGAAGTCAAAGAACAAATAAACATTATGCTGGATTACGGAATAATTGAACCATCTTGTAGCCATAGTATTGATCCTTTAATTATTATTGCCAAGAAGGATGTGATTTATTGAGATATGTAAGTTTATAAGGGCAAAATTGATTCAGTTTGAGTGACAGAGTGCTACTCAGAGTTCCATTTTCATCATCTGCAGAGGCGGGAAATATGTTGAAGTTATTATTCTGTATCAGGGGTATTTCACTATTGTGAACCGCATCGGGAAGTGTGCATATTCCTTAAAAGATCAGGAAGGGGATATTGTCGGTATTTGTAGTATTATATATGTAAAGAAGTATTTCACATGAGATTTGTTGAAATAAGAGTAAGATGATTAAATTTTTGTGAGAAACTGGCAAAATAAAACTAACATCTGCGATTTGCGTGTGAACCAAGTGTCGTATTGGTGTATTGGAAGAATAAGTGCTACATTGTCATGTACTGTGTGACAAAAAAACGGAGAACAGGACATTGGACAGTTATCTACGATAACAATATGCGAGAAAAGTTCTCATATAAGTGAATTTTCACAAAATATTTTGATATGTAAAAAAAAAGGAGAAGAATGTTGTATATTGATTGAAAATTATTTGTGTGTGTTAAATTAAGGGCTATGCTCTTGTGAATTGTATAAGAATGGGACACTGAACAGTTATCTACGATGGCAATGTGCGAGAAAAATTCTCATATGTGATGTATTATAAAATGTATGGATGCTGAAAAAGAAAATTATTGTTGTATACTCATTTAAAGTGTTTATCTGTGTCAGTGTTATATATATAATTTTTTTCATAAATCAATCGATTCTTTGTTCTTCGATTTATTTATGAGGGAGGCGAATTGTAACGGTTCAAATCCCGTTACAAGATGATATCTGTATTTTTATTATTGTATGATTTTATTATTATTATTATTATTATTATTATTATTATGTCAGTATTATTATTATGTTATCTGTGATATTGTACTATTATTGTAATTATCCGTTTTATTCAATTTTGCAATTGCCTGTTGCTTGCAAGATTGCACTTAGATGTATGCATATATACGTATGTGTAGATTATCATTAAACACCTGTACAGTGAGAATTGTTGTATATATCAGAGATTGGAAGTGACGTTGTTATATTGCTATACCAGTAGGGATTCTGCCAAGTCATCGCCGCGCCTTGGCTATGTCATCGTATTTATTTAGATATGCGCGCATCGACTCAATCGCCGCGGGGCTATTTCACCACTGTATGTAATATCTGTCGCGTAGGTGGGAGTATGTCATTGTTATTTTTGGAGATTACGTAGCTGTGTCAACCAACGTCTATATAAGGTGGCTCCATATTGTAGCGTCAGTCATTACTTATACGGATGCAGTACAGTGAAGTAGTCTACTAGATCAAGAGGCCTTGGTTGGCCAGTCAACCAGTGTGAACGAGAGATGGAGAAGACTCAGTGAGCCATTATTGGTCATTGAGAGAGTGAGACCAAATGGTTGGTCCGTCACTTAGTGGAAGACGCGGACGCAAGGCTTACCAAGGAGTCAGAGAGGGCAACCCTGGACCTGCCAAGAGGTCATACCATATTGACTTACAAAGAAGTCAGATGATATGGAGAAGAAGCAGTCGCAAGGATGTATCACCACGTTAGGCGTGACACATCTACAGTAAACACCAGATCAAAAGAATACGTCGTAATTACACTAAAAGTGTTGAAGGTACAGTCAAGTGAATCGGTGAGGGAAATATTTCGTATAAATTGTTAAATGTCCGGTCAAGAAGAATTCAAATTCATGCCTAGTTTCTTTCAATTGCAATGTCATGATTTCATATTCTCATCTGTTTTATCGCAACAAGACTCACTATTTTTTGATATATTATTTAAAGAATATATATTGTTCTATCAAACGAATTCGTAGTTTCATTTCATTGAAAGTAAAATATCTTAACCTCAAAATTAATGGGGAAACCGAACGCCAATCTCCTTTTCCAAGAACTTATATGGTATGTTGTCAAAAGTAAGCTTATTACCCCACACCCTAGAGATGGTCAAGAGTCTCATTCTATTATTGCTGTACTGAGTGACAGCTGGCGCCCTTCAAATAACGTATGTGTAAGTAAGCAGGTAACAAGTAAGTGTGAGTACAAGGTTCGACAAGTGTGTAATTTATTTAATGAATGTTAATTTTCATAATTATCAAGTTAAATGCAGTTATATATATATAAATGCAGATTTACATATGTTGTAAAATAAGTCAGCTAGTTAGGAAGTTCTCACTACATTTCCACCTAACTGAACCCCTCCCTGCCATTTTATACCTTTCAGCAGATGATCCATGTAAACTACGAACAGCAAAGGTGAAAGATTACAGCCTTGTCTAATCCCTGTAAGTACCCTGAACCAAGAACTCATTCTACCATCAATTCTCACTGAAGCCCAATTGTCAACATAAATGCCTTTGATTGATTTTAATAATCTACCTTTAATTCCATAGTCCCCCAGTATAGTGAACATCTTTTCCCTCGGTACCCTGTCATATGCTTTCTCTAGATCTACGAAACATAAACACAACTGCCTATTCCTCTCGTAGCATTTTTCAGTTATCTGGCGTATACTGAAAATCTGATCCTGACAGCCTCTCTGTGGTCTGAAACCACACTGGTTTTCATCCAGCTTCCTTTCAGCGACTGATCGCACCCTCCCTTCCAAGATGCCAGTGAATACTTTGCTTGGTATACTAATCAATGAGATACCTCGATAGTTGTTGCAATCCTTCCTGTTCCCTTGCTTATAGATAGGTGCAATTACTGCTTTTGTCCAATCTGAAGGTACTTTACCAACACTCCACGCTAATTTTACTACTCTATGAAGCCATTTCATCCCTGCCTTCCCACTGTACTTCACCAGTTCAGGTCTATTTTCATCTATTCCTGCTGCCTTATGACAATGGAGTTTATTTACCATCCTTTCCACTTCCTCAAGCATAATTTCACCAACATCATTTTCCTCCTCCCTATGAGCTTGGCTGTTTGCAACACCCATGGAACACCATGTGCAGCGGTGAATAGCCTTTTACATTGAGAAGATGTTCAAAATATTCCCTCCACCTCTCCAGTGATTCCCTGGGATCTATTATGAGTTCACCTGAATTACTCAAAACACTGTTCATTTCCTTTTTCCCTCCCTTCCTAAGATTCTTTATTACTGTCCAGAAAGGTTTCCCTGCTGTTTGACCTAGCCTTTCCAGGTTATTACCAAAATCTTCCCACGACTTCTTTTTGGATTCTTTATCTACGTACACATCCCTGTCTGCCTCGGCCCTTGTTTGGAGCCATTTCTGATAAGCCTTCTTTTTACGTTTACAAGCTGCTCTCACTTCATCATTCCACCAAGATGTTCGCCTTTTCCCATCTTTACACACAGTTGTTCCTAGGCATTCCCTTGCTCTTTCTACTACAGCATCCCTGTATGCCATCCATTCTCCTTCTATATCCTGAACCTGCTTACTGTCTACTGTTCGAAATTTCTCACTACTTCTAATTTCCTCGTCCTGGAGATTTTCTACCTTTATTCGTTTGCAGACAGATTTCACTTTTTCTACCCTAGGCCTAGAGATACACTGACTGACAGAGCAAATGCAACACCAAGAAGGAATGATTCGAAAGGGATGAAAGTTGGGGAAAAAAACAGAGACGGCACGGACGAATAATTGATGTTTATTTCAAACCGATAAGCAGGTTACACAATGCGCACGGCATCGACTCAGTAGGATGTAGGACCACCGCGAGCGGCGATGCATGCAGAAACACGTCGAGGTACAGAGTCAATAAGAGTGCGGATAGTGTCCTGAGGGATGGTTCTCCATTCTCTGTCAACCATTTGCCACAGTTGGTCGTCCGTACGAGGCTGGGGCAGAGTTTGCAAACGGCGTCCAATGAGATCCCACACGTGTTCGATTGGTGAGAGATCCGGAGAGTACGCTGGCCACGGAAGCATCTGTACACCTCGTAGAGCCTGTTGGGAGATGCGAGCAGTGTGTGGGCGGGCATTATCCTGCTGAAACAGAGCATTGGGCAGCCCCTGAAGGTACGGGAGTGCCACCGGCCGCAGCACATGCTGCACGTAGCGGTGGGCATTTAACGTGCCTTGAATACGCACTAGAGGTGACGTGGAATCATACGCAATAGCGCCCCAAACCATGATGCCGCGTTGTCTAGCGGTAGGGCGCTCCACAGTTACTGCCGGATTTGACCTTTCTCCACGCCGACGCCACACTCGTCTGCGGTGACTATCACTGACAGAACAGAAGCGTGACTCATCGGAGAACACGACGTTCCGCCATTCCCTCATCCAAGTCGCTCTAGCCCGGCACCATGCCAGGCGTGCACGTCTATGCTGTGGAGTCAATGGTAGTCTTCTGAGCGGACGCCGGGAGTGCAGACCTCCTTCAACCAATCGACGGGAAATTGTTCTGGTCGATATTGGAACAGCCAGGGTGTCTTGCACATGCTGAAGAATGGCGGTTGACGTGGCGTGCGGGGCTGCCACCGCTTGGCGGCGGATGCGCCGATCCTCGCGTGCTGACGTCACTCGGGCTGCGCCTGGACCCCTCGCACGTGCCACATGTCCCTGCGCCAACCATCATCGCCACAGGCGCTGCACCGTGGACACATCCCTATGGGTATCGGCTGCGATTTGACGAAGCGACCAACCTGCCCTTCTCAGCCCGATCACCATACCCCTCGTAACGTCGTCTGTCTGCTGGAAATGCCTCCGTTGACGGCGGCCTGGCATTCTTAGCTATACACGTGTCCTGTGGCACACGACAACACGTTCTACAATGACTGTCTGCTGAGAAATCACGGTACGAAGTGGGCCATTCGCCAACGCCGTGTCCCATTTATCGTTCGCTACGTGCGCAGCACAGCGGCGCATTTCACATCATGAGCATACCTCAGTGACGTCAGTCTACCCTGCAATTGGCATAAAGTTCTGACCACTCCTTCTTGGTGTTGCATTTGCTCTGTCAGTCAGTGTACTTAGTTCACTACAGATCAGATGGTGGTCTGTATCATCGAAAAATCCGCGAAAAACTCGTACATTCCTAACAGATTTCCTGAATTCAAAGTCTGTTAAGATATAGGCTATTATGGATCTGGTACCCCTAGCCTCCCATGTGTAGCGGTGAATAGCCTTATGCTTAAAGAATGTATTCGTAACAGCTAAACCCATACTAGCACAGAAGTCCAGCAAACGCTTCCCATTCCCATTAGCTTCGATATCTTCCCCACATTTACCAATCACTCTTTCGTATCCTCGCGAGTTGTCGATACAGTGGGCGGTCAGTCATCTCTGGCAATGGAGAGTATTATCCTCTTTGCAGATGAGGATGAAGTTGACAAGTTGATTACCTTGTTGAATGTTCACATGGTTTGTTGTGCTTGCGATTTAGTTGCGTTATATTGTATTAAATAGTTATTATTTGCCTGGTGGTTTAATAATGTCGGCTAGACGAAAGGTATGCCTTTGCCGGCGAGATGTAGTGTTTACAGTGCGCTGTGTCTTCTGGTATGGGCTATATCAAAATTGTTACTTTCATTGACCTGTCTCAGTCTCATCCCTGGCTTTGACAATATGAAAGTGACTGAGGTATGAGTGATGCTAGTAATACCATTCCTTATGCAGCCAGTCCCTGTTATGAATGGTGTGAAAATATCGCTCATAGGGTCGGTTGGTGTATGCATTTCAGTGGGCTTGGCAGACTGATATGTAATAGCAACGGCTGGCTTGGTGAGGAAAGCAACGGGAAACTACCTCACTCCTCATTTCCCTAGTACGCCCCTTCAGTGACACCTAGACTATTTATGACAGCTGTTGGCGGAACTGCAGAGGATCAAACCAGCCTTCGGGCTGACTACCCAACATACATACAGACGAAAGGTTAAGTTCAGGGAGAAATATACTGAACAGTTTCCAAGTATAAAGCGAGGAAGAACTGAATATGAAGCTTTCTGCAAAATTTGCAGGTGAGTAACATAACGTTTATACACAGACCCATTGAAATCGTTTTTAAATTTTTAATTGCAGATTACAAGAAGAAACTGAACGATTTGTGTGTGTGTGTGTGTGTGTGTGTGTGTGTGTGTGTGTGTGTGTGTGAGCACGTTCCCGGCGGCGGTCGAAACCTGCAATATCCGGTCCGCTGATTCACGCCGATTAACAATTCTGTGTCACATACAATGATATATCACACATGGGGTCTATTCCGACTTCTGACACCACCTCTATGTACGAATAAAACACCGTAATAAAAGTGTTTAAAGACGGGAAAGATTCACTGAGATTTGAAATAAGTAAACCATGTGTGCTGCAGCACCTTTCGCCTGGCTTTCTAATGATGAACGTTGTGCTTGGATGAGAATTCGCTATTTGCTTTACGTCACACCGACACAGATAGGTCTTAAGGCGACGATGGGCCAGGAAAGGCCTAGGAGTGGGAAGGAAGCGGACGTGGCCTTAACTAAGGTACAGACATCCTCAGTATTTGCCTGGTGTGAAAATGGGATACCACGGAAAACCATCTTCAGGGCTGCCGACAGTGGGATTCGAACCCACTATCTCCTGGATGCAAGCTCACAGCCGCGCGACCCTAACCGCACGCCCAACTCGCCCGGTCGAGATGAGAATTCAGCACGGCATATAGCTTCATAAATGTTGCCTGGGAATTCTTTTGCAAAAAGCAGTCCTCAGAAAAGGCATACAAGAATCAATGATCGTCAAATGCTAATAATTTATATTCCCTTTAGTTGTGCATGGAGTCGTCCGAGGGCAAGATCATAGTGAGTGACCTAAGCTAACAGCGACTCGACTAACAATAGGGTAGATTTAGCAGTTAGGATTCAAACCATTCCATTTTACTAACCGAATCTTTACATGGCTAGATTGAACACACGCAATACAGGACTGTCAGGCGGTGCAGATAAAACAAAGACATGTGAATGTTAGCACGTGAAATAAACCGAGAATTTTTCAACAAATTAGGGAGCCTGTTCAGCCTAGCGACGGTTGATGGGTTTCTTCAGCGTGTCTGTCACGAAGTGCCTTGGCAGGCTTCTCTGAAGGGGGACAGTGGTGGAGTGGCAGAGCAGTAATTGCATTACGTGCTGAATGTGATGTCTCAAAGACCTAACTAGTGACGTATCTTTCAAACTTAGGGGAATATTTTATCGCAATACACTCTACAGTACTTACTATTATTTTGCCATTAAATTATTATTAATACTTTGAAATGTTAATAATAATACATTTTTGGGTCCCAGGAATAGACCTGGGAAGACTAGGTAGACTGGCAAATGGGAGTGAAATGCGTTATTGCCGATCATCTGCAACTGTAACATGTTGGATTCAGATAATCCAACTGGACTCTTTCACTCCAACTTCTGCTCGTAACCTACAAGAAGAGCCGAGAAACTCAGCGGAAGGTGGGGTAACCGATCCCTGCGGGAAACTGGGTCCATGGCTAATTGGTTAGCGGGCTGGACTTTGGTCACAGGGGTCCCGGGTTCGATTCCCGGCAGGGTCGAGAATTTTAACCTTAATTGGTTAATTTCGCTGGCACGGGGGCGGGGTGTATGTGTCGTCTTCATCATCATTTCATCCTCAACACGACGCGCAGGTCGGCTACGGGTGTCGAATCAAAAGACCTGCATCATGGCCAGACTACATTAAGGCCATGGCACAAACTTGGCAACACTGTACTCTTAGTCCTTGGAGTCTTACTTGTAAGATAAGGCAAGTAAACCTTCCATTGTTTTCTCAAATAAAACGTTGCTGGAAGAGCAGTTTTTATTGGACACATATCAAACAGAGTGAAAATTAAAATAAATACGTCAATGTAAATATGAGAATAAACAATCCTATGTCCATCAAAATACAATTTTAACATTGGAAATCAACTTAATAATAATAATAATAATAATAATAATAATAATAATAATAATAATAATAATAATAATAATAATAATAATAATAATATTTGGTTTACGTCCCACTAACTACTTTTACGGTCTTCAGAGACGCCGAGGTGCCGGAATTTAGTCCCGCAGGAGTTCTTTTACGTGCCAGTAAATCTACCGACACGGGGCTGTCGTATTTGAGCACCTTCAAATACCACCGGACTGAGCCAGGATCGAACCTGCCAAGTTGGGGTTAGAAGGCCAACGTCTTAACCGTCTGAGCCACTCAGCCTGGCGGAAATCAACTTAGAACATAATCACTCCAGGGTCATCAGTTTCCTTTTCTTACCAGAACTCTTAACGGTAGCATCAGCATCACTAACACGTTTTGTTTAGTTGTTATTTACAAGATAATGCAAAGATAGGCAGAGAAGTTCATATAAAGGTTTCCACATATGACCAGCACTCCCTTGTATCACTTACACTTTGCCTTGCCAGCTGAATCAATGCACACTTTCGATTCTTACTCCGAAGGAATGCTACTTCATATTCCTCAGAGTTTAAAATCTGCATGATTTCATGTACACTTGTACACACATTTAAGAACAATTCTGATGGGACCGATAACCCACCTCTGTTTAGGCTATTAAACATGTCATTTTCCACTGTTTCATTTGATATGTTCGAGATACAGCATCTAAAATTAAGTTTACTGGCTAGCTTTAAAGCTACATAACCTGAAATGTAAATGACAGGAAACATGTTATCGAAGTCTACTTCTATTTAAATTACCTTAACTAGCACACTGAAAATTTCACTGCATACCGGTATATCTGTTTCGTCAGTTATGTTCAGTGAATCGGAATTTAATTAAACATGTCCCTGCTTGTATTTCTTTATATTTTGCAGACGTTAATCCTAGCAAACACTGCACTCTTAACTTCTTCTCAGCTTCAAAAACTTGTAAAACAGATACATTATAATTGGGACCACACAACTGTCTATAAGCACTAAATCTCTTCTGAAGTTAATCGGTTTGAAACATGCCAGGCAGTATATACTCGATTTGATGTAGATCTAAACAAAAGCTTATCAACTCAATCGTGGCACTTGTTATTTGTAAGAGAGCCCTGAAAGTGTGTACTGAAAGGCATCATCCTTAGGATAGCTGAACACTGAAATGTATCCTTCTTGATTAGAATCAAATTTGCTGGAGCACGAAAGAACACAGCAATGCCTTGGCATCTGAAATTAAGCTTAGCTTTATTTGTGAATGGCATATCTGTGCAACGTAAAATAAAATAACACAGTCATGCTGCACTTTTAAACTACTGTAATTTGAAAAATACAAGCGAACATTTTAAAAACGACATGGATTGTCACTATTTTATACAGGGTGAAGCGAAATTCGCGCACTCGGGCGTCGCAGCGCGACTCCTCACATGCCAGCAATAAAAAAATGTCTCTCACAAAAGATCGTCCTGCCAGTATATTCAGCAGAAAAAGAACGTTGAAGAGTGGCAATCTGGCAACACTGTAACCATATGCAGGGTAACTACCTCTGTCAGCACGTCTTAGTCGTGCTGTACAGTTGGTGCTGTGGATAGTTTGGGGTTAGCATGCAGGAGGTCGAGGGTTCGATCCTGGGTTGAGGCGCTTTTTTATTTGCTAATTTCCATCGGACATTACATACTGTAATACAGTAAGACACCGTTTCTTAGGTCACATGTATCCTACATTTACAAAATTTAGTAACGCTGAACACGTTGTAACGCATCTAGTAGATGAAGTGGTGCGAATAAATTCACGCCCACGGCGTGGAAGGGGCGTCTTGCAAAGCTGGCCAATGAAAACGAATGTTGGTCCATTTCTAGGATAGTAGTATGTAAGTGCAAATGGTTTGTAGAGGACCTGCTGCAATCGCTGTTGACGATTAAGATGCCAGATACCATACCACCTGGACTACATTTACGAAATAAAAAACATACGCCTCAACCCAGGATCGACCCCTCGACCTTCTGCATGCTAACCCAAAACTCTATCCACTGCACCAACTGTACAGCACGACTTCAATGTGATGACAGAGGTATTTACCCTACATGTGATTACAGTGTTGCCAGATTGCCACTCTTCATCGACCTTTTTCTCCCGGATATACTCGCAGGATGAACTTTTGTGAGAGACTTTTTTTTTTATTGCTGGCATGTGAGGAATCGCGCTGCGACGCCCGAGTGCGCGAATTTCGCTTCATCCTGTATACTGCAACATGAGAAAGCTCACCTCTGCCATAAATTAATGTCGTTCCATGGTACCAAATAGAGTGTAGGTTAATTTTTTAAACGATAACACACGCAATTCATCAGTGTACTCTCACCACGTTAGACTTGTTTACAAATTACAAACACAGAAGTCACAGGCTTGACTCCAAGCGACGTTGTCACATCTCCACTGTCACGGCCTTATAGTGTAGTCCGGCCATGCCTGCATCTGGCGAGCCGAACTTGTGCTCGGACACTCCCGGTAGCAAAAAGCCATGCGCCATTTCATTTTCACTGGGTCGGTGAGCCAATCAGTGCTGGAGAAAATCACGAAGACGGTGAACAGTTTTAACGGCGGATGAAGACTGAGTCTTCAACGGCAGAGAAGGTGGATAAACTGTTTTCGAAATTTAAATCTTGGTATTTGAATTAAAGGAAACGAAATGCATAGATTCGATTCAGAAAATTACAGGATTTACAAAGGAAGGTCTGGAAAACGAATAATGAAGAACGTCCCACATCTTGGAACTGCCTTTGGAGTTAACAGAAATATAGCGAAATTTGTCACAATTTTTTATTATCTGTCTAATAGACTGTCTCTGTTGACATTAAGATGTGGAAATAAAAACTACACTCTGATCAACGTTCATACAAATATTCAAGCTCCCAACAAGAAAAAGCCAGATAAAGAACTCTTAGAAAATGAAATTCACAAAATCCCAAATGATGATGTCAAGATGTTACCAGGCGACTTCAACACTCAAATCAGAAAATAAAAAAACAACTAAATGATGTTGAAAAACTAACAACAAGGAGGTGATCTAAAAATTTAAAGAAATTTAAATATAAAGGAAATAACTGTACAGAGAACTGGGAAGACCTGAAAACCAAAATACAGAAGGCTGCTCAAGAACTCTGTCCTCTAGAAAGGAACAAGAAGCACAGATGGTGGAACAAAGAATGTGAAGAAGCTATCACTGAGAGACTGGAAGCATGGCAAAGATGGCATTCGTGTCAAACTATTGAGAAGTTTCAAACATTTACGATAATATGAAAGCAGATATCCAAAACTATAAGAGTTGTCAAAAGAAAGTATGAAAAAGCCGATTCACCCGAATTGAGGAAGACTTCACGAAAAACAATACGAGAAACTTTCACAAAATATGTAAAGAGGAAATAATAAATTATCAGGCTCGGTTTTTACGGGCGAAGAGGGGAAACAATAGATGCAATAATAAAGACAGGTGAGAAATATTGACAAGATATTTTTTGATAACCTCTGAACTGCCAAGAGCCTGAAAAAAAGCTTACATTCAATCAACCACAAATTAAAAGTTAAGACTCGGAGTCACCTAATGAGACATCTCATTTCACTTGTTATTCTTTAAAATAACATTTTCTTAGGATTTCGCCAAAAATTGATCTTTGCTCCAATACGGCTGATGATGACCCCTAGATGGGTCGAAACTAGTACCGTGTAATTTATAATTTTGTGAATATATTTTAGTATTGAAAAGGCGGAAACGTTTACGTTGCTATTATTATTACTTATATATTATTCTCAGTTCAATACGGACCAAAAACATGAAATTCATAACCATTAACAGAAATAGAAGTCATTATCGAACACCTAAGGAATAATAAAGCCGCAGGAGAATTGATTGTGACTGAGTTGTGGAAGGAATCTGGTAATCAAGCAAGGGAGGAAATGAGACACATACTGAGACACATTCGACAGACAAAAAAAATTCCAGAAGATTGAAAGAATGCACTGATACACTCACTACGCAAGAAAGGTGTCAACAACTACAGAGGAATCTTCCTTGTATCAATCGCATGTAAGATCTTATCAAAAACTCTCAAAAACAGGATTGAGCCTATACTGTATAAACATATACAGTATGTCACTTTCTTAATCATACAGTTTCATATTTGTGAAAAGAGCAGTATATTTTGGACATTCAAATGGATGTTACAGTAGTTGTTTACGTGTTCTTTCGCAAAGAGCAGTCTTGCAGCACGGTTCTTCTTACTAACACAGGGCCTCTTCCTTGGTACAGGGCCATGGTAACCGTGTCGATGTAAAACTCGCAGGACCGTCTGAGTACATATTTTCTTCCCAGTAGCAGCTTCCAGCCCTGGCCGCAGCTTTGGAGTACTTATGCGAGGGTTGGATTTCACTTGCCTCACAATGTCTTTCAGCCTGTGAACACATTGGCTCATTCTTCACCGACCCTTCGTGCTTAAACTTATTCACGACATTTTGAACAGTGACATGACTTTTCTTCACCATGACTCCTATTTTTCGTATGGTGTACCCTATAAATGCTAGAGTGACAATTGTCTGTTTCAGCTCATATCCAAGCTCTTTACCCTTGCCCATTTCTACCAGCACTCTCACAGGTCTGACGAACACAACCAGCAACACCTTTTCTCGCACCACGCCTTCTTACAGTACGGTACGTTGTCGGCTGACGCCATCTATATTAATGTATGAATAACAAAGTGACTTGAAGTTTTGGAGTGTATGCAGTTTTTATTTGTGTAAACACAAATTATTTGCACTAACGAAAAATGTGTGCATTGAGTGTTTACGTCTTGTTATTACATTCACGACACACAACTATAAATCAGTGATTTCCATAAATATACAGGCACATAGAACTCTTTATAACGAAATGGGTTGTGTACGAATAGGAAAGTGACATACTGTAGGTGAATATCAAGGACTGTTCAGAAATAGCAGATCGTGCACGGGGCAGATATTTAATCTGAAAATAATAATACGGGATGCAATGAACAAGAGCAAGAACTACGTCATAATCTTCGTGGATTTCAGGAAAGCTTACAACTCAATAAACATAACTTCCTTATTTAACATTCTGGAGGAATTCGTAGTAGATTCAAAGTCAATCAATATAATCAGAGATACTCATGGGAGAGATCTCGGGGGAATTTCCAATTAATGCTGGTATGAGACAGGGGGATGGATTGTCCCAGATTCTTTTTAATTGTGTCTAAGAAAAGGTAATGAGAGTATGAGAAGAAAAGCAGAAAGAAAGAGGAATTCACCATAACATAAGGCTACGGTCGAAATTTAAAAGAATATATTGCAGTCTTTTCTCAGAATATACAAACAGCACTTAAACAGGTTAAAAAATAATTGCAGAGAAAGTTGGACTTCCGATATCTTTTGAGAAGACCAATTTGTGATTAAAATTGGAAATTCACCTACAGTGTTAGTAACAGATTATGGAAAATGACAGGGTAGAAAAGTTTAAGTACTTGAGGGCAGTTACTGAAATTAATAGTCTAGACAAAGAAGCAAATAAATCAAGAGCAAGGAGACTGGAACAAGGGTACAAACTGTTCAAGGATACCTATAATAAGAATAGTCTCTCCATCAAAACTAAAATAAAGCACAGCACGGTAATTAAACCAGAAGTCTCTGTGTTACGGAGTGTATGTTCTCCATGAAAACAGAAGAAATAGAAGTCCCAGAGAAAAGGGAAAGAAAACATTCTAAGAAAGACTTTGAACCCATTAAAGAGTGAAAATGAGGAGTTCAGACACAGGAAGAATGCGGACCTATACAAAAATAAAGAAAGAATGATAGATCAGAAAGAGGAGAGTTAAGTTCTTTGGTCACATAATGAGGATGGAGAATGCCAGACTCACAAAACAAAATTTTAATCATGTTTAGTAGGATAAGAATGGCAAACAGTGGGTGCGCAGTAGCCTATAAAGAGAGATAGGCCTATGGCAGAGATGGGACTAACAACAGATATAATACAGGGCAGAACAACTTTTAGGAGATTGATAAAACATTTCAAAGGTTTGCAGGAGAAAGTAAAGAAGGAAAGGAATAATATCTGGACAGAAAAGAGGAGGGGAAAACACAATGAAATAATGAGGAACGATTGGAAAGCAAGAAAGGAAGCACGAAACAAAATGAAATTAATGCAGTGGGTTATTTTACGGGACCCTAAGATGGCTAAAATTGAGAAAAGATTACTAATAAATTTAGCGTATCGTTCTAATGGCCGGGAGTGGCAAAGGACATGTTCGGTTCACCTAGTTAGGTCTTTCTATTAGACGTTCATGGGCGACCTGCGCGTCTGGGTGCGAGTTGATGATGGTAGAGAGAGGATGAAACATGGTGTAGGCACATAGCTTACTCCTGTCGATAATACCAAGGGGGTCTGGTCAAGGCTTAACAACCGAGCCGAGAGACGAATCATCATCAGAAGGGTCATATGCCCTCACCCCTTACGAACACTACGGAGAGGGTTGGAATTGAATCCAGGCTTTTGGCACACAATGTAATGATTCGAAATTGTACACCACCGCCTGTCCTACCCTGCCAGTCAACATTCTATAGTGGGTTTTTAATTCCACTAACGAGACTCGAGCCGGTTAACCTCAGTGTCACACCAAATAGACTTGACGCCTTATCGATCAAGGCTATCAAGCGCCGAATCACCATTAATATGGCTTTTTGGAGATCAATAAAATATCACAATTATGTGTTATATTTGCTTTTTGTTATATTCCTCTCTTTTTCGTCCAGTTCTGCAAACCATTTAACATCAATCAGGCATTAATAAAAGAAACTGCAGAGACTGCCTTGAAATATTCCTCCCAGATCCTGAATAACCATATCTCACAAACGTTTTAATCCAACAACATACAGTATGCCAAATGTGCTAACCAACTCACAATTACTTTTAATATTCATATTGCCTTTTTTAATACTTTATCCTCAGGGACAATCTCCAGTTGGGGAAAGTCGAATAAATAAATAAATAAATAAATAAATAAATAAATAAATAAATAAATAAATAAATAAATGAATGAATAAACGAATGAATAAATAAGTAAATGAATAAATAAATACTCTTGGTACTCTCGTCAAGTAACACCAACGAAATATTCGTCTCAACCAGCCAGACAAGTCAGCAAAAGCTGAGCACGCCCTTTCGCCGGGTCATGATGTTCCAAATGTTCGAGCTCTTACAACACTAGAACAGTATACAGGTCTAGGATTACAAGGGAAGCCGTAAATTTCAACATGGACGCTGGCTATCAATTAAGTAATACGTGGTTGCCAGATTTACGTAGGTAGTTCTCTTCCCTGTCCTTGCGCTATTGTTTCGTCTATCCATGTTAAGCAAACAGCATTGTTCTTATGACAACAAGATTGCCATATCGACCAGTGCTGCTCAACAGCATCACGGAAAAACTACGGCACAAGTCGGCATTTCATTTCAAGATCAAAGGAGGAAGAAACTAAGCTCAAAATTAGACGATTTATTTTAGTTCTCACAGCAATACGGGAAAATGGCGGCACATACATTTGTAAAATTCAGTACTAAATTTAAAATAAAAGGAGGAAGAATTTAAACTGCAAATTACTTTTAGGAATTCAAGAGAACGGGGAGCTTACTGGGGACTCATTTTGATTTTCACAGCAATGCGGGTAAACGGTGGCACATAAATGTGTGAAAATCAGTATTTAATTGCAAGATAAAAGGGTGGAAGAAACTAACCTGCAAATTATTTTTTATAAAATCTAAGGTATAGGAGTTTTAGAGGGGCTTATTTAGGTTTTTACGGCAAGAAGGGAAAACTACTGCACATACAACACCTCAGTATTGAAGTTCAAGGTAAACTGAGGGAGAAAATAAACAACGGATAATTTTTATAGGCCCGGAGGTGGGTGCAGTTATTTGCATTTCATAAATTTGCCCAGGTAACGCTAGGTTCTACTGTTCCGTCGTGTCGCCCCACGAAATGAATGGTAAAAATTAAAAGCACTAGTGGAAAAAGATTTAAAATGGTAAAAAAATAAAACGCCCTAGAAACAACAGCTAAATAACAAAACCCAGCACATATAAAAATCTTAGCAAATTTGTGCATCAGTAAAAGTCATGTCGTGATGTATCGCTGCACACCATAGCATCACAACTGCTGTACAGAAATAAATAGACGACTTCTGTTCAACAGTGATTAGCGGCCTACAATTCACAGCGGAATACCCGGTACACGTTCCAGAGCAACTCGGAAGGAAAATGAAGGAAGGCGACAAAGCGATGGCTGTTTCCGCCATTCCGCCTGCGAATGTATTTAGGAAGCAGAGACTCTGAAGTAGTCATGTTGAAACACCGGATCCCGTGAGATCACCGAAGTTAAGCAACATTCGGCGTGGTCAAGATTTGGATGGGTTGCCACGCGCTATTGGTGGGGGTTAAGGGAATGAAGGAACGGAAAGGAACTGCCCACCCTTCTTCTTCTTAATCTGCTTACCCTCCAGGGTTGGTTTTCCCTCGGACTCAGCGAGGGATCCTACCTCTACCGCCTCAAGGGCAGTGTCCTGGAGCGTGTGACACTGAGTCGGGGGATACAACTGGGGAGGATGACCAGTACCTCGCCCAGGCAACCTCACCTGATATGCTCAACAGGGGCCTTGCGAGGGGATGGGAAGATTGGAAAGGATATACAAGGAAGAGGGAAGGAAGCGGCCGTGGCCTTAAGTTAGGTACCATCCCGGCATTTGCCTGGAGGAGAAGTGGGAAACCACGGAAAACCACTTCCAGGGTGGCTGAGGTGGGAATCGAACCCACCTCTACTCAGTTGACTTCCCGAGGTTGAGTGCACCCCGTTCCAGCCCTCGTACCACTTTTCAAATTTCGTGGCAGAGCCGGGAATCGAACCCGGGCCTCCAGGGGTGGCAGCTAATCACACTAACCACTACACCACAGACGCGGATACTGGCCACCCTACCGTGCGTAAACTCCGGCTCAGGCACATCTCTGCGGAGGTTCGGGCCTGTCTTACCGTAATGATCCAAAGCCCTCTAGGCTTGCATAGCTTGTGTATACCTGTTGCGGTACTGTATTACTCTTACCTCTTTTCACTCTGTGTCTTCAACGTCGTGGCGTACGTCCCTCTTTCCATACCCCCCCCCCCCCCCCCTTCTTGACATTACACTTGTT
Organism: Anabrus simplex; assembly: GCF_040414725.1. Taxonomy (NCBI): domain Eukaryota; kingdom Metazoa; phylum Arthropoda; class Insecta; order Orthoptera; family Tettigoniidae; genus Anabrus; species Anabrus simplex. Next base: position 1,559,863,539 of record NC_090265.1, read on the forward strand.
TCTCTCTTTTCTCTGCTACGCACCTTTTTTTCCATCTGCAATTCTATTCTACTCTTCTATCCTTGCATTACACTTTAATTGATTTTATTTCTTCAACATTAGTCTTTGATTCGTCTGAAGACCTTACTGTTTATTTCACAACGCACTTACCTACTGGGCAAGAAACATCTTAAATGGAGCTAAGATGTCACCACTTCCCACTGCCAGGCTGAGTTGTTCAAAAGTATGAACGCTGACCTTCTGAGCCCAACTCGGCAGGTTTCTACTACCACTACTACTATTACTATTATTACTAATACTAAAATATTTTCATTCCTCCCCTGAAATGGGAGGTGGGCCTCTTAGACGGTGACGCCGTCTCTCAGGCCGGGAGATTTCTTACGGTGAAGGAGATGTTCGGAGAAGGTGAGAGGATTGGCGGCCGTGGCCTATACTAGAAACTATCCCGGCATTCGCTTTAGTGCAGGAGATTGGAAAACCACGTAAAAAGACATTCTCAAGGCAGCCGACGGTGGGGATCAGTCCTTCACTCTTCGAACCACGGACCACCGTGGCCACCTGTAGGCCGAAGCCCATTTCACTCTGCAACCGCCGGTATTTTAAGATGCTCGCGTCTGTAGATTACTGGCACATAAAATAACTCCTGTGGGACAAAACTGTAAAACCTCGGCGTCTCCGAAGACCGAAAGAGTAATTAGTGGGACGTAAAAATATTATTATTATTATTATTATTATTATTATTATTATTATTATTATTATTATTATTATTATATAATTCGCTGGGGCCATCAAGGACCACGTTAAGTCTTGTTGCATTTGACACTGAACTTGGCCTTCTTTAGAGCCCAAATTTCCCTCATTCTTTGTGAGTGGGCCTGCTTACGCTCCTCTGTCCAAGGGGCACCGTGTCTTCTCTTCGGTTGCTCGTCTCGGTTTAGCCCGTTCGTCAATATTTTCTTGCGGAAGAGATCTCTGTTAAGGGCGTCTTCAGCTGAGATATGTAGCATTTGCAGGTCTTCTTTGGTATTTCTAAACCAGGGAGTTGTTTTGGGGTTTGAATCAAAAAAGTGAAAGATTTCTTTAGTTAACTTTCTTCCGTCCATTCTTTTCAGATGACCGTAAAATCGTGCCCGTCTTTTTCTGATTGTGTCGGTAATTTTCTCTATTTTGCTGTAGACTTCCTCGATGGATCTCTTTTGATGGATTCCATTTCTGTACTTTGATCCCAAGATTCCTCTCACAATTTTGCGTTCTCTTTTCTCCAGTTCTTCAAGGAGTCCTTATTTGGCATTTAAAGACAGGGTTTCGGCTGCATATAGAACTACTGGCTTCAGAACTGTTTCATAGTGACGTATCTTGGTGTTTTGGGAAAGGCATTTTTGTTGTAGATTGTGCGGGATGTTTGGTAGGCTATTTCCAGTTTGCGTACTCGCTCCTGAAGTGCTGCTTTGTCCAGTCCATTTTTCATGATGATCTCACCCAGGTATTTGAATCTGTCTACTCGGGTGATGTTCCCGTATTTTGTATGGAGTATTGGAGGAGCCTCTTTGATGTTAGTCATTACTTCTGTTTTCTCAAACGATATCTGCAAACCAGTTTGTTCGGCAATTTCCTTTAAAATTTCAACTTGAGCTCTAGCGGTTTCTATGTCTTTTGAGAAAACAGCAATATCATCGGCAAATGCTAAGCAGTCTGTTGCGATCCCCTTGGATTTGGTTCCTATTCTCAATGGACTGTAGTTGGTTTCCTGTAATCTCACCCGCCAGGTTCTGATGATCTTTTCAAGAACACAGTTGAAGAGTATCGGGGATAGCCCATCACCTTGTTGGACTCCTGTTTTGATGTCAAAGGAATGCGAGAGACATCCGTGGAACTTCACCTTCGATTTTGTATCGGTCAGGGTGGCTCTAATTAATGCCAGCAGTTTCAAATCAACTCCAAATTCATTTAAGATGTTTAGCAGGACTTCCCGGTCAATGTAGTCGTACGCTTTCTTAAAGTCCACAAAGACAGACACATACTGCTTGGACCTTAGTGTACAATATCTGATGATCGTTTTGAGATTTTGGATCTGCTCGGCTGTTGAGCGACCTTTTCTGAAACCTCCTTGGTATTCACCTATTTCATGTTCGACTTGTGCTTCCAAACGCTCCAGGATGGCAAGTGATAGAATTTTGTAAGTCACGGATAGCAAAGATATTCGTCTGTAGTTGTTGATGTTCTTCATGCTGCCTTTTTTGTGTAATGGATGGATCAAAGCTATTTTCCAATCTTCGGGTAGGGTCTCCTTGTTCCAAATTTCTTCTATTTGCTTTTGCAAGATATCAAGTGATTCTTCTGGGGCATATTTCCATAGTTCTGCTACTACTGAGTCTTCCCCCGGCGCTTTGTTATTTTTGAGACGGGCAATGTGGCGCTTGATTTCATCTCTGTCGGGTGGTCTGGAATCTGGGCACCTGAGTAAGGGTTCCTTGATCTCAATGGGGCTTTGCGGTTTAGAGCAATTAAGTAAATTCTTGAAGTAGTCTACCAGAATGCTGCAATTTTCTTCATTTGACGTCGCCAGTGTGCCGTCCTTTCGCTCAAAGCATAGAGATGGTGGTTTACAGCCAGTGAGTTTGCGTTTGAAGGCTCTGTAGTACTCTCTGCTTTCATTCTTCCTACAGTTTTGTTCTATCTTTTCAATGAGAGATTTTTCGTATTTACGTTTCTCAGTTCTGAACACCCTAGCTGCTTGGGCACGTTGGGTTTTGTAGGTTTCCCAATCATTTTCTGATTTCGTAGAGTAGTACTGTTTCCACGCATTGAGTCTTTCTTGGAGGACTGATTCGCAGGTACCATTCCACCAGGCATGCTTTTTGCTTCTCTTGATTTCTGCGACGTCTTTGGCGGCCTCAACCAGCAGACTTTTGGTGTTGTTAAAGTCACAGTCATTTGGTCTAGCCTTCTCCTGGAACTCCTCGACCCTTTGCCGAAGTTTATCATTGTCGAAGCGTGTGATTTGTTTGGTTGTCTTCCTTGTGTTTGCGGGAATTGGTTTGAATTTGATAAGAGACATATAGTGATCTGAGGCCACATTGATGCCTTTCTTTACCTTGACATTCATAATCTCTGGGCCGTTTCTCCTGGAGATTGCAACATGATCAATTTGGAACTCTCCGAGAGTTTGGACGGGAGAACGCCAAGTCATTTGCTTTCTGGGTAGATGGCGAAAGTGGGTCGACATGACCTGCAGGTTGTGATTTTCACAAATGGACACCAGTCTTTTGCCATTGGGATTGGTTCTTTTGTGAGAAGGGTAATTTCCTATAACTTTCTTGTACTTCTGTTCACGACCTAATTGGGCATTGAAGTCACCCAAAAGAAGCTTGACATGGTGTTTGGGGATTTTGTTTAATTTTTCATCTAAGAGGTCCCAGAAATTATCAACTTCGCCTGGATCAGACTTGTTCTTATCGTTTGTAGGAGCATGTGCGTTAACTAGAGCGTACGTTTTGTTCGCGCATTTAATTGTGAGTATGGACAATCTGTCATTCACAGGTTCGAAATTTGCAACCGATTTAAGGATCTTGGTTCTAACAGCAAACGCAGTTCCAAGCATCACAGCTCCATTGAGGATTCCTCTTTGCGCTTTGCTCTTGAAAAATCGGTAGCCTTCGGATTCAAAAATCTCTTCATCTGGGTATCTTGTTTCCTGTAGGGCCATTATGGATATCTGATTTTCGTGAAGAGCTTTGGTGAGGGTTTTCAGCTTGCCAGTTTGTGTAAGTGAATTTATGTTGAAAGTTGCTAAAAAGGTTTTAGATTTTGGCCTGAGTTTTTGACTCTTCGGGGTACACCGAGACGCTCCGACTCGTCTCTTGCATGATGTCGAGTCCCCCCCAGAATCCGAACGAGACTCGTGCGCCGTGGCGTTCACGACGAGGGATTTATCCGAAGATTTACCCCCTGGGGTATGTTTCTTGAAATGTTGTGCCATCATGCTTTTTGACTTGACTTTGCTTTGGACGGGTACCCATCCTTTTACAACTAGGGTTGTTAGCCCTAGAGGTTGCCTCAAGATGTTTTCTGGCTTCTGGTCATTTACCAGCCTTCGCCGTAACCCTGGCAAGGGACCAATTTTTTTTTCACGGTGGTATTTTGTTTCCCTACTACCCTCTGACTCTGCTGGCGGCAGAGCCAGCGAGCTTCCCCAATTCCAATGGGACGCGCCCGATGGAGGTAACTGGTAAATCCCCACACGGGATTATTATTATTATTATTCTCTTCCCACTCGAAAGGCTAGCGCACAGTGAGCCATCTGGTGACGAACGAGAGCACTACTTACTATAGACCGAATAGACCAACGGTAAAGTATTCTTATATAATCAATCTTCTTATATAATATATAATCAGTCTTCCTCGTGAACAGACGAGATTGTCTTCTGAAGATGCGAAAGTTCTTTGCGAAACGTCAAAAATTTTACCTTCATTTCCTGACACGGCAAAAGCCCAAACACTATATTATCATGTCGACAATCACGGGCCATTAAAACAACTATCTAAATATTAGAGCAACACACAAGAGAGACTGTTTTCATCGCATCCTTATTGTATTTTAGGAGCGTTGTCACAACAAATGGAGGGACAGAGAGCTGGGCTGAGTGGCTCAGACGCTTGAGCCGGTGGGCTTCTGGCCCCAACATGGCAGGTTCAATCCTGGCTTAGTTCGGTCGTCATGGTTCGGTGGTACTTAAAAGGTGCTCAAATACGCCAGCCTCATGTCAGCAGATTTACGGCCACGGAAAAGAACTCTTGCGGGGCAAAATTACGGCACCTCGGCGTCTTCGAAAACCGAAGACATAGTTAGTGGGACGTAAAGCCAATATCATTATTATGGAGGAACAGAGAAAGCATAAAGGAGAGGAAATGGCGATGGATACGACATTTTTTAAGAAACCCCACCAAAGCAAAACGAAGTTACCTTCGCGCAGGCCACGAACACTTTTGGAAGAGTGGAAGGTAAAGGCCTCCACTATCCGTAACCTCGGCACTTGTTAGTGGAATAGAATGCTTAGTTTTATAGCTGGCCGCGTTTGCCGCAAGAAATTGGTCTGGAACGCATTTTTTTTAATGCTGAGTGAACTTCAGGGCCATGTGCTACTCCTAAAGTAAGTAAATTCGTGTCCTCATCCCGAGGTGGTGCAGCTCTTTTTAGGCACACCCCCAATGGGGGTTCCCCTTTGATGTTATACCGGTAGTCAACTGAAGAACCGAGGAAAACCGAGGAAAATATTCTTCCGTATGTGAACACTTCCCCTCTTTCCCCTTCCCCATCTCTGCTCCCGTCCTGAAGCTGGCGGCTAATGTAAGCGGCTTTTATATAATATGTATTACATCAAATGGACCGCTTAGGACTAGATTTCGGGGAATCGAACCCATGTTCATCCAGGTGAACCGAGCACGCCTGTACTGCCACGCTTATACAGCCTCTAAAAGAGCCCCCCGGAGCCATCGAAGTGTTAGCATTTGATTGGAACCCACAGGGCACTCGAAGCGTGGTAGTCCAAAGAAGACCTGGAAGACGACGGTGGAGGAAGATTGCAGAAATAGGGGGATAATAATAATAATAATAATAATAATAATAATAATAATAATAATAATAATAATAATAATAATAATAATAATAATAATAATAATAATATTTTCGGAGACGCCGAGGTGCCGGAATTTCGTTCCGCAGAAATTATTTTACGTGCCAATAAATATATCGACCGAGGGAGTTGGCCGTGTGGTTAGGGTCGTGCATTTGTGATCTTATATTCGGGAGACAATGGGTTCGAACCCCACCATCGGCAGCCCTGAAGATGGTTTTCCGTTGTTTCCCCATTTTCACACCCGGCAAATGCTGGGGCTGTACCTCAATTAAGACCACGGCCACTTCCTTCTCACTCCTTGCCTCTCCTATCCTATCGTCGCCATAAGACCTATCTGTGTCGGTGCGACGTAAAGCAAATTGTAAAAAATAAAAGAATAACGTACAATTTATTGCTGCAGTTTAATGGAACGAGGTGTATCGAAGGCCTCGATTGCAATGAAGCTAGGTAGGATGATCAATATTAACATCGCTGCATACCTTTTTTTTTAAGTTTCTTTACGACACGGACACAGATCGGTCTGGCGACGATGGTAGAGGAAAGGGCTAGGGGTGGGAAGGAAGCGGCCGTGGCCTTAATTAAAGGTACATTTGCTTGGTGTGAAAATGGGGAAGCACGTCGCTGCATACCAGCTAGACTCTCCACACTAAGACAAAACAAGTGGTTCTGAACAAGAATCCGGCAGTTTCCTCGTTTGTGCTAATAAAAGATTATATTAACAGCATGCAGTCCGACTCCATGGCCGAATAGCTAGCGTTCAGGCCTTCGGTTCAGGGAGTCCCGGCATCGATTCCCGACCAGATCGTAGATATTAATCGCGCCTGATTAATTCTTCTGACTCAGGGACTGGGTGTCTGTGTGTTTGACTTAACACTTTTCTCTTCATATTCAGACAATACGCCACATTGGCAACCATCACAGAAACACGTAATAGTGATATCTTCCCTCCACATAGGGTTGGCGTCCGGAAAGGCATCCGGCAGTAAAACAGAGTCGAATCCACCTTGTGCGACACAATCCGTACCCGCGACCCCACCAGTGTGGGAAAAGCCGCAAAAGAAGAATTGATAGCATGGACGTTTGTACTGTACATACTGTATATAATCAAGCTTTCATACTACATAATGTCCGACTCGTAGGCTGAATGGTCAGCGTGCTGGCCTTCGGTTCAGAGGGTCCCGGGTTCGATTCCAGGCCGGGTCGGGGATTTTAACCTTCATTGGTTAATTCCAATGGCCCAGGAGCTGGGTGTTTATGCTGTCCCCATCATCCTTGCAACTCACACACCACACATAACACAATCCTCCACCACAACAACACACAGTTACCTACACATGGCAGATGCCACCCACCCTCATCGGAGGGTCTGCCTTACAAGGGCTGCACTCGGCTAGAAATAGCCACACGAAATTATATATACACTGCATAATATTTTAGCTTCCATTATGAACGATACAGAAGCATTAAACCCCCAATATTTTGATACCTACAGTATATACAGGTTCTTATGCAACCTAAATTTAAAATAGAACGATCGGTATTTTGTTAGTACATGCAAACACAGAAATGGTGTCCCGACGTAAACAATCAACACTGCCCCACTCCAGTGCAGAAAAGGAGGGGAGAGAGTGAACGGGTAGTACTGAAGGCACAGTGTGTGTATTGCTATACATCCACCACTATGCCCATTTCAATCACAACAGTCTTGTATGTCTACCTGCAGCAATGCGTTAAGCGTGGAGGTGGCGGTATACCATGCTTTGTTTATACAAGGACACTATTTCTGTGCTCGCGTGTACATCCGCGTTGGCCTGGACTAATCAAAACAGTTCCCTTGTAAGTCGAAGTTGTCATAACAGTATTGTACATTTTTTTATATGTGACCGTGGCCGAAGAAAGGGATATTATGGCTGAAATTCTGCTCTTAAGTTTAAAGATCAGGCCACTATTCTCCAATCCAGACAACAGCGACAGGTTCATGCCGAAACCTACAATTCCTGGGCAGTCTGTAAAGAAAAGAGGGTGAGCATTCTCACAACAGCTGAAGAACTCCGCAGAACCTACAGTTTCTGAGCAGCCTGTGAAGAAAAGAGGACGACCATCAAAACAACTGTGAACAGAACCCACGAAATAATTTGAAAAAATACATGTTCCAATTTAAAATCGAGCAAATTAATTTATTATACCTACGAACAGTGTTTTCTCTTATACACCGGAACATATATCTTTTGTTTTTATTTATATATGGCCATTTGATATGATGACAATTGCGGTTAATTCAATTTGAAAGAGAAGGTGCTACAAGCATACAGAAACCAGAGAAACCACAAAACAGTTTATTTTTCTTTTAGACATAAGGTCCTATTATTTTTATTTTTCAGTTGGCATTGTCACATATGTTTGGTATTTCAGACACATGAAAGCAGTCTTTCAACTCAATTTGCCCACTTTCCAATGAAACTAAAACGTGTCACTGCATGTGACTTTTCTGCATTAGTATTATACTGTTTGTAACAATAGACTTTATTGTCCGTTTACAACACAATGCAAGTAGCTCACATATTGAATAGAATAATAATTTTACAAGATACACAAACTATTTGATGACAGATCTGTCACACATGGGATAACATGCGCAGGATGATGAAGCTCTCGTAACGACAGCTTTGTCTGCTGCACGTCCCAGTTTACGACTTCACTCATCCGAATAACACAAATTTAGAGTAGATCAAACACATTAGACTGAATCAAAATTGCCAAATTGTACGAAATCGCGTATTTTACATACTCTTTATCATGGTACAAGAATTCTGAGTTCACGCTATTACTTTTTTTTAGGGGGGGGGAGGGGGTCCGAAGCCCGCTCCCCCCGCGTGACCATCGACTCAATCTACATGGCTTCCGACATGCTATTAATTTCTAAGAAGAAAAGAGATAGCAGGGAAGGGTGGGAAGTGATACTACAGGAGTATCTGCCTGTCCCCATGCACAGCATGCTACCAGGCCAGATGTGGTGGTGGGTATCAATAGTGGTGTAATCGGGTAGTAAGGGTCAGGAAAAAAACACATAGGCGGAAATGGAAAGGTGCCCACATGTAAAACCTGACATTTTGTAAATAGCACATGCAAGATGTGGTTCTTTTTAGTGATGGATGGACACCCCAGTGCTGAATCGGTCGATTTCGGCAATCTTTGAAATTCGTACTGGCAACTTTGAAACACAACCTATGAATCGCTTATGCATCGCTGTGCGACATCTGGCGTACACTTGACGTACTAGTACTGTTGTTTACACAGCAAAGCCAAACTACAGAATTCATGCTAGGAAGAAGATTCGCATCGAGAAATGTTATATAATGTGTGTGTGACACAGTTGTTGGTCTAAGATAATAAAGGTTTAGAAAATTCATATCGATCGATTATATCATCGATTCAATTCAGATTTCATTTCCATTCAGTTGGCAGTATTACCGGAACCGGGAGAGCTCCCTCCTTACTCCTCACCCCGGTACACAAATCTATCACTAAAAAGCGTGCGAGAAATATATTGATTTTAAGATGATCTTCGTTTTAAAGGAAAAGACGATAGTTGTTCATGTTAAAGAAGCCGAAAATGACGTTTTACGTGTGAGTTGAATGTTTACCGAATTTCGAAACGAATACGTTCGCCCGTGTAGCGTACAATTTTTTTTTCATTCATTCATTCACTCCAGGGTTGGTTTTTCCCTCGGACTCAACGAGGGATCCCACCTCTACCGCCTCAAGGGCAGTGTACTGGAGCGGGAGACTTTGGGTCACTGAATACAATTGGGGAGGAGGACCAGTGCCTCGTCCAGGCGGCCTTACTTGCTATGCTGAACAGGGGCCTTGTGCGGGGGAAGGGAATACCGGAAGGGATAGGCAAGGAACAGGGAAGTAAGCGGATGTGGCCTTAACTTGGGCGCCATTCCGGCATCTGCCTGAAGGAGAAGTGAGAAACCACGGAAGACCACTTCCAGGATGGATGAGGTGGGAATCGAACCTTCCTCTACTCAGTTGATCTCCCGAGGCTGAGTGGACCCCGTTCCAGCCCTCGTACCACTTTTCAAATTTCGTGGCAGAGCCAGGAATCGAACCCAGGCCTCCGTGGGTGGCACTGCACCACAGAGGCGGTTTCTTTTTCATACCAAGGTAAAATTAAATATATTTAAATTAATCGAAACCGACTTTCAACCTATTAGGTCGTGTTACTTACATTTAGTACGTGTTGAAGAGATGTTAAGTACAGAACAAAAATGGCCAACCGGACACCAGTGGGATCCGAACCCACAACCTCCCGACGTAACATCTCTGCAACAGGAACTAAATGTACGTAACACGATCTAATGGGTTGAAAGTCAGTTTCGATTACAATGCGGTCGTGAAAATTAAATATTCATTGTATTTAAATTATATTGCGATGAACACACTATGACGTTCATACTAAATTGACGGCTCTCAAAGAAATAATCACCTTTTTTGCGGTTTAGCCTATTTCACTTCTGTGCACTATTGCGAGCAGAAAATACGAAACCTTACACGAAGGAGGAAAAGCTGACGAGAAGTTGATTGCGAGCTGCTGCTGAATAGTACGTAATGGCTGCTGAAGTCATTAGCTACTGGAGAAAGCTGTACTCACGTAACGCCCACCAATACCGGTAACGGTCCTGCTCAGTGGCCTTCAGCAGGGCCATGAGTCAACCACAAGCCGGGATTACCTCTAAAAAAAAAAAAACACACACACACACACCAGATTAACTTCAAGTTCGCTCTTCACCTCATTCCCAGCTACAATTACTCCTCCATTTAGTTACGCAGTCGAAAAAAGTTGCAGCCTCTGTCTATTGTTACCAACGTTGCCAAGTTTCTGTATTTTCCTGCCTTCAGCCACTGACTTACTGTCATTTGGGAGGTCTTGTTTCAGTACCACAATCCCGAGTTTCAGAGTGGTTAACTAGTACCTTTAGTGAATGCATTATTGAACAATTCACTAAACCCGTAAAACGGCAGACATTTCAATTATTGTTCTGTTTCAATTAGGGACTTTCAGGTCACCTAATCTATTACAGCTATATTATTACTTCAACTCCAGGTTCGTCCCTTCTGGGTGGCATATTATCTCATCCGATTACCTTGATCTCTTCCGTGCCGTCTCCGATTTTCTTTCACAGTTATTTCCTTTAAAACTGACCGATAGATCGACTGAGAATTTTACAATTTTGAAGCCAAAGTTCAAATATAAAACCAATTTTAACTTCATTTCCGAGCGAGTTGGCTGCGAGGTTTGAGCCGTGTAGTTGTTACTTTGCATTCGGGAAATGGAGAGTTCGAACCCGACTATCGGCAACCCTGAAGATGGCTTTCCCATTTCACAAAAGGGTGTTGCACTGTCGTTTCCTTTCCAATTCCAGCTCTGTCCTATTCCATAGTCCGCGCACGACTTGTCCGAGTTGGTACGACGTAAAAATAAATAGCAATTCATGCCTTAGCGGCCAGTAAGTCATTTTGCTGAAATCTACGAATCCTCGTCCACTTATGTCCCACTACTATTAAGTTTCGTGACATCGATATCCTGATTCTCCACATTGGCCATTGTGTTCATCTACAACATACTTAATGCTTCTTGAGGAAAAGGGACAGCAATATGAACATTCTATTATTTTGAAAGTATACATTTAAACATAGTTTATCGTATTTCTTCCTAGCTGACAGAACAATTCTGCAAAGAAAAAAACAAACAAATGAAACTGTCAATACTACCGGTGCATATTTTAAGAATTAAGGCTTTACCACTGAAAATCACCTTCAAAATAGATGTTAAGTTGAATGCGCACGATACAGCACTGTACATAGCTACACAGAAAAGGTATTACACGAGGCTGTACATGGATCAACACCGTCAGGATTTTGAACAAAGGACTGCAGATATAAAATACTACCGCTCTCTCAGGAGTTTACAATGGAAAGCTTGTTAATTATAGTTCTACATATCTCATACTTGAGTGAGAAAATGTTACCTTACGGCCCCGGATATCCTTCCTACGACAATGCTGATCGAAACTGCGATAGCTGTTCCCACACTAAGTGGAGGAAATTTTCACATGGTCCATCGAGCTATGTTTAACACCACGAGAGGACAACTTCCTATCTTCAATAACAAGAGGATACCGTTAATGGGTTCGGAACCAGCTCCATACCGAGCGATCATATCAGTCACAGATCGGATTGTGACACTTGCCCGGAATACCGTGGGGCAGAAATGCTCTGTTTAAAGGAGGGGAGACATGTAACAATTTTAATCATTACAAGTGGCAGATTGACATCTTTCTGAAATGTGCATTTAACCAGGAATTCTTATGTAGAATCTTTACAATATACATTAATTAGGTTAGGTTAGGTAACAGTGAGCAACCAGTAACATTAAGTGAAATTTTACCTACTCTTCCCCTTCTATCCAGAAGTTCCATAGCATGAACCCCAATAAGAGCAACTTCACCCCTCCATCTTCACTCTCGTGCATTCTCTACTATTTCGTACAAGAGTCACTAAATTTCCGTGCATGCATCACTAACTCCCGTTAACAATATTTAATGTAGAATATAACTTACATTCAGAGGAATAGTTTGCAAATTCCGATGTGGTGGGGATGAGAAATGAGTTTTAATATTTGTCTTGATTACAATGGCATTTTTTGACGTGAATTATGTTTTATAAATCGGGATGCTGGTTTGAAAAGTTGAGTGAAACGAAAATAGGGAAAATCATAAAACGCTTTCTATATAAATAAGAGTTTTGATCAAAATGGTCAGTCATAAGGAAACTTAATTTTCCATCATGTCTGTATGTATTAAACATGGACCATTCCACATTCTGTAGTACCCACACAGTGAGAACACGAATCTTTCCGTCACGTTAATGTGTAGATCGTGATCCAAATACGTTATCTAATTAAACAAGGGGCACTAGCTCTACTTGGCCACACAGGGGGGAATTCCTCAACGTTTTAGTAATAGTAATGCAACTAGCAGGGAGAAGTATGTCGAGATAAAAGTGAAGCCCGTAAACCCTAATTATTTTCCGAAAACACTTAAGAACGACACCGCATTTCACTGTGCTCTGTCCGGCTCCATGGCTAAAGGGTTAGCGTGCTGGCCTTTGGTTACAGGGTTCTATTCCCGGCAGGGACGGAAATGTTAACCATCATTGGTTAATTTCGCTGGTACGGGGTCTGGGTGTATGTGTTGTCTTCATCATCATTTCATCCTCATCATGAAGCGCAGGTCGCCTACGGGAGTCAAATTAAAAGACCTGCACCTGGCGAACCGAACATGTCCTCGGACACTTCCGGGACTAAAAGCCATACTCCATTTCATTTACTGATCACTACCCTAGTTAATTTAATTCGTGGGTCCCACAGCTGTAGAATAGTACTTTCCACACGGTTAACCCAGGTTCCATTCCCGCCTCTGCTATGGATGTAGAAACCCGGTTTGTATGACTGGAACGTGGGATATCCATCCTCAGATAAAACAACTAAGAAGAAACGTTTTAAAACTCAATCTTGGTCAACATACGGATGGTTTTCCCAAGCTCCCACTTCAGGATAATAATGAAAAAATGGTATTCAATACATAAACCATGTATGGCCAAACCCCGAACCACGCGAAAGCTATCTACAAAGCCAGCCAACACCACACAGTTCGGAGCCAACTGTTACATGGAGGCACAAACGGACAATAAGTGCAGTGGTGGTTTCTGATTTTTAGACAATACCTATTACGATTTATATGTACTTCACACGACTACAATAAACAAAATAAATTACAAGATTTTGCTTTTAATTATCTTTCTTTTACACCTGTAATGATTTCAAGAAAATCTGTGTTTATGTCAGATCAAGCTATTTTCAGCTGTCCCAACAGATGTTCGTCAGTCAAACGGTATCTGCATTTTAACTTCACATAGTACATTTATGAAAAAAGTTGCTCATAGAAATAAGTAGAAGCAAACATAGCCAAAAATTAGGAAATAATCTTAATTTCACGTGCTTAGCAACTGAAAAATGTTTGAATACTTCTACACCTACTATATCGTGACACAAGATGTTTTACGATTCCTTTGCTGGCGAGAAAGTGTTTACAGTGCACTATGTTTTCTAGTGTGGGTTCGAACAAATTTCTTATTTTCATTGACCTGTCTCACAAGGGAAAGGGGAGTACCGGGGAATCACGATCTTACGGGAATAACACAACGGCCAAAACATTTCTTTCGGAAATTAAGTCATGCGACCTACAAAAAGCGTTAAAGTTCACACGTGAATTGGCGCGCTTGGCTACTACCAAATACAGTAGAGACAATACGCGACACTCAGCGAGATATCGAGGGACAGCTATTAGAGCTCTCTCTAGCGAGTAGACCTGAGAACTACTGATTCTGTCATAAGAGCACATGTATTTGTATGTGAAGTTTTTGCTGTTATTTATGAGTTTTCAGTGAGTTGACATAATTAAATAGTAGCGTGTGCCAATTCCTTGATATCTCCTCTCAACATGAAGGGAAAAGTATGTGCTGTGTTTGGCTGCAGTAACTATGAAGTAGAGAAGAATGCGCGGTGTTTCTTTCGCTTCGCTCGTGACAAGAAAATGTAAGTAATATTCTGTTTGTATATATATTCTTCCAGTGACAAAGATATTTTTATAGTACTTCATAATTTTCTGACCTGCTCGACCCATATTTTAACTGGCTTAAAATATAATACGCATATTTTATTGTGTAGTGCAGCAGTTAACCGTCAATACCGATGTGTTGTTGTAGGTGTGATCTGTGGGTTTTGAAATGTCACAGAAGTGATTTGGATAAGGTGCACATGAAAGAAGGGACGTTACGCTTATATAAGAATTATAAGATCTCTTCAGATCATTTCCAGGCCAGCGACTTTAGAAATCCTCGACTATACAGCCAAGGGTATGTTACATTTTTACTCTAATTGTACGTAAATATTCCTCAAAGCATCACTATCGACAACATTTTCATACTTTTTTTTCCTTTTAACCCTCTTCTCAGATTAAAGCCAGAATTTTATAGATTTTCTTTCTGTTAGTAGGTTTCATTTTAAGAGGAAAATTGTCCAGCTTTTTAAATGTTAATTCATTGCATCATGTGTGTAAGGAATGTGCCGATATTTTTATTGACAAGTGTCTTAATGTGATGATACAATGTTTTTTAAATGAGAAAAAAGACAAATCTAACCGTAAAAGTTCAGGCAGGGATGCTAAAGCAAAATAAGTAATGCATAAATGAAAGATATACCCATTTCACAGCTGTCCATTTAAGACCTTGTTTATATTTCTAACTTCAGTCTTTAAATAATAACCTTTTAAATAATTCTTCATTCTTTTATCCACAATTGCTTTAGCAACTTCGAAGTTAATATCTCAATAATACTTTCTTTCTAGGCGTAATTTATTTATCCATTTTCGTACATGCATTTTCATTGATATTTGAATTTAGCGCGACTTTTCAGGTCAAGTCACTAGGAGCGCCACCATCGAATTCTCCCCCATTTTAACAAGGCTAAATCCGTAAGTATCGCGTATTGTCTCTACTGTATTTGCTACTACGCAAGGACAAAGGCGCTTGCAAGGTTCACTCGTCGAGGGACCGCGCCACTGATTCTTTATTCCGTTAGTAGTTGCGTAGCACGTCGCGAAGATGATGTAGCGGCATTAAGAGAAATAATGTAATTCCTGCATTGATTGTGGGTCAATAAAGTCAATTTAGAATACGATCGTTATGGTGAAAAATAGAGGTTAATCAGCATAACAAGGAACGTTACTCATGATACCAAGTGACTCCTTTAAGTTTCTGGAACAACGATGCTCCTGGTAGAAATACTGAAAGCACAAAGTGGTTCTATACCAACCACACCTAACGAAGCGAGGATAAGGGCTAGTGGAACAAATTAAGTCAAAATTGCACAGGATGCTCAAAGGCTTCCCCCGGGTTTTTGGACAAGTATTGGCTTCGGTAGGCGTATTGCCATATGGGACGAAAACTAGGAGACGACAGTTGGTGGTAGGCCTATGTCAGAGACTGAATTTTCAAGATGGTGTTTCTATGCGCCAAAACGATATCCAAATTCAATAATCGAACGGTGTCTGCGTACAAAGCCTTTCCATATTCCAAACTCGTATACATCTAGTGGTTGACAGTAAGTTGTGGTATCAGGAGGGATCATCATCAACTGTACAAGTATCTTCATTTTGTATAGATTTATATCCCGAAAAGGAATCCAGAATGAGCGCAACTTTACCGGACGGTGTATTTTGCTTGAATACGCCATTAAACAATTCGGTCACTTGAAAAGATCCCATTTTTCCGGATTTAGTGCAACCAAAACGAATATTTTCATGCGAAAAAATGTTCTTTTTCACCGTCTTACCAAACACACTTTTCGACTGTCTTAAAGTGATGCACTTTCCTAGTACCTCTTGGGTGATGTCTAAGCCATTTATGGCAGCCGACGGCGGAGCTTTTGAAGTCCCTACCAGTACTCAACATACAAAGATTAGAAACATATCATTCTGCACTGATATTAAGTAGAGTTGCAAATCGAATCTTATCTGTGCACACTGAACGAGCATCGGCTTTTTTAATACAAAAAAGTCACAATCATTTTCCAGGTGTTTGAATTCGGGCAATCGATTTTCTAAGAAATCAGTCTCCAGATTTTTTAATACGGGAATATCCTTATTAAATTCATTGTTTTCATTTGTGATTTGGACGGGGTTGCAAATAGGGGAAATGTTACCGACGCTCACTTTTTACCTGTCCTCTGACCGTTGTTTGCCACGCCCCAACATGAAGTAACGACCTGATTCTATTGTACAGTAAGCCTTCTCATTTCCGACCTCGGTACATCCGATCGCACACTCCGACAATGAAGTACCGGAAATCGTCCAATATCTAAGCTATTCAACGGGACATTCAACCAGCCGATGTCGAAGAGTGCCTAGCTGAAGGATATGTCATCAAAGAAGAGCTTAACGATGGTCGCTGATCTCCAGGCTGATGATAATAAAGTCTATATGGACGATGAAGATAGAGACAAAGAAGAAAACCAAAAGATTTTTCACTCTGCGGCCAAGGAAGCGTATTGTGGGTAAGAAACGGTAAAGGAATGAAGGGATGCTACAGAAAAATAAAAACAATGTGTCATTTGAAACAAAACAAAAACCATTAGGTACAGAAATGTTCAAGAGAATTCATTTCTGTGCAGTAATTTATATACAGTACTGTACGCTACGTTTTAATATTTTAACGGCATATTTTTTCGTGTTCCTTTCAGGAAATATAAGAATGAATATTTTTTAAAGCATGCATCCCTGCTGTTATTACAGTCGACCTTCGAGCACCGTCCACTATCACAACTCCCACCACGCCTCTGCCTAGTGAGCTACTGCGAGGCTTGACATGAAGCTCGCAATTTCCAGCCTATACAATATCTGCTCCTGGTCTGTGTGTGCACCTCCTGTTGTAAGATACGTGTTCTTCGTATCAGTGCTCGTTTTACCGGTTCATTCGAGGTACCCGAAATGGATTAATAGTAGCGCTCACGATTCCAGCTGCCTTCTAGCCCGTAAACACACATCTTGTTATATTACCCCGGTTTAGGGGAAGGGACCGATGTATTTCAGAATCGTAGTAAAAGCGGCAGGATGCATGAACCATCCGGTATAATGAAAATGTATGTATGTATGTATGTATGTATGTATGTCGTCTAGTTGCTCGATAAATTGCAGGAAAATGTTCTTGAACCCGTCTGCGTACATCGTATCCGAGAAGAAGAATGGATCCACTATTTGGTTTACCGAGGCTACACACCGAACTCCGAACGTCCGTGTGTGCAGGAGTCTTTTATGAATACCGTTTGGGTTATGAGTGGCCCAAACGCGGGTAATTTGCACCTTCACGTAACCAGTCAGATGGAACCAGGTCTCATCTGTGAATCACCTGGAATTCAGAATTCCCGGTGCCCGGACCGTAAAATCCAAGAACCATGTACAATAAAGGATTCGCTTTTCCGGCGACTCGTGAATGACAGTCATCTTGTATGGAAGCAGTTACCTTGGTCGCTCTCTGACATATGGAATACGAATACCCCTCATTCTGAGACAAAAGATTTAACGATTTCATACGAAACCGAAGCAAACGAAGCTGAACGTCTTCTGCCACTCGCTCAACAGAGACTCAGTCGTTTCAAACTTTCTCACTATAGCCAGTATCGTTTCTCTCTTAGGAGAATCGCGCACACCTAAGTAGGACCGATCACTCACGTGTGAAGTATACACGCAGTACTGTAGTTGTAAAACATTTTTAGGAGGTACTTACCATTATGTCAAAGGAGACCCCAGACGGATCCGCAATACACTTCTTTCGTGGCATTTATTACACTTATACTCGTATCAACTCTCCTGCATTTTCGGACTGAACACTACCACCGTGAAATTTATGGCTGAACAGCTTTATTAACAGTGATGAAGCGTCTTATTTTAGTGGCTAAATGAACTTTTGAATATGAATAAGCAATATATTTCCCATTCAAAACTAAATAAATTATGTGAATAAATAATTCTTTATAAGGATTAGATTTAGACACAAGTGGTTGGAATGACAACACGCGAAGTTAATTCCTCCTCTAGCAACCTGATCACACGCCACTTTCGGCATTTTTAAATAAGAGAATCACTGCAGCCACATCTTAAATTTAGTGTAAACTAGTCTGTTCAAGGGCAAGCCACGAAAGTTTGAAATGAACTAATCACATCACAGTTCTGGAGACGGCTATCCACAGAAAAGGAAACAAAGGGCAAGTATTTAACAAAGGGGAAAAAATGTATTTTGAAATCAAAATAGTAGTTATAATAAGTCTAGCCTAATTATAACGGTTTCAAACAACTAACAAATTCAATAATGGTCTGTGGCCTCCGGAGAGACCTGGTGTAGATTTTTCAAGTTGAAGCTTACAGGCGACCTGCGCGTCTGAGTTGTGATGAATTCTAATGCTGAAAACGAAACAACTCCCCCCCCCCCTCAAGCCTCCGAACCACAGAAATTAACCAATTAAGGTTAAAATCCCCGACCAAGTTGGGAATCAAACCCGGGACCTGCAGCAATCTTAGAACCTTTTCCCAAACAGAAAAGAATCCAATATCTTGTGAATACTGTGTAACTTTTTATCTCATAACGTCGTATTTATAATGCTGAGCTAGTAGCAAGTCATTGTACCGCTCAATCTACCGTGCATCGAATTCTTAAGATGAATTTGTATGCGACTGCGTTCTAATTATGTTTCGCTACATACACTATATCCACTTCATTTTTTCTTTCACTCCCTCCTGTAAGTTATACCGTAGATGAAGATATTTTTCCTCGTGCGTTCCTGGCAGCTTATTGCCTTTTATCTCTTCACCTTCTCCAGCTCCTCTTCCAAAGATTTCACCTTCTTTCTCAAAAACACTACTCCTTCAGCATTATCTTCCGTCTTCAGTCTCATCTTCTCCATTTTCTCCTCCAGAGACCTCCTCATATCCTTAATTTCCATCGATTGCTCCTTCATTAGCTTCTTTACTTTGTCTGTTGGACACGCCTCCTTCACAATCTCCTTAATAGCCTCGACTTCCAATCCAACCAGTGTTTTCTACTCGACCGGGGCATGGGTTCAATCAATTCCACGCCCCCAATTATTAGTCAAATTGCCACCACCACTGCCACCGACGCCACAACCATCCCCTTCTCCAGAAATCCTTTGCTTTTCATGCTTCCTACCATTTTCATACTCCTGCATCTTTGTCATCCTCCAACAACTGCTCCACACGTCCACCTACCTTCGTGGCTTGAGCTCGACTGTATGTTTCGCTACATGTAAGGGAGTATTTTAATTTATTTTCAGTAAATTTCGTATGAATTTCTACGCGATACAGCCTTCGTGGCTCAGGCGGCAGCGCGCCGGCCTCTCACCGCTGGATACCGTGGCTCAAATCCCGGTTACTCCATGTGAGGTTTGTGTTGGACAAAACGGAGGCGAGTCAGGATTTTCTCTGGGTACTCCGGTTTTCCCTGTCATCTTTCATTCTAGCAACGCTCTCCATTAACATTTCATTTTATCTGTCAGTCATTTATCATTGCCCCAGAGGAGTGCGACAGGCTTCGGCAGCCGACACAATTCCTATCCTCGCCACTAGATGGGGGCTTCATTCATTCCATTCCTGACCCGGTCGAATGACTGGAAACAGGCTGTGGATTT
Source organism: Anabrus simplex (assembly GCF_040414725.1). Taxonomy (NCBI): domain Eukaryota; kingdom Metazoa; phylum Arthropoda; class Insecta; order Orthoptera; family Tettigoniidae; genus Anabrus; species Anabrus simplex. The sequence goes on from NC_090265.1 coordinate 1,559,883,498, forward strand.
TAACTGTCTACGCGATCGCTTTTAATCATTACGTTATAGTACTTGAAAGTAATTTTAATCGTCATTCCTTTTTTACTTCTTGTTTCCAAGAATGTCTCTCTTTTATGTTTCTTCTCTTGCGTTATCATGAAATGTTTGTTCTGACATAAGGTCATATAATATTTTGTTTCCTCGTAATTGTGTGTTACATTTTTTTTTGTTTGGTAATGTACAGTATATGTTAATGTCATGTCTTTGTTATACTACTGACAAGAGGCACTGCCAACTGCAAAGTATTTCTTAATAATAATAATAATAATAATAATAATAATAATAATAATAATAATAATAATAATAATAATAATAATAATAATAATAATGTTTATCTAAAACGTACTCCAAAAATCAATGATTAACGTCATAATACTTCTAACCTGGCTGCACCCGGAAACTGAGGAGTATCTGACATGAGAGAAAGGCTTGATGACTGGTACTGTGAAACGTTCATATTGTTCCGGTTATTGTATGCACTTCTTTAGAGGTCATCCCACCGTACTGACATTGTTTCTCTACCAACCTTGAGAAAGGTAACGCGCAATATGTACATATTCTCAGGACGAGTTTCTTCATATTAAAATAAGGAAAAGAGTCTGGTAAAACTTGACAAGTACAGAAAAGGAAAATAAGTTTAAAGTAGCTCTATTACTCTACATTTTAGCATTCTGTTTATTTTGTACGTGTTTGCTTCAGAATGTGACAACGTGTGTCGCCCTGTCTGGGTGCTCGAAAGTCCTCCTTACTGCAAAATTTTGAACAATTTAATCGAAATATTAATCTGTACAGCGATAACATATTTTGTAAATTCCCAGAGCTGATGATATCTGACCTCTCTGATAATCGAATCGCAAGAACAATCAGGGTTTTTTTTTTTTTTTTTTGCAAGTTGCTTTACGTCGCACCGACACAGATAGGTCTTACGGCGACGTTGGGACAGGAAAGGGCTAGGAGTGGGAAGGAAGCGGCCGTGGCCTTAATTAAGGTACAGCCCCGGCATTTGCCTGGTGTGAAAATGGGAAACCACGAAAAACCATCTTCAGGGCTGCCGACAGTGGGACTCGAACCCACTATCTCCCGAATACTGGATACTGACCGCACTTAAGCGACTGCGGCTATCGAGCTCGGTCAATCATGTTCTACCACGCAGAAGTGCGCACTGAACCTCATCAACCTAATATGTACAAACGAATGTCATCTGCCACCTCTTAAGAGCCAGCCAACAAAGCCTTTAGGGTCTGTTTTGAAAAGATCAACATAGAAGGAATAAGTGTAAGAGTGGCTACCTGTCCAAGTTTTTAGAGGAGTACAGTACAATATTGATGTAGTATATGTCCAGGAAACTCGTATCTCTGACGTCTCACAACTAGACTCGAGATGTTATATCCATGGTTATCAGTCATATGGCTGTGCAACATACATTCGTATTTCTCTAGTGAATGCTCGTCTCGTTTTAACCAGCAATGACAATGACATTTTTTCTAACATAGTAGAAGTCAACAATGTGGTAATCGTAAGCATCTATAATCTCATGGCTCGAAGACGTTCTTCCAAGTTTTGCTCATCCAGTGGTGTATGTCGGCGACTTTAACAGTCACCACTCATCATACTCACTGGAGATATCAGGAAAATGCTTTGTGTGGTTAAAAGCAAACTGAATGGTTTCAGCTAAATATTATACATCTTGTATTTCTGTGGTGCCAAGACAGAACCCGATACGTCAAAGAACTTGATTTTTCAAAAGGCGCTTTTAAAAGTTGGCGATCCCTAAAATGAAGTGGCATATATTTGTGAATGTAATAAAAACAAGGAACAAGTTTTATTCTTATTTATTCAACAAGTTGAGGGAACAAATCACTCTGTTGCCTCAATACCTCAATACTTACACGGATCGCAATCTTTATTTTGAGAACAGGGCATTCTATGGGTACCAGAATCATATCGGGCTTTGCCATCATACTCTTCGTGGCCAAATCTACATTGATATTAAAATAGAAAATCCGATTTTTTGTACATATTAGGTTCTGCATTAGTAGCACAGATTTGACCCCAGAGACAGATGTACTTTCAAGTCAGGCAGATGGAACTCAAACCAATCGTGATTTATGTTTCGTTACAAGTAACCATTAGGGGAACAGTCTACCTGCTCTACGCAGAGTGCTCGCAAGATTCTCACACAGTCAGCAGCGTCCGGTTGTCGAAATTGGTATACAAATACCCGTCATCAGATCTTCACCATCCCCTCGCTGGAAATTCCATACAGCTAACTACCGAGCGAGTTGGGCATTCGGGAGATGGTGGGCTCGAATCTTACCGCCACCAGTGCTAAAGATGGCTTTTCGTGTTTTCCTATATTCACACCAGGAGAATGACGAAGCTGTACCTTAATTAAGGCCACGGACGCTACCATCCCAATCCTATCACTACCCCATCCTCGCGTCGCCGAAAACCTTCGATGTGTTAGTGAGACGTTAAAAATACTGAAAAAAAAAAAAAACAAAAAAAAAACCTAACTGGAGCAACTTCTGGAAAGAACCTGACACGAATATACGAAGGATTTCTCTTCTTGTCAATAAGTACTACCGATTCGTAAAAACAGTACTACCGAGCTCGATAGCTGCAGTCGCTTAAGTGCGGCCAGTATCCAGTAATCGGGAGATAGTGGGTTCGAGTCTCACTGTCGGCAGCCCTGAAGATGGTTTTCCATGGTTTCCCATTTTCACAACAGGCAAATGCCGGGGCTGCACCTAATTAAGGCCACGGCAGCTTCCTTCCACTTCCTAGGCCTTTCGTATTCCATCGTCGCCATAAGAAGAAACACATTTCTCGAGGAGCGAGGAAATAATATATACCTTTCTTTTTTGCTAGGGGCTTTACGTCGCACCGACATAGATAGGTCTTATGGCGACGATGGGATAGGAAAGGCCTAGGAGTTGGAAGGAAGCGGCCGTGGCCTTAATTAAGGCACAGCTCCAGCATTTGCCTGGTGTGAAAATGGGAAACCATGGAAAACCATCTTCAGGGCTGCCGATAGTGGGATTCGAACCTACTATCTCCCGGATGCAAGCTCACAGCCGCGCGCCTCTACGCGCACTGCCAACTCGCCCGGTAAAAATATATACCAGGGTGGAATGAAGCATGTGAGAAACTTTAAAATTATTTCAGCAGAATCGTGGAAGTGACGTAACTGATGAACTCCATCAATTAGATGAAGCCAAACGAAGAAACTGGACATAAACCGTACAGACTCGTAACTTCAAACACTACAACAGAAAGACTTGGAGTCTTTTGAAGAAATTAGGAGCAGCATCCCACACTTCTCAAACTAATTCTGGTGTGGAAGTTGCCGGTCACATTGCTAACATATCAAAATTGATACCTGATATATACCACATAAAATCAATAAAAATAAATGATCGCATATGAAAATACATGACAGTGTTGCATCTGAACTTTCTAAGCCATTTACAGATGATGAGCTCTTGGAAACTTTGAAAGGAGTGAAAAATGAGAAAGCACTAGGTTTGGTCAACATACACCCGAGTTCCTGATACAATGTGGGAAGAATTTACAGAGATGCCTGTGTCAGTACTTCAACATGTTGCTCACAAGAAAGCTTCCTCCAGATTTTAAACGGACTAAGATCCTAGCTACCGTAAAGCCAGGTAAAACTGAGGATCGTCCAGAAAGCTACACACTCATAGCCTTACAGTAAAACCTCGTTTATTCAGCCCCTTTTAGTCTGGATCAAATTTAGCAAACGTGTCAATAAATGTTATCTATTATTCATTGGTTATCCAGAACAAATCATTTCACACAAATTACAATACAGTATTTCCGAAACTGTAATTTAAGATATTAAGAATGAAGCCATTATTTTTCATAATTGACTCACTTAATACAACTAATAAGCTTTTCAGTCTGTCGAACACCACGAACTTGGAACACCACAACATTTTTAATTTAGTACACATTTTTTCGACCGAGTGAAAAGGTAGCACGTTGTATGTACACTATACGAGCAAACAACGTGTTTACATTCCATACTTAAGTGATTACATCCCTCTATATAGGCGTCAGGAAGGGCATCCGGTCGTAAAACACGACAAAATCCACCTGTACAACCCCACAGATGTGGGAATTGTACGTCGTTTGAATATGAAGAGGGAAGTGTTGGGATACACACAGACGCCGAGTCCCCGCGCCAGAAGAATTAATCAGACGCGATTAAAATCCTCGACCCGGCCGGGAATCGAACCTGGGATGCTCTGAACCGAAGGGCCGATGAGTCGGACGATTTAAATACAGTATTGTATGCATTATTGCGTATACCGTATTATCTGTTTATTAACTAGGTATGTGTTGAAAGCATATTTCGAGTACAATGCGGTCGTATAAATTATTAATTCCTTTTTAATGCTACCTCCCGCTTAACCCGAACTCATTCAGCTTCACTCCCTACAGAGTTTAATTTAAATCTGAACTAGAAAGTTACGCTGGTTAAAACAACATTATTCCTCCTCTTGTTGCACAATAATGCCGAACGACTGCTCGATTGGAGGGGATCTCCAGCTTTGCTCAGCGAGTTACTTCTGCGTTTCAAGAGAGTGACGAGCGTATGAACACGTCACTGGAGAGGAACTCCGCTCTCTCCTGCCTTGCTGGAGTTCATTATACGTGGGCCAGAGTAGGTGCGTCTGCAAGCAAACCACTGTGCAACACTGATTGCTAGGGCAGGGAGTTTGATGGTTTCGTACGTTTCTTTGAAGGACGATATACTTCTGAGTTTTTTTACATTATGTTTAGCATTTCTGCTGTATGTCTCTTTGACTGAGTGGTTAGCATAGTGGCTTCGGATCAGTGGGTTCCTGATTCGATTTTAGGCTTGGCCAGGGATTTTAGCTGCGTTTTGTTCATACTTCTAACCCGGGGACAGTTTGTGATTAACTGATTATCTTCATTTACGTACAACATATCATACTAACAAGCACCACAGAAATATGCACTAGTGGATACATCCCTCAACATAGGGTTCGCATCAGGACATCCAGCTGGGCTTAGTTTGCGTGTTTTAAAAAGTTACGTGCAACAACTCGTTCACATGTGGGTAGTGATTCCGTAATTAATATTTTTTTTAAAGAGAAGGAGAACAGCTCTCACACAGGAGAAATTAGAAAATATACCCAAGTCAGTCCACAAAAGTCGCTTCGAAGAGTAACTTAAGGAAACTCGTGTTTCACATTCGTCAGCACGTAAAGGAACAAAATGATTACATTTACGATCTTACTGGTCACATTCAGTACATAACATACCGCCTACAGATTTCATTGCAAGAATAAAGAGTGAATGGGTTGCTATATTTCTAGAAAATAGGAACTCACAGGATTAGAGTAGGCGAAGCTTTATCTGACCCTGTAATAATTAAGAGGGGAATTCCTCAAAGCAGTATTATTGGACCTTTATGTTTTCTTATATATATCATTGATATGTGTGAAGAAGTAGAATCATAGACAAGGCTGTTTGCAGATCATGTTATTCTGTACAGAGTAATAAATAAGTTACAAGATTGTGAGCAACTGCAACGTGACCTCGATAATGTTGTGAGATGGACAGCAGACAATGGTATGATGATAAACGGGGTTAAAAGTCAGGTTGTGAGTTTCACAAATAGGAAAAGTCCTCTCAGTTTTAATTACTGTGTTGATGGGGTGAAAGTTCCCTTTGGGGATCATTGTAAGTACCTAGGTGTTAATATAAGAAAAGACCTTCATTGGGGTAATCACATAAATATGATTGTTAATAAAGGGTACAGATCTCTGCACATGGTTATGAGGGTATTTAGGGGTTGTAGTAAGGATGTAAAGGAGAGAGCATATAAGTCTCTGGTAAGACCCTAACTAGAGTATGGTTCCAGTGTATGGGACCCTCACCAGGATTACCTGATTCAAGAACTGGAAAACAATCCAAAGAAAAGCAGCTCGATTTGTTCTTGGGTGATTTCCGACAAAAGAGTAGCGTTACAAAAATGTTGCAAAGTTTGGGCTGGGAAGACTTGGGAGAAAGGAGACGAGCTGCTCGATTAAGTGGCATGTTCCGAGTGTCAGTGGAGAGATGGCGTGGGAGGACATCAGTTTGAGTGGTGTCTTTAAAAGTAGGAAAGACCACAATATGAAGATAAAGTTGGAATTCAAGAGGACAAATTAGGGCAAATATTCGTTTATAGGAAGGGGAGTTAGGGATTGGAATAACTTACCAAGGGAGATGTTCAATAATTTTCCAATTTCTTTGGAATCACTTAAGAAAAGGCTAGGAAAACAACAGATAGGGAATCTGCCACGTGGGCGACTGCCCTAAATGCAGATCAGTAGTGACTGATAATAAACAGTGTTCACGTCATTATCGTGGATCCGAACTTTACTTTTATTTATTTATTTATTTTTCCTGAGCATGTACATAACTGGTGAATTCAGTTTCGTTTAGTTTCCATAGGCGTAATCATGCAGTTTCTTTGAGACGATTACGCCCGCTCGCCATTGCAGGCACTGCGCTCGTTCTCTCCGCTACCGTGCGCTCCTATTCGACAGTACTCCGCTACGAAGTCTTAAATTATACTCCCTGTATGTCCTTACCCAGTTTCAGCTCAGCGGTTCAGTCGTTTTCGAGCCTATCCGAAACAGACACCATCTCATTCTTATTAACAGTGTTGAAGCGTTTGTTGCGTTTTGTTTAAAGGGGACTAAACACCTGGCTCATCGACCTTGCTCAAGAGTGTTACTAATTATTAGGATATAATCGGTGCAATACGACAATACTTTTGAAAGAGTTGAAGTGAAACTTGAATCATGATGGCCGCTATCACATTCTCTTATGAAGAGCTGTACAGTATATACACATTCCACAGTGTCTTTTTCTAACAATTATAATTCTATACGTTTAACGTCTCTTCTACAACCTACGATCATCACAGGCGCTGCAACTTTTCTGTAGAGAGGTAGGCCCTACAGCTGAAACAGCTCTTAATGAGGAGCTTACTAAAATATTGGCCCAAAATCGAAAATAGAGTTTTTGGAGCTAGTAGGTATTACAAACTTTGTATCTCACGCTGCCATCACTTGTTTCATGCTCGACCGCTTTTAAAGGTCCGCGGAGATGTTCTAATCACACCTTGGTTTTAAAAGTTTTCATAGTTGTAATCCGATCAAACCTATAACTAAAGCACAACGCCGTATTCTAGATATAATAGCTGGAGAATATCTAAGTCCAATTCCTTGGCTGAATGGTCAGCGTTGAGGCCTTCGGTCCAGAGGGTCCCGGGTGCGATTCCCGGCCGGGTCGGGGATTTTACTCACGTTTGATTCATTCTTCTGGTTCGGGGCTGGGTGTTTGTATTTGTCTCAACATTCTCCTCCTCACATTCATACAACACACCACGCTACCAACCACCACAGAAACACGCAATAATGATAACATCCCTCCACAAAGTGTTGACGTCAAGAAGAGCATGCGGTCGTAAAACAGGGCGAAATCCAATTTGCGACACAGTTTGCACCAGCGACCCCACAGGTGTGGCAAAAGCTATAGTAAAATAAGACAGAGAAAGTAAAAAGAGTACTATTACTACTACTACTACTTTTTTCAGTTAGGTACTCTCATTTTTACTTGGAGGTCGGTTCGTCTAGTCTTGAGATTGTATGCTTTTCTTTCTTCCGTAAGACTTTTTGGTACCCCTTATTTCTGTAAGGAGGATTTAGTTGATCCTTTGGCTTCCCTTTTCCTCTTTCCGGTCCCTCCATGTACCAAAGAATGATGTAAGAGATAGGATTCGTCTCGTCTCATTATATGTCAGTACCAGCTAAACATTAAGAAAATATAGGGATTACACTAAAACTAGAAAAATAATACTTTATCTTCTCTCAACTAAAGTTCAAAATATTGGTATTATCCTATAACCAGTTTCGATGTGGTGTCTACACTTGGATGGGTATTCATAATTAAATGGGCTTAAAATTAAGAAGCCGTGATCTGTACGTTACGGACTATTCCGGCATTTGTCTAAGAGTTCATTCAAGTGGGAATCACTTCCGGATGCCTGAGAGTGGTATTTTAACAAACTTTTCTATCTAATTACATTACAGAAGGCTGAGATGTTCCCGCTTTAGAACTCAAACCAGAAGGACCGAACAGGTTTTTTCTTTATTCTTTATAATAATAATAATAATAATAATAATAATAATAATAATAATAATAATAATAATAATAATACCTTTAGTTTTACGTCCGCCGGGCTGAGTGGCTCAGACAGTTGAGGCGCTGGCCTTCTGGCCCCAACTTGGCAGGTTTGATCCTGGCTCAGTCCGGCGGTATTTGAAGGTGCTCAAATAAGTCAGCCTCGTGTCGATATACTTTTTTTCTTCTTTTCTAGCCTATTTCAATCCACTGCTGGATATAGGCCTCTTCCATATGCTTCCATCGTCTTCGGTCTTGAGCAACTTGGAACCAGCGTGTTCCAGCTAACATCTTTGTCATCAAGCCATCTTTTCTGGGGTCTTCCAATGCCTCTCTTGTGTTCCCATGGTCTCCAATGAACAATCCTAGAGGTCCACCTGTTGTAGTCTTGTCGAGCTACGTGTCCTACCCATTGCCATTTTAATCTTTCTACTCTCTCTAGTATGTCTGTTACATTCGTTCTTCTCCTGATGTCCTCTGAACGGATCTTATCCCTAAAAAGGCTCATCCCTAGCATCTGTCGCTCCATGACTCGTTGTGTTCGCTGAAGCTTGCGAGCACTTTCCCTCGTCAGTCATCGTTTCCAGACCGTAAGTAGTAACTGGCAGCAAGCACGTGGTCTTCAGGTTAATTGGAACATCCTTGTTGGTCAGGATGAATCTTAGTTTTCGGAATGCTATCCAACTCATACCTACTCTGCGAGGAATTTCTGCACGTTGGTTGTCTTTTCCAAGTTTTATCTTGTGTCCAAGATAGATGTACTCATCGACATATAGAAGCTGTCGATATACTTACTGGCACGTAAAATAACTCATGCGGGAATAAATTCCGGCACCTCGGCGCCCCCGAAAACCGTAAATGTAGTTCGTGATACGTAAAACAAATAACTATTATTATTATTATTATTATTATTATTATTATTATTATTATTATTATTATTATTATTATTATTATTATTATTATTATTATTATTATTATTATTTCTACGTCCCACTGAACGGTTTTCAGAGGCACCGAGGATCCTGAATTTTTTTTCCTGCAGGAAGCTGGTGTATTTGAAGATCATGAAATACCAGGGGACTGAGGCGAGATTGAACCTACCGACTTGGGCTCGGAAAGCCGAGTTCTCTATGGTCTGAGCCACTCAGCCCGGTACTCACTGTAGATCGCTAACGATTCTGTTAAGTACAAGAGACCTCCAACAATAATAAGCAGGCTACATCCTTATATAGTATTCCCTGCGAAAAGTTTGAATAAAAGTCCTAATAAGTGTGAAAACAATATTCTAAAAAGAAAAAAGAAAATAACAAAGATGGTAGACATTTTCCAGGTTTGGCTGTGGTCAAGTTGGGTTTTAAATTCTCGATGTATCTCCGGATAATGCGGACGGAAAATTTATTTAGTCATCGTGATGCCAGCCATTTGTTTACGGGATAAACTTGAGAGGCACCCAGTACCAACAGAGGGCTGGTATGCTTGGCTTCACTCCATGGGGACGGCTACCCCATCATGCTTGACACTAAACAGGAACAGTTCACAGCCTTCCTGCTTTCACAAGCGCGGGTTTCTCGGTTGAGAAATACTAGCACCCATATTTAGAATTTAAGAATCTTACAAACATTACAAGGAAACATTTGAAGCTGTATTACAGTATACTCTAGAGATGGGTAAAAGTAGTTCACCAGAAGGACTAGTGTCAGAACTGCTCAGTCCCTGAAATGAACAGTTCTTTGGGAGCAGTTCTTTTAGTTCCTACTCTTCTCCCTCGGTAACTTCGCTCGCTAGAGTCCCAGATGGCTGGGCTGCCAAAAATGGTCCGTGACCAGCACGTGAGTATTTTACAACTGCTCGCGCTTCGCACCACAGCAGCCGAATGTACCTTTAAAAATTGACGATCATGATTGTTTTAAAGGGCATGGCAATTAGGTTACTGAGAATAAAATTATTAATGGTTGGATTTTCAGTGCATTTCCTTTAAATATCTACAGGAACAATGTTACAATACCTCTGAAATTTGGCCACAGTCACAAAATAGATCACGAACCGTGGTATTAATTTCACTTGCAAGTGGGGGGTTGGAAAAGGATTTGGAAGGAATCAGCCATGGTTTTTGAAGAAGGTACTGTTCTAGCATGTTCCTCGAGGGAAAAGGGAAAACTACGGAAAACCCTTAGAGAACAGTCGATGGGGAGATTCAAACCCATAGCGCCTCTTGAGTCCGGGTTACAGGCAAGCAGTGCTTACCGTCATGCTACACCGGTCGGCGATAAACTATGAGTTCGGTGATTACACATTATTAATATTTTGATTATGAAACTTGGGCTATAATTTCAAACTCGCTAAATATCACATTACGTGCGTTTGATTTAGGCCTATTTTAGCTTAGAGTACTTTACACCAAGAACACAAAAATGTAAAAAAAAATGTGTCGATACTTACATAAATTTAGGCCAAGTTTTATGATTTCCCTACTGGTGTTTCGTATTGCAATCAATCTACACAAGTAAATTTTAATTTCACTACAAAGTTTCCTCAGCGCACTCCTGTAGAAGAGTCTCGGACCAATCTTCTGGTTAGTCTTACTCCAACTCCTACTCCTACTCCCATCAAGTCCCGCTCAAATCGCATACAAGCCTCTCATTGGTCGCTTGGGACTAAAAGAACTACAGCTCCGTAGTTAGTCTCCCGACACGAAAATGTAAAAGATTATGTCGACACTAACATAAATAAACGCAAAGTTTTATTGTTTCGCAACTGGTACCACATAATACAACTAATGTACACAAATAAAATTTAAATTTCACTATTCATTGGCCGACCTTCTGTTCAGGTTAGTCTTACTCCTCACGGCCGACTGGATCCCTCGCTGCGCTGAGCTAGCTAGAGCGAGGCATCAAGTCGGCCGTGTACTCCTACTCTTAGTTCCATCATGTCCCGCTCATTTCGCATGCAAGCGTCTCATTGGTCGGTTGGGACTTAAAGAACTACAACTCCGCAGTTAGTCCTTCCTTGAAGACTTACTCATCCCGAGGAGCAGTTCTTTAGGAGCAGTTCAGTCAGGAACGACACATCTGTAGTATACTCCCATTTTGCGAGGACACCTCGTATCACAGCGTGGGAAGCCAGGTGTACAAATTAACAAAACATCCCAGTAGTTTTGCTTTTGAGAATTGGACCGGAACGTGTGTGTGTGACTGACTAGCTCGTGTATTATTGCTTACGTATTAAGTTAAGTAATCGATTGGAAAATTAAGTATACGCTGAATAGCGAATTAATTTGATGAGTGAAAAAAAAAAAAAAGATCGGAGATTTGCTCGTAAATATCCTAACTCTAGCAATCCTACAAAATCTTGCGTTTCGAGTTGATGAAAACTAGCGTACAACAGGCTCATATTTGATAAACAGAGGTAGCGGAATAGGCCCTATCTCAAAGTTTGCCTTCAGCTAAAACGTTCTCCAGGGACTCTTAACCTGGGAGCATGGGTTGCGACCATGGGGCCCTTAACTGAGTCCTGGCATTGCTTCCACGTATTTGTGCCAGGTTGCTCGCTTTCATCTATCCTATTTTTGGAGTTGGCAATCCCTTTTTTTTCCTAAGGATCTTTAGTCCAGATCGATGGTAGAGATACCTGCAGAAGACGAAGGTTTCTGGAAGTTCACAAGTTCAAGTCTCTTGACATAGATGGACTTAGAGAACGCGCGCAGTTTAAATAGCCGGGGAAGGCGTACCCCTGGTACAATTATTATTATTATTATGCGTAAACATCATATCAATTGCTACAGATTGTAATACATATCGGAGTTCCAAAGTTAGTCCTGATAAGAGGTAACCTAATATACCAGTAGGGCCGATGACCTAGATGTTTGATCCCTCTAAACAACAATCAATATACCAGTATATCAATTCTCCTCACGGGTCTCTTGCTTTTACGCGCTGCGTTGGGTTTCGATCTCATTATCTTCAGTATCGGAGGCCAACTATTCTACGTATCCATGGAAAAGAGTAGGCCAACAGTAATTTCTATAAGAGTGGCTATTCTCAGAGAAAGCAAGTGAGGTGGTAAAGAGGGTGTAGCATTAAAGATAGTAAAAGGCAGAGACGTGTTTAATGCAGATTCCAATCAACACAGTCAAGTACTACATCTCGAGCAGACGTTTTATTTGCTCGCGTGACGACTCTGACAATAAAACCATGCACGCGCCGAGAACAATGGTCTAGAGACGCCGTGTGTGGGTTCGAGTACATATGACGTCATTCTAAACACATTTATAGTTGTGACGTGTCGTTGTTCGTTATCGTTAGTCCCCACAAGGTAACTGCACTGCGACTAGCCTCCCTTAGTGTATACTTAAATCAGCAATTACAGTGAGTAAACAACAAGTATTTATACACATTAGCTCTTCGATTAATCTTTAGGTATTCGAGGAAACAGTTCTGGAAAAAGCTGTAATAAATGAAAACTATACTTCAAGGCACGTTCCTATAATAACTACATTACTTGCAAAAAATAAACACAACCAACGGCATTTTCTTGATGTCAAAATAATATTTGTACACTCGCTGAGTTCAATATAGAGAATTCACCAAGTTCACACATGCTTCTTTCATATCCCGTAAGCAATATCTTTGCAGCAATAACAGCTTGTAGCCTTTGAGGAACGGAGTTCAATTCTCTGCATTTCAGGATATATTTTCGAGCCTTTTTTATCCAAGAAATGCTAAAAATTCTTCATTATAATAAGATGGGGTGTTTGAGGCGGGGTCGTATCCCTGGCAATGAGCAGCCGGTGTTCGCAAAGACCAGCGCCACCTCAAGCAATACGAGGACACAAGTTTACTTTTATTCGGGAGATGTGGGTCGAACCTCACTGTCGGTAACCGTGAAGATGGTTTTCTGCGGTATCCCCATTTTCACGCCAGGAAAACGCTTAGGGTGAACCTGGGCTAAGGACAAGAATCCATCCCAACGTCGTCCAAACTATATATCGGTTAGTGTGATGTTAAACAGCTAAGAAAAGAAAGAGACCTTAAATGCCAAATGGCCGTACCAGAATTCAATCCTGCAACCTTGAGCATCCTGTCCAATTCTGTTACGCAACCGGTCGCAGTTGTTCACTGATGTCTTGGTTTCACTTATGGCTGTTATGATATGTAAATTGCCGAGTAGGTGGCACTGAGGAATGAATGTCCGTTCAAGGCAGGGCCAGTGTCTGTAAGTATTGTGAAAGAAATAACTTGGGCAGGATTCAAATAATAATAATAATAATAATAATAATAATAATAATAATAATAATAATAATAATAATAATAATAATAATAATAATAATAGTTTCACGTGACTGCTGATATCGTGGTCACAATCACGAACCATGGAAATGGAATCCGAACCACAGGAAAAATATTTTTTATTTTAAAAACCTCATAAGCACACTACTCAACAAGGTTTTCATAACATAGACAAGAATAACTATTTTTAGGTAATTTGTATGTCCTGATTACGAATATGGCGTTGGAAAACTGCCTACACGTCACATTTTTATTTACTCATTTTTTTAGTTAGCGAATCATATAAACATGTGTTAAAACCTACCCACTTTAAAAGAGGTTATGTGCCGGGCTGAGTGGCTCAGACGGTTAAGGCGCTGGCCTTCTGACCCCAATGTGGCAGGTTCGATCCTGGCTCAGACCGGTGGTATTTGAAGATGCTCAAATACGTCAGCCTCATGTCGGTAGATTTACTGGCACGTAAAAGAACTCCCGCGGGACTAAATTCCGGCACCTCGGCGTCTCCGAAGACCGAAAAAGTAGTTAGTGGGACGTAAAACGAATAACATTATTATTAAGAGGGTATGTTCTTTAATATAGATCTTTTACACAGATACGTATAACTTCCGTTGTTTTAAAGTACCATTTGAAACATACTTTCTCTTTCGTGGTTTGAATGATTGTTACCCTTCGCGGTGGTTTATTGTTCATTATGCGTCTGCACGGAGGGTAGGTACTCCGACTATAACTGACCAATGGAAAGAAAAAAATGGTTGCTTGCCGTTGTACGGTGAAAATACGGCTGCTTGCTGTTGTATTGTGAAACAAGGAACGTTTAGTTCTGAATCTGATTGTGGATATGTTGTGAGCGATACTAGTTATTCTTAAATAGTGTTTATGGATCGCAATCGTCATTCGTGTAAAAATTCTCCGAATAGTTTCTGTTAAGTTTGTGGGGAATTAACTTTGAAACCACAACGTCGATCAAGTAAAGAAAGCATATTACCTGTATTTTGCATGTAAAGTAGGTGGTCAAGATAAAAATAGTGAACGACACGTGTGTTGTGTAACGTGTTAAGTGAAGTTAACAGTGGTTGCGGGGGGAAAATAACAATGCCTTTTGCTATTCCAATGATTTGGCGACAGCCGACTAGTCATCTGGAAAATTTACTTCTGTAGGCCTATTACCAAAACAGGGGGATTTTCATATAAAATTAAAGGTAACATTGTGTATCCTAATCTGCCATCAGCCACAAGACCCGTGTCACATTGTCCAGAGCTTCCCGTCTCTATCCCCCCCCCCACTGGGGAAGATTATGTCATTCCAGAGGAACACGAACAATCAGAATCCTCAGACTATCCTTCAACTCCCGCTGATCCTACCTACATTCCCGAACATCATAAAACACCTCATCTGATACGACAGGCAGAACGTAATGATCTACTTAGGTCTTTCTAGATTACAAGAATGGAACTTATTAGCAAGAGATACCAAGATTTCAGTGTTCATAAAATGAAATGATAAGCTGACTACTTATTCTGCAATGGAACATTCTGTTTGTGCGTGCAAAAATGTGATCGGGCTGATGGATGAATTAGATATTGCATACAATCCAGAAGAATGGAGACTGTCCATCGATTCATGAAAACTAAGCATAAAAGCAGTTTTATTACACAATGACCATACAAAACCTTCCATTCCAGTGGCTCATTCAGTCGCTATGAAAGAAACTTATGAAAACATGTCACTAATTTTGAATGCAATAAATTATAATGATCATCGCTGGACAATCTGTGGCTATTTGAAAGTAATAGCTTTGTTGCTTGGATTACTGTTGGATTACTTGGATTGTTGTTTTTTATGTTTGTGGGACAGTCGAGCAACAGCACAGCATTATGTGGTGAACGACTGGCCTATCAGAAAAGTTTATTTTCCTGGTGAACATAATATTAAATACCCTCCACTAGTGCAACGTGAAAAAACTAGGACTAATTAAATTTTTTGTGAAAGCTGTACATAAGAGTGGAGAAGCCTTTCAATACTTCAAAGACTCTGTTCCCTAAAATCAGTGATGTTAAATTAAAATAAGGCATATTTGTCGGTCCACAAATTAGAAAAGTTTTGAAGGACAGCATTTTTTAGAAAAAAAAACTTAACCCTAAGGGACTAAGAGCATGGAAATCTTTTGCATCTGTTGTCAAAGGATTTTTAGGGAATCACAAGGAAGAAAATTATCCCCGATTAATAGAGACGTTACTAAGAAACTACAAAGAAATGTCAATGAAGATCCACTTCTTACATTCACATTTGGACTTCCTTCCTGAGAACTTGGGGGGCTGTAAGTGATGAGCAGGGAGAACGATTTCACCAACACATTGCTACAATGGAGCCACGGTATCAAGGAAGATGGGATCCTCCGATGATGGGCGATTATTGCTGGTATTTACAAAGGGAAGATTCCAGTTCACATAAGAGAAAAAAAGGTATTTTTCTCTTTTTCTCTATTTTACTGCATGAAGAGTAGTTTTGTATGTCTTAATAGCTGGTCAGTTATTAATGTTATTAATATACCAGTTCTATCATATCTAAGCTACCCTTGAAAATTTTCGTACAAAAATAAGAACAAAGTAATTTATAACAGATCAATTTTTTTTTGCAAGTTGCTTTACGTCGCACCGACACAGATATGTCTTATGGCGACGATGGGACAGGAAAGGGCTAGGAATGGGAAGGAAGCGGCCGTGGCCTTAAGTAAGGTACAGACCCAGCATTTGCCTGGTGTGAAAATGGAAAACCAAGGAAAACCATCTTCAGGGCTGCCGACAGTGGGGTTCGAACCCACTATCTCCCGAATACTGGATACTGGCCGCACTTAAGCGACTGCAGCTATCGAGCTCGGTTTTAACAGATCAAACATCCTGATTTATTCAATGTATCAATTAAATTCTGTAACCCAAAAACGTGACGTGTTACGAACTTTTCACTGTCAGTTTCGTGTTCAGCGCATGCAAATTAGTTAAGATCAGCCCATTTTATTAATGTTATGGGAAAAAAGTTCAAATTTGCTGAGTAGTGAGTAGCCGGGATTTGAAACGCTGTCACCTTGGTGAGAAAGAGAGCTATGACAATACAGAGCATTGCAGCATGGATCACCTATCATCATCGAATTTATTCACATGTGAGCTATATTTTGCATATCTGCAATTCTGCCTGAAACACAGTCTGCCACGATAGGATAAGATTCAGACATGACACTCGCCTATCACGCTCCAAACGATTCCAGGCAGCCTTCAGGCTGATGACCCAACAAAGAAAAATAGTTAACTATGTACCATCTCCACACTTACAGTATATCGGGACAAGCAATAATATCTGCACCTAGGCGACAGCCCTAAATGCAGATCATTGATGATTGATTGATTGATTGATTGACTGAATAGCTAGACAAAAGAAGTGAAATATGAATGAAGAATTAAATTAACATCATCCAAGGCATCGTACATATACATATTTGATGGGATCTTGTAATTCAGCGGAATTAACTGTCCCTACGATTCTTATTCAACTTCATCGGATTAACACGTTTCCTTTGCTATGCGTTTTTTGCAAGTATTTTACCGTCACACCGACTCCATTAAGTCTTTTGGTGACGATAGGAAAAAAGAAGGACTAGGTCTGGGAAGAAAGCAACTGAGGTCTTAATAAGGTACCCTACAGCCCAGCATTTGTCTGGAGTGAAAATGGGAAACCATGAAGTACCATACTCAGGGTTGTCGACGGTGAGGTTCGAATCCACTACCTCTCGAACCGCGCAGCCAACTCACTCTGTTGCTAGCCAAAATGCCACTCGGCTATCACGCTCAGAACGATTCAAGCAGCCTTCAGGCTGACGAATCAATACAGAAAACACATAGATAACTATGTTAGGTTTCAATAATGTTATAGGTTTTACGGTTTTCGGAAACGCCGAGGTGCTGGCATGTTGTTCCGCAGAAATTTCATACGCTGACAAATGTAGGCCTACGGTTGCCTACGTCACGGATTTCTCGGACAATCCCCGATTTCATGGTGTATAAAAAGTCCTGGCCGAAAGGGCAAAAATCCGCGATTTTTTTTTTTTTTTTTTTAAAGTTCTGAAGTCATCTTCTGATATTTTAAAATTTCAACCTAAGTCCTATGTTGTTAGTTCGATGCACTTAATTTCCTTCATCAGTCATAACTGTAACTGTTTAGATTAGCATTGCCATGCGTGCAGGCGCTATCATGTAGGCCTATCCACAACCACAATAAGGGAGATTACACCATTTACGTCCTGGTTTTGCGCTATCCGATTGTGGCAATCGTAGACACGAGACCGGCAGATCTGAGGACCTTCAAATACCATCAGACTGTGCTGGGATCGAACCAGCCAACTAGGGTCAGAAGACTAGCGCTTCATCACCTAACACACTCAGGCCAATCTAGTTTTATGATGACAGGACCATCAACCCGCGTATTTTCTTAATGATCGCAATATCTGGACACCTGGCTAGAGTTCTGTCTCTGTAAATTAAACTTCTATGGTTAGTTTGTTATATAAATATGTCGTGATTTTTCCGTTATCCGAAAGCCGGTTTACTTCTTGCCAAAACCGAAGGAGATCAGGGTTAATGGTCTTCCAGAAAATCATTTACTGAAACCATACACACTCTTGCACTCCCATCGCATGTTGTATCGACTTAATCGCTCTCACCGGGCTTATCCGTGGATAAATGTCCTCAGGTATCAGTCGTCGACGGCAGCTGATCTACCGTTTCTTTTGACTTAACTAAGACGGAAGTGAAAAAGTAAATGAATAAATTACTTTACAGTTCAGTGGGTCTATTTCCTCAACACCTGATACTCCCAGTAACCTCAATGGATTAATGAATTACATAATAATAAAAAGTAAAATCTCAGTTAATTGACACAAGTTCCAGGAACATACGAACAAGAACAGGAAATTAAAACTACACTATTCATTTCATTTCATAGCCATTATCACTAATATGACGGAAGTTTAGTGAGAGGCCGAGTCCTTTATCATTACGATTTTAGGAACAATTACTCGCATATTACACTCAAATTACTGAACTGCCTTCCAGGAGGAAGTCATTGCACTCATTATTCTCATGCAGACTGACTGGGTCTGTGTTCACTAAGGGAATGAATCACGACAACGTTTTTCCGCCTCCGTAGCATAACGGTTAGTGTTATTAGCTGCCGTCCTCGGGGGCCCGGGTACGATTCCCAGTACTGCCAGAAATTAAAGAAAGGCAGGAGGGCTGGTATGTGGTCGAAATGGTACATGCAGCTCACCTCCAATGGGGGTGTGCCTGAAAAGAAATGCACCAGGTGGGATGAGGACATTAGTTCACTTTTTTACGACACCCTTAGTCTGTTTTGATGGGAAAGGAACGCATCAGTACACGCAGTGCCATCTTGAAAACCCCGTGGTCGAGGGGTGGCATGTCTTCTTCATACTCAGAGGACCCCGTTCGATTTCTGGCCAGGTTTTTATTTTTGACAGATGGTGGAAACGTTGCTCTCAGCCTCATGAGACCAACTGAGGAGATTCAGATACAAGAGATAGCGGACCCGGTCGCGAAAGCCAATACCTGCAGGCCATCTGGCTAGGCAGCTGTCGTACTGGCAAGAGGAGACATCACGGGATGTTTTAGCTTGGTCATAATTACACCTCTTACCGTATTCATCTTAATTACTTGGAACAAGTTGTTTTGTTTTGTTTTTTTCTATTTGCTTCGTGAGCTTGCACTGTCGGTAGCCCTGAAAATGGTTTTTCGTGGTTTCCCATTTTCACACCAGGCAAATGCTGGGGCTGTACCTTAATTAAAGCCATGGTCGCTTCCTTCCCACTCCCCTTCCCACAAAAATGTTAAAAAATGTAATTCTAACAATAGAAGACTGAGGAAATTAGCGCAACAAGTTTCTAATTAGAAGAAAACCATGCTTTTCAGGGTTAAATTGACACTAATGTGATGTAAAACCTTTACAAAGGAAAGACACGAACTAAATTGACATAAAAACTGGACAAAAAGATTAATGACCACAAAATGACACGTTTTGTGCAATAAGTGGACATTTTGAGATTGTCTCCCTATGCTTCTCTTTCCCTCCATGGTCGAACTCATTATTCATCTAGGTAACCTTCTTCCATCCGCTTCACATGACCCCACCACCGAAGCCCGTTTATGCGTACAGGTTTATTCACAGAGTTTATTCCTAACTTAGCCTTTATCCCCTCATCCCGAGTACCTTTCTGCCATTGTTCCCACTTGTTCGTACCAGAAATCATTCTCGTTACTTTCATATCTGTTGCTTCCAGCTTATGAAGAACATATTCCAGATCCCCCGAGGTTTTACTCAACGTCGGTCTGAAAACAGATAGCGAAGATAGTTCCGTCTTAGAGGTGACATCTTTCTTACATGATTCCACCGTTGATCGCAATTACGAGCTCACTGCATTTTGCTACTCCTTGATTAAATTTCGCTTAGTATACTACCAACACTGAATTAGCTTTGTTGCAACTTGATTCAGTTTTTGCTTAGTATGCTATCATCCCAGGAGAATACACATCCTAAATACTTGAAATGATCTACCTATTCCAGTTTTGTACTCCCAACCTACCATTCAATTCTCTTCGGTTTCTTATCTACTGGCATCACTTTAGTCTTGGAAAACGAATTTTCATAGCATACATGCTGCACTTCTTCTCAAGCTTAAGAAATTGGACTGTAGACTTTCAGCAGTCTGACATTAAGATCAAGTAGTCGCTAAAGGCCAAACTGCTGACTACACTTCCATCAAACTGAATCCCTCCCTGCCATTTTATACCCTTTAGTAAATGATCTACGAAGTAAACAAAGGTGGAAGATTAAAACCTTGTCTAACACCTGTAACTACTTTGAACCAAGAACTATGTAGGCCTGTAACTACCAGCATCTTTCACTAGGATTGCAGCCCTATAGCCAATATAAATGGTTTTGTTTGTAACTTAAAATTAAAATAATATATACATATCGTTAGTCTGGAGTATCAGCCCCGTGGTCTAGGGGTAACGAGCATCCTGTCTCACCCAGAGGCCCTGGGTTCGATTACCGGCCAAGTCAGGGATTTTTACCTAGATTTGGTGGCTGGTTCGAGATCCATCAGCATACATGAGAAAAATTCAAGCTGAGAGACTGACTTCGGTCTAGAAAGCCGAGGAAAACGGCCGAGAGGATTCCTCACGCTGACCACGCGTCACTTCATAATCTGAATGGTTGCCAGGTACGCCGAGGCCCATCAGTACTGTAGCACCATGTTCTTGTGGTTAGCCTGAGTATGTAGATGTCACCTAGTACATTTAATTAAAATGGTAAATGGCCGTCTACCTGTCACCTCGCGTGCTAGCACCGTGAAAAAATAGTATATTTTCATTCATAACGTTTACAAACACACTCACATCGAAATCGCTTACCTGCAGATACCATGTGTTCTGCTGACACTCTAAATCAAATCTTTCTATGAACCAGATAACTTGGGTGACCTTGCAAGCAAGTCATTGATTACAGATAAGCATGTTAGTGCAGTGTCCGACAGGATAACTTTGAAGTACGAAAACTATTTGATTGACGTCAATTTTAATAATTTGTTTACCGAGCGAGTTAGTCCGGCTCCATGGCTAAATAGTTAGCGTGCTGGCCTTTGGTCACGGGTCCCGGGTTCGATTCCCGGCAGGTCACAGGGGTCCCCGGGCCGATGAGCGTTAAACACTTTTTTTGCTATTGGCTTTACGTCGCATCGACACAGATAGGTCTTATGGCGACGATGGAAGAGGAAAGGGCTAGGACTGGGAAGGAAGCGACCGTAGCCTTATTTAAGGTACAGCCCCAGCATTTGCCTGGTGTGAAAATGGGAAACCACGGAAAACCATCTTCAGGGCTGCCGACAGTGGGGTTCGACGCCACTATCTCCCGAATACTGGATACTGGCCGCACTTAAGCGACTGCAGCTATCGAGCTCGGTCGTTACAAAAACATGAACGTTTTAAAAGATACATATTTTCTAGATAACGCGTGTTCAATATCTCGAAGGATGAATGTACTAATAGGTGTCTAGCCTCGGTATAATGTAATCGGGTGATGCAATACCATCGCCATCTTGGAGTACTAAAATCGCCATGCCGCCAGATTAACAATGAATGTACCTCTGGACTACGACGCAGTAAAAGATTGAGTTCTACAAGAATACGGTGTAAATTTTTAAGTAGATAACTTTTCAGAATATCGTGGTGTGAAGAGCGAAAACTTGTTGCCGGCACAGCCCCGTTCTATTTTTCTGCAAAATTTTTTCACGTGCTAGCAACTCCTGCCGGTGGTTAATTCGTTAGAAATAATTGAAAACGTTGCAACTGTTTATAGAAGTGCGAAGAAACTAAATGGAAGCCATAACAAGGCGTGAGATGCAACGAAATGCACAAAACAGATAAGAGCTGATAAGAGAAAGATTAGATCTGCTTTCTAGATAGGCATAACGGAGAGATGAAGAATCAGTACTGGCTTTCTAAATATAAATGAGTGAGAGCCTTCTCAATTTAGAGTTTCAGGTATCAAAGCTGAAACTTCTCTAGTCTGATGTAAGTACTGACTTTCTAGCTGCCTGCGGAGACTGATTGACTACCTCGAATCACTACAGAATAGGCTACTGTAACGCATTAGAAACGTTGGTAACCTGTACATAATGGACACAGAACAACGAAACTAGCCAACTATTTAGACCGTGAAAGCTTGCACGCTCTTAGATAAATGTATTTTTGTTGAGTTATACTGATATTCAAACTTAACAGATGGATTCGGGATGAATCGTGTGGACTACTTTTCTTTGAAGGCTATCCTGTCCTTCTGAAGAGAACTGTTATCAATTTCTTCACTCACCTTGAAGTCTTCATTTTTCAGTCCGTCTGACGCGAAAATAAATTATTGTGGTTTGTTGCTGCTGGGAACTCTGTATCTTAAGACCCTACCGTACACCCAACAGCTTTTCTCCCGCCGGGACAACGCAGTAAAGATGATTATTATTATTATTATTATTATTACCGTATTATTATTATTATTATTATTATTATTATTATTATTATTTACACTTCGTTTCGGTAACTTAGGACAAAGGTTAATATTTGTCAGCCTTTCTGGGCATCCAGTAGGCTACTCCATCTTGGTAGATAATACGATTCTTTGCTCCTCAGACAACTTTTCGCCGGTTCATCTTCTCACTCTTTCCGTAAAATCCTTTATCTCGCGTACCCAGGTCCTAAACTTCTATCTTAAACCAGTGTCTCAGATCCTCCTTCACTGCAATTGCTTCATGAAGTGGTACAGTTTCAAGTCATGAGAAGACCAAGAATTCTGCTGGTAGGTATTCGAGAGACGGCGCTTCCTCACAGAAAGTGAGAACGTTTTGAACATGTACAGTACAGCTCTGCATTTGACCTCACCCGATAATTGCCTTCAGAATTTTGAGGTAGGCCGAGGATTTTCCTTTTTCTTTTTTTTTAAATTTAGGTCATCTCTGTTTACCGTCGTGAGTGAGGGCCAAGCACTCAGTGGCACACAGGGCTTCAGGGCATCCGAGTCTTTCAGTAAAGATCAGTCCTGACCAGTTTAACCTGAATGTTTTAATTGAGTTCAGAATGCAAATCAATATCGACTGAAATTTTAACATACACTATGAAGGAGCGGGATACCGCTTCATACATTTTTGAAAACTTCTGTGGTGTTTATTCAGATAGTACTGTTGATAAACAGAAGTTCAGAAGTTTAAAAAAAATCATACAAAGACATGATATTGTGTAGGCTTTTGGGCTTGTGCCGTGTCAAGAAAATAAGGTGAAATTCTTAACGTTTCGCAGAAAACTGTGTTCTACGTCCTCAGAAGAATTCTCGACTGTCCACGAGAAAGGCTTCTTAAACAATGGCACTTTTGAATTTGGAACGTTATAACAGAAGTAGAAGTGGAAATGGTATGTTCATTCACCACCAGACGTTTATATTATGTGACGATGCGAACTACCAGAGTCAACAGTAAAGAGATGCCTGACAGCTGATACCAAGTGATATACCGGTACTCGCTATTTCTGCGAGACCTACAGTAGCCTGCCATGACTGAAAATATGAATATACAGTAGCCTGCCATGACTGAAAATATGTATATAAACATAATTAACCGAAATGCAATATCATTTTCAAATTATACTTAGTCTTCTATATGTACACAGAACGTACCTCTAAGTCTTACGCCATCTGTCCAAAGGAGTTATTGCTTTCCAACGACACACGAGACATATGAGACCTCATATTTCAATATTCGAGCATTTCTCCAATCGTTACTCTGTTTCTCTGTCACTTTCATTACCTGGTTACATCTGAGATATGCATTAGTATTATTTATTTACCACAATCCTGTTCAGAAATATGGAAGGTCTAGATAAAAAGGGCGAGCCTCCATGTACATATAAAATGTTTCCTAGACCTATTTAAAAGCTATTATTTACTCTCTCTCATTCTCCTCAACGTGATGGTTGGTGGGTAGCATGACTGTTCTCGTCCAACGACCTTCTGTCCTGAGCCAGCTGCTTGATTAGTTCATATGGACGTCGCCCTTTAATGCCACTGAGGAACCCTGCTCTTGGTCGTCCTCTTCTAGTCTTTCCTTCCAGTTTCCCTTCAAGCACTGTGGTGCACCATGATGAATGCCGGAGTAAATGACCTATCCAACTACATCATCTTTTCGCGATCATTATTCACATAGTTTACAAAATACTTCAGTAGTACTGTGCAAGATTATATATACAGTATATATAAAATTTCCTACTGCTCATTCACTCTACCTATCGATAATTAATTAATCATTCATTCAATCAATCAATCAATCAATCAATCAATCAATCAATCAATCAATCAATCAATCAATCAATCAATCAATCATTCCTGTGTGCTCGCATACTTCCTTTCATTCTACCAATCATTCACTCATTCACAGACACGTAAAGAGAGCCTCCGTGGCTCAGACGGCAGCGCGCCGGCCTCTCACCGCTGGGTTAGGTGGTTCAAATCCCGGTCACTCCATGTGAGATTTGTGCTGGATAAAGCGGAGGCGGGACAGGGTTTTTTCCGCGTACTCCGGTTTTCCCTGTGATATTTAATTCCAGAAACACTCTCCAATATCATTTCATTTCATCTGTCATTCATTAATCATTGCCCCAGAGGAGTGCGACAGGCTTCGGCAGCCGGTACAATTCCTATCCTGACCCGGTCGAATGACTGGAAACAGGCAGTGGATTTTCAACAGACACATAAAGCAGTTCCATTAAATTAAATGTTTCTTTATATGCATTTGAAAGTTTGGAAGAGGCAAGTTCTTGACATCCCCTGACAACGAGTTCCATAGTTTCGCAGAAAGTCAATAGAAACCCTTCTGAAACGCAGAGGTACGGGTGAAAGGCGGACAAAGGGTAACTCCTTCGCCTCTCGGAGCTGTGCGATAACCAAGCGATACACGTTGGAAGAGGCTAATTTGTTTGGCTCGTGTTTCAGTGGAAGGTAACCTCACTGGATGGGAGAGGGAGTGACGGTTAATTAGCCCTTCGGCGCGGTGTTGTACTATCTGCAGCTCACTAATGTTCTCCGCTGTTGTGGGATGCCAATCAGGTAGACCATATATCAGTACGGGCCGAACGATGCAAAAGTAAGCTGACCTTATTGCTCGTGGACTGAACGTTCTTAAATTCCTATATAGGTACCCCAGGATTGTTGTTGCCTTGCACCTTGCCTCTCCACACTGTATATTCCATTTTAAATTGCCGTAGTTTGAAACTATAGTTCCGTTTCTAAGAGTTTCGACTTGGCAGTTAACCGGAAGTCAGACAATGGTGCCAAATTGTTACGAGTACAAACAGCTGATTCCCGACACGTAACACGAACGGAAATGTATATACTCAAATATACTGTAAGTCCAGAATCAACTATTCTCCGTAGCAATATGCGTAACTCACATATGATGAACAATAACACATAACATATTTAGGACAAGGCTATAAGATAAAAATGCTCGAACAGATACAAAGCGAGAAAATGAAATGAAATTTCTACTCGCCATCTAGAAGAGCTCACTTTGCTAATATATTCAATTTCTCCTAAGCGAGGAAAAAATCCTGCAAAGGGTGGCAAACAACTTTATGCCCACGCCTCCTACTATATACTTCATCCACCACGTAAACTGGGTACTAGGGATTTTGTTTCACAAGATGCATGAGACTCCCACCCTGCCTGCTCATGTGATCGCGACCCGAAATATTGTGCTCCTTCAACCACTCAATCAACTCATTATTTCTAGCCGCCATTGTTGGTGCTTTGTCAAGAATCACCGAGCGAACTGACAAACATCGCGAAAAGAACTGAGCACAATACCACAAACAGCTGATAGCACGCGATTTCAGTAAACAACAGATCGACAACACTGGTAACCGGAATTAAGAGTCTAACGCGCTCTGTCGAATCGATCGGCTGACTATGATTGGCTGTTTATTAATTCACTTAGCCTCCGCCAAAAGGCAGCGCTCAAATGTCAAGTAGGAACTCAAAAGAACTGAACTACAGTGCACTGCGGAATGATATGTATCCCTAGTTTATAACTATTCATGACGGGATTTCTTGATTTACTCGTTCTCATATGTACACTTATTTACATTTATATTTAGGCTATTTTCACCGCACCACATCGACAGATTCTCCATATCAGATTCTAGAGCAAGGGCGTCTTCCTTATTTCGTATACAGCTGTACAGCACAGTGTCGTCGGCATATTGGGCCACTGATGAGACACAGCCTGGGAGATCAAGAACAGAAACAGTGAAGAGAAGAGGCTCGATCACAAAACCTTGGATTACTCCAGATGTTACTTATCCACGCCAATAAATTGCTTCCTATGCTGAGCTGTTTTAGTTTCAACAGACGACGTTAATGTGACATTTGGTCGAAGGCTTTGGACCAACTTAATGCGATACAGTCAATTTTTCTCACATCAGGTTGATCCAAGTTAAACTGCCAGTCATCAACGACCGATGTCAATAACGTTGTGCAGGAATGCCCTGGGAGAAAATCACGCTGATTGGAGTTAAGCAAGTTATTCTCCCGTAAGAATTCCAGCACGCTGTTTACTGTTAGCCGCTCCATGAATTTACAGACTACGGATGTTAAAGACACTGGCCTGCAGTTTTCAACCCTTTCCTTATCGCCCTTTTGTATACCGGCACCACATTAGCATGTTGGGAATTCAGCCCGAAGGCTGGTCTGATCCTCCACAGCTTCGCCAACAGCTGTCTTAGATAGCCTAGGCGTCACTGAAGAGGCATGATAGGGAAATGAGTAGGGAGGTAGTTTCCCCTTGTTTTCCTCACCGTACCAGAAATTGCTATCACATACCAGTCCACAAAGCCCACTGAAATGCATGCACCAACCGATTCGATGAACTATATTTTTCATACCATTCATAACAGGGACTGGCTGCGTAAGGAATGGTATTACTAGCACCGCTCATACTTCGGTCACTTTCATATTGTCAAAGCCAAGGATGAGACAGACAGGTCAATGAAAGGGGTGTATTCTGCCCGAAGGCAGGTCCGAACCTCCGCAGAGGTGTGCCTGAGCCGGAGTTTATGTACGGTATGGTGGCCAGTTCCTTTCCGCTCCTCCATTCCCTTATCCCCACCAACAGCGCGTGGCAACCCATCCAAATCTCGACCACGCCCAATGCTGCTTAACTTCGGACATCTCACGGGATCCGGTGTTTCAACACGGCTATGGCCATTGGCAGGTCATTGAAAGTATCAAATTTATCCTAGCCTATACCGGAAGTCATAGTGCAGTGCAACACTACATCTCGCCAGAAAAGGCATATATTTGAGGTAACCCGAAGCCTGAAAGATGCAATATCGTGTGGTCTTCCATTGTAAAATCAAGCAAACAGCACAGGCAGTTTAGTTTTGAAAATATAATAGCCCTATTTAAAATGTATGTCTGTTATAATAAAGGAGCAATGTAATGACGAAAAGAATAGAGGTTTTTAAGCGAGTTTGAAGTTTTACGTGATTGTTGATATCATAAGCATAGTCGCAGGATTTCCAATCTGAACCAGAAGGGCGAGGATGTTTATTTTTATTTCGGCAACTTGTACATCTGTCCGTTAAGGCTTCAGCGCGGAAACTGGTTGGATCCTCAAAAAGTACCACCAAAGGTTGTGTAGTTACATGGAAACCGCAGAAACCAATGGCGGAGGCATGAGAAGTACGAGGCAATATAAGGAATCAGGTAGTTTGCCATTGTTTTCACCAATGGATCAGAACGTGCTACTGGAGCACAACCAGCCCTATGAGTAGCACATCTTATAACATCCAGACACACTAGTCGTGTTCCGGATGTCTTTGTCATTACTAGACATAGGATTTGTATGCAAATGTATATATTATTTGCCGATATATAGACCTCCAAATCGACAAGGAAGTGCTCCTAAAGGTGAAACTGGACGAATTATTAAGTTTAATGGTGCATATACAGGGTCTTTATTTATCCTTGGCAAGGACTTTCTCGCTCGACCTTGGCCGCCTGTGACGGTTCAGTTGCCGGCTACCGCGCGTGCGTATGTACGGCAGAATACGGTGCTCAAAATCATCATCATGCATTTTACCCACCATTTTTACAGTTTATGCTGAAAATGTTCCCCATGCGCTGCCAAACATAATCGGCATCTCCTAATGAAGTTTTCGGTTACTCTACCAAGTTCTTCAGCACTGATAGATGCAATTGCAGCTCTTATATTGTCTTTAAGTTTAGTGTGTGAGTGTTGTTCCCATAAACTACATTTTTTAACATTCTCCACAAATAAAAATCACATGCCGTTAAATCTGGGCTACGAGGGGGCCACAGATTTTTACTTATAATCCTCGTACCAAATACGCTTCAGTAAGGAGATAACGACCTTTACGTCTATTTTTATTGTTTACTGAACCTGTACGTTTGAATCTCTTGGCCAGTTGTTTTATTGTCCGATTGATATGAATGGGTCTCCCTGGAAATTTCGCTCGAAACTTTTGTCTTGTCCTAGCGTACGATTTTCTGCACTTAGTGCAAGTATTGTGCAGATATCCACGTTCACGTAACGAATATTTCACATACATTACAGCACTATGCACAATCTATACACTATAGATATACACTATACACACCCTGCTATCTCGGAGCTCAGCTCTCAGGAACTGCAGGAAGTGGCGGAAACCGCGCGCGCCAGCGGCCGGCAGCGGCCTGTCATCAGCGGCCAAGGTCGAGCGAGAAAGTCCTTGCCAAGCATAAATAAAGCCTCTGTATATACACATTTCCATATCATTCCGATAAGTGCATACATTTCAAATTTCGGATTGATTGTGCATGTTTTCGACTTTTATTATGCATATTTTAACGTGTTTTGCAAGTACTCTTCCATAAAATGTTAATTAATGCCATGAACTCTTTCGGCGAAGAAACGATTCAAAGGGAACTGGCGCTTATTGAGACACACTTCCAAATCATACCGGAAAAAATGAAGAAGATAGAAAGACGTGGATTGCGTCTTGGTGATTCGCTGGACATTATGGAGAAAGTGAAGCGTGAATTGGGAGGTATCCCAGACAACCTCAGACTCTGCCTGCAAACAAAA
Organism: Anabrus simplex; assembly: GCF_040414725.1. Taxonomy (NCBI): domain Eukaryota; kingdom Metazoa; phylum Arthropoda; class Insecta; order Orthoptera; family Tettigoniidae; genus Anabrus; species Anabrus simplex. Next base: position 1,559,912,791 of record NC_090265.1, read on the forward strand.
TATTGTGACGTCCTTAAACGAAGTCTGGGCTACATAGTGATAGCTATAAACACATATTTGGCTGGTACTGATAACGTGGATCTACCAGATTGTTTTAACACCTACACTCGTTCCCGAATTCAAGTACTGTCCTGCCACATCCGAAGATGTAGAGAGATCATTCTCATATTGAAGCTCATTCTAACTAACAAACGCCACAGATTTAAACCAGAAAACTTGGAGAAGACTGTTGTAGTGTATTGCATAGCAAATTATGGGCGGGAAAAGTAGGATGTGCAGTGTAAAATGAAAGGAATGTGTTTTTAAGTGTGTACCTTCACGTTTGTATTATTTTTACATGATTTTCTTAAAAACTTACAATTGATTTATCATGTATTAATTAACACACCGTGTCTTATCTAGAAGTGCGCTTATTGTTTTAACAGTGAATACCGATACATTGACACGTCTGACAAACTACGCGCGGATTGTTTGTACTAGTGGAACAGCCGCAGCTGTAATAGTGTTGTTTTTTCGTTTTTGATTCAGTTGTTTATTCGTGATCATGATTTAATGAACTAGTGTAGATGAATCGTGTGTGTCTAGTAAAGAAATGTTAAGTTTGCATTTCATACAAGAACTTAATAGCATGAAAATAAGCGCATACTAAATGCATATTTCACTACTTTTTGCAGCATAGCTGCATGCTTATACTGGTAATTTACCCAGCATACAAATCTGATGCCTAGTACTCATCACCACCCACACACACGTCAGCATCATTCATACTGTCACAGCCATACATGAAACAAACTTCAGTGGAACCTACATTTTGTTTTGATGTTTGTAGAAACAGATACAAACATACTGCATCCATCAAGAAAATATAACAACAGGTGGAACCTACACGTGATGTTAACAAAAGTACAATACGGTCCAACTGTTACTTTAACAGACCATGGAAACTTTAACACGTAGATGCTATGTTGGTTGCAGCCTGTAAAGGAGCGTAAAATACATTTAAAAAAAATGTAAATGTACGCATCTTCTCTTGTGATCCAGACACCAAAATGCCGTGGAGGTAGATCTAATCAGGGATGAATAATTGGGATAGAGTGGTTTATAATTTGAATGTAGCACATTAAGAAGCGTACTATGTCTGAAAATGCAAACGTTTCTGCAGAGAGAATACGTAGGCTAGGCGCATGCTGCAAGTTTCCATGTGTCCGATTGCTGGCACAAGCAAACATAAATAACGCTTCCGTGTTCGAGTCGTGCTCCTCTCATAATTGTGAAAGTTGTCACATCAACACCTGACGTGACCACAGACCGTGACAGTAACGATATCGAAGTACTCAGGAAACTTAGTGGCGTATTCCTTAAACCACCTTAGTTCCAATGGTTAAACTAACGTAATCTGTGGAGAATAACTGGGATATATGCTCTTACTAGTTTGGTTCAGTTTACCTGGTGAGGAAATTTGTTATAATGTCACTATCTTGTGAGTTGTGGCTCTAATCAGGGGTGACTGAATTATCAGGCATGTAGGGAAAGTGTGTGGAAAAAAAGGAACCAGGGTAAACTTTATCCAATAATTAGGTTATGGCAGATGTTGAGGAAAATAGAGGTGGGGGGGGGGGGGGTAAGGAGAAGGTGGAAATTTTCTACGTTGGTACCAATAACGTGAGACAAGTAGGAATAGGTACTAACATAGCTGGGGATTTGGGGGATCTAGCTGCAGCTGTACGGAAGCAGTTTAAGGAAGCAGAGATTATTATCACTGGGATATTGTGTTGTAGGAATACTGACTGGAGGGTAATCGGGGATTTAAATTAGACTATGGAGCAGGTATGTGAGAAATTAGGAGTTTATGGGTAGGAAATGGGGATATACGCTCAGATGGCCATCATATGAACCGCAATGGTACATATAAGTTAGGGGGGTTTCTTTAGAAGAGTTCTAGGGAGGTACATTCAGGGAAACGGGGTAGACTAGGGAGCGGTGATAACAGTATTAGGAAGCATGAAGTCAAGTAAGGATGACATAAAATAGTGTTAAACTGTAGAAGCATTGTAAAGAAAAGAATAGAATCAAATAATTTGACAGATATATATTTACAAGATATTGTAATAGAAATTGAATCATTACAGAAAAGTGGACGCGGAAATTGCCTCACGAACCGGAGTGTTTATCGTAGAGACAGGTTAGGAACGATAGGAAGAATAATTTGTAAGCTATGAAAAAGTTAAGGACGAAGAACATGAAATTCTAGGTGTACGACTTATCTGTAAAGACAACGCGCAATGTACAGACCTGGCAAGGCTGGCGCTGACGCTCATGTGGAATGATTTGATAAGATAATCAGCTATGTGGGGAACGACACAGAAAATAATGTTATTGTAGTGGGTGATCTGAACTTACCATATGTTAATTGGGAACGGAATGTGAACGGCAGAAAGCATGACCAACAAATGATGAATAAGTAAATATGGGAAGGACAGTTGAATCAGAAAGTGATGGAACCAACTCGAGGGAAAAATATTCAAGACATGGTGCTGATAAAAGCAGATGAGCTCTATAAAGAAACTGAAGTGATGGATGGTATAAGTGATCATGAAGCAGTTTTTGCCGTAGTTAAATGAAATGGCGTATGGCTTTTAGTGCCGGGAGTGTCTGAGGACATGTTCGGCTCGCCAGATGCAGGTCTTTTAATTTGACACCCGTAGGCGACCTGCGCGTTGTAATGAGGATGAAATGATGAAGACGACACATACATCCGGCCCCCGTGCCAGCGAAATTAACCAATGATGGTTAAAATCCCCGACCTTGCCGGAAATCGAACCCGGAACCCCCGTGACCAAAAGGCCAGCACGCTAACCATTTAGCCATGGAGCCAGACGCCGTAGTTAAAAATAAATGTGATAGAAAGGAATGTCGTAAAAATAAGGACTATTACGCAATACCATATGGTTGATAAGAGAGGCATGGGGGCATTAAAAAGAAACAATTATCAACGGAAAGTGGTAAATAAAATTGTACACAGCATATGGGATATGTTTAAAGCAATTGTTGAGGAGTGTGATAACAGATGTGCTCCTTTACAAGTGGTAAGGAATGGCAAGGACCCTTTATATTATAACAGGAAAATGAAGAGATTAAGAAAGAGTCGAAGATTAGAAAAAAACAGTTAGGAATGGTTGCGGGAGTAATGAGAGAATGAAGGAACTTACCTGCGAAATTGAATTTAGCGAGAGAGAAAAAAAAGGCAGCTATATGAATTTCAGGGAGCAATGGAAAGATATGTATAGATACTTTAAGGCAAAAACACGTTCCAAGAAGGCCATTCCTGGGATCATTAATGAACAAGGGCAGTGTACTGCATATGAGACGACTTACATAAGGCATAAGTTTTTTTTTTTTTTTTTTTTTTTTACAATTTTGCTTTACGTCGCACCGACACAGATAGTTTTTATGGCGACGGTGGGATAGGAAAGGCCAAGGTGTGGGAAGGAAGCGGTCGTGACCTTATTTAAGGTACAGCCCCAGCATTTACCTGGTGGCAGAAGTATTCAGTGAGCAGTATGTAAAGATAGTTGGTATAAAGATAAAGTCTAGATAGAGGAGGCGACTAATACTGGCGAATTCGTGAAATTTACCTACGATAATAAAGCCATTTACAAAAAGATACAAAAAATGAAAGCAGGAAAAGCAGCTGGAATTGATAAGATTTCTCGGGATATATTAAAGGCTATGGGCTGGGATATAGTGTCATATATGAAATATTTGATTACTGTTTGCATGAAGAAGAGATACCAAACGAATGGAGAGTTGAAACAGTAGCCCCAGTGAACAACGGAAAGGGTGGCAAACATAAAGCGGATAATTACAGGGCAGTCCGCTTGACATGTGTTGCTTTTAAGCTCTAATAAGAGCTTGAATTCGTGAATATATCCATCATGATAGGTCATAGGGACAAAATGAATGAGATATAAATGATCTGAACCGAGCTTTCCTACAACTTTTGTTATGCATAGGTTTTAGATAAAGCATATTTTCGGGGATATTTGGACATTCGTGAAAATATAATAATCGTGAAAATCTCCATTATTTTTCCTCGAACGGTAAAATCTCACAAAATGTAAAAGATCAGAAGTTATATTCTAAACAACTTTCGTTACGTACAGATTTTCGATATGGCTAATATTAACGAAGAAATTTGACATTCGCTGCTTTGGCTTCCTTAAAATTATTACCTCATTTTTTTTATTATTGTTACTCTACTCGTTGCTGGGTGCGTCTTATAACATGCTACTGTGAGATCTGAAAGAAAAAAAAAACAGTGTCCAATTTCATTTTAAAACCCTTTTCGGATCTGCTTTTGCATCGATAAGCATAACAGCGTAGAATGCTTTCTCTTCATAACTCAGACCTCAGACATACGTAAATGTAAATACATTTCAAAATTAACTATAATGATGAGCTTAATAGAAAACAAACCACTTTTCCCTTTGCGAAAATCAAATGATCATAAATACAGTATGGCCATCCATCAACGGCTGCTAATTTCAGCGCCTGCATGGTTGCTAGGTAACACTGTCTGACCATCCATCACTGCCTGCACGGTTGCTATGGTTACACTTCCATCACACATTTTATCACGTCACGTTAGACACATTTTCGGATGACCTCCAGCCACAAGACATATTTATGTCAAAAAAAACGGTAGAAAGTTAAAATAGGTAGGGTAGACTTCACTGCAAAGATCTTAGCCTGTGTGGAATGCATACGTTTAAATAAGTCGATGGAACATTTGACTGAAAGACGGCGGAGTCAATCAGAATGAAGCACTCGTTGGCCACACTGACCACATATTGTAAAGTCACTGTAATGTTTCAGGATCAGTCTAGACTAACCTCGTAATGCATAGGTTAAACGAGTGCAATCTGGCGGAGACTTTGATAATCTTGCGTTTTGAAGCAGTATTTTTTCGGCCTATTCCAAATTTTACGTCATACCTCGTTAACTTACATCAAAGTTGACCCTCAAAAGGCCCGTTTACTAAGAAGAAAGGTTCCCCTTTCAATTTACTAAATTCCTATATTATTTTTTCAAAATTCAATAAGCGGAAAAAAGGGGGGGGGGGATTCCAGCTCTGACTTGGAGGAAAATACCGCCTCAAAGCCAGATATTTTTTCTTCCCCGTCAGTACAATTAGAGATTTTTCCGACTCATCAGGTAATCCTAGGAAACAGATGAGAGAGAGCAGGCATCGTTTTCGCCCTGGGACTCTCGATGTACTCCCCCCACCAACTCCAAAAAAAAAAAAAATCTCAAGGGAACGGTTTAAACGTAAAAATGACGTAAATAAAATCGGAAACAACCGAAGTACACCTTTCATTCAACTGATGTGATATTGACGTTGTACTTTCTCATACTATAAATCTGACTTAATTACGCAGAGCGGCTGCTTGCTTATAAGAAATGCTTTATCAAATCTAACTACAAGTAGAACCTCTCGTACAAGTATAAATACCAGAAACGTTTAAATCGGCCTTACGAATAAATAGACAAATAAGACCCCTGTTATGAATACCGGCCTTAATGACGGCAATGGCGTTCAGCTCTTTTCTTTCCTCTATTCCCATTCTGATCGTAGAGTAATGCAGGTCCATCAGTTATAAAAGCTTCGTATTGGGAAAAGGCCAGGTAGAAGAAGAAACCGCACAATACAATACTTCGTTGTGCTGTTTCTGTAGCAGAATTCCTATTCTAAATCTTTCATCATAACCAGTGCTGTCTCTCTCTCTTCATCCTCAAAGCCTATAAAGTGTTCCCCTTACAATGCACTTTTTAGTTGTCCTGGACTTGCCAATCTTTTACAACCTGCCACCCGACATTATATCGCAATTGGTGTTATGTGAAGACTGTATGCTGTACTGCTATGGTTCGGTTTTACCACTACTCTGGAAAGGTTCTCTGACAGAAGTCTTCTACGACAAGTAGGCTAATGACTCAATCAACTACACACACCAACAGAATAAAGAAATAGAATTAAACGGAAATATCAGAAAATGTACCATTCATAGTGTCAATTCATTAACGATCAAGAGTGTGAAGTTAGGAAATGAAGAGCACTTAAAATCCACAGAATAGTAGCCCCATTCATACACCATAAATACTTGCAAAACAGTAATTTGACGAGTTATGTTATCACTAATTTGACTGGGGCTGACAATAATTACTTCGCACTCAAAACACGTAACCCCCGTTCTCTTTTCATGTAAGATTACAATACATATAATCTAAAGTATAGTTTTCTCTCCCAGGTACCCCTTGTGGGCGGGGGCGGTAGAATAACACACACCATCCCCTGCCTCTCGTAAATATGAGACTAAAAGGGCCCCTTAACTGAGTCCTGGTGTTGCTTCCCCTTACTTGTGGCATGCCCCTCACTTTCGTCTATCGTATTCGACCTCCCTTGGTCTACTCTTGTTCTTTTCCGACTCCGACAGTACTACGTGCCGAGGCCTCGGGAGTCTCATTTCCAGGCCCTTCGTGGACCTCGTCTTTCTTTGAACGACACCTTTATTTTACGAAGTGTCAAACCCCTTCAAATTTCTCTCCGCCTGTAGGTGAAGACGGTAGAACAACACCGATCTGAGGTGGCTGAAAGGGGCCCCAGGGGATCTTAACTAGGGAGAGAAAGGATTGGCGATCACGGGGCCATTGCCCGAGTCCTGACATTGCTTCTATTTACTTGTGCCAGGCTCCTCACTTTTATATAACCTACCCGAACTTGGTCAACTCTTGTTCTTTCCCGACCCCGACGGTATTAGGTTACGAGGCCTAGGGAGTCTTTAATTTTCACGCCCTTCGTGGGCTTTGTCTTTGTTTGGCCGATGCCCTCATTTTTGAAGTGTCAGACCCCTTCCATTTCTTCCCTCTGATTAATGTTCATAGAGGATGGTTGCCCAGTTGAATTTCCTTTTAAAACAATAATTACCATCACCACTCTCCCGGGTGCTTGCCGGCACGTGACGTTAATTTCTTACACACTTTTTACGTCTTTCATGTCGGTTTCTCAGCAGTTATTAATTCAATGTTACTTTCTATCGAAAGAGTATTTTTACACGGTAATGATTTAGGCTTTCACGGCCGGTATCTGATAAACAGGTGTTGTCCTCTGGGTTATTAGGCCGTTATCGCACGTCACAGCCATCTGAATCAACTGGAGAGACCTGCCGTAGCTGAGCATAATCACACATCTGGATCATAATACAGATTTCGAAGAAATTGATGTGCTGGCTACCAGCTGCTAGATTCATGTCTAAGATAGGCGATTAAAACAGAGGAGTCCAACAAGAGCAACAAGGCCAGTGCTTAAACACAGTCTGGTTCCCAGTGCTCAGAACCTGGCGACAGTTCGACTCCGGCATATTTTCCTATTTTGTTTTACAAGCTGCTTTACGTCGCACCGACACATGTAGATCTTATGACGACGATGGGATAGGAAAGGGTTAGGAGTACGAAAGAAGCGGCCGTGGCCTTAATTAAGGTATAGCCCCAGCATTTACCTGGTGTGAAAATGGGAAACACCGAGCTCGATAGCTGCAGTCGCGTAAGTGCGGACAGTATCCAGTATTCGGGAGATAGCGGGTTCGAACCCCACTGACAGCAGCCTTGAAGATGGTTTTCCGTGGTTTCACATTTTCACACTAGGCAAATGCTGGGGCTATACCACGATCACTTCATCTTCAGGGCTGCCGACAGTGGGTTCGAACCCACTATCTCCTGGATGCAAGCTCACAGTTGCGCGTACGGCTAACTCGCCCAGTCCCTCAAAATTCAGGATTGCGTAGTGAATTCTCGCGTCTCTACTCAACTAGATGAGGTCAATTCAGGCAACTTGGTTTACCGTAATCAAAACACACTGTGGAACGGTGAGAGCATCACTGCACGTGTACAGTCACTATAAGAGGGCACGAAATCTACCCGCACAAACAAGTTATACTGCACGTCCGTCATATTTTAGTAAACCCAACCAGTTTTCTAAATTTTAAAAATCTGCAAACAGGGTAGTTTGCTGCACTATGCCACCACTGTCGGAATCAGAGAAGCGGACTCCAAAAATAAACTCTTACCGCTGTTTCAAAGAAAAACTTTCATCAGTCTGACAAACTCAACCGGTACAGGGACACACAGACCCAGGGAGTGTCATTTGACCGTCAGACTGGCCTGAAAACACTTAATGCATAGTTAGTGAATCGTCGACAATCATCAGAAATGTTACTAAGGTTTAATATTCCGTCTCCCTGTGGGTGGGCGTGGTAGAATAATACCCACGGTAGCTCATCGTAAGAGGCGACTAAAAGGGGCTACAAGAGCTCTCAAATTGCGAGCGTGGGTTGGCGACCACGGGTACCTTATAGGTGAGTCCTAGCATTACTTCCACTTACTTGTGGCAGGCTCCTCACTTTCATCTATCCTATCCGACCTCTCTTGATCAACTCTTGTTCTTTTCCGACTCCGACGGTGTTACGTATGGAGGCCTGCGGATTCTTTCATTTTCACACCCTTCGTGGCCCTTGTCTTTTGACTGATACCTTCATTTTTTGCAGTGTCAGACCCCTTCCACTCTCTGATTAGTATTACAGTATATAAAGGATGGTTGCCTAGTTGTACTTCCTCTTAAAGCAATCATCACCACCACCACCACCACTCCTTGGATGAATAGTTAGCACTGAGACCTTCGTTTCAGAGGGACCTGGGTTCGATTCCCGGACGAGTCGAGAATTTTAGACGCGTCTAGTTAATTCCTCTGGATCGGGGATTGGATGTTTGTGCATGTCCTAATACACTGACTGCTCTTCATATACCGTACGCACAACACACCACACAGTAGTGAATACATTCCTCCACACAGGGCGTCCGGAAGAGCATCCGACCGTAAAACAGGGCCAAGTCTACATGTGCGAAACAGTTCGCACCCACAACCTTACCGGGATGTGGGAAAAGCAGCAGCAGAAGAAGAATCACAATGACATAAAGAAATACATTTCAGTACAAGATTCCAGCATTCGAGCGCCTCGTGAGACCTACAGTACAATATTAAAGCAGTTGTTACAAGGGCTGTTTAGTCGAAGCAGTAAAGGCGTACTCTATTCGCCTGAAAAGACGTGCTTTCGATTCTCTTTCAGGAAGTCAAAACATGTACAAACAAGATTTCCCCTTCTGGAGAGGCGCATGGCCCTGAGGGCCACAAAGTCTACACGAAAAATGAGTAGTAAGTTAATTCCTGGCGGAAAAGGTGACCGGGAATAGAGCTAACTACTCTATCTCACTTACTGCCGAAGTTAAGGAAGGTGACAATTTTTTACCTTCTAATCTGTGAACGGCCTTGCCTGTACGAAAATGGCTTTGCTCTTTTTATTTTAAAAAAGTGGTTGTTATAGGTCTACGGGCAGTAGCAGACCATTCATCTCACATTCACTCGATTTTCTGTATGCCGTTACTTCAGCATGGTGCTAATTAACGCTAAGTAGGTACTTGTTTTTGTGATTCAGCTTCATCTTTCGTTCAAATCTCTACGTATATTTGAGAATAACGTGCTGGGCAAACCGGAGGCAGAGTAAGCTTTTTTGGTTCGTCTTAAGGTTTCATGCAATATGATCTGTAAGTTCGTCTTTAGAGATTTTTCTTTGTTTGTTTGTTTGTTTGTTAAGACGGAAGCCATACTTTCCACTGACGTCTCAAATAACGTAACGTTAAAGTTTTCCACTCTGCCCAAAACACTGAACACATATAACACAAATATCTGTAAAGAAAAACAACAGAAAAACACACTAATAAACAAAGAATGGCATGGCATGTTTTGTCTTTGATGCACGTACACTCAGTATGCGTAGTGACGATGTTTCTAAATTATCATGGAATTATAAAGGCAAGCGTGAATACCAGATATTAACGGACAAACGCCTCCGCTCATTGCGATCACATGCAGCAGTGGAGTATGTGATATCGATGTGTGTAGAATCTAAACAGTTCCATGTAGCAATTATCGGAACAACGCGCCGCGTCACTTTCGTACAGACTCGGTTGAAACATTCAACTCGGCAATAAACTAGTATCATGAAATGTGCGGCTCAAATATCAACTGATAGCATGCACCAACTGCACGACTGTAATACACCGAAGAGAGTCTCGTCTTTGGAGTAGGCAAATACCGTACCCGGGCATAAAGCCTATGTGGAAAACTGGACCTCAGAACTTGACGTGTGTCGATAAGTGATAGGTCTACTGGGCATGAAGATAAGAATTCCGGTCATGGCTAAAACCTACCGTTCGAGTTACGGACGAATGGTCTTACGACGACAACGGGAACGATAGGCTAGGCCTGGGAAAGAAACAACACGGGCCTTAATTAAGGTACAGCCTGCGCATTTACCTGGTGTGAAAATGGAAAAGCATGGAAAACCACATTGAGGGTTGCCAAAAGGGGATTTGAAAACACTGACAGCTAAGCGACCCAAACCGCGTAGCCACTCAGTCGGTACCATCCGAATCCTTAGCTGAATGGTCAACATAGTGGCCTTCGGTTCGATGGATTGGAATGGATTGGATTGGATTGGATTGGATTGGATTGGATGGATGGATGGATGGATGGATGGATGGATGGATGGATGGATGGATCAGGGGTCAGGAAGGGTATCCTGCCATAAAACTGGGGTAAATAACATGTAGGGCCAACCCCAAATTATCGGGGGGAAAAGTTTAGGAAGATGCATGATACACTGATTTACCGTTTAAATTAATTTCTCATTTCTCTTCAATAATAAAATGTTTAACAGCTGCTTGTTTAGCATATTTACAAACAAAACAACAATCCGATGATAAATGCAAAGGCCACGGTCACTTCTTTTCCTATCCTATCGTCGTCATAAGACCTGCCTGTCGGTGCGACGCAAGACAAATAACAAGAAAATTAACACGCCATTCGTACAAGTTATAGGCCTATTATTCTACATCGGAATGGCAACCATGCCGTGCAAGATATTGCCTCTTCCAACTTGCGTGATATTACGAAGTAAACAAAAATTAATCTATTATGGTATGATTAAGAAACAATTGACAGCTCTCGGTAAGAAAACATGTCTGGAAAGTGGTACGGGATTGTCACGGTAGGAAGCACGCATGATGTTCTGTGTATCGATCAAACATTTCGCGAAAACAACGCCAACGGTTAATATCCCCCCGGCAGGTGTTATCAAACTGAAGACAGGTATATGCAGTGTTGCCAACTTAGCGGATTTTCTGCTAAATTTGGCGGAATTAGAAGACTGTCAGCGGAGAAATATGCCATTTAGCGGACAGCGGATTTTTTTGGCGAAATTCTAGATTTATTATAGCAGAATTTAGCGTTTTATACATTTTACTTTTTTTAAAAAAATTGTGCTCCAGTCTGTCTCTGAGCTATTCCGTATTTCTTGTCAGGAGCTAGCAGTCACATGATGAAAACATGTTATTTGATTTGATGATATGAGATCATGGAATCATAAATTTGTAATGCGTGGGGAAAGGGCGCTTATCTCTTAGTTGACGAATGACGGCAGATAATGAAACTGTGAGAGAGTAGCATTTATATTTATGCTATGAAGGAAGACCGTTTAATGAACTGGCCTGTTCTGTGTGTGGCCCTTGAGGTGGGGGATTCACTTAGTTTGTACCCGGCAGTAAAACACCTACAAGTTTTAGCTGGCCGGCTCGCAGGTAGGGGGTTAATCCCAGTGAAACTCACAGAACAGGTGAGTGCAGACATTTACTTTTATTATTATTATTATTATTATTATTATTATTATTATTATTATTATTATTATTATTATTATTTGAGATTGGGTTTCTTGGCGGAATTTTAGCGGATTTTTAGTAGTATTTAGCGGATCTTGCAAATATAAGTTGGGAACACTGGGTATATGCCAGGTGAGGCACGGGGCGAAGTGGTTTTCACCAGCAGAGCCAGTGACGCAATGGTTACCATAGCAACGCCGCAACTACCCAGGCGTAATATTATCTTCTACTGGTAGCTCTTCGCTCTTGTCGGTTGTAATCCAGCAAACTGCAAAGTGTGAGTCAATGTTTTCGTGTAGGAGATAAGAGCAGATAAGAGCCGATCTGTCTGGGCAGAACAGGAAGCTCGTGCTTGCAGGCCACATTCGTCATTCTTGCATTCTTCTCATCTCTTCACAGTAGGTCTAAATCTATCGAAGACTTCCTTACATAATACATAGCAAGAGAATTAACAGCAGCACAACGAAGTAATTTAACAAGAGAATAGGCTATCACAATTTACCGGCAACGATGCCTGGAGTTCGAGCGAAAATTAAACTGCACAAATCTATCTAACTGTGCTACATTATGTTCTTACCTGTTTTTTTTATTTATATAATCGAGGAACTGGGAAGCTGTGCCGCTGCTAATCAATAATAGCTGTTTTTGTTCTATTAGCTTTACGTCGCGCTGAAGTAGACAGGTCCTATGGCGACAAGAGGACTGAACAGGGCTAGGATTGGAAAGGAAGCGACCTTAACTTTAATTAAGAGCATTTGCCTGGTGTGAAAATGGGAAACTACAGAAAACCACCTTCAGGGTTGACGACAGTGAGACTCGAACCCGCTACCTGCCAAATCCAAGCAAACAGCAACGTCACCACACTGCGAAGCCAATTCGCTCGGTAGCTGCACGTTTAACGCATATATACGTAATGCATTTACTAGTGGCTTAACATCGCAGTAACACACCGAAAGTTTTCGGCGACGAAAGGAGGGGAAGGAGCTAGGAATGGGAAGGTGACTATCGTGGCCTTAAATTAAGGTACAGACTCAGCATTTTTCTGGTGTGAAAATGGGAAACCACGGAAAACCATCTACAGGGCTACCGACGGTGTGATTCGAACCCACCATCTCCCGAATGCACGGTCACAGCTGCGCGACTCAAACCGCATGGCCAACTCGCTCGGTACTATCGATTTGAACACGATGATGTGCCGAAAATCTTAAAATTGTTTTTACTCCTTGGTGTTGTTTTTAACTGTATGTCTTTTTCATGCGTCTTTTTAATGCTAGTAATGTTTGATCATAGAATTACTTTTAATGAGCAGTACATGCAAGAAGTATTATCCTAATATACGACTTTAAAGGAAAACTAGTCCTCTAAAAATTTTACCCCTCGTCCACGCCGTGCGAGGTGGGCAACGGCATGAAGTAAGGGACTTCCTGCAGGGATGAAATACAGCGGGCACTTCGTGTGCCCAAGACCGCTACGGTAGCTGTGAAAGGTCCCAAGGACCCTTCAAATATGACGACAAACGGAGTTCTGGTGAAAGGACAACTGGTCAACGGCTCCGAAGGCAGATGCCCAATGGCTGAGGCGGCGGAAGATTCAACTTCCACTCTCTTGTGGTTTAGGGCAACACCCAAAGGCCAAGTCCCTTGAAAGAAAAGCAGCAAGTCAGGAGGCTGTAAGGAGGCAGTCCCTCTACCGGACTGGCTCATCGCAGGGCTAAAAACCCACATGAGTAAGATAAAATCATTCAGAAAAATAGGAAACAGAAGCTGGATCGATTTCAAGGCGACAACCCAGCTAGAACAGAACGATGAGAATCAGTACATGGAATATCACGTCAATGACAGGAGAATATATTGAAATATTACATGAAATGCAAAAGTATAATTTGCAGATTTTTGGAATTAGTGAATCTAGAAAAGAAAGGGAATAAGGATCTTCAGCTAGAGAAATGATATACTCTGAAGTATTCTGGAGTAAACAGAGAGCCAGAAGAGGAGATGGGAATCTTAAATGAAGCACTGAGCGCTAAAGAAATATTCTGGGAAGCTGTAACCTCCAGAATTGTAAGATTAGATCTTCAAATGGAGGAGAGAGTCTCATGGATCCAGACATAAGTTACGAATGACGATAAGGAAGAAAAAAAAATTCTACTGCACTTTCAGAAAACCGAAGACAAAGCAAAGAGACAATAATGACCATATCATAGCAATTCCCAGATCGGTAATGACGCAGCACTTGGTGGTTTTGGCTGTATGGGAAATCACGGAGTTAATGGTACACAAAACAGGAATGGTAATAGAATGGTACAATTGAAAATCGATCGACGTCGGAACTGATGAGAAATGTTTTTCATGACCATTTGTTTCAACGCTAATCACAGGTAATAAATTAAATACCGGAGGAAACTTCTAAACACACGCTGAAGCTAATGTTACTGTACGTGCAACTTGTAATCAGTAGATTTAACTCTGAACGAGGCGTGGCAGGGCGCAGTGTACCGTACTATCGTGGTAACGTCACACGACTTACCCTATTTCGGCCGGCTACTCATCCATAATATTCTACCCTATATAAATACAAACTAATAGGGCTATTTAAAAAAGGTAATTCGTTTACGAATTTCACAGTCATACAGCCATTGGATGCATAAAGATCACAACGCGACCAAGAACACAGTTTTCCAACCACGTCGAGCCGAGAAAAAGTTACCTTACAAAATTTATAACTTTTTTCTTGCAAACACAAAATTCAGACATTGATAAACAACGTATAAAACATCCCAATGTATACTGACTTAAAATTTGGATTCAATTACACGACGCCATTTCGGAAAAACAATGTCTTAAATTTGACGCATGGTTGAAACATGCTTAAAAACGGGCACTTCTTGCGTTCCACGTGCGATAAAAATATTAAAATATAAATTAAAAATTCGAAATGAAACGAGGAAAATGATGGTGTGATTGAATTTTCTTGCTGGTTGTTTTATAAACAACCTCCGAACTCGGCAGTAGCCATGGAGCCGGACAAACCTCGTGTCCTCGTCCCGATGTGGCAACTCTGAAATACCTCCAATGGAGGTAAACTGCATGTGCCATTTTAACCTTGTACCGTCCCTCATGCCATTCTTCACTCTCTGGTACTACCGGGAATCGAACGCGGGGCCTCCGATGACGGCAGCTAATAGCGCTAACAGTTACGCTACGAAGGCGGACATCGCGTACTTTTAAAGCAATAATCACTACCATCAGCAAATAAAAATGCTATATTTTTAGTTATGAAATGGATTTAATCGAATAACAAAGTTCAAACATTTTAGAGCAGTACAATTTACAAATCAACGGGTTAAGTGGAAAGGTAAAGTAACCGCTGCATATTGGACGGTGCACGCTACACCGGGAGCGAGGAGCGCGAGCCAGAGTTCCGGCATTTGTTTAAAAATGGAGTGAACCAATTTTTTAACTAAAATCATTATAAAAGTTATTTACAAGTTTGACACATTTTTGAAAAGATCTTGTAGTGGCTCGATAACATTATTATATTTCTGTATGTTTATTAAAAGTGATTACTTAAATTTCTAAGTAACGCCATCTGATTTCATAATCAATACTGTGTTCTTGTTTATATCTTATACATGAATGTCATTCATTTATAATATACTTTTATAGACTTATGAATTTTTGTAAACATTGCATAAACATGAACTTTTTTACAATTTTAACAATATTTTGAATCTACAAAGTTACCTATAGCCAAACTATTTACTACAATTGGGTAAATATATTTTTTTGCATTTGTAACGTCACGAATTAATTTTACAATTAACTTATAGATGAGGTTAATTCCTTTTTCTTTTCTTTTTTTTTCTCGTAAGTACCAAATGACATAATGTTCTAAGCAATAATTTGTTCGTACCTATTTTGTGATGTAAATACGAGAATAAATTCACAAATACGTTCTTTATAAATGGGAAAGATTATACTTTTTGTTCATTTAGAAAAAACTTCGGTAAGTTAATATTTATCAATCTTGTACACAAATAAATGCATACATATTATTACGCAGCTAATATAACTATTTTCTCAACATCTACTTACATATGTACATTGTTGCAATGATGAACGTTTTAGTGACCATTCCATTTCGTTCCCCAAATTGTTTCCAAGGAGTCTCTCGCCAATCAAATGGAAGCGAGACTGAGTAACTTCCATACGTCCAAGACTTGCTTAAAACTTCTGAGTGTGCTCGTAAACCATAATTCTGTCAAGCAGGATGCTACCGTACTTACACATAGTCCCAGTAAGAATCTCTCTTCTAACGGGTTAGGGACCATAGAGCACGAGGAGGGCCACGGCTCAGAATATGTCCGAGATGTCCACTCTTATTCCATAGCAATTGGTATCCCGATTCTCAAGACCACGTACTAGGCCACTCAGCTGTTGCCCATGGTTCACGAACTAGGACGTGACTACATTAACCCATACCACAATCCACTACAGACATTAATTTTCTCAGAGTTGCCAGAAACCTACAAGTACTTCGTACACAGTACTATGATCTACTTCAATACAAGGGCATGGTAGCGGAGAGGCAATGTCACTGGCTTTTCACCAAGGCGACCACGGTTCGAATCACGCGGTTTTAAAAAATTAAACGTCATGTTCGTGTGGTTCGGATTTTAGAGAAAATGTAAGTCCCGTGGTAGTGATCAGGAGCTGCCTGGCCGAGGCGGTAAAGACGTGCTCGGTTCGCCCGCAAGGACGTGGGTTCGAATCCCCGGCAGGAAGTCGCAAAATTTAAGAAACGAGATTTCCACTTCCGGAGGTGCATATGGCCCTGAGGTTCACTCAGCCTACACCAAAAATGAGTACCAGGCTAATTCCTGGGGGCAAAGGCGGCCGGGCGTAGAGCTAACCACTCTACTCCATCACGTGCCGAGGTTAACAATGGTGGAAGCCTTTACCTTCCACTCCTCCAAGGGCCTTCATGGCCTGTACGGAGGTGACTTTGCTTTTGCTTTGCTTTCCTCGTGGTAGTGATCACGATATCAACAGTCACGTAAAGCTACAAGCTTGTTTTAAGTATAGTAAGTACCATAAGTAAGGACATAATTGTGAGGGTCAGTCAGTACAAGGAAAAACTGTCAACAAGAGTGTGTAGGCCTAGATACCAATACCCACCGTGACACACAGGACACATTACGATCACTGGTTAGACCTCCTACACAAGTACGATGATGATCACTGATTGGTCTTAAAATGCATCCCTTTACACGCAAATCTCCAACAATTATTATTATTATTATTATTATTATTATTATTATTATTATTATTATTATTATTATTATTATTATTATTATTATTATTATTATTATTATTATCATCATCATCATCTGTTTACCCTCCAGGTTCGGTTTTTCCCTCGGACTTAGCGAGGGATCCCACCTCTACCGCATCAAGGACAGTGTCCTGGAGCTTCAGACTCTTGGTCGGGGATACAACTGGGGAGTATGACCAGTACCTCGCCCAGGCGGCCTCACCTGCTATGGTGAACAGGGGCCTTGTGGAGGGATGGGAAGATTGGAAGGGATAGGCAAGGAAGAGGGAAGGAAGCGGCCGTGGCCTTAAGTTAGGTACCATCCCGGCATTCGCCTGGAGAAGAAGTGGGAAACCACGGAAAACCACTTCCAGGATGGTTGAGGTGGGAATCGAACCCACCTCTACTCAGTTGACCTCCCGAGGCTGAGTGGACCCCGTTCCAGCCCTCGTACCACTTTTCAAATTTCGTGGCAGAGCCGGGAATCGAACCCGGGCCTCCGGGGGTGGCAGCTAATCACGCTAATCACTACACCACAGAGGCGGACATTATTATTATTATTATTATTATTATTATTATTATTATTATTATTATTATTAAACTATTACCCCGAGAAAGAGGTAAGTACCTATTAATTTCAAAATAACTGTAGACGAATTTTGAACATCATAAGGAAAAAAATAAAGTAGTCTCGAAAATGAATATTAAGATTGCGGAAGGTTATTAAAGCACAAGATTAAAGCGAGGTGCGTAGTTGTAGTTTGTTGGTATTTAAGAGTACTCAGATGTGACAGACTCCTATCGACAGATTTCAGTAGCAATTCAATGGCCGTTAATTACTATTATTATAATAATTATTCTCTAGATTAACACTGCAACGATATCGTTCTAAACGGAAAGCATCTTACCTGTTATTCTTTTAAGGTCCGGGATCAATCTTCTTATTGCAGGGCGTAGCCTCCACACGAGACCTAAAACAGAGAGAATTGTACAAACACATGAGACATAATTTATTATACGCAAGATGGTGCAGACGTTACAATAACAGACTATCTAAAAGAAAAACGTTTTTGAGCACCATGGAATGACTTGCTGGTGCTTTGGAAACCTTTGATTGATGATTTTTTTTTAAATGCCGAAATTACTGCAGCTTAATTCGATACTGTCTATGAAGCAAAACACGGATTTTTCTTACACAAAGTCTCAGTCAGTTCTTATCACCATCGGTCTAGCTAGAGGAAGTCTTTGGTCAAGGGACCAGCTGTGGATTGGCGAGAGCTTGTGATAGCATACATTCTTGATCCAAGGTGGTCACAGGGTCACATAAGGTTACAATTACGGCCTTTATTGTTGAAAGTTCACAAGGATAATTAACTGAAAGGCATAATATATTGAACCATACTGTTCATGAGCCAATAGCATCGATTTTAGTATTGAGATTGGGATTACATGAGACCACCCACGAAGTCATTGTCTTAGAGCATATTTCATAAAAGAGTCCAGAAGACGCGTTCCTGTGTGAAGAGAGCTGGAGCGTTATTATGAGAAATTTCCAGAACCTCATTAAAGGGAGTTATGTCCCAAGCCAAGCCTCTTAATGAAGATTGGGGACGCTTCCCGGATCCCGGCAAAACTTACAGTAGGAGGGAAGAAAGAATTAAATTAATATCTTTGGTTACGGAAGAATTGCATTGGATTTGAGACAAGAAATGCAACCTGCATAATTTCTGCTTAATTTTGATATGCATTAGGGCTGCAATCATAAATGCACTCATTAAATAGAGTACTTGGCGGGAGTTGCGCGGGAGAACTGCGAGTCGCGGGCGCGCGGATCCTGCACGCGATCAAGTGGCGTGGTTACGCTAACTGATTATAAAAGTGAGGCCGCCTGGCATATCAGTCTCATTCTTTGACCGGAAGGCTGCTTGAACGAGTCGTCATACTGCGTGTTGGTACTGAGAACAACGCTTTGTCTTCGAGCTGCACATACAACTAGTACTACTGTATCTGCGAGGAAGTAAGTAATCAACTTGAATATTCAGCTGAATTCTTGATTTTACCAGTGAGGATATGCTATGGGGAGATGAGGTACTGCCTGTAAGAGACTGATGAACTAGTAGCTTCATATTTCTGTGAGGTCAAGTTGTAACAGTACGAAATGCTAAAATAAATATAGGCTCAGGGTAATTCAAGTACTACATGTTGTCCGAGTGAAGGGATGAAATAACAGTGACTAAGAGTAGTGAAGAAACTATTGTATACCAGGTTTAAAATTCTGAACAAGACTTGGTCAATGTAACGTGTGAGACACGATAGTAGTGGAAACAGGCATCGAGTTTGGACAGTCTGCAATGAATGAATTTGTTTTCAGTAAACCCAGCATCAAGTCAGAACGAGTTTTGACATCATCATTGCGAGGAAGCCACAACCGGAGCTGAAGCCAACACGACAACGGGCATCGATCCAGGAACGTTGGGAGCACCTGATCAGCGCGACGTCGAAGGGGACATCTTCCAACCATCTAGGGAGCGGTACGAAGGAGTCACGCAAGAAAGAATGTCTCCAAGTGGTCAACAGTATCTGCTGCAAGCGTCGCAGTCTGTCATGATGTGGTAAATTCAGTGGTCCACAGGGAGGGCCGCTCCGTCATGTCATCAATAACATAAGGTCAGAGCTTTCCAATTCTGTTTCAAGCATGTCATTTAAATTTAGATAGGAATAGGGGGGCCGTCAGTCGACAGATTAGTTATGGTAGGAAAAATTCTTTGTAATATAGAGCTAGGCCTCAAGCTCGAACCCCGTACATTAGGGTCGATGATTGTTTGTAGATTCGTTGTGGGTGTGTTTATATTTCCTTTGATAGTATTATGTTAGCGTACGTGTTATCATTATGGGTCAGGTCGAACTCCCTTGGTCATGGTAGGTTAGTCTAACTCGCAGGCATTTTTATTGTGTCGCATTTAGGTATTTGTTTCTGCAGACGTAGATGTGTATAGTTGTGACCAGGATATAACCCGTAATCCACCTAGCTTCACTGACAGGGCGAGCGAGTCCGAATAGTTGAGAGATATGAGCATTATGCAGACAGCTGATTGTATGTATTGATATGAGAAAGCCCAGCACAGTTAGAGAGTGTATTTGATTTATTGGAGATGCCTTAGTATGGCTATGTGACTATCATTTCGTGATTTGTGTTTTTGTATTATCAAGGTTGAGCCCATGGGAGGCGGAAGTAAGATTTATTATAGTGCGGGTGATATTGAGATAAGGGCGGATAGCCCAGGTGTATTTAAAAGAGTGTTTTAGCAGCCAGATTACGTACGGTGTTTTTGAAAGGCGAGATTTCTTAGCCTGCAGCCCAGCTGAGCTCGTAAATTATGTGGACTGTCGCTGGTGAAGTGGTCGGAGGGTGAGGGTGTTGTGCCTGACGTCACAGTCTTGAAACTGGGTGATATTGCCGTCTGCAGCTTGTCGAGTGTGGTAAGGGGAAGAGACGACCTTGATGTTTTGAAAGCCGGGAGAGATTTTTGCTCTACATTAATTTTACACTGACCCGTTTGATATTGACACCCTTGGATATGTTTGTTGTGTTCTTTTATATTATTTGTTTATGGATTTTATACGCCTTACTCTTCATGGGACTAGGGTTCGTGACCGAGTCAGGACACTGTACATTATGTGGTGATATTTGTTTGCACCGGGGTTCGATGGTACGAGGCATAGTAAATTTTATGGGAATTACTGTTAGATGTGTATTTCAGCAGATATTCGTTTTTCTAGAATTCGTTACTTACACTATTGTAACATGCTTGTTACAGCACAGCTGTTTTCGTAAAGGCAGTGAACTGGTTGTCATCGGCTCAACATTATCTTGACCCCAGCATTTTGAAAAGCTCTTTCATTTGTAATTAATTTAAATTTTATGTAATAAATCCCTGTTTGTTAAACTTTGAATGCAGCGATGTTTCTGTTAGATTTCTTTTATATTTTAATTTAGCCGATTCTTACCTGATTAGTCACATATCCTAGTGTTATCTTTATGTTGCCCATTGATCCCCATATTATCCCTGAGAAGAGCGCTTGTATCCGGCTGAGAGTGGATGTGTGTTCAGGTAAGACTATATGCACCAGCTCACGTTTGTGAGAGTTCTTTCATTACTGTACTCTGGGTTTGAGACCGGCTTTCGCCTGGCCGGAACTTTAGAGTCCAGTAGGGCACAATATAGTAGAGAAATGTCCTCTAAGCTTCTGCAATGACAAATTCAGTGATACTTTGAGTCCATTCAAGTCGCTGTTGATGGTGCTTCGTCCGTCGGATGGGAACGAAAAGCCTTGAGTAGACCCCTTGGTGCTATTCGACAGGTGTAGGCTATGTGCCGGCACCGGGTTTCACCCCCTCCCTTCCTGCTAACATATATCACGTCATTTATTTCATCTCATTAACTCATCTCACTTCATACCCGACCTCGTACGCACACACACACGATACTCATTATTATTATTATTATTATTATTATTATTATTATTATTTGATTTCTCTTATTATATTCGCTCATAACAAGTTAAATGCAATTTGGACACATACTATATTATTTTGGGGAATAATATTTCTTTCATATTTTTGGGTCTTTTCTCGCTCATTTTAAGTTATTTTTAATCATTATGTTTAGGCCATTTTTCAGCATTTATTAGGTTATAAAAATCCGGGCCCAATTCACAAGGAAGGCACTTGATTGGGTTGGAGGCATCTCAAACGAGAGAGAAAAATTAATTGCAGTTTGCTGATGACACTGTTCTGCTTACTAGTAGCGAAGAAGAGCTTTCAGAAATGACATGTGTGGAGAATGTGAGTGTTCAATATTGATGGAGCTAAACCTCAGCAAGTCCAAAGTCATGGTGATTGACAGAGCAGCACATGTCGAGCTCACAGGCTGTTTAAAAGAGCTGGAGGTAGTGTACGACTTTGTATACCGTGGGACAACAATCGGCGAAATCGAGGTGGCAGTGAATGTGTACAAACCTGTTATTGATATGTGCCAGTTTTTACCTAAATAAACATACTTCAAGTTCTTTCTCAATGCAAATACTGGACTAAATGTGAGTATTACGACTCAGTGTAAACTTCGAGGACTGGACTCGACATAATCTTATTTAATTATAGAGAAATTGATTGTTTCCTGTTCTACGTGTACAAAACCGTTAGGAAATCAATAACCAACAGTTGAACATCGTAATTCAGGGAGGCTTCAAAGCCTTCCACCCTCAAAGAAATGGCTTCTTACCAAGGAAATCAGACCGTACATAACCTTACCGACAGTTCTACCCATAATGTTCCTAAACAGTCTCAGAAGAGTTATGCTTCTGTAATGCAGTTAACACAAAAAAAAGAACAGGCTGTTATTATTGATGCTCACGACGGAATCCCAATAAGAGACTATGTCCTTGCTGTAGGAAAAATAACAGATCCAGCTAATATACGTTATATATCTCGTATTTCAAACTCAAGAATTTGCATATTCCTATCGAACACAAAAATTGTTTAGGAATTGTCACTCAGTCACCCAGTAATTAGAATCAATAATATTGATCTCACTCTCAGACCGTTAATTGTCGCAAACAAGAGAGTGATATTATCCAATGTATGTCCTATTTTACCCAACACAGTCAACAACTGGGTATCAAACCAATGTCATCTATATCTAACCTAAAGGCTGGAATTAATATTCCGGGATTCACACACATTCTTAGCTTCCGCCGACAACTATATGTTAAACCCGACGATTTCAATAAACTACAGAATGCACTACAAATATGTTTTGAAGGAACCAGTTATTGGATCTACACTTTGTCAGACGTTCCCACCTGTTTTATTTGCAAAGAAGAAGGCCACCTGGCCCGAGTATGTCCCTCACTACCTGAGACTCTAGAAGAAAACAACCAGCCACCTGATCAACATTCAATTTCCTCCAAGGAGGACACCTCCAACCCAGCAAATGCAACTATGAATCCTCGACCAACTACTGACCCTCAGAAAATTATTGAACATTCTAATGACACGACATCTTCCTCTAGAAACCTCCCTCAACAGGGTGTCTCCTTGAACTTGAACACTTCAGTCCCAATATATGAAGCAAATAAAGAATCGCTCATAACTAAACCTCAAGGAATAAAACGACCCTTCCTTTCAAGTGACTCTTCAAATAATACTTCCAAGGCTGATAATAATTCCTTCTTAGATAATTCTTCTATCTCGGGAGATGATAAAACAGATGATGAATTTCCTGTTCTAGGATCACATAAAACCCAAGACATTAAACATCCTAAGAAGAAACTAATGGCATTAAATCCCCTCAGTCTTGAAGAACAACTACTTCCTGTTAAGGAAGTAATAGAAGCTAATCCCTCAAATTTTATTCTTAATTTCATACAACTCAAAAGTTTATTTGAAAATACTAAAGGAACATCAGCAACAAATATCTTACCTATTGCATTATCTTACACTTCCCATGTTGAAGATCTTATCGAGACCCAGCATAAACTATACCCCTACTATCAGGACAAAAAAATTAAAAACCAGAGTACCAGATTTGTTAAGAAACTACTTACAGCCATAAACGGAGAAAGCAATAGGCCTGCCCCAGATCAGACAATCCCAATAACTGATAAGGATCAAATCTAGTAAATACATCTTTAAAAAGCCATCATGAATTCTTGGATACTGCAGTGGAATATGAACGGATTCTACCCTCAATACGAATATCTACAACAAATTAGTAATGAACACCAACCCGAAATAATTTGCTTACAAGAAACTAATTTTCGAGATAACTACGTAGCTAATATGAGACATTTCGCAGCATATCACAAAAACAGCAACAATCCCATTCATGCAAGTGGAGGGGTTGCTACTTACATCCGTGACAATGTTCCTCAAAAAGAAATACCTATGAAAACTAATTTGGAAGCAGTAGCAGTTACCGTCTTTCTAACATTTTCCCTATGCATCTGTAATATTTATTTGCCCAGCAGCCAGAACATGGATTTAAATGAATTAGTAGATATGATTAATCAACTTCCTAAACCATTCCTCCTCTTAGGAGATTTCAACTCCCATAACACCCTATGGAACTGTCTTTACACTAACACAAGAGGAAGAATAATTGAATCGTTGCTAGATTCTGAAAATTTGATCCTAATAGACTTGAATGGTCCTACTCATTATGATATTCAGCACGGAACTTTTAGTACTATAAATCTGTGTCTGAGCACTCCAGATGCAGCAACGATATATACATCAGCTAGCAAAACCCTTTTCGGAAGTGATCACTTTCCTATCATAATAAATGGAAACAACAAGCCCCACCCAAGTGTATGCCCAAATAAATGGAATACTAAACATGCTAATTGCCAAGAATATAAAGAAAATATTAAGGCAGAATTATATAGATTACCACCACCTACCCATTTCAAAAATTACAACATTGACTATATTGTAAGAGAATTCACCAATATCATACTTAAAGACGCAGAAAATTCTGTTCCAAGAACCAACAATACAACTTACAGAAAATCCTTGGTGGAATGATTCCTGTAAAGTTGCAATTAAAAAGAAAAACCAAGCATTCTACAAGTATAAACGCCATCCCACTTTACAAAACAAATTACAGTTCCAAGAAAGTCGTGCTGCAGCCCGAAAAGTCATAAAAGAGAGTAAACGAGCATCTTGGCTGAAGTATGTGTCATCCCTTTCTCATCAGACCCCACAAAACACAATTTGGGAACACCTACGAAAATTAAGAGGGCTTAAAAAACCCTCACGTATCATAGCCCTCAATAAAACGACTGGATCAGTTACAACTACACATCACGATATTGCAAATGCATTAGCAGAGAACTTTGCAAAAAATTCAAGTGATTCCAAACTACGAACAAGAATTTTTATCCTCTCGTGAAGATTGTCCTGATTTACAGTCACACATCCACCTAAGTGCTGACCAATGCTACAACGATAATATCAGTATTACTGAAGTACTACTTGAGCTTAGTAGCTGTCGAAGTACAAGCCCAGGTCCTGACGATATTATATATGGCTTCTTGAAAGAACTTCCTCCTGAAGGCCTAGCATTCCTCACTGAAATATTTAATTTCATTTGGTCACAGAAAGTCTTTCCTGTAGCTTGGAGGAAAGCTATAGTAATTCCAATATCTAAGCCTGGCTGCGACCACATATTACCCGATAACTATCGACCAATAGCTCTAACCTGCACTATGTGCAAATTAATGGAAAAAAATAAATAAAAGACTAAAATGGGTTCTAGAACAACAGAATTTCTTCACTGCAGAACAGTGTGGCTTCCGACAGTTTCACTCAACAGCTGACACCTTAGTAGTATTAGAGTCAGAAATCCTGGATGCCTTTAATTATGGACAACATCTCCTTGCTGTCTGTCTAGATATTCATAAAGCATATGATATGGTGTGGAAAACTCACGTTATTAAAACTCTACTGCAACATAATATTAAGGGAAACATGATCAGTTTTATCTATTACTTCCTGCAAGACCGACGCATTCAAGTTCGAGCTAATGGTGTCCTGTCCCAAGAAGTCGGTTTAGAAAATGGTGTCCCACAAGGCTCAGTTCTGAGTGTAACACTATTCTTAGTAGCTATAAATGGCATCACGTCATGCGTTAACCCTCGTGTAAAAACTTGCCTCTTTGCTGATGACATGACTATTTTTTGCACCCAAACAATTATACAAAATGATCTTGAAGATATTGCCAAATGGGGAAAACGCACAGGCTTTATCTTTTCTTCAACCAAAACCAAATGCATCTTATTTTCCAAACAAAAGAGTGATAGTAACTGCCCAGAATTGTTCCTCAAGGGAAATAAAATTGAGATAGTAAATGAAATAAAAATACTAGGAATGACCTTTCACAGAAAATTAACATGGAACTCCCATCTAAAAACTGTAAAAAAAAGATTGCCTACATCGAATTAATGTACTCAAATCATTGGCAGCTAACAACTGGGGAGCAGATCTTCATGTATTAATGTGCACTTACAAATCTATAATTCGCACCAAACTGGATTATGGTTCTATTATATATAATTCAGCTACAGCATCCTCATTGAAAATGCTTGACCCGATTCAAAACACGTCTCTCAGGATTGTTCTGGGAGCATTCAAAACTAGCCCGATCTCAAGTTTATTAATAGAAGCTAATGAACCCCCGCTTCGGAATCGCAGAAAACAACTATCAACTACACAGTGAAGATAGCGGCCTCTCCTCACTCCAGAGCACACGAGTATGTTTTCCCACGCTATCAGCCTCAACGCTATTCCTCGCAACAAAAGAGACATACTGTATACCCTTCCACATTAGGTTTACGCAATACTTACAGGAAATTAATTCTTCAGTTCCCCCGATTGCTTCAAGAACTAAAAAAGACATCACATTCCCTCCATGGAAAGCTGAACCACCACCAATATTAGATTTAAGTGAATTCAAAAAAGAAACAACAGACAGTACCGTATTTAAACAAATGCTATCTGAAAAGTGTGAAAGTCTGCCCAGATACACTCCTATATACATTGATGGCTCACCGGGCGAGTTGGCCGTGCGTGTAGAGGCGCGCGGCTGTGAGCTTGCATCCGGGAGATAGTAGGTTCGAATCCCACTATCGGCAGCCCTGAAAATGGTTTTCCGTGGTTTCCCATTTTCACACCAGGCAAATGCTGGGGCTGTACCTTAATTAAGGCCACGGCCGCTTCCTTCCAACTCCTAGGCCTTTCCTATCCCATCGTCGCCATAAGACCTATCTGTGTCGGTGCGACGTAAAGCCCCTAGCAAAAAAAAAAAACCATTGATGGCTCAAAAACCGAATATGGTAGCGGATGTGCTGTTGTCCACCCCGATCATACAATGAAGTATGCACTACCAGCTACATGCTCCATATTCACATGTGAAATGTATACTATCCTAAAAGCTATGGAATCCATAAAGAGTTCCCCCAAAAAAGAACCTTTTCTAATCCTTAGTCATTCTTTATCAATAGTAAAACTCATTCAAAATGCATCATCCTCAAATACATTAGCCCAAGACATACTGCAAACTTACAATACCGTGAAAAATAAAGGACAGCAAGTTACCATAATATGGATTCCCTCACATAAGGGAATAAAAGGCAATGAACAAGCTGATATATCAGCTAAAGAAGCAACTCGTCTTCCTGTACATGATCCAAACTTTCTAATCCCCTACACCGACGTTGCTCCTTTTCTTACTACAAAGATCCGAAAACAGTGGTTAACTGAGACTCCATGATATTAGGCGTGGATCTGCAGATAAATTTGATGTTTCATTCCTTCAGCGTCGAGAACAAGTGCTCATTACTAGAATACGTATAGGCCATAGCAAACTGACTCATGCTCATATCTTCTCTAAGAAACGTTCACCAATATGTGACACCTGTCAAAAAATAAAGACTGTTGACCACATTTTACTAAAATGTCATCTATACGATCAACAAAGACAGTTGTGTAATTTAAACCAGAATAATAGAGTATGTGACATCTTCAACAAATATACTCAGTATAAAAACATCATTAAGTTTTTTAGACAAACAAATCTATTCAATGACATATAATCACTATCTGATCAATATGTACTGTTGTTATTTTTACAATTGTAACTCTATTTAATCAATCTAATAATCATGTATGTATAATTATGAATGTCGCGATATGACTTTCTAAGTTAAAGCGACAATAAATAAATTTAATTAAAAAAAAAAACAATCGCCGCGAAAGTCGTAGAACGCGTTTTCAAGCGAACTTCCAGATAAATGTGCAAACTGCCACACACATTTAAACATCACTTCTATCTGGCTGTCGTAGTACAGGCCCTAAGTCATATTCTGACTGATTGTGGGTTTTCCCCCGATGAAGTGTCATCTTCCTACGATAGTTCATTCTTGAAGTGTACCGTTAACAATCTCTATTAAGATTTTAGCTAGATGTATTATTTGTATATACTGCTAGCTCGTGATTTAATTTCTGGTCTTACTTCTTTCACTTACTAATAAAACTATGCACACTATTTTAGGCTATTTAGTATTGTTTGTACTATTTAATGAACATGACTGAATCTCAATATCAGGACTTCTTTCAATCACTGCTGCATCAGGATATTGCTCTAAATGTCAAGACTTTCGCCGCCCGAGACTTTTTTTTTTTTAGTACGACTGAAGCTCCTCGTATCACTCAGGCATTGAGCTAAAAAATTGAGACGTTTAGTTTACCTCTATCTATTAGATCATTAGACCAGAGGCTGGTCGGATCCCTAAATAGCACTACCAGAGTTTATGCGGTTATAGGAAAACCGTAGAAACCTATGGCAGCGCCAAAATTAGGCGTACTATGCAAGATATGTCTTCTTCTTAATCTGTTTTCCCTCCAGGGTCGGTTTTTCCCTCGGACTCAGCGAGGGATCCCAGCTCCACCGCCTCAAGGGCAGTGTCCTGGAGCTGCAGACTCTGGGTCGGGGTATACAACTGGGGAAGATGACCAGTACCTCGCCCAGGCAGCCTCACCTGCTATGCTGAACAGGGGCCTTGTGGAGGGATAGGAAGAATGGATGGGACAGGAAGAGGGAAGGAAGCGGCCGTGGCCTTGAGTTAGGTACCATCCCGGCATTTGCCTGGAGGAGAAATGGGAAACCACGGAAAACTACTTCGAGGATGGCTGAGGTGGGAATCGAACCCACTTCTACTCAGTTGACCTCCAGAGGCTGAGTGGACCCCGTTCCAGCCCTCGTACCACTTCAAATTTCGTGGTAGAGCCGGGAATCGAACCCGGACCTCCGGGGGTGGCAGCTAATCACGCTAACCACTACACCATAGAGACGGACTGCAAGATATGTACTAAAATAATTTGCCATTGTGTTCCTCGCTGGGCAAGAAAGTGATATATCAGCACGACTGACCCTATGGATAGCACCTCTCATAACAATGAAATGCACAGTCGTGCTCCTCACCACTATCCATACTCAGTAGCTTCCATAACTGTCACAGACATAAGCGAAGATACGAAATGAAATGAAACAACTTTCAATTGATGGAGCGAAGGTAAACTTGTTCAACATAATTTTTGAACACTTAGGGATCATACGCAACAAAAGACAAATTAACAGAAGACATTAATAGAAAAAAATAGCTGAGGCAGTGGTGGTGGTGATTACTGTTTCAAGAAATACAAATGGGCAAGCATCCTCCCTTAACACTAATCAGAGGAAAAAATGGAAGAGGTCTGATCCTTCGCAGAATGAAGATATCGGCAAAAGAAAGGGAAGGGCAGCGAAAGGGGTGAAAATAAGAGACTCCCTAACACCGTTGGGATCAGAACAGAACAAGCATTGACCAAGGGAGGTCGGACAGGAAAGATGTCAATGAGTAGCCTGGCACGAGTAAGTATAAGTAATGGGATTTGCTTTACGTCGCACCGACACAGATAGGTCTTAATGGGGCACGAAAGGGCTAGAAGTGGTAAAGAAGCGGCCGTGGCCTTAATTAAGGTACAGCCCCAGCATTTGCTTGGTGTGAAAATGTGAAACCACGGAAAACCATCTTCAGGGCTGCCGACAGTGGGGTTCGAACCCACTATCTCCCGGATGCAAGCTCACAGCTGCGCGTCCCTAACCACCCGGTCATAAGTAACGCCAGACTAAGCTAGGGGAACCGCGGTCGCCAACTCATGCTCCCAAGTTCAGAGACCTTGGTCCCCCTCTTCGTCGCCTCTTGCAACAGCCAGGGTACCACCGCCATCCAGAGGGGCATGGATTTGCAGAGATATTCATTAAACTGGTGTTATACAGGCGACCTTCCATCCATGACGTGAGAATTAGGCGGACAGTGTTTGGACTACAATGGGTAGGGCTTTAGCAACAAGCTCAATGGACAGTTGATTGAAGACGGAGACCTGCGTAGACGTGGAACCCAAGGAAGATAATTAGAAACCAGGAATGAGATCATAAGAGGCCACCGTAGCTGTACACAACTACGGTGGGCTCTGTCGTTCTCCATATACCTGCTTAGAATTTGTAGTGTTCTGCACGTTGAAGCACGCGATAGCCCACGATGAGATCCCAGATAATTAAATGCTACTGCACTGTTGCTTCATGACTTCTCTGCCTTAGTCAATAGTATTTGTGCGTTGACATCACAGGAGTGAAAACCACTTGCATTCCCTATACACTCCTTGTTATCCCAATGGGAAGTTTTAGGGCAATCACCGTTTAGGATAGTTGAGAGACTTAAAGGTTCTTGAGAAGCCACTGTTCGAGTGCAGTGCTAGCTAGATATAGATCGATTGTCGAGGAACATAATACAGTATATAGCTTCGTCCTTGAATTTTAGTTTCAGCTGCACTTGGTCTTCATGGGCAACTGTGCTGAAAGTCTGATCTAATATCCTGGAGCTTGAAAAAAGGTGCAGCGAGTGTGATATGAAAATTAGCATTTCCAAGTGATCTCAGATGGAAAGAAAGAAAACGGGAACGGGTAGACCTTTCAAATACTTAGGATGTGTATTCTCCCAGAATGGTAGTATACTAAGTTAAACTGAATGAATCTAGGAATAGCAAAGGCTATTGAGCGAGCTGACAGTATCAACGGTGTTCTGTAAGAAAGAAGCGAGTTCTGGGACGAAACTTACAAGTTGCTTTACGTCGCACGGACACAGATAGGTCTTATGGCGAAACGGCCGTGGCCCCAATCAAGGTACAGCCCCAGCATCTTCCTGATGTGAAAGGCGGAAACCACGGAAAACCATCTTCAGGGCTGCCGACAGTGGGGCTCGAACCCACCATCTCCTGGATGCAAGCTCACAGCTGCGCGCCCCTAATCGCCCGGCCAACTCGCCCGGTTGGACGAAACTATATTTACACCGACCTGTTTTCAGATTTACTTATATGAGAGTAAAAGCCAGGTGGACTCAGGATGTCTTATTCATAAGTTGAAAGTAACAGACATATACCGTAGCAAAAATGATTTCTGGTTTTTAAAAAATGGGAAAGATATTCGTAAGGTGGAGAAAGTCTAAGTTGGGAATGAACTCGATGGATGAAACTGGGCATATAAACAGACCTCGGTGGTAGATTTGTGTGTGATGGATACATTTTTAATACTGTATCTGGGCACCTTCAAACACTACTGGACCGAGCAGAGATCGAACCACTAACTTGGGCTCAGAAAGACAGAGTTCTACTGTCTAAACCAGTCAAACTGGCTACTTAACACTGCCAGCCTTCCTTGCCTCTACACTAATCTGTGTTGTATGGTCAGTGAAACCCATACGTATGTCCTTCGCATGCTGTGAAAGTCTCGTTTCTAAATTTCTTGACCTCACGTCTTTTCGGTGAACCAAGGTTTATATGCCGCAGTGACTTTTTACAACTGCCTGTCTGACCCAACCTGTAAGGGCCATTCACACAAGACGAACGCGACGTAAACGTGAAACCTTGTGTCCATGTAATTTAATGAAAGTATTCGCAAGAAAATATGCAAGCACAAACGCGAACGTAAACGCAATACGCTAACGTTTGCAAGTTCCAACTTTTCATATTCACGTTGACGGGATTCGAGAAAGAAATACCATCGTATTTCATAGCTACCAACGAGCACAGAATAATATACTGTAGAAGTGTCAATGTGATGCCCGAACTGATGCCAGCGGACATGCTCGACCGCCATATTGATTGCGCCACAGCATTGGAGAGCGTTTGCTGCATGTAATAATGATCAATTCTGTGCTATGATTTGAGTTTACAGATGTTAAAATGTGTTGTAACAGAAGGAAAAATGCACTCTGGAAACAAGGTCTGAAATGGTTCTTGAATTTCACGCAGAAGAATGTCCTTGAACAAAATCTGCTTTGGCTCAATGGATGAACCCCCAATAATCTCCGTCTATTATAGGGCCCACTAGAGTTTGAGTCCGACGTTTAGTCAAGGCCGACTACAATACTTCGGATCTTAATGCTACCGTCGAATCGGTCGGTTGGGTCGAAAATGGCGCGATACTTTGTCATAGATTCGTAAGCAACTTCTGGTAGCAAGTTAACTTCAGAAATTAACTGAAATTTCTTGAAGTCAGCATACACTGCTACAAAAAAATTGGGAATTCTAAATGGACTATTAATATATTGTATGAATAAAAGTTACCATACACTTTTCAGGATTTATACGGCATTCGAATGGAATCAAAACAGGTATTGCAGTATTTCCTTACAAGAAACCACATTGCAGCTGTAACTCGGAGTTGTACTTTGACGTCTATGGATCTGCGTACGCTTGAGAAAGCTACGTACAACTGTACAAAACACTGAAATGGGGAGATTTATACCAACTTGTTTATCCTGGTGACTTATTCATTGGGACAGAGAATGTTAAATTTTAACAAAAAATGTTAAATGTTAACAAAATGTTAAATTTAAGAACGAATGGTATAACTGGATTCACAGGTGCTAAATCTATTCTTAGAATGAAACACTTTCTTCCTGAAGCAGACTGTATCTTATCTCGTAGACGATGCATCGGGTAGACAAAATAAGACTGGTCCGGAAAATCTAATAGGACTGACGTGGTATTGGCCCTTGTTAATGAACATCACAGAAGATGCTGGAAATGGCCTCATCTGAAGAAATGAACAATTGAGGATCCAAAGTCCTGACTCCACTTCACACGGCAGAACTCAACACGCAAAGGTTCGTCTGGACGCTTTAACGCATACACGACAGTAAATTTGTAAGGATACAGATGCACGTCCTTTTTGATTATGTTTCGACACAACGATCTCTTAATTCCCACTTGCACAGATAAACGGCGTCGGACTTCGTTCCAGGTTTTCCTTCACTAGAGCAATTCTTTCTGGTGTTGGTTTTTATTCGCTACAGAGCCCGTTTCGCGCCATTTTGCCACCAAGTTTTGCATTGCAGACTTTGCCTAAACACGTCCTGCCTTAAGCTCTTGCATAAACAATTCCTCACAGGTTTTCCACGAATCGTGCTTCGCAAAACACTCGACAATGAACACGCGCTCGACTGGTCATTAAACACGTCGGCTCCTCTTACTCGCACAGACATACGACAGTAACCAATTGGTGCATCGAAAACACGGTTTCCAGTATTGCCTGTGATGGGCAGATCTCCTGTTCATTAAGGTAAGGATGTATTCTGCCCGAACCTCCACAGAGGTGTGCCTGAGCCGGAGTTTACGTACGGTAGGGTGGCCAGTTCTTTTCCGCTCCTCCATTCCCTTACCCAACACCAACAGGGCGTGGCAACCCATCCACATCTTGACCACGTCCAATGTTGCTTAACTAAGAAGATCTTACGGGATCCGGTGTTTCAACATGGCTACAGCCTTTGGCTCCTGTTCATTAACAAGGATCAATTCTGCGTCAGTCTTATAAATATTTTTCGGGCCAGTTTTGTTTTTCCCCACTCTGTATAAGGGGGCATTTACAGCCTAAGTGGCAGGCAAGCAATACATTCACTTTACACTTTTATTCTAGGACACGAGTCCTCGATCCATGTGATGAGCCACAGATACATACATAGATATTAAGTCTAAAGGTCCAAGCTCCAATTAAAAGAAAAAGCATTCTGTGGCCTAAAATGTTTTTCACTGAAGACAATATCGTGAAAAAATCTTCAGGGCAGAAATTTCACCGCACTGGAGAAAAAGATTGCCGATTTACTTTCGAAACTATGTAGGAGTGTTATAGAATGTAAAAAGATGGATGGTAAATCTCTAAAGGGAAAAGTAAAGGCGTTGAATGAGTTAGTAAAGTCATTCAATAGTTACTTGAATGTGACCATGCACTCAGCAAAACAAATAAAATGCGTGTACAATAACCTAAAAAGAAGCGGAAAGAAAGATTATTCGAAAAACAAGTTGGAGCGATCCAAGACTTGAGGTGGTATATTTATCCCAGCATTTAAATAGATGACTTCGAAGATTACTGCATTAATCGCGACGGAGTTTGATGAAACTGGTCCTAGGTATCTTTAGCTGGGCCAGTCTCAAAACTCACAAGCCGAGCCAGTTTTCCTTTGAATGGATAAATGCCCATCCTATCCACATCACGACTGTAGATATTTGAAAATTTAATCGGAATTGTATGTAAAATGCCCATTGTTAGTGCCAGCCGGAATTGCATGCCCTCTCGTAATTGGCACCTCTCTGTTCAAAAGGTGGGCCTGTCGCGTAGCCACGCACAGAGTATACGCGGCAGAGGGTTGATAAACTCACGGACTCCACATCGAGGCATACTTCATTAGGTACACACCGGTGGGTTGTTTAATTTAAAACGCTATTGTCACTTGAATTGTAACTTTACCGACACACGCGGATGACGGACTTTTACGACAAAACCCAAGGTACGTAGAATACAAGGTAGGGATCACGAGAGAGGTGCGCAGTAGCAAAGCAGAGTTGTGACGTCACGCAGGACCCTCGCGTTGAATCTGCTCTGAATGAGGTAGAGGTAGTTCGAATAAGAATCGCTGTACACGCAGAAGCTAGGTGCTAATAATACACGATGGTAACATACACTTACTGACAGAGCAAATGCAACACCAAGAAGGAGTGGTCAGAACTTTATGCCAATTGCAGGGTAGACTGACGTCACTGAGGTATACTCATGATGTGAAATGCGCCGCTGTGCTGCGCACGTAGCGAACGATAAATGGGACACGGCGTTGGCGAATGGCCCACTTCGTACCGTGATTTCTCAGCCGACAGTCATTGTAGAACGTGTTGTCGTGTGCCACAGGACACTTGTATAGCTAAGAATGCCAGGCCGCCGTCAACGGAGGCATTTCCAGCAGACAGACGACTTTACGAGGGGTATGGTGATCGGGCTGAGAAGGGCAGCTTGGTCGCTTCGTCAAATCGCAGCCGATACCCATAGGGATGTGTCCACGGTGCAGCGCCTGTGGCGAAGATGGTTGGCGCAGGGACATGTGGCACGTGCGAGGGGTCCAGGCGCAGCCCAAGTGACGTCAGCACGCGAGGATCGGCGCATCCGCCGCCAAGCGGTGGCAGCCCCGCACGCCACGTCAACCGCCATTCTTCAGCATGTGCAAGACACCCTGGCTGTTCCAATATCGACCAGAACAATTTCCCGTCGATTGGTTGAAGGAGGCCTGCACTCCCGGCGTCCGCTCAGAAGACTACCATTGACTCCACAGCATAGACGTGCACGCCTGGCATGGTGCCGGGCTAGAGCGACTTGGATGAGGGAATGGCGGAACGTCGTGTTCTCCGATGAGTCACGCTTCTGTTCTGTCAGTGATAGTCACCGCAGACGAGTGTGGCGTCGGCGTGGAGAAAGGTCAAATCCGGCAGTAACTGTGGAGCGCCCTACCGCTAGACAACGCAGCATCATGGTTTGGGGCGCTATTGCGTATGATTCCACGTCACCTCTAGTGCGTATTCAAGGCACGTTAAATGCCCACCGCTACGTGCAGCATGTGCTGCGGCCGGTGGCACTCCCGTACCTTCAGGGGCTGCCCAATGCTCTGTTTCAGCAGGATAATGCCCGCCCACACACTGCTCGCATCTCCCAACAGGCTCTACGAGGTGTACAGATGCTTCCGTGGCCAGCGTACTCTCCGGATCTCTCACCAATCGAACACGTGTGGGATCTCATTGGACGCCGTTTGCAAACTCTGCCCCAGCCTCGTACGGACGACCAACTGTGGCAAATGGTTGACAGAGAATGGAGAACCATCCCTCAGGACACCATCCGCACTCTTATTGACTCTGTACCTCGACGTGTTTCTGCGTGCATCGCCGCTCGCGGTGGTCCTACATCCTACTGAGTCGATGCCGTGCGCATTGTGTAACCTGCATATCGGTTTGAAATAAACATCAATTATTCGTCCGTGCCGTCTGTTTTTTCCCCAACTTTCATCCCTTTCGAACCACTCCTTCTTGGTGTTGCATTTGCTCTGTCAGTCAGTGTATCTGTGGTGTATAAGAAACCGTGTGTGTTATTTTATGTGATAACACGTAAAAAGCAGTAATAGTGTACACTTTTCAGTATGCTTTGTCATGCCATTGCAGGCTGTACAAATCATAGCAGGCATGCGAAGGAACGAAACATACACTTTCACGTATTCTCTAAAGCCACTGGCCTAAATAAATGGTGACAGAAGTAATCAAGTCATTATCGAAAGCTATCTTTCTCAGCTTCGAGGGTTCGGAAGGCTTTATGACCATCCTCTTCCGACAGCTGTGACGCGAAAGGCGAGATCACTGCTTCTCAGCCTCAATGCTTCCGAGGCGATAAGAAATTCCATCTGTTCTCGTGAAGATTATGAAACATTACGCCCAAATATGTTACATGCTACTGATGAACTCAATCAAAATTCGGATATCGTGTGCCAAGGCCAGCGTTTAGCCCACAACATCCTATTCTTTACTGGAGGATGAGCTAGGGTTCGTTAAAGCCCTTGAAGAGCTAGTAAAACAGCTCGAGGACAGTCGCGAAACCAAGGATCGTGATGAGCTGCTTGAAAACTTCACTGGCTATATTGTAGCTCTTAGGGTAAAGAAGAAGAACCTCGATATAGAAAGTAATAAAATTACAGAGAGAAAACAGGTCAAACTACAAGGGGTGAAAATTAGATTTCAAAAAAAGTTCTTTTTTTTTTGCCAAGTTGCTTTACGTCGCACCGACAAAGATAGATCTTATGGCGACGATGGAACAGGAAAAGGCTAGGAGTGGGAAGGAAGCGTCCGTGACCTTAATTAAGTACAGCCCCAGCATTTGCTTGGTGTGAAAATGGTAAACCACGGAAAACCATCTTCAGGGCTGCCGACAGAGGGATTCGAACCCACTATCTCCCGAATACTGGATATTGGCCGCACTTAAGCGACTGCAGCTATCGAGCTCGGTAGTTTCAATTTTACCACGGGAAAGAACTGAAAGAGGGTTCTAACATCATCACAAACCTTACGGATATCCTGAAGAAGAAATTCCCCGAAATTTATGAGCTTGCAAGTTGCTTTGTGAGAAGCCGTTCTTTTTTCGAATGGACGTTTTACACAAAAATAAGACATTCAAGAGACCGGGTTTCAGTTAATACAATACCGATAAAGAAAGAACAAAAGCAAAGAAATTCCACTGATGCTATGGATAAGTGTGTTTGATATTCTTTTTTTTAATATCAGCATTATTCTTTGTTTATAACATACCTGTTATTTTTTATGGAAGGCAATTTATTATGTTGTATATGAAACCAGTGCTAACAATGTTAATTTACAGGCTCATAATTTATATGGCCTATCAAATGTTAACGTTAAATGTTAACAATACTTCTACAGTTCAACACTAACAATTTTATGTCATCCCTACTTGATTTCCAGTTCCCTGTTCCCTTATGGCCTAGGGAGCGGTGATAAGGGAACAGGGAACTGGAAATCAAGTAGGGATGACATAAAATTGTTAGTGTTGAACTGTAGAAGTATTGTAAAGAAAGGAATAGAATTAAGTAATTTAATAGATATATATTTACCAGATATTGTAATAGGAGTTGAATCATGGCTGAGAAATGATATAATGGATGCAGAAATTTTCTCACGGCACTGGAGT
Organism: Anabrus simplex; assembly: GCF_040414725.1. NCBI lineage: Eukaryota > Metazoa > Arthropoda > Insecta > Orthoptera > Tettigoniidae > Anabrus > Anabrus simplex. The sequence continues at coordinate 1,559,950,590 of NC_090265.1, forward strand.
GTGTATCGTAGAGATAGGATAGGAAAGGTGGGAGGGGGAGTTTTCATTCTGGTGAAAGAAGAATTTGTAAGCTACGAAAAAGTTAAAGATGAGACACATGAAATTCTAGGTGTAAGGCTGATTTCTAAAGATAATAGGCAACTTGATATATTTGGAGTGTACAGATCGGGAAAGGGTAGCACTGATGCGGATTCGGAATTATTTGATAGGATAGTCAGCTATGTGGGAAACGACATGGAAAGAAATGTGATTGTAGCGGGAGATCTGAATTTGCCAGATGTAAATTGGGAAGGAAATGCGAACGACAGGAAGCATGACCAACAAATGGCAAATAAGTTAATATGGGAAGGACAGCTGATTCAGAAAGTGATGGAACCAACCAGAGGGAAAAAAATCCTGGATGTGGTGCTGATAAAACCAGATGAGCTCTATAGGGAAACTGAAGTAATAGATGGTATTAGTGATCATGAAGCTGTTTTTGTGGTAGTTAAAAATAAATGCGATAGAAAGGAAGGTCTTAAAAGTAGGACTGTTAGGCAGTACCATATGGCTGATAAAGCAGGTATGAGGCAGTTTCTAAAAAGTAACTATGATCGGTGGAAAACGGTAAATAAAAATGTAAACAGACTCTGGGATGGGTTTAAAGAAATTGTTGAGGAATGCGAAAACAGGTTTGTACCTTTAAGGATGGTAAGGAATGGTAAAGACCCACCTTATTATAATCTATATATATAAAGTAACTTGTCCTGACTGACTGACTGACTGACTGACTGACTGACTGATTCATCATCGCCGAGCCAAAACTACTGGACATAAAGAAATGAAATTTTGGACATAGATTCATATTAAGATGTAGGTGCTCGCTAAGAGAGGATTTTTGGATATTCCTTCGTTAAGGGGGTGAAAAGGGGGGTGAAATTTTAAAATGAGTGTATCTATATCTCAAAACTTTAAAAGTGTACGGATGTAAAAATTGGTAATTAGAATCTTCTTTAAAAATAAGGAAACACGTATTTTTTTGTTTTCGGAAAATCCCAATAGGAGGGGTGAAAAAGGGTGAAAAAGTGGTTGAATGCCTTTAATCAGGACACCGGTACTTATATCTCAGAAACTGAAGATATTACAGACCTGATGTTTGGTACTTTTGATATCTTTTTAAAAATTAAGAAACACGTATTTTTTGTTTTTGGAAAAAAACAATTAATGGGAGAGTGAAAAGGGGGGTGAATTTTTAAAATGAGCGTATCTATAACTCAAAACTTTGGAAGTTTACAGATGTAAAAATTGGTATTTAGAATCTTCATTGAAAATAAAGAAACACGTATTTCTTTGCTTTCGGAAAATCCCAATAGGAGGGGTGAAAAAAGGGTTGAATGCCTTTAATGAGGATACTTATATCTCAGAAACTGAAGATATTACAGATCTGAAAATTGGTGTTTGGGATCTCCTTTAAAAAGAAAGAAACACGTATTTTTCTGTCTTTGGAAAATCCAATTAATGGGGGTGGTGGAAAGGGGGGGATTTTTAACATGAGTGTATCTATATCTCAAAACTTTTAGAGTTTATAGATGTAAAAATTGGTATTTAGAATCTCCTTTAAAATCGCGTATTTTTTGTTTTCAGAAAATCCCAGTAGGAAGGGTGGAAAGGGGTGAAAAAGGGTTGAATACCTTTAATGAGGCTACTTATATTTCAGAACCTGAAGATATTAGAGACCTGAAAATTGGTATTCGGGATCTACTTAAAAATAAAGAAACAGGTATTTTTCCCTTTTTGGAAAATCCAAATAATGAGGGGGGGGTGAAAAGGGGGGTGAATTTAAAAAATGAAAGTATCTACATCTTAATACTTTAAAAGTTTACAGATGTAAAAATTGGTATTTAGAATCTCCTTTAAAATAAAGAAACATGTATTTTTTGTTTCCGGAAAATCCCAATAGAAGGGGTGAAAGAGAGGTTGATTTCCTTTAATGAGGGTACTTCAATCTCAGAACCTGAAGATATTACAGACCTGAAAACTGGTATTTAGGATCTCCTTTAAAAATAAAGAAACTTTTTTTTTTTGCTTTTGGAAAATCCAAATAGTGGGGAGAGGGCGTGAAAATGGGTTGGATTTTAAAAATCAGTGTATATACATCTCAAAACTTTAAACGTTTGCACATGTAAAAATTGATATTTAGAATCTGCTTTTAAAGGAACACATTTTTTCTGTAAATCATAAGAGGAGGGGTTAAAAGGATGAATAATGGGTTGAATGCCTTTAATGAGGATACATATATCTCAGAAACTGATGATATTACAGAATTGAAAATTCGTATATGGGATCTCCTTTAAGAATAAAGAAACACGTATTTTTTTGTTTTTGGAAAAATCAATTAATGGCGGTTAAACAGGAGTGACAAATTGGGTGAATTTTTTGAAAGACTACATCCACAGAATATCTGAGAAACGTAGAATGTTACAGACGTAAACAGTGGCATTTGTAATCTCCTGTAAATGTAAAGAAACATAGGTGATTTGTTTTTGGAAACTCCTCTTAAGGAGAACTAAAAAGGAGGTGAAATTTTTAAATGAGAATTTTATCTCAAAAAACTTAACATGTTACAGAAGTGAAAAATTGTATTTTTATCTGTATTAAAAATAGAGAAACGTGAATTTTTAATTTTTGGAAATACCACTTGGATGGGGGTGAGTAAAAGTGCCTGAAAATGGTGTTGAATTATTTTAATTAGGCTACTGTTATCTCTAAAATGAAGATGATACAGACGTGAAATTTGATATTTGGAATCTGGTTTAAAAGTAATCCAATGAATTGGGGGGGGGGGGGTTGAAAGAATTAAAAATTAATTGACTTAATTGTATGAGAATACTTACATCTAATAAAAACTAGAGTTGTTAAGCCGTACAGATGTGAAAATTGGTATTTAGTTCTTTAAAAACAAAGAAAAACCCGTTTTGGGGGGAATCATCTTGGGGGGCGGGAGTGAAAAGGAATTGAATTTCACTTCATGAGGACACAAAAATCAAAAAATTGAAGAAGTTAGAGTCGTGATACTTTACTATTAAAGAAACAAGTATTTTTTGCCGGAAATTCACTTGGGGGGGGGGGGGGGAGGTGAAAGGAAGTGAAACGTAAGTGAAATATTTTTATGGGGATACTTATATCTCAAAACTGAAGGTAATAGACGTGAACATTGGTGTTTGGAATCTCTTTTAAACACAAAGGAACACGCCTTCTTTTAGTTTTTTTGGGGAGGGGGGTAAATAAACTTTAACGGCGGTGGGGTGTAAAAGGAGGTGAGACCAATTGATTTTACTGTTCATAATGTATTTATAAGGAGCCTCCGTTGCTCAGGCGGCAGCGCCCCGGCCTCTCACAGCTGGGTTTCGTTGTTCCATTCCCGGTCTCTCTTTGTGACATTCGTGCTGGACAAAACGGAGGCGGGACAGGTTTTTCTCCGGATACTCCGGCTTTCCCTCTCATCATTCATTCCAGCAACACTGTCCAATATAATTTCATTTCATTTGTCATTCATTAATCATTGCCCCAAAGGTGTGCGACAGGTTTCGGCAACCGGCACAATTCCTATTGTCGCCGCTAGATGGGGGCTTTATTCATTCCATTCCTGACCCTGTCGAGTGACTGGAAACAGGCTGTAGATTTTCGATGTACTTATTCTGATCATAACCGATCATTTTTAATCTTTCCTGGGTTCGTTTTCAAGAGCCACCTTTTCCTTTGGAGAACGTTCTCAGATTACAGTAGATTCTCCTGGCATATATATATAAAAATTTAAACACATTTGAAATAAACGATAGGAATGAGATTGGCCGTCCAATTGTTCACCTCTATAATAAGGTCAATAATGCATGGAAGTATGTCATTCGTATCGCCAGAAATCCCGCACACTTGGCTACGCGGGACAATGGTGCTGGTCACATTCTCAACAATGACAATGGCAGCACATGTAATTTACCGCCAAGTAGCGGTCTTGCATCTTGCTGTGGCGTCCAGAACATATAATAATAATAATAATAATAATAATAGTAATAATAATAATAATAATAATAATAATAATAATAATAATAATAATAATAATGTTCTGGACCGTCGTCAAATGTGCGGACCGCGCTGGAAACGGGTCCTGGACGGGTAATGACTAAGAATGCAGTCCGGCCGCGTGTTCAGTATCGCCAAGGCACCCAAGACGACACCACGCTGGATCTCCTGAAAGATTTGATCCCTATTAAAAATGCTTATAGGAAAAGATGGCAGAGATTTAGGGACCCAACTGACCGGGTGAAATACCTGGACCTAGCCCGGGAAGTACGAAATCGATTGCTGGAAAGAAAGATTGAAAAATGGGAGGAAAATTGCCGTAATCTATTAGAAAACAAATCAGATTCCGAATTTGGGCGGATTCTCTCAGAAAACGAGTCAGATCGCGAATTTTGGCGGTTTATATATTTAAAAAATAAGCATTCAATTCTAAATTTCAGTATAATACCGTAGCGAAGCACGGGTATCTTGCTAGTAGAGAAATAAAGAGACTAAGAAGGAGGTGCAGACTGGAAAGAAATAGAGTTAGAAATGACTGTGGAAGTAAGGAGAAATTGAAGGAACTTACTAGAAAATTGAATCTAGCAAAGAAGGCAGCTAAGGATAACATGATGGCAAGCATAATTGGCAGTCATACAAATTTTAGTGAAAAATGGAAGGGTATGTATAGGTATTTTAAGGCAGAAACAGGTTCCAAGAAGGACATTCCAGGAATAATTAATGAACAAGGGGAGTGTGTATGTGAGGATCTTCAAAAGGCGGAAGTATTCAGTCAGCAGTATCTAAAGATTGTTGGTTACAAGGATAATGTCGAGATAGAGGAAGAGACTAAGGCCAAAGAAGTAATAAAATTTACATATGATAACAATGACATTTACAATAAGATACAAAAGTTGAAAACTAGAAAAGCGGCTGGAATTGATCAGATTTCTGGGGATATACTAAAGACAATGAGTTGGAATATAGTACCATATCTGAAGTACTTATTTGATTATTGTTTGGTCGAAGGAGCTATACCAGATGAATGGAGAGTTGCTATAGTAGCCCCTGTGTATAAAGGAAAGGGTGATAGACATAAAGCTGAAAATTACAGGCCAGTAAGTTTGACATGCATTGTATGTAAGCTTTGGGAAGGCATTCTTTCTGATTATATTAGACATGTTTGTGAAATTAATAACTGGTTCGATAGAAGGCAATTCGGTTTTAGGAAAGGTTATTCCACTGAAGCTCAACTTGTAGGATTCCAGCAAGATATAGCAGATATCTTGGATTCTGGAGGTCAAATGGACTGTATCGCGATTGACATGTCTAAAGCATTTGATAGGGTGGATCATGGGAGACTACTGGCAAAAATGAGTGCAATTGGACTAGACAAAAGAGTGACTGAATGGGTTGCTATATTTCTAGAAAATAGATCTCAGAGAGTTAGAGTAGGTGAAGCTTTGTCTGACCCTGTAATAGTTGAGAGGGGAGTTCCTCAGGGCAGTGTTATCGGACCTTTATGTTTTCTTATATATATATAAATGATATGAGTAAAGGAGTGGAATCAGAGGTAAGGCTTTTTGCGGATGATGTTATTCTCTATAGCAGGGCCTCTCAGGGTGCATGCGCGGGGTGCATGCACTGCGCACGGTGCAAAGACGACTTCGCTTGGTTGACCAGAGTGCAGACCCCTCCACTCCTCTCTCCCCACACCTGTCTCACCCGTTCGGCCTGTCTCCGCGTTCCTCACCTTCACTGCTGTTTCTCCCCCACTGCGAAATGTTTACGTGTGGTGAGTGGAGACGCTCAGTTGTATGGGACAAGGTTACCAGTGTTATTAAAAAAAAATTAAAAAAGTGAATTAGAAATACACATACATGTTTGAGAGGAATGTAAACACAATTTTAAAAAATGCAGAACCCGTAACCACAATGAAAATGCTACAGTACTGGAACAAACCTCATTTGTGGCTATAGAATGCTCTTCTTCAAGATGACGTTTCCTATGATTTCACAATAATTTTCCGAATGTAGTCTGTTGTAGTGTCTTTCAGCAGACGATTTTCTTACGCACGTAATTATCGTCCCTATCGTCCCACAGATTAAACATTTGGCGTTATCGTCACGACAAAAAAAAAATTCCCAGTTCGATTGAAATGGACTTTTGGAAGTATTTGCTTTCTTCGAAACAGGTTGCTCCATTATTATGTTGTTGTCGTGCGCTTATCTATTTCACTGATAAACACGTCGTCTACCACCAAACGCTTCGTCGCTCTCAGCACACTACACCATCCGAGTCAAGCCGAGTTGAGGCGAAGCGTACCGATGCACAGTGCACAGAGCCTATGCACCTCGCTCTGTACGCGTGAGAGTTTGGGCGTTTGAGAGGCCCTGCTCTATAGAGTGATAAATAAGTTACAAGATTGTGAGCAACTGCAACGTGACCTCGAAAATGTTGTGAGATGGACAGCAGACAATGGTATGTTGATAAACGGGGTTAAAAGTCAGGTTGTGAGTTTCACAAATAGGAAAAGTCCTCTCAGTTTTAATTACTGCATTGATGGGGTGAAAGTTCCTTTTGGGGATCATTGTAAGTATCTAGGTGTTAATATAAGGAAAGATCTTCACTGGGGTAATCACATAAATGGGATTGTAAATAAAGGGTACCGATCTCTGCACATGGTTATGAGGGTGTTCAGGGGTTGTAGTAAGGATGTAAAGGAGAGTGCATATAAGTCTCTGGTAAGACCCCAACTAGAGTATGGTTCCAGTGTATGGGACCCTCACCAGGATTACCTGATTCAAGAACTGGAAAAAATCCAAAGAAAAGCAGCTCGATTTGTTCTGGGTGATTTCCGACAAAAGAGTAGCGTTACAAAAATGTTGCAATGTTTGGGTTGGGAAGAATTGAGAGAAAGAAGAAGAGCTGCTCGACTAAGTGGTATGTTCCGAGCTGTCAGCGGAGAGATGGCGTGGAATGACATTAGTAGACGAATAGGTTTGAATGGCGTCCATAAAAGTAGGAAAGATCACAATATGAAGATAAAGTTGGAATTCAAGAGGACAAACTGGGGCAAATATTCATTTATAGGAAGGGGAGTTAGGGATTGGAATAACTTACCAAGGGAGATGTTCAATAAATTTCCAATTTCTTTGAAATCATTTCGGAAAGGGCTAGGAAAGCAACAGATAGGGAATCTGCCACCTGGGCGACTGCCCTAAATGCAGATCAGTATTGATTGATTGATTGAAAAAAAAAACAACGTGGAATTTGCCAATTCCTGGTACTTGGAAGAGAACATTTACTGTACTGTTTGTTTTGTGGACAGTTTCCTAACATTTGCTGTTTGTGTTTTTGACAGTGTATATAGTTTCCCAATATTGCTTGTAACAACGGACATATTTCTTGCAGTCATCAAGCATCAAGCTTTAATGTTCGAGTCTGTAACAATTAGAGCCTCTTGTTATTGTTATCATAGGTGTTGAGAACATGAACATATGGAATAGCCATTCCACTGCAATCACAGTCTTAGCATTGTTACAACCATTTATAGAGATCGAAATACTTCAGAAACGCTGCTGGATTCACACTGTATTTGATCTCCTATAATTACTCTACTGTAATAGTGAAGTGGAATGCCTTTTGTGAGGTGATGTTAAAATATCAATGAAGTTCTCTTATCTCTAACTTGTGGCTAAAACAGAATTAGCTTTGCCTACCTCATACAGAAGACAAGGCGCTGAGGGTTCATGTTGACGTCATCGGCGGCCAAGCGTGGTGGGGAGACCTGCGCGTGATCCCTACCTCTTACTCTAACTACCTTGGACAAAACCATACTGTTTCACGTGACTTGTTTTCGCGCTTCTTATGAAACCTACAAGTGTCGTACACCAAATTTAGCTTACCCTTTTATGAAGTAATGCATTCCATGTTGTGCACTGCTGGATGACACCAAGCAGAAAAACTGAGTAAAGACTTGGAGAATTTGGTCTCTGGTAGGATGATAATTCCTGTTAACAATACATGTGAAATCCCATTCTAAAAGTGAGTGGACAAAACGTGGTTGATGTGCGTGAGTCAGCGCGATTCTAATTCCTCCTGTGGTCATCGCAGGTATACCTGCATTTTGAGACTCATTAAAATGTTGTTTTAGCTACTAGTTCGTAGTCGTGAGTTTTTAAAAAATCATTTTCTGCGAATTTTAGCTCGTGAGTTTTGAGACGTAACCGATGATAATGATACATCAGTAATACATCTCTAAAGGAATGATATCGTGATATTAGTGCATCACGTACTCGTTATATCTATCCTGATTCTCGTGTCCAAATATGCTGTTTATCTACCATCGGCCATGGGTGTCATTTAAGAATGTCGTCCAATAAAGCGTGGAAACATTCCCAAGCACTTTCAAGAAAAAGATCACTGAACTGCTGATATTACCACTGGTATGAAATAATGACATTACTCACAATGATAAACCCTATCAGCGAGTTCTAATGCGACAATTATTTTGATTTTCTCAATATTGTACAAGAACGAGAGAAATAATTATCTTATAGAGGAATAATATAACAAAATATATTCTCTAGAATCGTTTATTACTACGAAGACTGCTGTTCTGAGAAAAATGTGTGGTCAAACATAGATCTATTTGAAATTCATTAAAATTGTCTTCTCCAAACCCTTCCCGTATGGCACTACGGCCCTGACGGGCCTTGGCCTACCAAGAGACCAATGCTCAACCCAAAGTCCTGCAGATTATGAGGTGACGCGTGGTTGGCGCGACGAATCCTCTCGGTCGTTATTCTTGGCTTTCTATCTAACCATCAGATCGCTTCTCGTCTGTGATCACGTAGACTGAGTGGACCTCGAGCCAGGCCTTAGATCCATGTAAGAGTCCCTGACCTGGGCGGGAATCGAACCCGAGGCCTCAGGGTGAGAGGCAGGCACGTTACCCTACACCACGGGGCCGGCGCCTTCTCCTGCGCAATTATTTATTCACTCCAGCGGATGTGTACATACTTTTTAAAATCTCCTCGATCCTTTCAAATAGTCAAGTTTCGTAGAAATTAACACCTCACTTCGCAATAATTATCTTAGCGTAAAGGAAGTCGGATACAGAGATGTACACTTCCTGGTACAATCCGTGATTAGCTGACAATGTGTGCCCTGGAATATAAATACGACCAAACCGAAGCATGGCCTATACTAGATTTATTGGCTAGTTGATACAAAGATAATTATCTATATTCGCCGATAAAAAGGGTGCCTCATAGAACGAATTTACATGAAAACATTCATTACAAAATAATTAGCCTAAACGCTTGTGTACTTGACAATTTTCCTAATATAATAGACTGTACGAAGTTCAATAGCAAGAGTGTATTGCACAGACGTATATTAACGATTAAGACGAGAAACATGTTATTACAAAATACCATAGGACCCGATGAAATATCCACATTTGACGCCAATTCTTCCGTACAAGAGCCTGCTCAGTTCTTTTTCCCCCATAACGAAGTGTCCTGCAGATTAAATGGTATGCTTTATGACTAGAATTCCAGTGACATCCATCCAAGTGGAAGTCGACAGAAATGTCCTTTCGAAAAGGTCACTTCGGATACCAATACATTTTATTTCATCCTAAACTCAGAATTTGTTCATACTTTCTAGGATAGAGAATGGTGATGCCGTGGCTATTTTGCAGCATAATACCCCATGATCCCATGTTAAATACGTCGACAGTCGTTAATGGATACTGAAGTATATAAGTTACATATTTAATAATAATAATAATAATAATAATAATAATAATAATAATAATAATAATAATAATAATAATAATATTAATAATAATAATAATAATATAGGACAGCTCCAGAAGAGTTTCCCAATCAAAATATGGGTGAGGCAAGAAGACTGGATCTCATGCATGTTATACCCTTCTACTGGTGACGTAGTCCGAAAGGAACATAACTGGTGACATGTGGTCTGAGAGACGTCTATAATTTGAGCATTTATAATGCAATTATATTTCATTAAGGCAAAGTTTATTAATTTTATATTGAAAATGCGTATTTTAAGGAATGTTTTAACACATTACCAACTCAACTGCACCAACATTTTAAAAAGAATCTGAATACAAGTGTATATCACATATCTTGTGAAACTTTGTAAATGAAATAGAAACTACCTAACACACACTTCACACGCCATTGTATTTACCAATAAAAAATAGGGAGTACCTACCGCAGACATTGCCACGATTTCTGTGAATTTTCTATTAGCGATCCTAGAAGTTCAGACACTGCTGCCGTGGGGTCTTGCGTACGTCTTTGCGTCCTGTCTTCAGCATTGTCAAATCGTAGTGCTAGGAGAAGAGTAAGAAACAGATTTCCAGACATGAGGCTGAAAATTTCCCTACCGGTTCCATCCGTAGCAAACATTGCAGAAATATGTTCATTGATTTGAAAGAAGTAGTGTAGAGAAGTAATCCTAGAAAAGCTTCAATTTCTATATTACTAGTGTCCTGAATTTCGGGACAGTTCCTCCGCTTGTATTTCTCTCTCATATTCCGCATTTTGACTAGTCCTTTGAACCATAAGTTGCACCATCTCCCTGGAAAATATAAAATTCCAGGCACTTTTCAATTTGATTGCCAATTCTTGTTTGAGCACGTAACGCAGGTAAGCGAATTATGTTGTGACTCGGGGTGCACATATTTCTAGTAGGTTCTTTAGCGGACCATTTATAACGGGGGTTTTACCATAGTAATAATACTGTTCTCTGGATTCTTGATCTTCACCTTTACTACCTGTGCCTTCTTCCTAGTCAGTACTGTGATCACTTTCAATAGCTAAATCACTGTCCACATCATTTTCAACATCACTGAATTCTGTATCTAACCATAGTGCTGCCTGATTTTCGAACCCAGGATGTTCAGGCCTTATAGCACGAGAGGAACCAGCGCGATCCGCCATTGTTGAATTACGAACAAATTAAAAAGCTATAAGTTCACTTCCTACAACTGAAGAAACCACACATTTAAAAAAATGAACAACTGGTAACGTGGTGTCTACGAAGCCTTGGAAAATTGCCTACACTCTGATGATGAAACGGTTTTTGATATAGAGATAAGAAGGTACTGCAAACAAAAAGTGCCAGTTCAGGTTCTGTGCTTAGGGTTGTACATGTATCTCCAAGGAGTCTGTCAGACACCCCGTCACCAGTTGAGGGATACCCATGAATGGCTGGCAGTGTCGTTTGGCATCATACGACCGAAGCTGTACGGTAGGTCAGTTCAAATGCGAACTATTGGTTCTAATAGGCTTCTCTTGCAATCTGAGCTTTGTAAACACTCCCGAGACAATGCTGTCTTCCCGCCTTGCGTGCTCGAATGTCATTGTTCGGTTATGCTTACGAAGCTGCACTATGGATGCTCCATTAGGTGAGTTGTTCCTCTAAATTGTTTGAGGTTACAAGGTCCAACACACGTGCTTTCTCTTCCTGACCCATCATGCTTTACTTATAGATACTGTTAAACTCAAACTAAAATTATATGCTATGAATATCTTACGATAAACATGTCCGATGCCGTATGGCATCGCTAGCCATTTACCGTGGCAACTTTTGTCTATGTTCGGAGTGTGATGTTTTGAGGTTCTATGGAGCTCGGGTTTTTAATATTGTTCACGAATAAATACTTTATTTAGTCTTAAGTACATTGAATGTTACATTTACATCACCTAACCAAGGCCATGATGGGGAAGGAGATGTAGCCTAATAATATTCCTTGATATTTTGTTACTTAAAGTGGCCTAAATCTCCATGAAATAGTAGCTATTCTGGAAGAAGGTGACTCAACTGAGGCCAGGAGCATTTTCATTGAGCCTGCGGAATCGGCTATTCAATCGGACGAGGATTCTGGGGCAGAAGATGGGGGTGAAAGTCTCAATAACCGCACAGGGCGCCAACTACGAGCTGTCCGAGAAGTTTACGTCATAACAGCTTCAAAAGATCATCATCAGACTTTTTCCGGCACAAAATTTCAATCTAATAATGACGTCAGAGCAATTCGGTTTGAGCACCCACTTCATTCCAGTCCAAAACAAATTAGCAGTAATCCCATCAAAAAGAAGAAAGGAGCCGGTGCAATCTCCTCTGGAGGAGGAAACACTAATGTCAATAAACGAGAAGGAATGGGAACAGCAGCAGTGACCCCATTGAATTTGGATAACGAGGATGGTCCTCACGTCGACTCTGGAGCAGAACCTGCCGTAAATAGGGCGAAGAAACCAAAACTTATCGGTGATAAAGATTTATAGCAGAAAGGAGATTTGCCCGAAAAACTCATTACTTTCCCAGAACCAAACTACTCGAGATTCAGAGGTAAAAGTGCCGTGGAATTATTCTAGATGTTCATGGACGAGGAAGTTATTCGATTCCTAGCGGATGAGGCAAAATGTTATGCTCTTTTTATAAACTGCGCAAATGGAAATATAAGTAAGGATGAAGTTAGGTCCTTAACTGCTATCCTAATTTGAGTGAATATTCAGGACTGCTCGGGAAGGATTACTTCTGGAATAATGGTGACGATATGAGAAATATCCTTTTTTACAGAATACTCAATGGACGGGAGCGTCAACAGTTACAGAATTGAAATTCGTGGCAAAAATGGTGGCCAATAATGACTTACCTCTTGGATGTGACAATATGCAACGCCTGAGTGTCTATGAAGAAGATCGAAGGTGATCTGCAACAGCTTCCGTTCAGGCGAGAAATTGTACGCATCTACTTGACGAGATCCACTAATTTTCCCCGTGGTTCAGGCCGTAATCCTGTCTCAAGAAGCAGTGCAACAGGACATCGGGTATCCGATCAAGTCAGATACGATGGAATGAATCATCTCCTCGTACCCTGCGAAGGAAGTGTTCCGCGAAGATGCGTTTGGGAGAAGTGCTCCAGTCAGACATGCATGAATGCATCAAATGTGGCGTAGGACTGTGCGTTAAATGCAACTAAATTCCATGTTCTTTAAGTCACGTTAAAGGAAGAATTCAAGTAGGACGACACTGTATTGTGATTTTTAGTGTATGTGAATATTTCATAAGCGAATGCAGTAGGCCTATAACATACCTTGCTATTCATATTCAGAAATAAATAACATGCCAATTTCAACTGAATTGCCTGTAGTTGCTTAACTATTTTTTGAAAACTCCATTCTGCGATTGACTACAAAGTTGTTTATTATTTAATAAGAAATACTAGTCTCTCTTTTTTTGTCAATTTTTAACAAGAATCAAAAGTAGCACGCAGCTGTCACATTGGAAAGATGGCGCTTGTTCACATGCCGAACGGATAGTGATGCCATACGGCATCACATATTTCTGCAAAAACACGCGTAGGAGCGAAAAAAAGAATAATAAGTGTTTGTGGTAGGATAGGCTATTGTATCGTGAGCATCATATGAAAAAAAAACCAGATATAATTCGAAACGAAAATAATTCCGCTGTTGATGGGTTAAATGTGTCCCGGAAAACATCGTCAGGGACTGATCTCTACCAATGAACACCGGATTAAGAATGGGGATGAAAGCAGACAACCTAAGGATCCCATGTCTGACCTTTGCCGATGACCTGACCTTACTATAGCTCATTCCACGTTAAGAAAACGGTACTGGTCTTATGGACCCACAATGAGTGAACACGCCCCTTCACAGATACCCATAATTCCTCATGATTAAGGGATATTATACTGTACTTTGAATGCATTATGAAAGACAGATAAAAAAGGATGAGGCATTTTTACCCGTGAGTTACTAAATTAACTACATAACATTTCTTTTTCATAAATATATTCGTAGGGAGGAAGCACAATTGCAGGAACAGCCATCGCTTCGTTGCCTTGCTTCATTTTCCTTCTTTTGTGTTGCTCTGGTAGTCCCTTACTCAGTAAACCGCCGGCAACCTAACTTTCGTAGTGAAGTCTTCTACAGTATTTATTTGTTGCGTGTGTGTTTTTAGGCTTTAAATCGCGCGAACTTGTCTTGTGTTGAGTGAGAGTTGGTTGTATATTGCATAGTATTTGTGTGTGTTCTATTATTTTCGTATTGTACGTCAGTTGATAGTGAAGCTTTTGGTGTTGTGGTGTGCAGCGATACGTCGTGGGGTAACTTGTACTGATAAACAAACGGGTGCGTTTTATTTGTGCTTGGTTTTGTTAGTTAGCTGTTCTTTCTTAAGCGCATTTTAATTTTACCACGTTTTTACAATTGCATTTAATTTTTACTATTTTGTTGTGAGCGATACGACAGTACAGTAGTACCCCACGCTGCCCACGTTCTCCTCCAGTTTGCCTTACACTTCAATGCTGAGTTTTTTTAATGTGCCGTACTTTACCTCTGATTCTGTACAAACCAAAAAATAGCCCCTGTAAATCCCCCTCCCCTTTTCAAAAAATAATTTTCAGCTTAGTGTCTTCCGCTATTTATCTTGAACTTCAATACTGAATTTCACACATTAATGTACCACCGTTTTCCCGTGATATGGCAACACTGTTGTCATAAGAGCAATACTGTTTTCTTAACATGCAATGAACTAGCCAATGACGCGCAAGAGGCTACTACGCAACTCCAAACGCTATACTCAGTAGCGGCTAAAACATGTCTCCTGATCAACACCGGAAAGATCGAGTTTATTACCAATATCAAAATGTCCCTAGAACGATGAGAGTTAGTGGTACCAAGCATATCAAGAGAGACAAAACTTTCACGTACCTTGGAGAGTGGATTTCAGAAGACTTGAGTTAAACAGTTGCTCTCGAACAGAGGAAATCAAACTAGACAAGGGATACCATGCCTGCAGGAAACCGTATACCTCAAAAGATCTATCGATGAATGTTAAACTAAGACACTACAATGCAATAGACAGACCGTCAATTCTCCACGCAGCAGAGTTCATGCCTTTAAAATCTCACTAAGAGCCCTCGAAGTACATGAAAGGAAGTTCCGAGAAAGATAGTAGGACCAAGGATCCTCTCAGATGGAAGGCGATGGTACACTCGAAATCTTTAGTATCTCGAGGCCAGAAATATTCATTTCAGGCAAGAAATCAGTACAGCCGTCAGAACCACCCAGTACCTGCTTACACACTCACCCTCACTGGTCACATCCATTAGACGCGTTAAGACATGCAGACATCTGAAGAATGAGGGGAGGTGGAGGAAACGAAGTACGAGGATATCTAGCATGAACGAAACACACACGGAGGGAAAGGTACTTACCTGCTTCCCCACCTGCCCACTCGTCCCACTGGCTCTACAATGAAAGGAGGAACCACACGGCTCCTTCAAGGCAACATACATAATATGTATGTCAACTCATTTAAGGGTCAGATTCTCCTGTTTCTTTGTAATTCTTGTGTGCGAAGTCTGGCTGAAATGTTAGCGGTCTCGCCTGTGACTTAATTATCAAATGGCATCGCGCTTAACCACTGTAAGAAAGAATGACCCTTATTTTCGTCAATATATGCCTTGTTAAATACTACTACAGGTACTACTACTACTACTACTAATAATAATAATATTTTATCGTCATATATTGGAATGGAATTACATCGTGCACACTTCATCGCAATCAAATTACAGTTAATTGTTTTCGTTGATTAGGAAACATCTTTATCAGTTTCCGAAAAATGGAGTTGGGAGTGACCTCTGAATGCGCAAAGTCTCAAGCCACACCTCCTGGAAGACGAACAAATGTGCCGTTGCTTTGGTTACTTCTCCTTTAGCCTAAGGGTTGGCCAAGATCTTCGCCCAAACGTTACCCGTTTCCTTTTTCACCCGGAATTCTTGTGATCGCGATTGTAAAAACCAAATCCAGAACTCTGCCAATACCAAGAAGCCCTCGACATACCATAAAAAGACGACGGCTGGCTTTCTACGGGCACCTGTATAGAAGGACTCCGACAGGCTGTCCTATAAGATCTTCAAAGTAGCCAGCAAGGGTAAAGCCTCTGGATCCCTGTGGATCCAGCAGGTAGAAAAGAATCTCTGAGAACTGAATATTAATCCTGCCCATTCCTAACATCGTTTACAAAAGCAAACCACAATGAGACCAGAAAATGGTTCGAGGAACGCAAGATAAGAGTTCAGCAAGAAAATGAAGGATTGCTGGGCCAACAGAAAAGCTCAATGTACGAAGGAGAAAGAAGCAGCCAAACCACCCTCAAGAACACCAGAAACGGCAAACATCGACGACAACAACACAGCTAAAGCACAAGCACCGTGGTCCTCAGGCGACTCAAACGAACTTAAAATAATAATAATAATAATAATAATAATAATAATAATAATAATAATAATAATAATAATAATACTGTAATTGGCTTTACGTCCCATTAACTACTTTTAAGGTTTTCGGAGATGCCGAAATTCAGTCCCACAGGAGTTCTTTTACGTGCCAGTTAATCTAACATGAGACTGACGTGTTTGAGCACCTCCGAGGACCACCCACCGGACTGAGCCAGGATCGAACCTGCCAAGCTGGGGTCAGAAAGCCAGTGCCTCAACCGTCTAAGCAACTCAGCGTGGCAGTACATCTTTAGGTGATGAACTTCATTAATATCAGGATCCACCCAGTTAGTCTGGTTGAAATTTTTAGTCATCTTCGAAGTGAAAAGTATACAGGAAGGTAATGTTAGAAAAAAATATAATCGGAAGACAGTCCTCGCATTAACAACGGTTGCACGTGCATTCCAGTGTTGGCACGTCGTCACAAATGGTCATTTTAACCACTCTAGCAATTACATACGATTTACACACATTCGTGAACACGAGATCTGAAATGCCTAACCGCAGTGGTCCAGGGAAATATGAACACTCTTCTGCTATCGCGTGTTGCCACGAATATGTATATCTCATTCCATCGTAATTTTCCATGAAAACAACAGGAGAAAGCTATTAACAAAATATTACAAGCGATATTTGGGTGTCATATATATATATTGTCCATTAAGTCAAATTGCTATTCTGGAGGCGTATATAACGTGCTTCGAACTCTTAGATATGCTGGCAGACATTTTAAACCTGTATCCTTAATACCTTACAAAATAAGAAATGTGACTGATAAAATAATGGGCCGATTGCAGAAACGGTATTTAGACGATGTCTACGGTTAAACAATGCCTAAGCATTGCTGTCGCATTGCAGAGACGTTATTTATCACTTAAGACACTGTCTAAAACCGATGTTCAATCGGTCATGTTTAAACACTGCCGAGAGCACTGTTTAACCTCAGATGAGAGGAGTGAATCACAATTAGAGGTTATGTACCATAAAATATGTAATTTGTATGATCATGTTGAAACGGTTCCGGAAAGAAAGGTTAGTCCGACGGCCTCTCTGTGGGTCGTCCGCTGCTAAATCGCAGCAATTTGTTTGACATGCACGAGGAGATAACAATAAAATAAGGTTTCGCTTTACGAGAGACTTGTTTCTTGAGACTGACAAAGTGACAGTCCGGTAACTGTCAACTTGAATACAATTCTTGGCAACCGATATATTTTATTATGTACATGAGGTAATTTCCATGGAATTATAGGTCACTTCGACTACATACATATCAGAATTACGTGTCCCGATCGTCTGAGGGCTGTCACATATATCAATCAGGAGGGATTCACTTATATTTACTGCCAAGTAAACACACATAATAGTGAAAACTAAAAAGTAGATTGTATGGCCCGTACTACACACTCGGTTACACATTACTATTGCTTCATCTTCCCTTCGTCGAAGCTACCGTATTTATGAGTAGATTACACTCACTGTAACAACGCTATAATGAAAGCTACACTTCCCCGTACAGTGCCGTGTCGCTTTAGTGTCGATAATATGATAAGATTTAATTTCCACCAAAAGCGATACTCTTATCTGTGGGCAAGTCATGCTCAGCCATATTTGAGTAATGTGTAGGAAGACAAACAGCTGACTGGCATTAGGCGCGCGCACCGGCGAATTTCATTGGTTGCGACAAGCAAAGAGTTGCATGAAAGATACTTCTGTATCCATTTTCAAAACAAAATTGAAACTTTAAGGGATGTCTAGTTAAACATCGACTGAACATTGTTTATGCAATGGAAAATCGTGAACGATTTAGGCGTTGGTTAGGTAGACGATGTCTAAGGCTTAAAACTAGTCATCGTTTCTGCAATCGGCCCAATATTTCCACTGTCACCTATCTAACATAGGCCTACACCGCGTCACATAAGAACCCACCACGTATTATATAGGGTTCTGTATGAGTTGAGCCGAGTAAAATTTGCGCCGTGGAGATTCCCCGCCGGAAGTAGAAGTGGTTTGACAGCTGTCTTAAGCATCTGCTATAATACCTGCGCTGCACCGCAGGGGGTTATTTCAAAGTTCAAGGAATGTCTCAATATCTGTAGTACTGAGATTTTGAAATTAATATATAAAAAATATTATTCACTCTATCTTTTTTTTTGCTAGTTGTTTTACGTCGCACCGACACAGATAGGTCTTATGGCGACGATGGGACAGGAAAGGGCTAGGAGTGGGAAGGAAGCGGCCGTGGCCTTAATTAAGGTACATCCCCAGCATTTGCCTGGTGTGAAAATGGGAAACCACGGAAAACCATTTTCAGGGCTGCCGACAGTGGGGTTCGAACCTACTATCTCCCGAATACTGGATACTGGCCGCACTTAAGCGACTGCAGCTATCGAGCTCGGTATTCACTCTATCAATGTTGGTTTCTTGCACATTTAGAAAACCTGCATCGTATTTATATCAGTGGGTGAAATGTGTATAACTACGTAGTACGACTTAATTTACGAACCAAGTGTGGAAACATGGAATCAGTCTTTCCACAGCCTGTTTGTAGCTAACTGACAGGGTCAGGAATAGAATGAATGAAGAATGAAATACCGCTAAACGAAGAAAATACTGCCGAATGCGAGATCTGACGTGCTTTTGCGGACAAAGATTAATGGATGGCAAATGAAATGCAGCAAATTTGTTGAATAAAGAATGACCAGTGAAAACAGAAAAAAACTGTCTCACCCTACGTTTCCCCGACATGCACCCCTTATGAAGTGATAGGGCTCAAGAATGAACCATAGCTACTGCCAAAGAAAGGAAATTGTGTGCCCTGGCGAGGCCTGTCGCAATTCCCCTGGGTATAAAAAATTAATAAATGACAAATGAAATTGTTTCAAACAGTGATGCTGATATAAATATGAAATCAGAAATAATATTTTGAACGCCGGCTTTGTCCAGCATAAACGCTATCTAAAGTGATCGTAGATTTAACCCCCGGAGCAGTGATGGGAAGCCTACGTTCCATCAGCGTCATGAAGAAGCTTTTTTAATCTTAACAATAACTGAAATTTACAGCTTTCCGGCGCAAATGTTGTTTCATTCCCTGTGGAATTCCCAAACAAGACCTGTAGTTCCTAGGATGATTAATGACCACGGCGCAAGTTTTACTGATTTTAACACGGCGCAACTTTTACTCGGCGCAACTCATACGACACCTTATATAGTTGATCTTACACTATAAAAAGTTTACCGACACACTTTTAGGGATTGATTGATGATTGATTGATGTTTGCTGTTTAAAGGGGCCCAACATCTAGGTCATCGGCCCCTAATGATACGAAATGAGACGAAATGAAACGACAAATTAAAAACCCAAAATCCTTCACTGACCACAATTTAAAACGTGAGGACGAAGAATGAATGGATGGATGAATATGAATTTAAAACGATCAGTGAAACCGACCCATATAACATCACATGCACAGAAGCTGGCGTAGAACAATAGTATTACTGACCAAGGGACTACCTCTATAACACGATAATGAAACGATGTTGCTTATATTCGAAAGGAGTCCAAACTCCAAGTCATTGGCCCCTCGTAATGGTACTTATCGCTAGAAAAATAGAACCATGGTATTTGTCATATTGCGGTACTAATCAAGAGTAGCGTAGACTCGCGGGTATTCCACACATTATGGTACTACTCACAGGTAATGAAATTCGTACATGTATTACAGACCTAGTTTCGCATATTGCGGCGCCCTTGACAGGCAACGCAAACCTACGATGGTGTTCATCACCTAAGTGTACTAACCACAGGGACTCGTACTATCCCGTGGTGTTCCTCATATAGTGGATACTAATCATAGACAAGCCAGAACCATGGGTTCCTTCATCCCATGGTGTTGCTCATATAGTAATCACAGGTACTGTAAAAGCCGTCGAGCCCTCGTTTGCTACTAATCACAAACCTATTGGTACCCAACATAGTGGTACTACGCGCAAGTAAGAGTGACCCATGGTGTTCCCCGCGTGGTGGTACTAATCACAAGTAATTTTATGGTTCTAATGTGATCATCCCTTGGTCGCCCCTTTTAGTCGCCTCTTACGACAGGCAGAGGATATCGTGGGTGAATTCTTCGCCTGCGTCCCCCACCCACAGGGGGTAGTCGAAGAGAAAAGAGAAGACAGAAGTAGGGATCCGTCACTTCGAAAAATGAAGTAACGGGCCGCGAAGGGCGTTAAAATGAAAGACTCCCAAGGCCTAGAATACTCTTATACCGTCGGGGTCGGAAAAGAACAAGAGTTGACCAAGGAAGGTCGCACAGGATAGATGAAAGTGAGGAGCCTGGCACAAGTAAGTGGAAGCAATGCCAGGACTCAGCTAAGGGCCCCGTGGTCGCCAAACCACGCTTCCAAGTCGAGAGCCCCTGGGGCCCCTTTTAGTCGCCTCTTACGACAGGCAGGGGATACCGTGTGTGTATTCTTCATCTGCGCCCCCCACCCACAGGGGGTGTTTTAGGGATTAGAGATACCACATAACTAAACGATATGGCGTATGAACGTCATCAGCAGAAGCCGTAATAATTCTGCAGCTCCAATAAAAAAGATGAAACCATCAAAGCAGAAGCTACATCAGGATATCCAAGGTGCTTAGTTCTATTTGAAAGAGATTTGCTGAATTAATTATATTTTCAGTAAATATGTAGCAAACGCAAAATTAAGCCATGAAACTCGAGTGCAATGATCTAATGAATGCAAACCAGTGTGTGATTCGTTCGAGGATGAATTTTTGTACCTTGACAAAACTTCTTATCGATAACGACGGCCAAATACGATTTACTACTCTCAGAAAGATTTAACTGCAGGATTAATGGATAGAAATATTAAAGAACCCGTCCCTTCGCTATTAACAAATTATTTCCCTCGTCAGTACTTATACAGCTCCAATAGAAGAGATGAAACCATGAAATAAAAAGCATATTGCGGCGCCCTTGACAGGCAACGCAAACCTATGATGGTTTCAAATTTCGTATAACATTGTTCGTCCCGTCGTCTGTATCACAAGGTGATTACTCTCATTGATAATGTATTGAGTAATCGATTATTCCAGGTATTCTCTGAAAATTCCAGGAGCAGATTTCATAAATTTAATAACGGAATGTATTCACGCCTTCAAATTTTTGTAATTGTAGTTAATTACCCGAATAAAATAGGCAAACGTTAAGGTTTCGCCATTTAAGAGACGAGCAAGTCCTTGTTTACTTCGAATGCTCCGGCCAGAGTATCGGTGATCAAGGAAATTATTTCTCATTCTCGTTGCGAACTGGAGATTTGAATGATAGGTCAGAAAACGAACACAAGTGTACTACATCTTACGCTATACTCGAAGTACTATTCAGATAAGGACCAACTTAAAGTGGCTTCTGACCAATAACTTATACTGTGACTTCTGTCTAAGGGTCTTAAATTCAGGGTCTCACATCCCATGGCCCCACGCTGAGGAGACATCATTACATCTCGGTATAGTTGCATCATAACTGCAGCTGTCACGTGAACTATAAGTACAAAATTCTACGATGAACCTTGACAGAGTATTTCTATAGAAGGCTATGGTCAGGTACTTTGATACTTGAAGAAGCGAGGCCAGATACAGTGTAAGTTCAACTGTCGCTACCTTTCTCCCGTAAAAACAAAACAACAACAACAACAACAAAACAACACAGCTTTCACTTACCTACATTGGTTCATAAAAGTTATTCCCTATCTACAAATAAATTCCTTAATTTAATGTGCTATTAGATAGAAATGTCTGCCCCACGTAACGAAACGGATAGAACTTGAAGAAGTAATCGCAATACACTTGATCCATTATAGGGGTGTGTAGCACATGATTTCGATATTAGTTTTTCACTAAGGGGGTTCTTTCCATGTATGCAAGAGTCTGGGAAATAACGTCCGTATGTTTCAAATTTCATAAAACACTGTTCGTCCCGTCGTCTGTATCACAAGGTGATTACTCTCATTGATAATGTATTGAGTAATCGATTATTCCAGGTATTCTCTGAAAATTCCAGGAGCAGATTTCATAAATTGAATAACGGCTTACCGCAGGATTCAGTCTCA
Organism: Anabrus simplex; assembly: GCF_040414725.1. NCBI lineage: Eukaryota > Metazoa > Arthropoda > Insecta > Orthoptera > Tettigoniidae > Anabrus > Anabrus simplex. Next base: position 1,559,973,090 of record NC_090265.1, read on the forward strand.
GCCCCTATACTGTTCAATTTGTACATCCATGATATTCAGGAAACTACAGCTCGGAAATTCATTTATGCCGATGATATAAACCTAACAGTACAGAGATCTACTTTCAAGGAGGCTGAGGATGTACTGTCTGAAGATCTACGGGTAATGGATGAATACTTCAGGAAGTGGAGACTTCAGCCAAGTCTTTCGAAGACGGAAGCAACATCAGTCCATCTCAACAACTTAGAGGCTACTTATCAACCTAGGATATGGTTCAGGAATCAACTTTTGAAATACAATAGTACACCAAAATACTTAGGTGTAACATTAGACAGATCAATGACATATCGAAGTCACTCAGAAAAAACAGCGGCCAAACTTAAGACCCGGAATGATCTGCTGAGCAAGTTAGCTGGAACTTCATGGGGAGCTGACGCCAATACTTTGCGAACTACCGCCTTGGCCATGGTGTATTCTACAGTTGAGTATTGTGCCGGAATATGGTTAAATAGCTCTCACTGTAATCTAATTGATATCCAACTTCGCCAGGCTATGCGTATTGTATCCGGCACGCTGTACTCAACTCCAGTGCAATGGTTACCTGTCCTTTGCAATATCTCCCCCCGTCATATAAGGAGACAACAAGCACTTACTAGCTTATGGTGCAGAATAGTGAAGAATGAGGCCCTTCCTATAAATCAAGATATAAAGCAGCACACTACAACTAGGCTGAAATCAAGAAAACCAGCGTGGAAGACAGCTTTGGAGCTGTCATGTCCTCAGTTCAATCCCAGGAATGCCTGGAGAGAAGAGTGGAGGATGTCGTCTCCCAGTGGCTTATGCGATATCTCCAACCCCAGCATGAAACTGGCTGGCTTCAGTTTGCCCCGTGCTGTTTGGTCAACCCTGAACAGGATCCGATGTTGTGTTGGGAGGACTGGCGCAGCCTTACATCTATGGGGATGGGTAGATTCTCCCTGCTCTGACTGTGGTGCTCAAGTGCAGTCTATCAAGTACGTAGTTCAAGAGTGCCCCCTGCGTGCATTTCCTGGTTCTGTGGAGGAATTTTTTGAAGTAACACCAGAAGTGATTACATGGATTAAAAATTTGGATATTAAAATATATAGTAAAGTCTTGATGCTGTCATCAATCTGTATATTTGTATATTTTGATTGTCAGGTACACATCATACGCTAATAATAATAATAATAATAATAATAATAATAATAATAATAATAATAATAATAATAATAATAATAATAATAATAATCAGTGAAGTTCATTTACGATCCATTGTAAAGGACAAAATACCAATTACTATAATTTTCACACAATACTGAAAATGAACAGGATAACGAGGTATAAATTAGCAAAACTAAGCCTAATATAAAAATGTCTTTCAGGCTGAGTGGTTCAGGCCATAGAAGAGCTGGACCTTCTGAGTCCAAGTGGGTGCTCAAAATACACCATCGTCGTATCGTTAGTTTTACGGCACGTACAAGAACTCCTGTGGGGAAAACTTCCAGCACCTCGGTGACTCTGAAACCGTAAAAAGTAGTTAGTGACGTAAAGTTAATAACATTATTACTACTTTACGAAAATGTTGGGAGGCATGATAGCCAGTATAGGCAATGGTTTCTCATTAAGGCGGTCGTGGTTCGGATGCCAGTCAATGCATATGGGACTTTTTTTTTTTTTTTTTGCTACTTGCTTTACGTCGTACCGACACAGATATATCTTATGGCGACGATGGGATAGGAAAGGCGTAGGAAGTGGAAGGAAGCGGACGTGGCCTTAATTAAGGTACAGCCCCGGCACTTGCCTGGTGTGAAAATGGGAAACCACGGAAAACCATCTTCAGGGCTGCCGACAGTAGGGCTCGAACCCACTATCTCCCGATTACTGGATACTGGCCGCACTTAAGCGACTGCAGCTATCGAGCTCAGTCATATGGGATTCTGAAATGAAAAGCAACGCCCCTATTGTTGGGATTCCACGTAAAACCGGAGGTCCCGAGGTCATAATCACGAAATCAACTGTCGCGTGAAACTACGCTTGCTTGCTTTACAGATGTGAAAAAAATCAATGTCTGAAAACATTCTCAATTGCGAAATTATCGAGGAAATAGGGGTAACAACCTAACAATAATGTTAATGGTTTTACTCCCAATGGGTGTGGTGTTGGTGGTGATTGTTTTAAGAGGAAATACAAGTGGGCACCGTGAAAAATTTCCGACCCCTCGAAGGGATCGGCAAAGAAAGAGAAGGGCCACGAAGGACGTGAAAATGCAAGGCTTCATAGGCCTCGCAAATCTAATACCGTCCGTCGGAAAGTAACTAGGATTGGCCACGTACAATAGGATACGGAAGATGAAGGTGGAAACAATACTAGACTGAGAAAAGGCCTGGCCGTCGCCAACCCATGTTTCCAAGTTGAGAACTGTCAGCAGCCCTAAAGATGGTTTCCCGTGGTTTCCCATTTTCACACCAGGCAAATTAAAGCTACGGCCGCTACTTTCCCAATCCTAGCCCTTTCCCACCCGTCCGTCGCCGAATACCTTTGATGTGTTAGTGAGATATTAAACCACTAGGAAAAAGTAGAGAACTCCTGGGGTTGCCTTTCAGTCCCTCTTACGACAGACGGCGGATATCGTGGATGTATTCTACCGCCCCCAACCACAGGGGAAGTTCTTATGCCCAACTATCAGTTTCTGGAGACGCTCGAGTGCCAGAACATTGCTCCGAAAGAGTTACTTTAGGTGCCAAAAAGTCTACCGACACGAAGCTGACGTATTTGAGAATTTTCAAACATCACCTCCACCTGTCGTCATTTCTTGACGAATGCAGTACTTCAGCATCTGTCTCTTGGCACGCCCAGAGCAAAATGTAGCTTCCACCGAAGTCCCAGTCTCATTCATGGGTGTGTCAGTATAGACGCTGCAGAGATACGGATGATACTGTATAATGACAGTAACATTCGTGTGTCTGGCAGTTTTGAAAGGTGCTACTCATAGGGTCAGTCGTGAAGCAGTAGCACTTTCTTGCCTAGTGAGGAAAGCAACGACAACTACCTCACTCTTCATCTTGCCAAGTATGTCTCATTTTGGCACTGCCTAGGTTTTTGCGGTTTTATTATAACCGCATAACCTCTGGTGGCGCTATTTAAGGATCCAACCAGTCTCTGGGCAGATGACATAACGGAAAGACAAATGTCTCCAGACGAAGGCAGGATCGAATTTGCCAGCTTGGGCTCAGAAAGTCAGCGCCTCTATCGTATGAGCCACTCAGCCCGGTTGCAATACATATATTATAGAGTTAATTCTCTCAGGGGCATGACTGGCGGCACCATAAAACAGCAGCAGCAAATTGTGGTGCTAATTGAACACGGAGATTATCAGAAGCAGACGCCAATTTGTTGTTATTATTATTATTATTATTTTTTTTTTTTTTTGCAAGTTGCTTTACGTCGCACCGACACAGATAGGTCTTATGGTGATGATGGGACAGGAAAGGGCTAGGAGTGAGAAGGAAGCGGCCGTGGCCTTAATTAAGGTATAGCCCCAGCATATGCCTGGTGTGAAAATGGGAAACCATGGAAAACCATCTTCAGGGCTGCCGACAGTGGGGTTCGAACCTACTATCTTCCGAATACTGGACACTGGCCGCACTTAAGCGACTGCAGCTATCGAGCTCGGTTATTATTAATTTAACGTCTCTTCATGTACCATTGGTTTTTAAACACGCTGTGTTCTCTAAAAACGGATCTTTTCAGGTGGCAATGAAGATATAGCACATGACTGTTCTGCTCATCTACTATCCCATTATCCCAGAGAGGAGCGACGGAAGTAGCAATGCCTACGCTTGGGAACGATCCGGGAGATCGAATCCCACCGTCGGCAGCCCTGAAGATGGTTTTCCGTGGTTTCCCATTTTCACACCACCCTAAGTAAGGCCACGGCCGCTTCCTTCCCCATCCTAGACCATTCCTATCCCATCGTCGCCATAAGACCTGTCTGTGTCAGTACGACGTAAAGCCACTAGGAAAAAAACCTTGCCATTTTTATTGCAAAACATAAATATCAGGTAAGAAGGAAAAACAAATAAATAATGAAATGCAATCATCAGCCCATCAGGGCTGTAGCGCCATGGAGTTTGTACTTTTCGTGTTCTAGTTCTAATGAAAATCTTCTCCACTCCATTCTGCTAATCTTCCAAGCCCGGTCTCCTTTTAAGATTGGTTACTCTCTTCCAAGACTGGAGCTATTTCCAGTTCAGGTGCTCTTCAGCAATCCTCAGATAGGCTACAGCGCTTAGTTTTAATGTAGAATACGTCTTTTCGTACAAATTATGGCCAATAGCCACACCCCAACAAACCAAATGGCACAGCAGCCTCTAAGGGCTTTGGCGTACCAAAAGACCTCTGCTCAGCCCGAAGGCCTGCTCTCGTGTGGACGGCACGACGAATCCTCTCGGCCATTATTCTTGGCTTCTTAGCCCGAGGCCGCTATCTCACCGTAAGATAGCTCCTCAACTCTAATCATATAGGCTGAGAGGACCTCGAACCAGCCCTCAGATCCAGGTCAAAATTCCTGACCTGGCCGAGAATCGAAGACGAGGGTCCCTAGGTAAGAAGCAGAAACGTTACCCCTACACCATGAGACCGGCAGCGACTCATTAACAGCTTAATCAAACAGCCGTATAGGGCATGCCGTGATCATAGTTACCAAAAACCATTGTCAAATATCAGTTTAGAGTGTACAAAATAAGCTTATAAATGTTTCATTTATCTATCTGTGCATTTTAAGCACGGTTGTTGTTAATAATAATAATAATAATGTTATTGATTTTGTGTAGCCTACCATTAACTACTTTTACGGTTTTCGGAGACGCCGAAGTGCCGGAATATTGTCCTGCAGGAGTTCTTTAACTTGCCAGTAAATCTACCGACACGAGGCCGACGTATTTGAGCACCTTCAAATACCACCGGACGGAGCCAGGATCGAACCTGCCAAGCTGGGCTCAGATGACCAGCGTTCTACCGTCCGAGCTACTCAGCCTGGATTAAACGCTGTTAAAGAATATACCATAATAACTGTCCATTAGAATCAAATAGCAATTCTAGTAATAATTATACACACACTTACATACACAGTTGTGCAATATTAATAAAACTACAACGTCTGGGCTTAATCAATCACTACTGATCTGCATTTACGGCAGTCGCCCAGGTGACAGATTCCCTATCTGTTGTTTTCCTAGCCTTTTCTTAAATGATTGCAAAGAAATTGGAAATCTATTGAACATCTCCCATGGTAAGTTATTCCAATCCATAACTCTTCTTCCTATAAACGAATATTTGCCCCAATTTGTCCTCTTTAATTCCAACTTTATCTTCATACTGTGATCTTTCCTGCTTTTAAAGACCACTCAAACTTATTCGTCTACTAATGTTATTTCAAGCAATCTCTCCACTGACAGCTCGGAACATACCACTTAGTCGAGCAGCTCGTCTCCTTTCTCCCAAGTCTTCTCAGCTCAAACTTTGCAACATTTTTGTAACGCTACTCTTTTATCGGAAATCACCGAGAACAAATCGAGCTGCTTTTGTTTGGATTTTTTCCAGTTCTTGATTCAAGTAATCCTGGCGAGGGTCCTATACACTGGAACCATACTCTAGTTAGGGCCTTACCAGAGACTTATACGCCCTCTCCTGTACATCCTTACTACAACCCCTAATCTTTTGGTAGTTGATACTTAAAGGTAAGTGACAGCTCCCTTTAAAAAGGAGTGAGTATAGTCGGATAATAAAATATAAATAACATATATCATTTACATGTTCGTGTCATTTTACTGTTATAAAGGAATATTCTACGCACGATGGTGTAATGAAAACTACACGTAAGGACCATTACCATGAGCTTTACCCAAGTGGACTCACAGAAAGATCTTCGTAAGGCCACGAAGAATGGGTTACACTAGACAAGAATTCCAGTATGTTCGACCCAGTGATAGTACATAATAAATTTTGTAGAGAAATGCTGTTTAAGCTTTCTCTTATTCCGAAACAAGTTGGATCTAACTTACTAAAGCATTGGAAATTTGGTGAAAGGAGTCACAGACTCGGACATTTAATTGTTTCCGCAGGGAAGTAGGTTAGAGCACTCAACAGAGTTATTAATATGCAGCAAAGAACACTTCTCACACACATACCTGTGGTCGCCTTTCTGAACACCCACAAATCTGCTTATTACCATTCATTGTGTCACTTAATTTGTATGCCATTGAGGATGAAACATCATGCGAATGTCCTTATGTTCTCTGACTTGCCTCAGACTCATCAAGGAGGTGAAGGTTGTTAATCTAAATCTTCACACACTGGCTCACTTTCAAGTACGACACAGAACTCGTATAAACCAGACCACATGATTTTTCCACACGTTCCCACAGATGTACTGCATACGCCATCTGCGCTATTGAGGACACCTTCTACGACTACATACCAACTACCGTGCCAATAAAAGGTCTATGCCAGTAGCACCCATTGAGTTTACAACTATAAAACTAGAAAATAATCTCTAATAAGAACAGAGTCGGCTCCTTGGCTGAATAGTCAGCTTAGTCATCTTCAGGTTAGAGGGATCAGGGTTCGAATCTCGGCCAGATCGCGATTTTAACTCCGAATGGTTAATTCATTCGGCTTGGGGATTGGATATTTGAGTTTGTCCCTTGTCCACCTCAATACAGCATAACACACTACCAATCATCAAAGAAACACGTAATACATTCCTTCACATGCCCTTGGCATCGGGAAGGGCATCCGACCGAAAAACTGGGCCAATATTCCAGACGACGTGCCGATCGTAAGAAATTGGGAGAAAGGCCAAGAAAAAGAAGAAGACGAAGAAGGAGAAGAACACAGTACGAAAAGAACGGAATTTCAAAAGCCACATTACTCAGGGCTAGGAGAGAGGACGAACAATCTGGGGTGTCGTCTCATTTGCGATCAGTCTTATCAGAGACATACAAAGAGTCAGGTTGCTGTGAGGGAGTTCCCTACCGAAGAACTGGTACAGGAAGACATCCCTCAAGTAACTGGCGGAACTATATACTAGGATTCTTACGAATCGTATGTTGAAACTCATTAAATTACTTATATGTACCGTTTGATGGTGGTGGTGGTGATTATTGTTTTAAGAGGAAGTACAACTGGGCAACCATCCTCTATATAACACTAATCAGAGAGAAAAAATGGAACGGGTCTGACACTTCGAAAAATGAAGGTATCGGCCAAAAGAAGACAAGGGCCACGAAGGGCGTGAAAATAAAACTCCCTAGGCCTCCATACGTAATACCGTCGGGGTCTGAAAAGAACAAGAGTTGACCAAGGGAGGTCGGATAGGATAGATGAAAGTGAGGAGCCTGGCACAAGTGGAAGCAATGCCAGGATTCAGCTTAGGGCCCCGTGGTCGTCAACCCACGCTCCAAAGTTCAGAGCCCCTGGGCTCCTTTTAGTTGCCTCTTACGACAGGCAGGGCATACCGTGGGTGTTATTCTACCGCCCCCACCCACAGGGGGTGTAACGTTTGAGACTGATGCGTTAATATCTGGAGAGAGAGAGAGAGAGAGAGAGAGAGAGAGAGAGAGAGAGAATAAAGAGGACTCAAATGAACCTTTCATTTAGAGTTACCAAATGGTTGTGGGTGTAAAGGCGGTTAAATGAGTTTTAAGAAGTAGGACAAAAACCGTTGAATTTTACACTTTACAGTTTCAAAACAGAGGATTTTGCTGTAACACCTTGCTTCGTCGATAGTGCTACCCACTTTGAAGCAATTGTAGCTCATCTCAAACTTAACAGTTAACTTACACTTTCTTATACAATAGGGGACACTATTACTGCTTAAATAATGCTCAAACTGTTCAAGCATTCACACTGACACGTTAAGTAAACAGCTGCCTAAAATATAATTAGCCTACTTTCATCTATCTCTATAGTACGCGAACTTTTTCTTGAGCCCTGAGCTCCATAGTGCTGAATGGGAACTAGGACTCAAGAAAAAGTTCGCGTACTACGTATTTCTACCCCTTAGTCTCGTTTCTTGATACTGGGTCGGGATGAGATGAGATTAATTTATACGGGATGTTTCTTCGGCCGGATGCCCTTCCTGGCCCCAAACTCAGTTGAGGAGCTAATGAAGATGAAATGTGTTATGGTGAATGAAATTGGGTAAGGGGTGGGAGGACTCAGATCTGACCTATGGATAGGAACTGTACCGGCATTTGCCTGGAAGTGAAAGTATTAAACCACAGAAAACCATTATGAGAACAGCCGACCGTGGGCTTCGAACCCATGCGTTTCCCGAATGCAGAGACACTCGGGCTACTTTGTCTGTGTGCACGGATTAGATGTACACGATTCCAGAACTTACAGTGGGTTCGAATCCCATTATCGGTAGACCTGATGATGGTTTTCCGTAGTTTCCTATTTTCACAACAAGAAAATGCTGGGCTGTACCTTAATCCTCCCACTCCCAGCCCTTTCCTATTCCATTGTCGCCATAAACCTATCTGTGTCAGTGCGACGTAAAGCCTGCGATAAAAAAAGTCACCAAACATCTCTGACTTTCCCGTAAATTTCTGTAAGTGTATCCATTATATAAAGCACAAGGCTTGCCTTTCTTCGTCTCAATGGCCTGTATGTCGTAAGCAAGCACGCAGATAACAACAAAAGCTACATCAACGATGGATGTCTACAGCTGGAATAATTACAGTATGTTAAAAACTACAGACTAAAATTACCTCAAAAAACACCAAGGGAGAGCTTTTTTTCCTAGGATCTGTATGTTTCACCTATCTCAGACATACAGTCATGGGAAAAAGTATACGTACACCTTAAACGTTAAGCAATATTGTCGTTTGTAATTGACGCATTGTCAATAGGCAGCTAGAAATTTCACCACTTTCCTATATTTCGGTATTTCACGAAACATGACTATGAATATGTACCGGAAATAACAATAGTACTTTGGAAATATTTGTTTTAACAAGCATATCATCCAATAATTTCGAAATAGAGATGCATAAAAAGTATTCGTACAGGTGGAAAATCTTCAGATCAAAAACCTTGATGACATTACTTGCAACGCAGGTAAGCAGTAAAGGTCACGTCTTTTACCAAGTCAGTTGTGCTTCAATCGTTGTAAACAACAAGTGATACAGTCTATCAGTAAGATGGGCCGCAAAATGCAAGAAACAACAGAAGAAGGGAGAATGATTATAATTCGGGCTCATAATTTCTGTAAATCTCTCTCGGAAATATCTAAATTTGTGAAGAGACCAAGATCTACAATTCAGGGTATGGTGAGAGAAAATCTTTCAAAAATGCTCGTAGATGTGGACGTTCATGCACACTAGACGAACGAACTGAAAGACTAAACTTCAGGAAACTTAAGAAAAATCCTAGAATCAGTGCTGCAAAACTGAGGTCTGAACTAGGAAATGATTTAAAACTTCATATCTGTGCTTCCATAATTCAAAAGGTTTTTATACGAATGACTATCATTGTAGAAATGCCAGGCGAAAACCTTTAATTACCCCAGCAAACAGGAAGAAAAGACTACAATATGCTACAGACTACGAACATGCTTCTCTAGCATTATGGTATCCAGTTATATTTACGGATGAAAGAATAATTCACTATTTTTCAAGAACATTGCAAAAAGGGGCGGAGGAAAAAGAACACAAAACTGGAAGAAAAAATCTGCTTCCTTCAGTGAAGCATGGTGGAGGTTGTTTAATGGTTTGGTGGTGCATGAGCTCAGCTGAAGTAGGTTCCTTAGAATTCATAGATGGAAAGGTGGACCGTAAATATTGTATTGAAGTTTTGAAGAAACGTCTAGTATCTAGTGCCGAAAAAATGGGACTTCTGGGTGATTATGTAATCATGCAGGATAATGATCCAAACCATACGGCCCTGGATACACGACTGTGGATTTTATAAAACACACCCACATATATAACACCCCCCCCCCCCAATCCCCGAATTTGAATCCGATTGAAGATGTACGGGCTTATCGTAAAGAGAGACTGGGCACAAGAAATATTTCATCAAAGCCAGCACTGAAAATGGCTCTCTTGGAAGAACGGGATAAGATTGACCCCACCTTCACCCCCAAGCTAGTTCATTCAATGCCTAGGCGGCTTGAGGCCGTTGTAAAATCAAAAGGATTGCCAACAAATACTAAATATGCACTAAAATCAGTGAGGAATGAAAGTAAAACCGGACTGTACGAATACTTTTTATGAGTATGAAATCAAGGTATTTTCATTTATTTATGTATTAATGCCAGGGACGTCCATCAATTGTATGTTTTATGGTGTATATGTCTTAACATAGTGTACAGAAAGCTAACCTATTTATGTTATACAACGTACATGGCAATAAGTGTACTAAATAAAGTATTTTTTGTTTCAGTATTAAGTGTACGAATACTTTTTCCTATGACTGTATGTGTTGTGTGCCTTGCCGATACCGGTGTCTCTGTCGGCCTGTTATGGCAGTTGTCTGTAGTGTTTTAATAGTTTTTTTTTAAATTTATGTATTGATCTACCTGTTAAGATAATTAAGTGCAGTATTGTGTTATAAAAAATAGGAACTTATGTGTGGTGGCCATCCATCCAGTGGATGACCACGCCCAAAGAGAGAACTTGTGCGGAGTACGGCCTAATTAGCAGTCCCCCTGCTGCATGGACGTTGGAAAACCCTGACAGGCTGCTGATAATTTTACAGTGGTCGCAAATGGGACATGAACTGGTCTTTCTTCACATTCTTATTTTCCATTGTAATGGAAGTGATCGCAAATGGGACACAACCTAATCTGGTCGGTACTAACTGGAGGGAACTTGCAACAGCTACTGTACTAGAGGAGTGGAAGCAGTAGTCCGCCCATCTAAAGCCGCACTAGATAGATAGTCTATCTAGTTGGCCTTGGCCCATTCCCACTTTGTGGAGAACACATTACAATTTTATTCCATTTCAGACGGCCGAAACTAGGAATTATAGGAATTATTCTAACAAGCAATTTATGCAAGCCATGTTGTCTTATCAGCTAATTATTTCCTTAATTTTCTTTAATTATTATTAACAAAATTATAAGCGGAAAAACGCAAAAAAAAAGTCTTTGGTCGCGGCTAACCGATTTGTTTAGCGCCACAGCAAGTAGTGGAGACTTTGCATGTGTTGTGAAGAAGGGAAGCAGGGGTACATTTTTGCGAAGGTCCTAGACACAGGTATGATTCACCCGCTTGGCGCTCACATTCGTCAGTCTATTTAGTGTCTGTCAGTTTGTTAGTGTGTAGTCATATACGAAATGATTTTGAGTTGTACAGTATAATCACGCTGTTTCTATTTAATTGTAAGATTGTTCCTTTGGTGAAAGTTTTTTTTTGTATGGAAATGAATCAAAATCTCAACATAACTATTATTACCGCACTGAAGTTGTGGTAAACTGTCAAACTTTACCCCACTGTCGAAATTCGCTCAAAGAGCATCAAATAACTTACCATTTTGTAGGTTTTTCTTTTCTTTTCAGTTATAATGTATATTCCCGTCCCCACTATATCCCACAAACCCGGGTACTTTTTGTTGTCTGTGCATTTTTGGCCCCCACCCACCGCTACTGCTCGGTATCAAAATGACAGAGGAACTCAAGAGATTCCAGGTCGTCTGAGTCACCAGCTCCTTCCTGGAAGTACCGAAAGGAGCTACCACGGGATTGGCACGTAATAATAATAATAATAATAATAATAATAATAATAATAATAAGAAGAAGAAGAAGAAGAAGAAGAGTCCATCGTGCAGTCACCAGGATTAAAGCATAGATTCGCCGTCACTAGGCAACGTAGATAAGGTAGGCAATACAAGTCAAGGAGCCATTTTAAGTCCATGGCGTAGGAAGCAATTTTCGGTCCCCGACACGAGGAGCCATATTCAGTAGGTAATATCCGGAACTGTTTGACTGTGTGTACGTGTGTGATGTCTAGCCAAAACAATGGCAAGCAGAAATTTGATATTTCTAACAGAGGCGTATTCTTAAATGAATTTTTACAGGTCAAGACATGCCTTCATTAATGATTGTGTTACTTTTTATCGTCTCAGTTATTTTATGGGTGAAGCTCAATATTTACCTCATATTCATTTCATTCATTTACAATTTTCACGCATGGCTGTGTCAAAGAGCAATTCTTGCTCCGAGAAATGAAGCTGTGAACGTCATCAGCAATCAACTTTTACAAGAATTACTCGGTGTTCTGCAAGTGCACGAGTCTAGAGACAAAACACGCAATACAGATGAGGTAGTCAACTACACGACAGAACATCTTGGAGCGGACGATTGTGACACTAATTACCCTTATCAGGAATATGAATCATTTTTTCCTGCTATGGAACACGACTCTCAGTCAAGAAAGTGATGCCGAATATTACTGAAGACACCATCATGACCGGATATGCCCGGGCGATGTACAGTAATATTCATTCCTCAGATTCAAATCATCACTTCGGAGGTCCGCAGTTCCTAATTTGTTCCAGTTTCGCTATTAGCATCAACAAGGCACAAGAACAATCGCTTAAAATTGTAGGATCCAATCTTCGGAAACAGTGCTTCTGGCGTGAACAACGGTAGGTGGGTTGTTCAAGAGTTGGAAAGACAAACACTCTATACATCTTAACTCCAAATGAAAGGTTACCTAATATAGTTTATCCGGAAGCCCTATACGGAAAATTTACTTAGTTTTTTATACAATATGGTATTTTATATTGTTTTAATGTTATTTGCACCATCCATAACCCGGTATCAAGCACTGAAATTAACATATAATTAACAATGATGTTATTCATGCAATTTATGCAGAATTAATGTGTACTAATATACCTAGGCCTAATGCTCCTTTTGCGTTTAAATACATTGTTTAAAAACATCTAAACTGAATTAATAAACAAGGGCGAAGCTGAGGGTATATGCTAGTTTATATACTATCTGCGCACTTTTTAGTGATAGATTTACACCCTAGTGCTGAAGTGGTCGACTTCGGTTATCTTCGAGATTCGTATTGGCAACCTTTGAAACACAAACTAAGAATCGCTTATCATCGCTGTGCGACATCTGGCGTACACTATAAGTACTCGTACTGTTGTTGTTTACAAAGCAAAGCCAAACTATAGAATTCATGCTAGGAACACGTTTCGCAACGGGAAATGTTATATAGTATTATATATTGTGTGTGTGTGACACAGTTGTTTGCTTAAAATAATAAAGGTTTATAAAATTCATATCGATCGATCATATTATCGATTCAATTCAGATTTCATTTCCATTCAGTTGGCAGTATTAACGGAACCCTTCTTACTTCTCCAACGAGTACAAAAATCTATCACTAAAAAGTGCGCATACTATAATTGGCCTTGGCTAGGATGCAGCTTTACAGACTATTTAGGAGTGTCACATACAAAACATTTTTTCATAAACATTTCAACTTTTAAACAATTATTTCAATACAGTGTTTTTGGACTTAATAGCTTTTCCTTGTAAGCCCACGAGAACAGCAGCCTTTGCACTACAGAAATGTAAGCAAGATGATATCTGATTATAATGCATACTCTGCTTGGGAGATACGGGTACACTGTCATCGCACCTATAAAGTGGAGGAAGACAATTCTTAAAGGATAGCTTGCGTAATTGTGATACTCTATCTTTGTCCAATATTAAGAGTAAGTCTTAAGAACCTGACATACGATTGATTAAAAAAACCCATTTTTTGTGCTTTTCAAAATATTTTGAATGACAACATGCACATAGAGGACACAATAAAGCGAAGAGCGTTAAGTTACTTGCCCTGGAGACCTGGACCACTGAATGGCTTTTTCTAACCACCACGAAGGTCAAAAGCAAGGCAAGTACTGGTCGAAATTCTTCCTGACCTAAAGGCATATGACTCAAAGCGATGTCATCACTCGTTATCCAGTGTCTTTGATCCATTATTACCTACAAACAAATTCCTAGTAGATTACTTTTGTAATCCTGTTAACAGGATCATTTAAATGGTGATGGTTCTGCTTTGCACGTGTACGCACTCAACCGCAATGGCCAACGGCTGCTAATCACCAGTTCAGTGAACGGATTTCGAACCCAGGATAGAGGTCACTCAACTGTCCATGTTGAGTCATGCACCATGACCGACTCTGATGTCAGTGTTAACACTCTGAAACTTCCTTTACCCACAAAAACAGTGCCATCCTAATCACGAACATTTCCTGTTGGTCACTTGAGTAACCAACTCCACGGAATGATCTTTACACAACAACGGAAATTTAATATTGTAGCTACCTCAATTCGTTAATGCACTAGCCAATTTAGCAAGTACCCATGGATATACGCGACTTGGATTTCGAACCGAACCACCAACCATTCTTGAAATGATTGGTTTTCCCAATTCAACTCGAGAAAAATACTAGGATGGTACTTTTCTGAAGGTTACAACCATTTTCTTTCCCATCACAAATGAAATGAGTTAAAAATACACACACTAATCCCCGTTATCAGCCCTGTAGTAGAATATCCCAAGAGTTCCGGATTGAAAATGGTGAGTGCAGTAAGTGCAGTGGCGCTTTTCCCTCACTCTGGCGGAGCACTGCATGGGAACTAGGCTCTGTTTTATGGCCGGATGGCCTTCCTGACGCCAGCTCTATACAGACGATTGTATTCACGTATGCGTGTTTCTGTAATGGTTTACTATGTTCTGCGTATATGAAAAATGTATTAAGATGGACAAGTGCCAGTCGCCTACTCAGGGAAGTTACCCGACCTGGTTGAAATCCCCGACCTCTGAACCGATGATTATGACGCTGAATTCATACCCAAGGAGCCAGATAAAACACTGGAGACTACCATCTTGTTATCTTTGCTCATGAAACGGGCCTGCAACATTCTGGTAGACAGCCAACAGATTCAAAAATTATCGCGACCGCAGTGTTGAAAATAATACACTGTGGCTAGGCCATACGACAACAGTTCTGATATACCATACATACATTCATTCATTCTTTCATTATAGTAGTTTTTTTACGTCGCACCGACACAGATAGATCTTACGGCGACGATGGGACAGGAAAGGGCTAGGAGTGGGAAGGAAGCGGCCGTGACCTTAATTAAGGTACAGCCCCAGCATTTGCCTGGTGTGAAAATGGGAAACCACAGAAAACTATTTTCAGGGCTCCCGACAGTGGGGTTCGAACCTACTATCTCCCGAATACTGGCCGCACTTAAGCGACTGCAGCTATCGAGCTCGGTCATTATAGTAGTAGCTTCCAACGTGTACCAAGAGTTATGTCAGAGGACCATACTTTTAAACATGTATTGAGCTTTAACCACACGAAATTGTAGACGTTTCAACAACCTTCACACAGACTTCTCATGGCCTAGGGGTATGTGTGTGCATGCGTGAGGTTGAATAGTGGGGAGGAGGGAGGGGGCTTACCTGTAACTGCCCATGTGGACAAAACTAGGTGGGTAAGGCAACGTTGGTTATGCTAGTGCTGGGCAAAACAGTTGCGCTCAGACAACCGTTATATAAAACGGTTGCAAAATAACGTACTCCTACCCAAGAAATGAGGGAGTACGCGGCAACGCCTACTTGTACCGGCCAGTCAGTGATGTATATCATTCTATCCGATATAAATACAAACCGATATAAAGGAATTGAATTCATTTACGAAGTTTACAGTGATACAGCATAACCATTGGATATATAAATATTACAACGCGACCAAGAATGCAGTTTTCCAACCACCCTGAGCCGAAAAAAGTTGTCTTACAAAATAGATAACAGCTTTTTCCTTGGGAACATACAATTCTTAAATGTATAAATGATGTATAAAACATTACATTGTATATTGTGTTAAAATTTGGATTCGATTTGATGACGTGTTTAGAGAAATCATTTCTTAAACTTAACGTATGGTTGAAACATGTTTAAAAACGGGCACTTCTCGCGTTCTATTTGCTATAAAAATATTAAAGTACAAATAATGTAAAATTCCAAACGTTCGTGACTAACGTGAAATAAAACGAAGAAAATTATGGTGTAATTGGATTTTTTTATATGTAGGCCTACTGGTTATATCATAAACAACCTCCAAACTCGAATGAGCATAATAGTTTGGTCGACAGTAGTAATATAACTTTTTTGTTTCTAACACTCTTCTAACCTACTACTGTACATTGTTACCTATTCAGGCTACTGGAACTGTGGGTTAGAGGAATTTAAAATTACTGTGTGCTTGAAAATCGACTACCGTACATAACAAAGAAATTACAAATAAATACAGTATATCTGAATATCGACATAATTTACAAATCCATAACAAAATAATCTTAAATTACTGTACTTTCTGCGACCTAGAGGTGGAATAATGCTCGTATTCCCTTCCTTCTTTAGATGGGGAAGTATTAAGCTTTGATTAGTAACTATGTTTGTAGTTGTTCGTAGAAAGTTCATTCTCAACCACGATCGCCTTTGTGAGTGTGCCTGCCATTACAGAGTCGGATTTGAAATCATGTTATGTTTTCGTATTCGTTTTAAATGTTAAATGTCACGGCATCTAAAGATCCATTAGTTCTGTATTTCATGACTGAATGGAGGCTAATTAGAATAACTAACACGATTAACTCTAAAAATACTCGACTAACTACACCTTACAACACTCAAGCCCTAGAATATGGGATAACACTGTCTATTATGGCTCTCGGTGACGTCAGGCGCTTCATTCAATAGCAGGGTAGCTCTCCAGAACGGCCTATCTGACCTGTGAGTTGCGCTGGAAAACCTCAGTGTGAAGAAACGCAACGATTGCGGAAGGCAGTAAACGCCACTTGGTCGGTGCTGGCGAAGGACGCAACAGCAGAGCGCCACTGCAACTGCAACTGTTATTTTCTCACAACGGTTTCATTCGACAACGGTTGTGTTCCGGAAACGGTTGCGATAAAACGGTTGCGTTGTATCTGTCCCAGCCCTAGGTTATGCGTACTACTGCCCTGCACTCAACACTTGGAAAATGTTCTCTCTTCCCAACGAAGCTTCAATATTCACAGCTGAAATACTTGCCATTAATTCAGCCATCACGTACGGCGTCCAGCACTTAGCAGAATATTAATTCTCACGGACTCCAAGAGTGCACGGAAAAGAAGTTCATCTTATCTGGATCCAAGGCCACACTGGAATTATACACAATGAGACAGTAGACCAACTGGCAAAGCAGATTATTACAGAAGGCCAGTTCCAACGATACACGGAGTTCCAAAGCCACATCAATGTACAGGCTTACAAAGAATGATCAAATTACTGGGCAATAACTCAACACATCAAAGGCAAGCATTACGCCGCAATCCACAGACACATCCCACAGAAACCATGGTTCTATCTACTATCTCTAACTCGCCGGCATATCACATCAATTATCAGAATGTCACTTGGACATGCATCTTACCCCAGTCGTCTGTTCGGACTCAAAGTTATAGACTCCCCAAACTGTCCCTCTGACACTAATCAAGAAGCAGACCTCAGGCATACAATTTTAGGATGCACTAGATACAAACCACACGTAACCAATTTATATCAAACGCTTATACAACTCAAAGTTCCACTTCCCACTTCCGTTTGGTCGTTGTTAAGCATCTATGACATCCGTGTACACGAGGACTGGGGCAAAAGTCATGACAACTATTTTTTTCTTGTAGATATGTGAACGGATCACAAGCGTATATGTGTAGTGTTGACGTTCTGCAGGCATAGTGTGTACGTAGAACAACAGATGGCTCTGTGATAGCTGGTAGTAACGCAGCGAGGGCTGTGAAATCAGTCAGTTGGTGAGTGTCGTGGCGGTATGGAATAAACTCGTGTTGAGCAGCGCGCTTATAACAAAACAGCCGTTCTCCGAGGGAGAAATGCGATGGAATGTCACAGTGAATTAGTGGAAGCCCTTGGGAATAATGCCCTACCATACCGTACAGTAGCACGGTGGCTAGGAAAGTTTCAGCAAGGACGTGTTGTCAACCAGTGATGAACAACGTTCGGGACGACCTGTCAGTGTGCGAACCGACGAGACACGTCCCGTCATCGAGCAGCTCCTGGATGAAGACAGACGATGGACGCTACTGGAGTTAGAGAGGGCAAGAGGCATCGAGAAACGCACCGTCTACAGGATATTGCGTAATGAGCTGCAACTGCGCAAAATCGCATCGCGTTGGGTACCGCATGCACTGACGGAAGTTCAAAGGTGGGTACGCTATGCAATAAGCTCCGACCACCTTGCACGCTGGCAACAGAACGGCGATCAATTCTTGTCACGAATATTCGCCATCGATGAATGTTGGGCCAGGGCATACGGACCAGAACTGAAACGTCAGTCCGCGGAGTGGCGACATGCTGGATCACCAAGGAGGCAGAAGGTCCGTCAGAATCCTTCCCCAGTCGAAGTGATGGTGATCGTCGCGTATGACGTAAGGGGGATCATTGTTTGCCACTTTGTTCCACATGGCAGAACAGTGACCGCACAGTACTACAGGGACTTCCTGGTGCGACAGTTCGTGGCGTTCGGGAGAAACGTTCGGATCTTGTGGACAGTGCATGGACAGTGCAATAATCCTGCACGACAATGCAAAACCACATAAAGCAGAGGGTGTAGGGCAGCTACTGCGACGCTGGGGATGGGAAGAACTGGAGCACCCACCGTACTCTCCCGACATTTCGCCCTGTGACTTTGATCTCATTCGAAAAATTAAGAAACTACTACGTGGTAGGCGGTTTGCAACACGAGATGACATTGCAAATGCTGTGCGCCAACAGGTGACCCGATTCACAAATGGTGCGGTAAATGCTGAGGCAGATGTTATTCAGCGCCTCCCACATCGTTGGCACCGAGTGGTGTCAATAGCAGGGGACTACTTTGAGGGTCTTTAGGCCCAGGTTTGTGATGATGATGCTTATTTGAAGGGACCTAACATCTAGGTCATCGGCCCCTGATGGTACGAAATGAGACGAAATGAAATGAAAATTAAAAACCCGAAATCCTCCACTGATCACAATTCAAAACGTGAGGACGATGGATGGATGGATGGATGGATGGATGGATGGATGGATGGATGGATGGATGGATGGATGGATGGATATTTAAAATGATCAGTGGAACCGACCCACAGTGCCTCACATGCACATAAGCTGGTGTAAAACAATAGTATTACTGACCAAGGGACTGCTTCTATAGAACGATACCGGTACTGAATCTATTATGCTTGTAGTCGAAATGAGTCCAAACTCCAAGTAATCGGCCCCTCGTAATGGTACTTATCGCTAGAAAAATATAACCATGGTATTTGTCATGTTGCGGTACTAATCAAGAGTAGCGTAGACTCGCGGGTATTCCACACATTATGGTACTACTCACAGGTAATGAAATTCGCACATGTATTACAGATCTACTGTGTTTCGCACATTGCGGCGCCACTGACAGGCAACGTAAACCTATGGTGTTCATCACCTAAGTGTACTAACCACAGGGACTCTTACTATCCCGTGGCGTTCCTCATATAGTGGGTACTAATCATAGACAAGCAAGAACCATGGGTTCCATCATCCCATGGTGTTGCTCATATAGTGCTACTAATCACAGGTACTGTAAAAGCCATCGCGCTCTCGTTTGCTACTAATCACAAACCTATTTGGTACCTAACACACTGGTACTACGCGCAAGTCATGGTGTTCCCCGCGTGGTGGTACTAATCACAAGGACATTCATGGTTCTAATACAATCATCCCTTGGTCGCCCCTTTGAGTCGCCTCTTACGACAGGCAGGGGATACCATGAGTGTATTCTTCGACTGCGTCCCCCACCCACAGGGGGGTGCCCATGTTTGTCATGTCAAATTTATATGTTCTGTGTAGTCATTCTTTTGCACCGGGAAGGCCCTGTATGCTACCGTAACAAATTGATGCGTCACGATATTTCAGTGCTATTCGTTGTCCACGCATGTAGTTAACACCTTGTCCTTTCGTCTGTATATGTCACATTTTCCAACCGGACTGGTATCCTCAAGAAAAAAAATAGTTGCCATGACTTTTGCTCCAACCCTCGTATCAAGCAATAGCCAAATTTTTAAGTAAATCCATTTTAACACTTTGATATGTTTGTTCTTTGGTCTGTATTTAAACTGTTCTCATCCAACCCAAGTTCCTGTACCGTGGCTTTCTATCACCAATTACTCACAATGCCATGAAAGGTCGCATGTTGTAAAGATGTTGCTCTTTGATCTTCCTGTTTTATAAATGTACAGAGCTGGCAGCACAGACCAAATGCCAAAATGTTAATTAAAAAAAGGCAACGTTGCCTTCGCAGCGGCTGAGTTGTGCCAAACACAGCTGGGCTAAGGGTGGTATACAGTAACTCTAATGAAATGTACCTGTCGGTCTGTCTCGGGGAACAAGAGAGCAAGATCACCACACTCATGAAAGTATCCTCGCCAAGCAGGGACAGCCGCAGACGCAGTCCCTCCATCTCTTCTATGGTTGGTTGGCAAATACCCAGTTATAGCGAAATTAAATCATCAAGAGAAACAAAGAACAAGCACACGGTTTAAACGGATGTCAAACTGATAAAGAACAACAATCGCTTGAAGAATAAGACAAAAGGGAGTCAGGAAAGACTGAAGGACTCCCTTTACATTACAGTAGATGCTCTAACATTCCAGAGTCGGAAGAAAACTAAATGTGAAGGACTACAATATAGAAAGCTCATAGTACCGATCAACAATAACATCACTGTTATGATGTGATTTGTCTCTTCTGCTGCCACTCATCTCCGATAGAAGGGAAGAGTAAAACAGCATGCCTGAATATTGGCTGAAAGTAGCTAGAAGTTAGATAATTTTGCACGACTGTCTCGTCAACGACGGTACTGCAGCTAGCCTTCTAATAAACGCGCCCTGCACGACGTTAAGCCATAACATTGTTTCAAATTACTTCCGAATGACATTATGTCGTGTCAAAGAGTGAAGGTACCTCACGATTTTCTCTTCCTGTCACAAGGCTCTGACTTCACATTTCCTGGTGACATTTCTCATATATTCAAATTCTTCTTCTCATTCTTCTTCGTTATAATTTAATGGGCTTCGCTGAATAGCGGTTTACCCAAATCTTAAAATATACCGTATTTATGTTCCTGGCAAGCTGTAGCGTGCCCGGAAATTTCATCAAGGAGAGATCAAACAGCTTGAGAAACAATCCCCCTTCCCTACTCTTGACTAAGAGATGGAATGGCACAGAATTCATATAGAATAAATTTATCTTAAACATTCACTGCAGTTCTGTAGAGTTTTCTATACATTCTTGTCAATGTTGATGGTGAAGCTGGGATACAACCCTCAATACTTCTTTTTATTTATTTTTTGCTAGAAGTTTTACGTCGCACTAACACAGATATAGGTCTTATGGCGACGATGGGATATGAAAGGCCTAGGAGTTGGAAGGAAGTGCTCGTGGCCTTAATTAAGGTACAGCCCAAGCATTTGCCTGGTGTGAAAATGGGAAACCACAGAAAACCATCTTCAGGGCTACCGACAGTGAGATTCGAACCCACTATCTCCCGGATGCAAGCTCATAGCCGCGCGCCCCTAACCGTACGGCCAACTCGCCCGTTCAATATTTCTTCAGTGGATGCAAATTAAATTGTATGTACTGACGGTGTACTAGTCAGCGTCTTGGAAAGTTTCATCATTGCAACTGACGAACACTCTGGTACAAATTATTATTATTATTATTATTATTATTATTATTATTATTATTATTATTATTATTATTATTATTATATGGCCTCGGCTACCGTGTGCAGGCATTCTGATTTTACGCTATTTAGCTTGCCTACGCGTCAATTTCGACGTTACATTTTATTTTACCAGATGGCCGAGAAACGGGTAGGCCTACTCTGGATGAAGTATTAAAAAAAATAAAAACGTGAAGTCATCTCCGCACAGCCCATGAAGGTCCTGGGAGAGGTGGTAGGTAAAGGCTTCCACTATCAGTAACCTTGGGACTTGATGGAGTAGAGTGGTTAGCACTACGCCCGGCCGCCTTTGTCCCCAGGAATTAATCCGGTACTCATTTTTGGTGTAGGCTGAATGAACCTCAGGACCATATGCGCCTCCGGTAGTGGAAATCTTGTTTCTTAAATTTTCGACTCCCTGACGGGGAATCGAACCCACGTCCTTCCGGGTGAACCGAGCACGGCAGCCCCTTGGGTAACGTATTGCTGAATTTTAATTATTTTTGTCGGGTAAGCATTCACTGTGTCACAAGATATATTTACACCGGACGAAATCGAGGGTTTCATTCCACAATCCGGAGATCCGGAGGCCGACACTAGCAGTGGTCTACCGAGGGAGGAGCCTGTGTAATTTAATGGTGAAGTGTAACTTTGAAACAAACGATGGAATAACAACAGACATCTTGACAATCCTGCAGTCATGATGCATGAGTTGTATTTTTGGAGAGATGTGAAGGCAGGATGAACTTTTCCTTTATTTCAAAAATTATTTTCGATGATAGAAACGAACATCTTGAAATAGACTTCCATCTTGCAAAAGCGAAGAAATACTAAATATGGAACAAAACTGTCAATGAAACACCGATGAAAACCAAACCCACAATCTTCGGATTTTGTGTCCGATCTTCTAGGAACATCCTTGTTTCCACTGGTGTCCAGGTGGCCAATTTGGTTCTGTACGTAACATGTCTTCGACTTGTGCAGTTTTATACGTACTCAACACAATATAACGAGCATAAAGTCTATTTCAACTACAATGCGGTCGAAAAAGCTAAATACTATATTCAAAACGAACATCACCGGGCGAGTTGGCCGTGCGGTTAGGGGTGCGCAGCTATGAGGTTGCATCCGGGAGATAGTGGGTTTGAACTGTCGGCAGCCCTGAAGATGGTTTTCCGATGTTTCCCATTTTCACACCAGGCAAATGCTGGGGCTGTACCTTAATAAAGGCCACGGCCGCTTCCTTCCCATTCCTAGCCCTTTCTTATCCCATCGTCGCCATAAGACTTATCTGTGTCGGTGCGAAGTAAAGCAAATAGCACAACGAACATCCTCGGTACGAAGTGGGACAGAGTGGTCAGTTCCATGCCCAGCCGCCGTCGCTGGCAGGAAATGAATACGAATGACATTAGTTTGAAGTGGGCAAATCACTTTATGCGAACTTATCTGCACTCGCTGGTCTTCTGAAGTTGCGCGAAGTAGAACGAGGAAGTGATTCTTCAATTGCAACATCTATATTAAACTTCAGCTACGCTGAATTAAAACATCAAATTAGAAATGCTGGATGAGCATTTGACGTTCTATAGCACCTATGCTTCTAAATGAATTACAAGGCATTTCAGAGAAAGGAAGAAGAATATTTAACTGAATAGAAAGTGTAGCGCGTTTGCTTTACGCGTAGATATCTCCGCCAAAACACAAAGAATCTGAAGATGCGGCAGGAAGAAGTTACGTAACAAACTAATAAAGGAACTGACATGAATATGACCTCAAAGCAAATAAGTGAAAGCTCTCTCTAATTACTCATTCTCTCATTGGAAAGTAGAATTATTATCAGGAATAAAATTCTACGGAAATAGATAACCCGAACGGAGAAAAGAGAGAAGTGTTCTTCCAATTCAAGAATGAAATGGAATCAAAGAGACATTGTGACTTGACTCCCTGATTAAAATGAATCAATTCAACAAGTGCCAAGCAAAAAACAGTGCGGATCTGGAATGCCTGCAAAATTTCCCTCAGCTGCAATCACAAATTCTAGCTTCAGATTAATTTTGATCACATCGTACGCCATCGTGACAAGACAGAATGACACAAAGGTATGGCCTTCCTAAAGTCTTCCAGAAGGAAAATTAGAGAGCAAATTTTCAGATGTAATCTCGAATATACAATTATCCACGTCTCATGAATGAAGCAGATATAGGCTATTAGTACGATGGGGTCGCCACTCCCTAAGTGATTTATTAATGACTGATAGATGCTATGAAATGAGAATGGAGAGTGTTGCTGGAATTAAAGATGACAGGGAAAACCCGAGTACCTGGAGAAAAACCTGTCCCGCCTCCGCTTTGTCCAGCACAAATCTCACATGGACTGACCGGGATTTGAACCACGGTATCCAGTGGTGAGAGGCCAACGCGCTGCCGTCTGAGCCACGGAGGCTTCTCCAAAAACTGACTCCCACTTTATTTTCATTCCTCGATTCCTACTTTCCTCCCACTCACTTAAATTGTCAATTTTATTCTTCACAATTGTGTTTTCCCGCAGTTTAATATTTCAAGGAGCTTTTCTAACTGAAAGTGCCTTCGCATATAAGCTGAAACGGGCAACGCATACCCATCGGCATTCAAACAGTTCGGCAAACGTTTGATCCCCCGGCCATTTGCTTGCCCAGGGCTTTAAGCCGGAACTTCTCATTCCCCAACAGAAATCCTTATAGCACTGTGGCCAATACACCTCTTATCAAGTAGAAGTCAGTCTCTTTTCAGTTCAGACGATTCGCACGTGCTTTGTTCGCTCTTCGAAAGTCTTTGTAATATTTAATTAATATTTGTGAAGTGCACTGTTTTTCACTTAGCTTCATGTAATAATGTAGAGGCCCTGGGAATCAAACCTGGAAATTAACGCACCAAAACCTGAATTTTATCTGCCTCGAGATGTAAACAAGCTCGCCCCTCCTACTTATGTTTACTGGGCGAATGAAATGCTATGGTATTTTTGCCCCAACAATCAGCACATAAAGTCTCTTCCTTGTCAAGTTTCACGGAACTACCTGACCTCGACCTTATAAAGGACAGTCGGGGTTATTACTGGAATGATGCAATATATGCAGGAAAATCCCTTGGTAACTTGTGAACAAGCAGTCATTGGTATAAGCATTCCCGGGCAACTATAATTATCGGAATGTACACTAATTAGAACACAAGACGACCCTGACGAAGGGTTTCGAAAGAACCCTGTGCAGAACAATTAACTTCACGGCTACTTCAGCATTCCTATGTAAGCTTGTTTCTATTTTCCTTGGACACGAAATAGTACAAACATTCAAAAGGAATTCCCATATGTCTGCAGAATGATTTTGAGAGAAACAGTGACATAACCCTGTGTACTGCCTGCTGTCATTTCTTGATGGATACAGTATTTTTGCATCCATCTCTTGGAACAGGCCAGAGTAAAGTGTAGCTTCCACCGAAGTCCCAGTCAACATCCATGGCTGTGACAATATGGAAGTTCCTGGGGTATGGGTAGTGCTGACAAATGACATTCAGAGCATGACTAGTGCATCTGAATGCTATGAAAGGTGCTGCTCATAGGGTCAGTACCGAGCTCGATAGCTGCAGGCGCTTAAGTGCGGCCAGTATCCAGTAATCGGGAGATAGTGGGTTCGAGCCCCCACTGTCGGCAGCCCTGAAGATGGTTTTCCGTGGTTTCCCATTTTCACACCAGGCAAATGCCGGGACTGTACCTTAATTAAGGCCACGGCCGCTTCCTTCCACTTCCTAGACCTTTCCTATCCCATCGTCGCCATAAGACATATCTGTGTCGGTGCGACGTTAAGCAAAATGGCGAAAAAATAGCACAGGGTCAGTCGTGCTGCAATAGTACTTTCTGACCCAGTGAGGAAAGCAATGGCAAACTACACGCCTCATCTTGCCTGGTACGCCTCATTTTGGTGCTGCCATTGGTTTTTGGGGTTTCCTTATAACCGCATAACCTTTGGTGGTGCTAATTGAGGATCCAACCAGCCTCTGGACTGATGACCTAACAGACAGACAGACAACCCTGTGTAAAGAAAGTGTTCTGGAAATTGTAAAGTGTTCGCTTAAGACAAGTGGACGAGACTAATGGTTATGTCCGTTGTCCGGAATTGGAGGTGTCCGCTTAAGTGAGGCTTATTTAACATGTGTCTTGTGTAAAAGAAAATCAGTTCCTAGGAAAAATGCCCGTATAAGGATGTGTCCGCTGTTCGACTGTACCAATTACAGGTAATGCACACCCATGGTATGTCACATAATGGCACCACTCGCAGGCAACACAGACGCATGATGTTCCTCACATTAGGGCACCACTCGCCAAGCAATGCAGGGTGCTCCTCACATAGTGGGACTAATCGCGGGCGCCGGTATTCCCGTGGTGTTCCTCATATAGTGGAACTAATCACAAGTCACGTAAACTCTTGGTGCCGCTCACCTAGTGGTACTAATCATAGGCAATGCAAAACCACAGCGTAGCACACACTATGGTACCACCCACAGGCAACACAGGCCCATGGTGTTCCTCACATAATGGTACTACTCTCAGGCAACGCAGACCCATGGTGTTCCTCACAGAGTGGTACTTATCACGGGCAACGTAGAGCCTTGGTGTTCTTCAAATTGTGGTACTAATCATAGGTAACGCAGACCCATTCTGAACACAGGGGAACCGACACATTCCAACGCAGCGTACGGCACCTTCCCTCGCATGGACATTAATTAGTCCACGTAGCCGAGTGCCCTCCGCCTACTCGATGGGATACACAGGATGGCACTAACGACAGACAACGCCCAGACCCGTGGTATTCCTCACATAAGGGTTCTACTCCTAGGTAACATAGATCCACGGTATTCCTCACATGGTGGTACTAATCGCAAGTAACGGCGACCCATGGTGTTCTCTACGTAATGGTACTTTTCACAAGTAGCCTCATGGTTCAGATTTCATCATCCCTTGGTAGCCCCTCTCAGTTGCCTCTTACGATAGGCAGGGGATACCGTGGGTGTATTCTTCGTCTGCATCCCCCACTCACAGGGGGTAACGGTATTAGGTTCGCGGGGCTTATGTAGTCTCAATTTCACGGCCTTCGTTGCCCTTACCTTTTGACATAAATATGTCTTACGGCTGAGGGACATCCGAAAATTTGTGTCACGTTTCGCGACAACATGACGCAAATGTAACCATAGCAGCTTCGCAGACGGTTACGTGCCAGATGCGACCCGGCCATTATCGTGCCAATAGCGACCGAGTGGATAAGCATCGTGCTGCATGCGACCCATCAATCACTTACAATTGATCTGCATTAAGGGCTGTCACCAAGTGGTAGATTGCTTATAAGTAGCTAACTTGCTCTTTTCTAAAATAAAGGTCTGACAACGTGGTCAGCAGGTTCGAGTGCCGTTGGTCGAAAGAAAAATTTAATAATGTTGCTGGCTTTACGTCCCAGTAACTACTTTTATGATTTAAGGAGACGCCGAGGTGCCGGAATTTAGTCTCGCAGAACTTATTTTACGTGCCAGTAAATCCACCGACACAAAGCTGACGTATTTGAGCACGTTCAAATACCACCGGACTGAGCCAGGATCGAACCTGCCAAGTTGGATTCGGAAGACCAGCATCTCAACCGTCTGAGCCACTTAGCCCGGATGAAAAAAAAATTCACCATCAGAATGTTGGCCGGCAGGGTAGGAAAGTTGGTGATAGACAGTTTCTAATCACTAGACTGCATGCCAAAAACCTGGATTCAAATCCAAACCTTTTCGCATAGGAATAGGAAAGGGCTAGGAATGGGAAGGAAGTGGCCCTGGTCTTAATTAAAGTACAGCCCCAGCATTTGCTTGGTGTGAATATGGGAAACCACGGAAAACAATCTTTAGGGCTGCCGACAGTGGGATTCGAACCCACTATCTCCCGGATACAAGCTCAGGCCCGCGCGCCTCTAACCGCATGGCTAACTCGGCCGGTGGGAAAAGACGTAAACGCATCACCATGTTTCGTGTTGTAAAACGAGTTTTCCCCCAGAAGTGTCATGTAAAGTAGGGGCAGCAGCTGCTTATAGGTCTTATTGAAATGGCATTGCACTTCGTTTAGCTTACCTTATCTTGGGTGATGACACAACTTATCAAATGACAATTTGCTTGTCAACGCCGGTCGCACCGAGCACGGTTACAGATTATGCGGTCGCTAGTGGCACAGGTCGCATGCGGCACGGTCGCATCTGGCACGCCACCGCGCAGACAGTGATGTAAGGTATGGATGGATGGTCAGACAATGTTACCTAGCAACCGAGCAGGCTATGCCGTAT
This sequence comes from Anabrus simplex, assembly GCF_040414725.1. Taxonomy (NCBI): domain Eukaryota; kingdom Metazoa; phylum Arthropoda; class Insecta; order Orthoptera; family Tettigoniidae; genus Anabrus; species Anabrus simplex. Next base: position 1,560,001,270 of record NC_090265.1, read on the forward strand.
GGCTGGTTGACAACTGAAACCAGCAGGCGTTGATGGATGGCCATGGTCGGAAGACATATTTATACTCATTAGATTTTCGCAAAAGGGAAAGTGGTTTTCTTCTTCCTATACCTTCATTTTTCTAAGTAACGGGCCTCTTCCTTTTCTTTCTTCTGATTAGTGTTAAGAGAGGATGGTTGCCCAGTAACAACAATCACCACCAGCACCAAGGCTCTTCACGGACTGCTGCATCACGGGTTCGTATTTCAGATGGGACAAGCAACACTCGTATACTGTATTAGCAGAAACTGTCTCAAATGCAAGCAGGTTGTCGGAGAAGTATGAGGAAGCTTCCTAGAGCCACTATCGGCTGCTCTGAAGATGGTTTCCGTGGTTTCCCATTTTCACATCAGGCAAATGCTCGGTCTGTACCTTAATTTAGGCAGCACGAAAGCTTTCTGACAGACCATGATATAACAGTGTCAATAGGGGTGCGAGTACAAGTTTATGAACGTTAGAGCGGCAAATCACACACAAGAGATGCTGTCTACCACCATATTGCTGGGTACGGCGACAAAGTACGAAAGGCGTCTCAAACATCAAGAAACTAATCCAATTTAAGGTGAAAAAGTATCAAGAAGAGAGGTTTTGGTTGCTCTGGAAGAAAGTGGTTCACTACACATCATGACAAAGATATGTAGTTTCTTACTGATCAGCAGAACTACGCAAGGGGAGACGAAAATATAAACGCAAAGGTGAGATCTGGCACCCAAACAGGGAACAAGTACAACACAAAAAGATGTTCAGCGAGTTCCTTTAAAAGCACATCAGATATATTGTACTGAGGAGAAGCCATATCTTCAGCGTCTACTAGTGACCATATTTTTATTAAAGCCAACCTGCTCGCTGGCAAAACATCTGCATAATAACGTTCTTGTTTTAGCTTTCAAGTCTTACCTTTCCCTTAATATTACACATTTTGCTTGAGCAACTTGAATGTGTGAGTTAGAGCTTACAGCTTCGAAAATCATACCAGAATAGCATATCAAAACCACACGTTCAGTCAAAAATAATTTAGCATAATTTCATTGCCCAACTGAAAGAGACGAGCAGGTGGAAAGTACATTTTTAACTCTAGCTTGATAAGCACCAATACAAAAATGTTGAATGTATTTCGGGAAAGAACGGGGAGAACCTGTACCTGGGCCACAGTTGCAGGTTTTTTGGTCACACAATACGTCGCGTGGGTGTTAGAAAGTGAGTTCGCATGAATGTATCATTTGCCTGGGCTCTCCTTTTGGGAATGGTGTCAAATGACACTATCTCCGATCTTCACAGATTCGTTACATCTTCTCGTCTGTCTTCGGGCATATTTACACTAACTCCATAAGCTAGACGGAAAGAGCAGACGTACTAGATTGCCGCGCTCAGGACGTACTAGATTGCCGCGCTCAGCCGCCTAGACTTTTTTTAACTTGATGCAGACTTTCTTACACCCTGCCTCGAATATTTTGGATTTGTTCCATTCATTTTAACTCACTCTTCCTCCTTTACGTTTGTGGTAGCCCTGAACCTTCTTTAAATTAAGATATTGAGACATTTCGGAAATTTTCGCGAAATCCACAATTTCTCACGTACATAAACATTTTTTTTTCACAAATAGCAATACAGATATCGATAGATGTTACGCGAAACGAACGCCACCTCGTGGTACGTGCTATCACGTCGCGGGCCCTAATGTCTATTCATTTTACATCACGCTTCGCAAGGGAGTACCCAGGAATATTTTTTTCGGTCGGGGGCGGGGTAGAATATTTCGGTGGGAGGTGGGCGACCTTCAGAAGCAAACACTATAGGAGGAATAAAATATCCTATGGATGGAGGTGGTAGAATACACGCCCGGTATCCTCCACCTGTCGCAAGAGGTCACTAAAAGGGGGACCTGGCGCTCTCAATTTGGGAGCACGAAATTGCAACCACGGTTCTCATAGATGAGTCTGGCATTACCTCCACTTACTTGTGTCAGGCTCTTCAGTTTCATCTTTCCTATCCCACCACCCTTGGTCAATACTTGTTCTGTTCCGACCCCGACGTTATGAGGTTTGCAATGCCTAGGACGTCTTTCACTTTCACCCCTCTTCGGTGACCTTCCCTTTATTTTGCCGATGCCTTCATTCTTTGAAGGTTGGACATCTTCCACATTCCTTCTGAATAGTGATAATCGAGACTGGTTACCCTGTAATAATAATAATAATAATAATAATAATAATAATAATAATAATAATAATAATAATAATAATAATATATTTTTTGCTAGTTGCTTTACGTCGCAGCGACACAGATAGGTCTTACGGCGACGATGAGACAGGGAAGGACTAGGAGTTGGAAGGAAGCGGCTGTGGCCTTAATTAAGGTACAGCTCCAGCATTTGCCTGGTGTGAAAATGGGAAACCACGGAAAACCATTTTCCGGGTTGCCGACAGTGGGGTTCGAACCTACTATCTCCCGAATACTGGATACTGGCCACACATAAGCGACTGCCGCTATCGAGCTCGGTAATGATGATGATAATAATAATAATAATAATAATAATAATAATAATAATAATAATAATAATAATAATAATAATAATAATAATGGCGTATGACATCCGGAGCAGCTTGGAGCAGATCTTTCGAGATGACGCCGAATAGTCGACCTGCGTATCTGTGAGGATGGGTCTCAACATAAGATGAATTCTAATGCTGAAGACGACACAACTACCCAACCCCCGAAACAGAAGAATTAACCAGTGAAGGTTAAAATGCCCGAGTCGGCCGGGAATTGAACCCGGGACTCATTGAATCAAAGGCCAGCATGATAATCCTTTAACCACGAAGCCGAACAAAACTCCTGTCCTCATCCCGAGGTGGTAGAACTCTTTTCAGAGGCAGACCCACTGGAAGTGAGCTACATGTGTCATTTTAACCTCATGGCAGCCCTCGTGTCATTCTTAAATCTCTGGCAGTACCGGGAATCAATGCCTCTGATGCCGGAGCTGGATAATAGGCCGTTCCTCTCGAGTACAGACTCCTTTTGCAACCGCTTCTCCTCTGAAGAACAGACGCTGCTCTCTGAAGATGGTTGCTCCGCTTTATCCAGCGTATGTCCTCATCCGCTTTCAGAAACCTTTGATCATTTTCACCATAAGCCTGATTGGAGCACTTACGTGGTACTACCAGCCGTGCCAGCTAGACCAAGGTTTTTTATAGCAGTGTTACTCCTCTACCACTCGCCCTTAGTCCTGAATTGTGACAGGTAGAGCCTGGTTTCCCATATACTGGGCCCAGGTTGGTGGGGTTATTTATTATTTGCTTTACATTGCACCGACACAGATAGGTCTTATGGCGATTATGGGAGAGGAAAGGGCTAGGAGTGGGAAGGAAGCGGCCGTAGCCTTAATTAAGGTACAGCCCCAGCATATGCCTGGTGTGAAAATGGGAAGCCACGGAAAACTATCTTCAGGGTTGCCGACAGTGGGGTTCAAACCAACTATCTCCCAAATGCAAGCATACAAATAATATTTATATATTTATTTGTGTACAGGATTGATGATATGTTGACCTTTTGTTACTGTAGTTTCTTCTATACGAACAGGAAGTATTTTAATCCTGCCGATTTAAAAAAAAAAGTGCGTATTAGTGAATATATTTACCTACTAAAATCTCACAACCAGTATGAAAATATGTATTGCTTACAACATTATGCTACAAGACAACATATCCTCACCTACATATTTTTTTGAAAAAAGCAATTTGTGATAGAGGGACTTGAAGAATGAAGTAAAATTGATAATATAAATGAGTTAAAATGTGTGAATTGACCCCCCTATTTCACCAGCATTACCCAAATACAACAATTAGGTAGGCACTTTAATTGTCTTCCTTTCTCTCTTCCGGGCAACTGGTGCTAAATGGACAGAAGAAGGTCGTGCTAAACACTGAGCTAACGAAGACGATGTGGATCAAGCGACGAATGAACAAATAGCAGAATGTAAAGTGAAGCTTATCGTGGTCTCTAGTTGGCCGATTGGCGAATCTGAGTGAATGAATAATAAAATAACAATCATGTTATTGTTTTTACATCCCACGAACGATTTCGGAGACGCTGACGTGCCGGAATTTAGTCCAGCAGGAGTTCATTAACGTGCCAGTAAATCTACCGACACGAGACTGACGTATCCAAGCACTTTCAAATACCACCGGAGTGAGCCAGGATCGAACCTCCCAAGTTGGGATCAGAAGGCCAGCGCCTCAATCGTCTGAGCCACTCAGCCCGGCAATTTTGAAATTAGTAAAGAAAGTACGGTATACACTTTTTTGAGATACACAGATTTGTACAGAGGGACCCAGTACTGAAACGAAACCATGGATGTATTCTACGTCAAAATAAAGGAACAAACATACATCTAAGAAAATTTAAGACGAACTATAGGTCGCAAACTATGGATATTAAAGCACCAGCAGATACAGAGATTGTGTTTTCTTTCTCACATTTTGTCGACTACGTTACGAACGGGGCAAATAAAATGAATAGTAATTCTTGAATGAATTCTTGCCATACCGGCAACGTTCACATACTAGCAACTACCAGAAATCCCGCCACTCTTCGGAACACATATTCCAATCTCTGTTCAGTCCATGAAGACCACTGGAAGAGTGAAAGATCAAGGATTCCACTATCTGTAACTTTGATGCCAAGTGAGAGTGGTTAGCTCTATGCCTGACCATTTTTGCTCACACATTCTTCTTTCTTTCTTTCTTTCTTAAGTCTGTTTACTCTCCAGCGTTGGTTTTTCCTTCGGACTCAGCGAGGGATCCCACCTCTACCGCCTCAAGAGCAGTGCCCTGGAGCGTGAGTCATTGGGTCGGGGGATACAACGGGGGATGATAACCAGTACCTCGCAGAGGGGGCCTTGGTGGAGGATGGGAAGATTGGAAGGGATAGACAAGGAAGAGGGAAGGATGTGGCCGTGGCCTTAAGTTAGGCACCATACCGGCATTTGCCTGGAGGGGAAGTGGGAAACCACGGAAAACCACTTCCAGGATGGCTGAGGTGGGAATCGAACCCACCACTACTCAGTTGATCTCCCGAGGCTGAGTGGACCCCGTTCCAGCCCTCGTACCACTTTTCAAATTTCGTGGCAGAGCCGAGAATCGAACCCGGGCCCCCGGTGGTGGAAGCTAATCACACTAACCACCACACCACAGAGGCGGACTTATTCTTCTTTATCTGTTTGCCCTCCAGGTTCGGTTTTTCCCCTCTGACTCAGCGAGGGATCCCACCTCTAGCGCCTCAAGGGCAATGCTTTGGAGCTTCAGACACTGGGTCGTGGGATACAACTGGGGAAGATGACCAGTACCTCGCCCAGGCGGCCTCGTCGGCTATGCTGAACAGGGGGCTTGCGGGGGGATGGGAAGAATGGAAGGGATAGACAAGGAAGAGGGGAGGAAGCGGCCGTGGCCTTAAGTTAGGTACCATCCCGGCATTTACCTGGAGAAGTGGGAAGCCGCGGAAAACTACTTCCAAGATGGCAAAGCCGGGAATCGAACCCGATCCTCCGGTGGTGGTAGCTAATCACACTAACCACTACACTACAGAGGCGGACTTGCTCACACATATTAATCTCATATTTCAATGTTGCGAGCCCAATGGATGCCTCTTCGTTTCTACATTTCTCGACTTGCTGACGTGCAATTAAACCCACTTTTTTCCCCTGGGTTAATACAGCCAACACTGGGCAACTCCATTATACAGCCCTCACTTACACAATATTAACGTGAAGAGAAATGATGTTCAACTAAACAAGAACGCGTGCTTGATTTCGGGAACAATCAGGTCAACTCCAACCAACTCGGCGGTTTCCACTGCTGACAAGGAGAGGCCAGATCTTGCCTCCAACCGATTCCAACGACATTCAATGTACCTGTTGGGGGACACACAACAGTAACTCGCTTTCGTTTCCGAAAAAATTGAGGACAAATGTCATGACGCAGGATCCGCTTCGGACCAAGTGGAAGAACAGAACACTAAAAGGCGAACACATTTTATTTAAACATGTAAGGTCAGCAACCTAATAATTACCGAAAAGTTAATGAATCCTCGATTCCAATGTAACGCATATACAGTATACTTGGAGAGTTACAACACAGTCAAGCGGAGCGGTGGCCGAGTGATTACCGTACTTGTCTACGAACATCGACGACGTGAGTTAGAGTCTCGTCGTAGCTCTACTTTTTGGTGCAAAATAAATTAACATTTGAGGGAACGTGAAGATAAAAATGCGAATCAAAATATTAGGCAGATGGAATGCTCTCCTTTGGTCCGATGGCCCCGGTTCAATTTTCAGAATCAACTCCCTCATACTGTTAATTCCCCGATCTTGGGGACGTCTTCGCCATTTATTTTATCCTCATTAGGTCACCACCAAGTCTATACAGATGTCATGACCATTATTATTATTATTATTATTATTATTATTATTATTATTATTATTATTATTATTATTATTATATAATTAAAAAAATATGAAAACTTAAGTCAGTCAGTCAGTCCGGCCATTCTATCCGGTCGATTTCCTTCATTTTTTAAAAAACTGAAAGGTATTCATGCATAGATTTGTCATCAGGTACTATACATCACTTAACTTCCGCCTTCCTCAAATTATTTGATTTCTTCAATTTTTTGTCTCTCTGAAGCAATCATATCTTTGGTTATAATTGAGGTACGGAGTTCGTTTTGGCCTAAGAACACTCAGTGGATCAAGCTCTTTCATTTCGGCTCTTAACTATTCAAATTGGTTGATTCTGAGGAAAGTTATGAGTGCACATTCAATTTGACGTCTCATTTCAACATTTTTTCTCATTGAAGCAGTCATATCTTTCGTTCTAATTGAGGTACGCAGTTTGTTTTGGTCTAAAAACACTCAGTGGATCAAGCACTTTCTTTTGAGGTAATAACTACTTAAATTGGTAGATTCTGAGAAAAGTTATGAGTACATTTGTCTCCATGACGAAGATCTTTGAAGTACTTTTTAACAGTTTGACGCGTAGTGTTGTTCCAAGGAACGTTTAATTAATTTTCTTTGTGTGATGTATTTTCAAGTGTTTTGTTGACATAATATTACATTCTATTATCACAGCAGATCATGCGCTTTATTTCATTAACTCGGAACTTTGCAAATACATCCGTGAGGTTAGCAACGAACAACACCGTACTTTGTACATTGTGGGCGGAGCCAGCGGGAAACTGCTAGTTGTTATTATTATTATTATTATTATTAAATAAAAATGTTGAGTTTTACAGCGGTTTACATCGTTCACTAGTTAATTGGTTTCCTTGGGAGATCAGAAGTGGTGTCCGACCCATGATCACGGGTTCGATTCCAACAAACAAAAGAGAACACTAAACCTGAAAGTTTGCATTTCATTTTAGCAGATCTACCTATTAAAATAAAACTATATTACTCCTATAACAGCAGCCCTCCAGTGCCTCCCTACAAGGATGTAGAAGTAAACAGAAGTGAAATACCAGCACTCTGTCATCTATATAATTAAGTCAGAAGGATGAGGTGATGAGGCATATACGATGAGTAACTCATGGTTGATAGCAGTGGCGATCTCACGGACCGAAGCCTAGCACACCTATCCCCCCCCCCCCCCCCCCCCCCCGATCCCCACGCCTATCGGACATAGAGCAGGAAGCTGCATGAGGTGCGTCGAGGAGAGAGAGAGAGAGAGAGAGAGAGAGAGAGAGAGAGAGAGAGAGAGACGAGAGTCTGGGCTACAATATCAGTCTCCGAAGCCTTGTTCTCAGAAATACGTGCGACGTTTTTCACATTGTTTTCAAGGTTTGTAAATGGAACAATGTGTCAGATGCTTACATTATAATGTTCTTTAGATTGCAATCGTTCGCATTTGAGGTTTCGGCTTCACTGATAACCTTGGTAGCCCTCAGTATATGCCCCTGTACGTAACTTAAGGCTACGGCCACTTCCTTCCCTCTTCCTTGTCTAGCCCTTCCAATCTTCCCATCCCTTCACAAGGCCCCTGTTCAACATAGCAAGTGAGGCCGCCTGGGCGATGTACTGGTCCTCCTTCCAAGTTGTATCCCCGACCCAAAATCCATACTCCAGGACAGTGTACTTGAGGCGGTAGAGGTGGGATCCCTCACTGAGTCCGAGGGGAAAAACTGACCCTGGCGGATAAACATAAGAAGAAGAATAAGAAGCATTCAGTAACAGCCTAGGAAACAAGTTTTGGTTACATACGGGTGGACAGTCACCGCCTAAAATGGGAGATACTTGATAGATTTGTCTTAAAAACACAATCTTAGCTGTCTCCTGATACGTGTATACAATGTAAAAGAAGTCATATCTTTCATTGAACATTTTAATGAACAAATGTGCATCTATTTGGATATAAGATGAACCTCAAGCAATCGGCAGCTTGACTTCCATTACGGCATTATTTGATAAATAATTTCGGTACCAAGCTCGATAGCTGCAGTCGCTCAAATGCGGCCAGTATCCAGTATTCGGGAGATAGTGGCTTCGAACCCCACTGTCGGCAGCCCTGAAGATGGTTTTCCGTCGTTTCCCATTTTCACACCAGGCTGTACCTAATTAAGGCGACGGCCGCTTCCTTCCCACTCCTAGCCCCTTCCTGTCCCATCGCCGTCATAAGACCTATCTGTGTCGGTGTGACGTAAAGCAAATTGTAGAAAAATAATTTCGGAGGTAGAGAATCACCACAGAATGTCCCACTTCCTTAAGGGCTAACAGGATACAGTTCGTTCAAAGCAAGAGGAGAGCTTACAGAAATCCAAAACAACGCCACTTTATGTATTTCCAAAGATAGGAAAGAATGTCCATTTACAGTGAAGAAGCAAGGAAGAGCTTGTGCTCAATACTGGAACAGTTGAAGCATCATGCAACTCACAATTGCTGTTTAACAAATCACGTACCAGTGCGTAATAAGGCCATTTCCGCAAGGCCACCCACTCTACTAGCACATCAGCAATATTTGCGTAACACGACGAAGGACTGTTGTGTATGCGCATTGCTTAAGGCATGGAATTCTCACAGTTCCCAGTGCGGAGTGGCCCATTATGGACAGCTCCGCTTCTCAATCTGCACTATTCTAACAAGATTCAGCTAACTGGTTGCAACCGAATGATTCCCTGCAGCCTATCGAAGTCTTTATGTTCCGCTTCCGAGGTCTCAATTATAGCGGCCTCGACGAAGGAAGGTGTTCGTTGAGGGGCAGCGTTACGGCGAAAGAGGGACCCCCCCACTACCGTACGAAGAGTTGTGAGAAATAAAGCAGACTTTTGGATTACAGGCAACTATTGTACTGCGGTGGAATAAATAATACTGAATAAATACGGAGTCAAATATGCCAAAAATCCTAACACTTGGAATTCATTAGGAGTTTCTAGTTAAAAGTGGTATCAATCTTTTTTTCATCAGTAACAGACCTATTTAACCCGTCAGGACGCGCGCTCAGTATTGTAATATACACTTAGGGCCGTTTTCCCCAAATGAGTTTAAACTAGGTTTATTTTAATCTGGTTTAAGTCTGAGTTTAAACTAACATTCATTTTCCCCATATTGGTTTAAACTTTGTATCAAGTTTAAACCTGGCTCAGAATTAAACCTTCTATATTGTTGGTTTAAACTGCTGTTTATATTCAACCTTCTTGACATTTTATTAATGTATCTGTGATTTTCCTAATAGAAGGGTTGGTTTTGACTACCAGTACTGCAGCACTTTAATGAAAAACGTACTAAAATTATAACCTAGTATTAGCATTAGAAAAATGGGAGAATTTATTGAAGTCTTTGGTTAAATAGGAAATAATTTTGATGTGCAAGAGAGGTTAAGAAGCCGCGTTCCAACAAAAGTTTACAATCTTGGAAAATCGGATGTAACGGAGTTCTTTGATGGATTTATAATTCATAAGCGAACAGCAAGGATTGTCTAGTATCGAAGAAAGATTCATTTAAAACGTCAACTGCACGAAATAATGCTATTTCGCTAGAAGCAATGATTCTGGTTGCTTTAAGATATGATGCGCAGGCATTTTTTTCATTAACAACGGGGACCACAGACCTTAAATTGCAGTCTCCTTATAATATTATATACCTACTGTAAAATACTGTTCGTGGTATGAATACTGTAATGTGAAGCATAAAAATACTCCTACGTAAGTCGTGTAATACGTCCGCTCTTCATGCGGTACGTGGTGGCTGTGGTCGCTAAAGCGTGAAGTCAGCATCGTCCGAATCCGTGACAAGACGGTTCGAATCTAATTTGTCGAAAATATTTTTACCATCAGAATGTTGACCGGCACGGTAGGAGAGGCGGTGGTATACAATTTCTAATCGCTAGATTATATATTTATAGGATCAGAAAAACAAAGTATTTCATGCTTGGTAGTAAACTTGTAATAGAATAGATTATAGTTAAGAATGTTTCATCGTATCTATTGCCAGCATACCAGCAATAGAAATATTAATGCTATAGGGAGAAGAGTATTATGCATACAGTACGACATATCGCGAACTTGGTTATGTTATAAACGAATATGGAATCAAGCAATACATCTCCAAATAATACATCCTCAGTGGTCTGTCTGCTGGATCCAAGGTTTGTGAGATTGATCCCGGCCGAGGGCGATGGATTTTGATAGGAGATAGATCCCGAGCATGCTTGGAATTTGTTTACTTGAAATTCACATAAATGTTGATTTTCTGAGGAAAGGAATACCGTAGGCCTATTGCTGAAAGACCAGGATTTTAATATTTCAACGTTCCCGTGTGTTCCGTAAGACAATAGACATCAAAAGACACGTATCAGGCCCACGGTACTTGTTTGTGGTAAAGCATGACAGAGAAAAATAAGAAATAAAAGTGCGTTCCAATAAATTGTAGACAGCAATAGGAAGAATTATATGACACAACACTTCGCACAAATGTAAACAATTTATTTATCAGTAAAGCTAATATCCCGCCGAATTTGTTCTTTATTCACTACGTACGATAGCATTAACTCGCCACAAACAGCTGATATTATTACAAAAATGTCGGTCATTGAATTACTTGGCTCTGATTGGCCAATTCCAATCGACCATGCCTTCGACTATTCCTTCAGTGCAGCCAACGTTAGCGCCAACGACAGCTCGCCCGTTTAAACTAAACGAGTGTCAGAAATTGGTGGAGAAAATGGACGCAACTTTAAACTAGGTACTAAAGTTAAACGTGTTTAATTTATACCAGGTTTAACTCGATTTGGAGAAAATGGCCCTGAGTGACCAAAAGTCATGGGAAGACCCTGAATGTAATGTTAATAACGAGTTGCTCCTCCACGAGCCCTCAAAACAGCAGGAATACGGCGAGGCATCGACTCTGCAAGGTGTTGGAATCGTTCTGGAGGGATCTGGACCCACGCATCTTGCACTGCTACCCACAGTTGGTCTTGTGCAGTTGGTGCGGAGTTAATGGAGCGTACGCCAGCATCGATAGCATCCCATAAATGCTCGAGGATCTGGAGGGTCAATCCATGGTCGTAACTTCACTGGAGTGCTCCTCCAACCACCTGCGTGCCACCACAAAGCGGTGGCATGGCGTATTGTCCTGTTGATACATGGCATCTCTATCGGGGTACTCTAGAGCCAGAAAGGGATGCAGGTGGATTGAAACAATGTTCACATAACGACTCTCTGCAGCCGGACAATGGGGCCCAATTGCGACTATGAGAACGCCGCCCAGCTCAAAACTGAGCCACCTCCCGCCTGGACACAACCTTGTTGACCCCCAGGATCCATAGCTTCATGGGGCATACGCCCCACTGTCTCGCGCCCATCAGCTCGCACAACCGGAACGGGGATTCGTCGGACCAAGGTACATAGAATAGAATGTAGGGATCACGGGGGAAATGCACAGTAGCAAAGCAGAGCTGTGACGTCACGCAGGACCCTCGCGTTGTAGCTGCCCTGAATGAGGTAGAGGATAGAGGTAGTTCGATAAGAATCGCTGTGCAAGCAGAAGCTAGGAGCTAATAAAACACGATAGTAATATATCTGTGGTGTATAAGAAACCGTGCGTGTTTATTTTATGTGATAACACGTATGGTTTGTTGTGCCATTGCAGGCTGCACAAATCATAGCAGGCACGCGAAGGGACGAAACATACACTTTCATGTATTCCCTAAAGCCACTGACCTAAATGAATGGTTGCAGTAAGAAGTAATCAAGACATTACTGAAAGCTATCTTTCTCAGCTTCGAAGGTTCGGAAGATTTTATGACCATCCTCTTCCGACAGCTGTGACACAAAGGGTGAAATCATTGCTTCTCAGTCTCAATGCTTCCGAGGCGATAAGAAATTCCAACTGTTCTCCAGAAGATTATGAAACATTACGTCCAAATATGTTATACAGTATGGTACTGATGGGTCGATCAAAACTCTGATATCGTGTACCAGTCTAAGGCCAGCGATGAGTCCACAACATCCTATTCTTTACCGGAGGATGAGCAAGGGTTCGTTAAAAGCCCTTGAAGAGCTAGTGGAACAGCTCAAGGACAGTCGCGAAATCAAGAATCGTGAATAGCTGCTTGAAGACTTCACTGGCTATATAGCTTTTAGGGTAACGAAGAAGAACCTCGATATAGAAAGCGATTATGGAGAGAAAACAGGTCAACGTACAAGGGGTGGAAATTAGATTTCAAAGATGTCTAGAGACAGTTTAATGCAGTCTACAGAGAGATGGTACACCACGGTAGCGCAGATGGAAAAAGAGTTCATTTTTTTTACAATTTGTTTTACGTCGCACCAACACAGATAGATCTTATGGCGACGACGGGATAGGAAAGGGCTAGGAATGAGAAGGAAGCGGCCGTGGCCTTAATTAAGGTACAGCCCCAGCATTTGCCTGGTGTGAAAATGGGAATCCACGGAAAACCATCTTCAGGGCTGCAGACAATGGGGTTCGAACCCACTATCTCCCGGATGCGAGCTCACAGCTCCGCGCCCCTAACCGCACGGCCAACTCGCCCAGTAGTTCAAATTTTACCACGGGAAAGTACTGAAAGAGGCTTCTAACATCACAAACTTTACGGATATCCTGAAGAAAAAATTCCCCGAAATTAATGAGTTTGCAAGTTGCTTCGTGAGAAGCTGTTCTTTTCTTCGAATGAACTTTTTAAACAAAAGTAAGACATACAATACCGATAAAAAAAGAAGAAAAGTAAAGAAATTCCACTGATGCTATATATCAGCGTGTTTGATAATATTTTAAAAAATATCAGCATTACTCTTTTTGTATAATACATCTGTTAATTTTTTATGAACGGCAGTTGTTATGTTGTATATTAAACCAATTCCGACACCTTGGCGTCTCCTTAAACCATAAAAGTAGTTACTGGGACGAAAAGCCAGCAACATAATTATATTTTTCTTTCGACCAACGGCACTCGAACCTGCTAACAACGGTGTCAGACCTTTATTTTAGAAAAGACCAAGTTAGCTACTTATAAGCAATCAACCACTTGGTGACAGCCCTTAATGCAGATCAATTATACGTGATTGATGGGTCGCATGCGGCACGATGCTTATCCACTCGGTCGCTATTGGCACGATAATCGCCGGGTCGCATCTGGCACGTAACACTTCGAACCATACCACACGCACACGCGGCCACTGTTCCTTGATCCATTGCCGATGTTCGCAGGCCCATGCACGTGGTTGGGCTCTGTGTCGAGGAGTCAGCAAAGAGACACGAGTAGAACGTCGGCTGGTGTAGCCTATGCGAGGTAGAATGAGTTCCTGACACCCAACATTCAACTGGGCGGTGGTCTGAGTAGCCCGCCGAGCACCTGGTATGGTTCTGCGGAGGCGACGTGATGTCCGTTCGTTAAACACATGTGGTCTTCCCGTGCGGTTTACGCGGATGGTAATATACTCTCTGGGATACTGAAGATCCATCCTAGACATTGTTTATCTCGGAACCCCGAATTCGCGTGTAATATCCGCAATGATATGACTCATGCGCCGATGATCATCCCATGTTCAAAGTCGGTTAATTCACGATGTGTTACCATCTTCACGACACTGGGGTCTGTGACAGACGGCTCAGCTACGCCCCAACTAGCCGCAACGCTCAGGGTTCATACACGGCACCCCTTCCCGTAACTTTTGGCCACTCAGTGTATTAGCTGCTATGCTATGAAAAACATATTTTATATTTTTAAAAATGTTATCGAAATATGCCCTGTTATGGAGAATGATCCAATAACGGAATAAGAATTCTTGCTAGTTGCTTTACGTCGCACCGACACAGATAGGTCTTATGGTGACTATGGGACAGGAAAGGCCTAGGGACAGGAAGGAAGCGGCCGTAGCCGTACAGCCCCAGCATTCGCCTGGCGTGAAAATAGGATATCACGGAAAACCATCTTCAGGGCTGCCGACAGTGGGGTTCGAACCCACTATCTCCCGGATGCGAGCTCACAGCGGAATAAGAATTAGAAATACATAGTATATTACCAGTCACTGAACCTAGAGAAATATGCGATGATGAGTATTTAAGTCTATCTAGTATAGGCTAATCATATTCATAATGCTATAGGAGTTGCTTTATGCACGTTTGAGTAAAACTGCTGTCTGCATTGTCTCAATGGATATTCCTTGTAAACAGTGTTGCCAACTTACCGGATTTTCCGCTAAATTAGGGGGAATTAGAAGACTGTCGGCGAAGAAATATATAATTTAGCGGACAGCGGAATTTTTGGCGGAATTCTAGATTTATTATAGCGGAATTTAGTTTTTTTAATTCATTTTACGTTTTTTTAAAAAATTGTACTCCAGTCTGTCTCCGAGCTATTCCGTATTTATTGTCAGGGGCTAGCAGTCACATGAGGAAAACATGTAATTTAGATTTGATGTTATGAGATCATGGTATCATAAATTTGTAATGCGTGGGGAAAGGTTACTTATCTTTTAGTTGACGAATGACGACAGATAATGAAACTGCGAGAGAGCAGAGAGTAGCATTTATAATTATGCTATGAAGGAAGACCGTTTAATGAACTGGCCTGTTCTGTGTGTGGTCCTTGAGGTAGGGGATTCACCTAATTTGCACCCGGCAGCAAAATGGCTATAGCTGAGACGGGCAAAGCGTACCCAGCGGCATTCAAAGAGTTCGGCAAACGTTTGATCTCCCTGGCCACTCACTTGCCTAGCAGGGGGTGATTTATGACGACAGTGGGCTTTAAAACGGAAGTTCGCATTCCCCTTCAGAAATCCTCACAACTCTGTTGCCAATGCACCTCTCGTTAAATAGACGTCAGTCTCTTTTTTCAGCTCAGACAATTCACACTTGCTTTGTTCGCTGTTTGAAAGTTTTGGATTATTTCTTTGCTTCGTTAATTAATATTTGTGAAGTGTGTTGCTTTTCATTTCACTTCATGCAGTGATGTGGAGACCATGGGAATCACACCTGGAAATTATACAACCGGGGAGAATGACCAATACCTCGCACAGGCGGCCTCACCTGCTATGCTGAACAGGGGCCTTGGTGGGGGATTGGAAGATTGGAAGGGATAGGCAGGGAAGAGGGAAGGAAGCGGCCGTGGCCCTAAGTTAGGTACCATCCCGGCATTTGCCTGGAGAAGAAGGGGGAAAACACGGAAAACCACTTCCAGGATGGCTGAGGTGGGAATCGAACCCACCTCTCCTCAGTTGACCTCCCGAGGTTGAGTGGACCCCGTTCCAGCCCTCGTACCACTTTTCAAATTTCGTGGCAGAGCTGGGAATCGAATGCGGGCCTCCGGGGGTGGCAGCTAATCACACTAACCACTACACTACAGAGGCGGACAATTATTATTATTATTATTATTATTATTATTATTATTATTATTATTATTATCCCAGTCCCTAGTTCGTGATTTTACTTTTCCTTTGCTGGGCGAGTTGGCCGTGTGGTTAGGGGCGCGCCGCTGTGAGCTTGCATCGGGGAGATAATGGGTTCAAGCCCCACTGTCGGCAGCTCTGAAGATGGTTCTCCGTGGTTTCCCATTTTCACACCAGGAAAATGCTGGGGAAGTACCTTAATTAAGCCTACGGGCACTTCCCACTCCTAGGCCTTTCCTAGCCCATCGTCGCCATAACACCTATCTGTGATGGTGCGACATAAAACAAATTGTAAATAATTGTTGTACTTTTCCTTTCTTTACTGAAAGCGAGACTGATATTAGCAGCATGAAATTACGTATACTATTTCAATAGGCCTACTTTGGTATCAATTTAAGTTTAGTCTTTGTCGAGTTTATTTGCCAATTCCTTCTTCCTGTTTTTTCTTTCTTTCTTTCTTTCTTTCTTTCAACATCTGCGACCACCGCACGTGTTAACCACGAAACAAATTATTCTGCGATATCGGTGTGTGCTGTGGTTCATGATCAAGTTTTTATATTTATATTTTGACTTTAGAATAAATTAAATGTTAACATGTTTACATAATCGACGCAAAATATGACAACCTTGCTTTTGACAGAGCTCACTTGCCTTTTAAACGACACGCGCCTCTTGTGTCCAGAGGAAAGAAACCGACTGACAACCCTCATTATCACTAGGGCGGGCAGAATGACAACCCTCATTATTACCAGGGTGGGCCAAGTTTTGAGATTAGAGGATACCGCGTGGGTATGCTTTGAGCGTCAGGACTATACAAGTTTTAGCTCGCCGGCTCGCAGGCAGGGGGTTAATCCCAGTGAAACTCACAGATCAGGCGAGTGCAGACATTTAATTTTATTATTATTTATTGTTATTTATTATTATTTCTCATTATTTGAGATCGAATTTCTTGGCGGAATTTTAGTGGATTTTTAGTAGTATTTAGAGGATCTTGAAAATATAAGTTGGCAACACTGCTTGTAAATCTAATCAAATACTGTATTTGATCTAATCCATAGATTCCCAACAGAACTGAGCGAGTTGTCTATCGTTTAAGGTTCGTGAAGATGTAAGCTTGCATTCGAGATACAATGGATTTGAGCCCCACTGTCGGCAGTTCTGACGATGGTTCTCCGAAGATCAACCAATTTCCATAATAAGTAGGCCTGACTGCTACACCCCTTTTCGTATCCCACTGTTCAAATTATTTCTACACAAATTCATCTATATTCTGATGCAAAGATCTTTATTCTCGACTTGAGAGGTCAAATGGCATTATCCCAGAATTTGTGATACACGTTCAGGCACTCCTTTACAGATGTAAATCTAAGAATAAAAAAAAATACCATTTTCTGAAATCCCTCTGTAATATAGCGATAGCGGATAGCGAACGTGAACTTTTAAAAATCAAAATTAAGAATTGTCGCATTTTGAAAAACATAATGTGGAATTTAATTTCATTATCTCACTGATAATTCTTGGCATTTACATAGTTATTCTTCGGTATTCTATATAGCGAATCCGTATTAATTAATAATGTTACTGGTTTTACCTCCCACTAACTACATTTTAATGGTTTTCGGAGAGGCCAAGGTCCAGGAATTTTGTCCGAAAGAGTTCTTAAATGTGCCGGCACCGAGCTCGATAATTGCAGTCGCTTAAGTGCGGCCAGTATTCAGTAATCGGGAGATAGTGGGTTCGAGCCCCATTGTCGGCAACCCTGAAGATGGTTTTCCGTGGTTTCCCATTTTCAGACCAGGCAAATGCCGGGGCTGTACCTTAATTAAGGCCACGGACGCTTCCTTCTACTTCCTAGGGCTTTCCTATCCCATCGTCGCAGTAAGACCTATCTGTGTCGGTGCGATGTAAAGCAAATAGCAATAAATAAATAAATAAATAAATAAATAAATAAATAAATAAATAAATAAATAAATAAATAAATAAATAAATAAATAAATAAATAAATGTGCCAGTAAGTCTACCAACACGAGGCTGACGTATTTGAGAGCCTTTAAATACCGCCGGACGGAGCCAGGATTGATAATGATGATGATGATGCTTGTTGTTTAAAGGGGCCTAACATCTAAGGTCATCGGCCCCTAACGGTACGAGATGGAGGACATGATATGTTCATTAACATTGACTAGAATTTAAAACAAATAAAGATGAACAATGATATTATTATTATTATTTGCTGTACGTCCCACTACGGCATTCGGTGACGCCGAGGTACCGGAATTTAGTCCCGCAGTTCTTTTCACGTGCCAGTAAATCTACCGACACGAGGCTGACGTTTTTGAGCACCTTCAAATACCACCGGACTGAGCTAAGATCAAACCTGCTAAGTTGGGCTCGAAGGCCAGCGCTCTATCGCCTGTGCTAATCAGTCTTGAGAATCCTTATTAATGTTAACACATTCTTATATATGTCAGTTTCATACTGTGCTACAGAATGTCCTGCTGCAAATGCTAAGTGCCAAGAAGGTTGGATTAATGTGACGTAAAAACTAATAACATTACCCCAAGTACCAAGAAATAAAATTTGATTACGATTGTTGTTTTAGGGGCCTAACATCTAGGTAATAATAATAATAATAATAATAATAATAATAATAATAATAATAATAATAATAATAATAATAATAATAATTTCGTGTGACTATTTCTAGCCGAGTGCAGCCCTTGTAAAGCATATCCTCCGATGAGGGTGGGCGGCATTTGCGATGTGTAGGTTAACTGCGTGTTACTGTGGTGGAGGATAGTGTTATGTGTGGTGTGTGAGTTGCAGGGATGATGGAGACAGCACAAACACCCAGCCCCTGGGCCACTGGAATTAACTAAGGAAGGTTAAAATACCCGACCGGGAATTGAACCCGGGACCCTCTGAACCGAAGACCAGTACGCTGACCATTCAGCCAACGAGTTGGACAACATCTACGTGATCGGCCCAGAAACGAAAGTCTATAAAAGACTGACATTAAATGTCAAACAATAATTAAGTTTGGTAGTAAATAAATGCAAGGCACAATTCTTGCCAGATAGACACACCTGTACACGCACTAAGATCTGTAATATAATGGATACATGCAAGCGAGATCCTTTTTGCCAGATGTCCACTTGGAAGTCTACAGTAATTTGCTCGTTAAATTAGATGAATATCTAATGTTCTGATTCATACCAAATCTCGACCACCAAAAAAGTAAATAAATACTTTATCCGCAAATTACTGCGGCAATCGAACATTTCACTACAGTACGAGTAAAAACAATTTTGATATTATTTATCGACACGAACAAATTTCTTTTGTCTTAGACGCCTGAAACTCCTCCTACCCAGGAAGTTCCGTAAGTATGTCGTCATAGCTGTGCCGGCGAATTCTGGCCTTGTTCCTATACGTTTAACATTTATGTGAGGGAGGAGGGTATATAAGTATAAATAGCGTACTTCTAAGTAGGACTCTTCCATTTTCCACGGTTCATCAGGCCTGAAGTGTTTAATATACCCTACCTTACGTCCCGCCTATGACAGCTTCCTCCTTGATAGGCAACCATCCACACAGTACAGAAAAACTGCATTGGGTGGGCCGATATCAGGGCTGGCGCAAACCCAGACAAACACACCCTCGTCGTATATGCTGTATGCTATTGCTGGTTAGCAGATATTGAAATGTCATGTGGTTGGCGTGACGACATCCTCAGTCGAACTGCTTTAATTCTGCTAAATCTCGCATCAGCCAACTCTTAAGTTGGCCTCACCCCTCAGCCAAGAATGAAAATCCTTGTACTGATCAGGATTCGAACCCAGATCCTCCAGGTAAGAGGCAGATACTCTACCCTTACACCACGACCGTCTAGATAACCTTCCTAAAAATACAGAAAAGGTGGCTTGCTTTAGCCGGTCCGAAATTGATAAGAGAGTCAGTCCTCTTAACAGAGACCCAATGTATTCAGTATAATGAAAGGGAAGTCAGGGCTCGGTCAAACATGCACTAGTTAAAAGTACCTATTTATTAATACATTACCATCCTCCCTCAGGTGGATGTTAAAAGTCTAAGAAAAAGTAAATGTGTTCATGACGAATGTGTTTCACTATCTGAACACAAAATCTTGGCTAGATCCCAATTTCATATTTGCAGGTACCTATCCCAAAAAGAACTAAATCAAACCACATGAAGCTATAGGTTTGTATTTTCATAGTTACTTAATTTGTTTAGAATAGGAATGCGAGTCTGACCGTTACCGTTCAAGATTGGATAGCCACTCATCTCACTTCGCGAGTCTAGGCGAACCCATTCATGGACTTCAAATTTCCAATTCCTTCTTTTGTTGTTCTATTTTAGTAGCTTCGGACATCAGTCAATGGCCACGGATTGTACCTATAGCCTACGTGAACATCCAGGATTCAAAATATATATATTTGTATGATCGAGAATGGCAGCATGTACCTCATGTCAACCCATAGTAGAACTGAATGTTGACTCCTTAACTATTAGGTCAAAGAGGTGGATAAAATAATGTTATTGGTTTTATAGCACGTCCCCTAACTAATTAAACGGTTTTCGGAAACGCAGGGGTGCCGGATTTTTTCCTCGTACCTGTACGAGTTTCTTTTACGTACCAGGAAATCTACCGAGAGGCTGGCGTATTTGGGCACCTTCTCATACCACCGGACTGAGCTAGGATCGAACCACCAACTTGCTGTCAGTAGGTTAGCGCTCAACCGTCTGAGCCATTCAGCCTGGCTCAGAGATGTGGTCAGCTGTCTCAGTTCCCGGCCGATTATTTTCCAACCCTGGTCCCAATATTTACAAATGCACACATCAGTGCAGACTGCAGCCACTGTATTGGCAAGCTACAGTATGTCTGGCTTTACACAAAGTATGGGAAGTGAGCAAGTGAGGGTAGTTATCTTTGTGTAAAATATCACTGATATCAAAATCATAAATTTCTTTACAATGTCCTTATTAAGAGGTCTTCACTCGGGTACAACCTCCAATGTCTTATTTACGAAATCGCTGAAAAACGAGATTTCAATTTGTAACTGTCGTACTTTTCAGTATTAATAAGCATCCCCTGATCGAACCAAGAACAATCACAATGCTCTCTGTCCGTAGCCATAGCACCGTGTTGGCGTGACCTCCTCTGCTTCCACGAGTTTTACTTGAAATCTTTAAATAGTGAACTTAACCATTGTTTTCTAGGTTTTCCCCGAAATTCTCTTTCTTCGCAATATACCGTACAACTGTATACATAACAGTATACTTATTAATACACGCATTACCTTCAATTACTATGAAGAAACTTAAGAGTATCCAACCCTCGGGAACGCAGCTATAAAAGTATCTAATTCTTATTCATACACGCATTACCGTCAATATCTATTAAGAAATTTAACAGTATCCAACCCTTAGGAACGGAGCTATAAAAGGATCTTACGGCCTTCCGGGCTAAAGACAGGTAATGGAAATGAAGTCGTGTTATTCCTGAAAGTAAAGGAGAAAATTACTCTACACCTACTTTCTTGATAATAAATGGCGATGTCTCTTTAGTATATAAAATTAAATAAATAAACAAATGGGATGCAATTTTCTTCTCTCGTCCCATCCTTCAAAACTGGCGCTAGGATGTCCAAAACCTTATGGGGAATGTAGAACTTTTTTACAGTTTGCTAAAGAAAGATGAATTTATTACGATGTACTGTACACATTTTTTTCAAACACACTGAATCAACGGAGTGATTATCAGGATGCACACTTGAAGATACAGAGATTTCTCACGCCAAATATAACACCTGTCCTACATTCATTTCACTAAACGTACAGGTGACACAAAACTATAGAAGCTGAAGAGAAGATAATACACTATATATAATTTACGTACCTATAAGGCACACCGAAGCATTAATGAACATGTTCACTTCGTTTTACTTTCACTTGTGAACTAATCCACTATATCCACCATTACGTTGCGCACTCGATTGCCACCACACCACCGAAACACGACAACCAGACAACCACTGACTACTCACTCAAGGTTTACGCACTTGTTATGCTAGTAGTAGCTCCCCGCCCCCACCAATTCAAATGATTCACAACACGATTCACATTTTTCTCTACAGAGGACGCTGGTCGCAAACATGGCGCTTTAAATTCCATGGTTTCGCGAACGCAATGAGGGGTTGTGAAAAATACAGTTAGACATTTACATCTTGCAAGATATTTTGTAGTGGAGCAAAACTTACGTCTTCATAGAATAAACTTCAATTTTCAACACAGATATATTCCAAAGATCATTTTTTTTTTTTTCAAAATAAAAGCAATATACTATGAACTATTACTGCTCTCTATGGAGTCGTACGAATACTACGTGTATTTTCGATTGTCAATTTTATGTTGTCCATTAGAGATGGGAATAACGGACATTTTTAAATCACAGTTATAACTGTGATTGCTACTTTTCAGTATCTGTTATTTTTACCTGTGATTTGATAACAGTTAGTAACAACAGGTTACCTTCAACATAATTTTTGTAATGTATTTAGGCCACTCCCATAATATCATTTGAAGATATTATGATATATTTTATTTATTCACATGGATCGAATAAAAATGATAGCAATGGAATGGAAATTAATGTCTTACTGCACGAGAACATTTTAGGCATCCAATAATAATAATAACAACAATAATATATGAGAATATCGTCATAAATCAAACATTGCTGATAGTGTTTACTTATAGGTACCGGTAATAAACATAAAACCTGCCCACTGCCTTTAGATATTTCTCTTGCAATCTCCTCGTATGCTGACGTGCTTTTAATTCTATTGTGGTAATCTATGGAGCCCACTGGATATATAGCAGCCAGGGATGTGCCTCCTACTTAGCAGTTAATACGCAGTTACGCACATAACATTCTCCGGCTATGAAGACGAAGCCATTTTTGTTGTTTATATTCCCAGCATGCTTAGCGGCGTAGAGCGCACCGCTAATACTCATATTTCATTTGTCAATTCTGTCAAAGACTTAGCAATTCTTTAACCGATTATAACATGTTCTGATTCAGTTTCAAGACTTTTGAAGACTTCTAAAGTACTGCAAACGGTCTGACAAGTAAACTAGAGAAATATTGGAAGTTCTCATGAAGTATCCTTAACAAATAAACTTTAAGGTTATGAAAAATTAAAATCATTGAAACTTGTTTAATCACAAGCACGCGGCTTCTCAGAACAAATAAAAAATCGTGAATTTATTTTAAAAACTACAACTAGAGGTCTAATTACGCTTGTCTCCTTAATCTACAGTTAAATGTACTAAATCAACATCCAAACATAAAATAAAATAAGCCCACACGTCAACAAGCTTAAGCCTACTTATGTAACTAACACAGTACACTAAATTACAGTTAGAATTTGGGATGTCACCAAATTAGGCCTGCTTGTTAAGTGATGCATTCGCATTCAGAAACAAAAGCATGCTAGTTTTCTTGTCACTTAACCTGGTGCGACGTTCGTTCAGCACATTACCAGCTTTGGAAAATACCCTTTCGCATGGCACGGACGAAGCCAAAGCACACAGATACTCTCTAGCAACCAAACTAAGGTGTGGATAGTTGTACACTCTCTCTCGCCACCATTGCAAAGGGTCCATTTGCCGTGGTAGAATGTCATCTTCTAAATATCTCTGTACTTCAATTATAGCTCTAGACTTTCCAGTACCGCAGGGTTGAGCTTTAGCCACAGACTTGTCGAATGAATCCCATAAAGAAAGTTCATCTGGATCATCATGAGAAACAGCTTGAGTAGTCTGATTTTCAGTTGGAGTATTCTGATTAAGTTTTTCAGCAATCATTTCAATCACATGTTTTTTTGCATTTTCAGCAGCAGTGGCATTTTTGAATGGCAGAGTCTTAAAACGTGGATCAAGGAATGTGCAGATAGATATTGTTTTGCTACTCTCAACTGATCCCAGCCTTGTTAACAAACCACTTTCAATCTTCAAGACCACAGCTTTTACTTTTTCGCTCAAGTTACTGCTAAGTGATTTTCGGCACATATCACTTAAGCAGTTAACCAACACAATGACGACTGATGCAGTGGCATAGTTTTCCCCACTAATAAACCTTGTAGCACTTTCAAATGGTTTTAGAACGCGACACATTTCTTTCATTGTTGCCCACTCATCTGCAGTGATCACTGGTAAATCTGTGTCAAGTAATGCAACTGTGCTACGTATGGCATCTTCAAGTTCAACAAATCTGTCAAACATAAAATAAACAGAGTTCCAACGTGTCGCCACTTGCTGCAATAACTTTTTCGGCTGTCCTGGGCCATTCTTGGTCTGGTAACTGCACAGCTTCTCGTTGGCAATAGTGCTTCTCTTGAAGTGCGCAACTATGCTTTTTACCTTCTCGACGACTGGCATCACTAAATTCAAGGCATCCATTAAAATCAAATTCAGTGTGTGTGCGAAACATCCGAAATGTTTCCACCTAAGTTCGTTCACGATAGCACTTTTAATATTGGCTGCATTGTCCGAAACAGCTAGCAAAATAGCACTTTCCAGACCCCATGAACTGACACATTCTTTTATTTTATTAGCAAGGTTGACATTAGTGTGGCTACCCTCAATTAAAGTACAGTCAAGCAATACTGACACCAGTTCGAAGTTTTCATTTACGAAGTGGACTGTTATGGCTAAGAAGCTCTGATTATTTAGTGACGTCCAACAGTCTGTAGTCAAACACAGTTTTGTAACAGACTTCAAAATACTTCTGACATTTGTCACACACTCTTCATATAGTGCAGGAATCAATGTTTTCGAAATGGTTTTGCGGCTTGGTGGCTGATAATATGAATTCAGTGCATGAGAATATGCTAGAAAACCTTCGTCTTCGACCACACTGAATGGTTGTAAGTCACAAACAAACAATTTCAGTAATGAATTATCAATATGATTTTTTTCTTTAGCGGTTAACTTCTTCGGAACAAATTTTGATACAGATTCCTGACGTAATGTTGTTCTGGGTGCTATGGGTCTGGGAACACTAGATAATGCGCAAGGTATCTCAGTTAAATGTTCTCCTGCAGACGAAGAGCAAGTAGGAATTTCATCAGGTGGAGTATCTGAACTTCTCCCTATTGAAGAAATAGGGGCAAGAGATGTTTGTTGCGAGTCATAGCTGTCTTCTTTACGGTGGGACACCTACAATAAACACACATACTAGGGATGTAACATTTTCAATACAAATGACTCATCTGTACATTTAAAAAAATAATAACACCATTGATTAATGAACATATAGCTAAAAATTAAATTTACTTGATTCAGACTTACTGAGGGCGCCGCCACGGTTGGGTGTTTACTGGTTATGTGCTTTTTCAGATTCGATGTTGAAGTTTTGTACGAAAATTTATTCTTACACATTCTACACCGAGCGAAGTTATCGTCAATGATATTATAGAACGTCCATATATCACTTGTTTTCCTCCTTTTCGTTGAAAGCTCCATTTTAATACCTCAATATTACCCACAACACTAACTAATAATAACTCGGCAAATTAAAAAGTAACGGTTCATCAGCTGTAAAAACATAGGAACAAAAGTGTAGGTATTTTTTGTGAGTGCTCTCTATCGGATATTGGTGGCGATTCGATGTGACAGGCGAACATCTGGGTAGCAGGTATAAGGACTCCTCTCCTATTGGCTTCACGGTAACAATCACAGCTAAGCGGGCAGGTCGATTGCAAAGTTACTCTTATGCACGGCACTGTGACTCCATAAGGTGACAGACGGGCCTCTGTGTAGCAGATATAAGAACTTCTCTCCTATTGGCTGCACGGTAGCAATCACAGCTAAGCGGGAAGGTCGACTGCAAAGTTACTCTTGGGCACAGCACTGTGACTCCATAAGGTGACAGACGGGCCTCTGTGTAGCAGATATAAGAACTCCTCTCCTATTGGCTGCACGGTAGCAATCACAGCTAAACCAGAACATCGACTGCAATTGGTCGGCCGGTAGCAGTCCATCACGAGCGCTAGTAGCAGCGTCACACAATAATAGTTTTTAATGTTGCCACTCGAGTTTGTTGCTACGAGAATGTCTGCCTAATTCGACACATTGTTAATACAAATATGTTTTAAATCAGTCTAATGTATGTTCTACAGGGACTACAGTTATTCGTCGAACAGGACGGAAAAATTGTAAATCACAGATATTTTGCTCCATCAATCACATATTGTGATTGCTACTCTTTGGTATCTGTGAGTAAATAACAGTTCGTGATTGTGATGCACATCTCTATTGTCCATAACATCTAGGATTCATCTCGGAGCTCCTTCTACCTCTAACCTGAACAAGTGGGGGTGCAGAATTTGTTTGTAAAGCAAGTTGTGTAAAATGGTGGGACGGACAGGATTCTGTACTCTGGGAGCACGTATTCTCGGAAAACATTCGTAAGTGTTAGTTTTTACGAAAGATGGGCCAAGGTGTTTTTGCATGCCGAATAGTAAGTTGGTAAAAACAGTTACAACATTGTGACACGATGGTAGAATATTGCACATGAACCAGTTGTGTCAAACTAATTGACTTTGAATTGTATGTTATTAAGTTCTACTTGTAAATGAGTTTTATGTTAATTATCACTTCTTTCGTGACGTGCTGCATGTAATTTCTTAATTGTCTGTCGTCTGTACCAGTTCATATCACAAATATCAATTTTCCAGGTCTTCCAAGCCAGTTCGATGTTCTACATGGCAGAAGCTTAATTTTTCGACGAAGCGATCGGACCCGCCAGTTAATAAGAGCGGTTCATTCACCCAACCTCCACTAACACAATCTCTTCCTGGTCTGCCTCCTGCAGTATTCAGTTCTTTGGATGGCGAAGAACATAACACTCAGATAACAACTTTGGAGAATGGTTTACAAGTTGCTACAGAGAACCGATTTGGACAGTTTTGCACTGTTGGAGGTAAGTGGAACATATTGTGAATAGTATTATTGTAGGTGGAATTATTGCATAAGAGAACTGTTTTTGACATTGCACCACAAGTCACGATATTAACTGCAAAGTTGGGAAGATTAATATTTATTATCACTGCCATGGTACAGTTCTTGGTGAATTTACTACTTCTTGCATCTCTTAACTTACTTCTTCCTTTCAGGTCTATATCTTACCTTGAGTGAAAACATGGGATAAACACTTGTGTAGATATGGAAAAAAATGTCTGTAAAACAGTTATGTATGGCAACAGTAAATAAACGAGGGCAAGTCAATAAGTATCTGCAATTTTGATCTAATTGTCTTTAGGTTGGCTCCGTGGCGTTGTATGCTCCACTAGATGACAACATTGTCTACGTCTGTGGTAGGTTTCAGCGTTATCAAATCAGTGCAGCTTGCGCTGTTGCGACATAAAGATAGCCGCGCCACTCTCTGTTTGCACCAAGGAAGAACAGAGTTCCGTAATCATTTTTTTTGTGGCCTGTGGGTGTACCAGGAGCGGAAATTCATAGAACACTCATTCATCTGTTATTCAGGATCATATCAAGCACATGTTCAATATTGACATCTTGTTACCACTGCAGGTGGACGCCCGGATCTTTCCTCATCCTTCATGCTCGTGCAACCACTTTTGAACTGTTTAGTCCACTGGTAAACACTTTGCTGTGGGAAGATATTGTCCCTGTATTGTGCTGAAAGTCTTCTATGAATCTCTGCTCCTGGTACATCCTCAGACCACAAAAAAAAAAAAGGATTACGGAATGCTGTTTTTCCTTGGTGCAAACAGAGAGAGTGGCGCAGCTATCTTGATGTCACAGCAGCACAAGCTGTACTGATCTGATAAGCTGAAACCTACCACAAACGTAGACAACGGTGCCATCTAGCGGCTGGTGAGCACACACCGCCACAGAACCAACCTAAAGACAATTAGAGCAAAATTGCAGATACTTATTGACTTGCCTAGGTAGATACTGTAATCTCTGCCAATTCAGTAAAGCTCAGGTTGCCATTATCTAAAGATTGTATGCATCAATTTTTTGAAAAACTGTATTTTTGTTGTTACCTTTGGATATTACTTCATTAATCACCTAGTACCATGCACGTCTAATCCTTATCCCGTTTCTCTATGGGGTTGGATATGACGTGAGATGAATCTTTGTAGCAAGTTTTTACGACCGGATGCTCTTCCTGACGTCAGCCTCATCAGAAGAGTTAATGAAATGAAACAAATGAAATAGGAAGGGAGAGGGTGAAACCCAGTGCTGGCACATAGCCTACTCCTGTCGAATAACACCAAGGCTTTGTGTCTCCATCCGATGGACAAATCACCATCAACAGCATCGTTTGCCCTTACTCCATATGAATACTGCAGAGAGGTTTGGAATTTAATCCAGGTTTTAGCACATAATCTAGTGATTAGAAATTGTATACCACCACCTCCCCTACCCTGCCGGCCGACATTCTGATGGTGACATTTTTTTTTTTTACCAGTGGAACTTGAATTGGCTAACCATAGTCAGACCATATAGACTTCATGCTTTTACCAGGCGGGCTATCTCATTAATCACTTAGTATTCTAACAAAACTTTAAAAAGAAGTATATATTGAGGACCAAGTTGGCTGCACCATTCAGGCCTTATGGCTATTTGCATTCGGGAGACATTGGGCTCAAACCCTACTGAAGATAGTTTTCCTAGGTTTTCCATTTATACACCAGGAAAATGTACCTTACAATGTTGACTTCCGGCCATTTCCTAAGCAGTGTTTTTTGGTGTGGTATGCCCTCTGTGGGGTGCACACAATCAGACACATATACCTTGGTCTTTTTTATATACATAATAGACTGCAAAACAGCCCTACACTAAAAGTACTCCTTCCACCTCGTAGACATCCACACGTACCAGCCACACTTTATTTTCCTTCCCCACCCAGTTACCACAGGCTTCAGGAGTACCTCTGGCACAACCTCAAAGACATTAAGGTACTGACCTACGGTCATCAAACCTACTTTAATAATAAAACACAGATAAATCTTGCGCCAATACCCATAACCCTCCACTGCACACCCACCTTTGGATGAATTTTATGAAGCATGGCGTTGCTCCCTGAATTCAATGCAATTAGATATAATAGCCAACTTTGCCGCACTAAATGATCTTATATGAAATCGGTTCTAACCTTTAACCCAGGGCCATCCAGTCATTGCACTCTGAGAGCAAGGCCGCGCTCGGGGAGCACCGGGCAGTCAGACTAGCGCATCTTCCCCTACCACCACTACAGTGTGGCAGCGAGGAGACCTGAGGCAGACAGACGATGTTTGGACTGTGCTGACTCGATTCGTACGTACAGTCGTGCGGCCGACGGCTTTTGTGGGTTTGTTGACATCATAGTGATAGGGCTGTTTTGCCATAACAAATATACCGCACGTACAAATCGAAAGGTACTCTGATGTATGGAATATGAAGGAAGGGAAATCAAGTGTTAAGTAAAGAATAATGTGATTTATTCAAAACTGAAATTTGAACATGTTTTGAGAGGAAAATTCAACAAAATTTTACCAATATGACCAGATAGTACAGACCTTGAGTAACTTTTGCCCAGTCGTTTTTACGAGCTTTTAGTTTTGGAGCGAACAATCTTCTCCAAATTGGCTACAATATTTCTAGACACAGCTATTCTTAATTGCGCAAGTTTCTATCGCTCATCATTGCACGATGTTTACTTTTAATAAGCTTAAGAACTGAAAAATGCTCACAAATGTAAGTTGAGTTGAACATTGACAGAACTTGACATTCATGTTTATACAAAAGGGGGTATTCTTATTGCGGAAAGCCGCTGTAAAATTCTTCTAAACTTCGTGACATTAGAAGGCGGTCTTTAAGATGAACATTGCACTGCAGTTCAATCAACTCTAATTGAAATAGCTGTGGAGCACTGTCTGCACTAAGAGAAAATGGTCGAACAAATACATCTAACACCGCTTGGTGTTCTGATAATTCTGAAAATCTGTTTTCATACTCTTCTTGTAATTGGTGAATTACCTGCAAGTATTCATCAAAGTCGACACCTTCTTTCATTGTTTCAAGTAATGGAAAATGTCCTGTGTTCCTTGAACGCAACTGGTTTTCCCACGAAATCAATTTTCTTTTGAGTGCGTGAATTTTTTTTCACTAAATCGCAGATATTGGGCTTTTCGCCCCGAAGCGAAGTGTTCAAAGTGTTCAGATGGACAGTAATGTCACTTAAAAATGCGAAGTCCGCCACCCACTTAGGATCACGCAAAAGAACTTTGGGCCGCCCTTTTGATGTCACACAGTATCCCGTATTCGAGAGATAGTAGGTTCGAACCCCACTATCGGCAGCCCTGAAAATGGTTTTCTGTAGTTTCCCATTTTCACACCAGGCAAATGCTGGGGCTGTACCTTAATTAAGGCCACGGCCGCTTCCTTCCCACTCCTAGCCCTTCCCTGTCCCATCGTGGCCATAAGACCTATCTGTGTCGGTGCGACGTAAAGCAACTAGCAAAAAAAAATTTGATGTCACAAAAGATATCTATTGCATTCTGCAAGCAAAAAAACACGATGAAACACCTTCGCCTTGCTCAGCCATCTTACTTCTGCATGGTACGGGATATCCGGATAGTCTGCTTCGATGTCATCCAAGAAGTCTTTGAATTGACGGTGCGTGAGTCCATGGGAGCGAAGAAAATTTACCATTCGCACAGCTGTTCCCATTGTGTCTTTAAGCTTGGCGACTTTTGCACAGATTGCCTCCTGATGGGCCCTGTTTCATAAAACATCTTTCACCAATATTATTAGTAAAAAACCAATAATATTAACTAATAATATTAGTGAGGCGAATGGAGGAGGATAGGTTACCTAGGAGAATAATGGGCTCTGCTGTGGAGGGTAAGAGAAGTAGTGGGAGACCAAGACGACGATGGTTAGACTCGGTTTCTAGCGATTTAAAGATAAGAGGTATAAAACTAAACGAGGCCACAACACTAGTTGCAAATTGAGGATTGTGGCGACATTTAGTAAATTCTCAGAGACTTACAGACTGAACGCTGAAAGGCATAACAGTCTATAATGATAATGAATGAATGAATGAATGAATGAATGAATAATATTAGTATTATGTTTCATAGAGTTATTAGCTAATAATATTAGTAAACTGTTTCATAGACAACATGACTAATAAAAGTTACTCATATTATTAGGATTATTTCCATGAGTGTATTTTTTCTCATAATTCATATTATTAGTAAAACCAAAGTGAGTGGTATTTTAATATTTTGGCATTAAATCGTGAAAATCACTGAAATGGTCAACTCTGATTCAAATCATGATAAGGAATGAGTGTAGGCATTCACCGTTCAATAAATGTTACGTCAAACAGCCTGTACTGGCATGTAACAAACATATGAATACAATGGGAGATTTGAGTTAGATTACAGAACTTTTGAGTATTTGCTTGATAGGATTGGTAATAGAACGTTCCACTGCAAGGAAAAATAGCAGCTTTGCATTACACTCCACCGGTTGGTAGTGATACACAGTATGATTGTGTTTCTCTGGTGCAGTTCTGCTCGGACACCCCAGGTAACCTTTAAAATCTTGGCTTAAATCACCAGTAAACCAAGATGATAGTGATGGTGATTATTGTTTTAAGAGGAAGTAGGCTACAACTAAGCAACCATCATCTATAATAACACTATTCAGATAAAAAAAATGGAGAGGATCTGACATTTTTAAAAATGAAGGTATCGGCCAAAGAAAGAGAAGGGTCACGAAGGGCGTGAAAATGGAAGACTCTCTCGGCCTTGCAACCTAATAATGTCAGGGTCGGAAAAGTACAAGAGTTGAACTAGGGAGGTCAGAAAGGTAGATGAAAATGAGCCTGGCACAAGTAAGTTGAAGCAATGGCAGGACTTGTCTCGGTACCCCGTGTTCGGTAACGCACGCTTCCAAGTTGAGAGCCCTGGGACCCCTTTTAGTCGCCTCTTACAACAGGCAGGGGATACTGTGGCTGTTATATTACCACCCACACCAACAGGGGTTAGTAAACAAAGATTTTGCTAGGCCATCTCAACAGAGATGTTTAAGAGCTCATGGAATAAAAAAGTAAAAGGAACAAGGAGGGTTAGTGTGCAAAAGGCTGCAAATAGTGGATGCTTTAACTCAATCACTTTCCGCAAAGAAACTTTCTTCTCTCACATTATTTGCACTTCTTTTATCCATTTTCATATGTTTCAAAGTCACAACAACGAAAATATCAAGTGAGTTTCTCGAACATGTGGATTAATAGTCGGTTGTAGTCAAGCATTAGCTTACTTTCTAAACTTTCTCTTAAGTAGTAGTTATAGTACTCATTATTGATATATTTTTAACGTACTCTACGTACGATTTATATTATATATGATATAGATGTTGATTCCCATAGGGAATCTGAAATATTTGTCCTGAATTTCAGATTCCCTATGGGAATCAACATCTATATCATCTGATGGCCAAGCAGGCATCAATTTTTGATAATGAGACAAAGTCTTTTAGTGCATTGGCACTGCCGGTGGCTCCAGTTAGCCTACACAGTGGCCTCCACTGTATGCACTAGCCAGCGTATTGGTAGGTGTGCTAGGTACCAACTGATGAGCCCACCCTAGCACACGAGGGCGAAACGCTGGCAGCCAGGAATGAGTTAGCTGGAAAATTTATAATGTCCAATAACGGACCATTTATATTGGTATTATATTATATAGATGATATGTTTTTTTAAGTGTGATTACTTTTGTTAATACTATTACTGTTATTATTGTTAATATCATAGTATTGTTGTCAGTAGTTATTTTTAAGTGTTCTAAGTTAAGACTGGTTAAGTGTGAGAAAGGGAGTATATCCCTAACTTTGCCGGGATGAATAAAACATATTATTATTATTATTATTATTATTATTACAAGGAACAAATCCAAACCAAGAACATATGCAACAGACCAATTTTAACCTCCATTTGTATCAGCTGACTAATGAACTAATATTATTAGTGAAGATTTTTTTTAGTCGTGTAAATCTTTATGAAACAGAATTTGGTTAACTAATAATTATTTTTATGAGTTCTAATATTATTAGGCAATATTATTAGTTAGTTTTATGAAACAGGGCGCAGGGTGTATCAAGCAATAGATCGCCGCCATTAGGGTACTACAGCCATTTTTAATTTTACATAGCTGAGGAACCCTGTGCGTAGACCACGCAAAGCAGGAGCTTCATCCGTCGTTACACTCTTCATCCACTCCCATTTTAATCCCATTGACTCAAAAACATATTCCACAGCTTGGAAAATATCAAAAGCGGTAGTGGTGTCTTTGAGAGCTACCAAGTCTAGGAAATCCTCGGTGACCCTAAGATCGTCATCCACCCCTCGAATGAAAATAACGAGCTGAGCTGTGTCCGCAATGTCAGTTTATTCGTCGAGGGCAATGGAAAAGGATACAAAATTTGCTACCTTCTCCATTAATTGCTGTTCCATATCAACGGCCATATAGTCTATTCTGCGAGCCACAGTTTGAGGAGAAAGAGAGATTTTGTCAAATTTCTCACCTAGCTCCATAGGACAAATACATCCCGCCGCATCCATTAGGCACTCCTTGATTAAATTCCCTTCTGTGAAGGGATTCCCAGCTTTGGCAATTCGCAGCGAACATTTGTAGCTTGCTCGTAAAATGGGTCCACCAACCTCACTCTCCCCAATCTCCTGTCAGGCAAAAATACGGCAAGTCACAATTTTAGTGTTCTTCAGATAATTAAATCATTTCTTCATTCCCTTTTGTAAACAAGCATTTTAAAATTAAAACAATAGTACTTATAGAATAGTGCTGCTTGAAATTTTCTTTCAATTCTGGCGTCTGGCTTCTGTCAAATCACCATAATCATCCCTGTGGTTCGCACTGTAGTTAAGAGATATAAACTTCATGTAGAATGGTCCGTATTGAACTGTGATTAGATATAAAATTAAAAGTTTAGTTTAACAGTTCCACCTTTTCATTACAAAATTTTTTACATTACAAATGAAACATTTATTTGGAACTAGTTTTGACCTAAGGTAATGCATTAAAGTAATGCAATTTATGCATAGTTTTAAACTTTTATCTCCATTGTGACTGTTTCGTCTTCAACTTTATAGCGTCAGACCACAATGTTTCTATGATATATGTACATTGTTTATGGACTATACAATATGTTGTGCAATTCATGTTGTTGGCTGATGATGACCTTGACCATAGGTCGAAACTAGTTCCAAATAAATGTTTCATTTGTAATGTAACACGCATTACAAACATTTTGTATTGAAAAGGTGAAACTGTTAAACTAAACTTCTAATTTTATATGACAGTGTAGTGCCGTTCCAAATTGTGTTGTTTTTTAAACACACTAAATCTCGGTGGCACACTAAACATTTGGCATGCCCTTTATAAGCTGTACAGAAAATTGAAATTTCCCATTCTGCTCTAAGTGCTGCTGCTTCACCACTCCTTTTTTTTTTTTTTTTTTTTTTTGTACGATGTTCAGTCATGACAACTGCGAAACTGATTTAGTTACAGGCTGTCAACAAAGCGCATTGGATTAGACTAGTGACTGATGGATCGGTTGTTTGCTTCGGTGCAGTGGGCAGATCGCTCGCTCAGCCAGCCAAGCTCCTTCCACCACTACCAAAACTACCTTCCCCCAAAGCGTTCGGAACACTGGCTTAGAGCACGGCCAGAGCACTAGCGCTTGGGGAGTGCTGTTTGGATGGCCCTGCTCTAACCTCATATACATCGT
This sequence comes from Anabrus simplex, assembly GCF_040414725.1. Lineage (NCBI taxonomy): Eukaryota > Metazoa > Arthropoda > Insecta > Orthoptera > Tettigoniidae > Anabrus > Anabrus simplex. The sequence continues at coordinate 1,560,036,049 of NC_090265.1, forward strand.
GTGATCCTAAAGATGTGGGTTAAGGGTTGACATGAGAGGCTCTTGTTCCTGCCGTGTTGGGCCAATGTTATTTTTGTCACTAAACAGGAAGTGTGCAGACCAATAAAGAAATGCCTTACAATTACCCTGGAATGGTATGATACTTAAAACTTACATAATTGGTATGATGTCATATTTTTTACGATCTTGAGAAAAACATTTTTTTGGTAACATGGAAATGAAAAATCATAACTTATAGAACATATTTCAATTTTGCATACTTTTAAAAGCTGAAAATACATTTAATATGAAAGAAAAGTTTATTGAGGAACAACGTCGCCTAGCAGTTAGGTCTGTCCGTAAATTAAAAAAACTTGAAATTACTATATATTTAATTTTTAAAACAAATTGTATGTTAAAACAGAGGGTTAAATGATCAAAATGTTTTGGTAATAGCTAAAAAAAAAATCTTGCTTGCAATGATATGATGTCTTGATGATGCTGCAGTTGATTCAGGCGCTGCAGATTTTGCAGATATCCCACCGGTGCTCCACACAGAACGCAGTGTCAAACTTGATGCAGTAGTTGGCTGTCATTCTTCGTTTTTCATCTGGGCGTATTTTACAAGTTGTTCTCTTTTTGTCCATCCCGGAAAGAACTGGATCTGCTGCTTCTTTTCAGCCAAGAACACAAGACCATAGTTCTTAGCTCCCTCGGATGATTTTTGATAGTCAAGTGCTGTTCTAGCCATGGAAAAACCAGCTGCTGATACAACTGATTCAGATAAGCTGATCTTGTCATGGTTTGTTCTTTTCTAGAACTCTAGACCCTGTTCAAAATAATAAGCGAGTTAACTCCTCCAATGTCGATCAAGTCATAAAAAATGCAGAGTGGCCATCTTTTTGTTTTCCTTACACTAGATCTGACTGAAACCATTTAGTCAGGAGTATCTACTCCTCCTTTGGTCTGGTTGTAATGGTCAATCATAACTCCTTTGCCATCTTGATTCACTCCCTTGTCTTGGTGCATTGTGGAAATAAGGCAAACTACTTTGTTCTTCTTAGCCTTGTGCGATAGAATTGTTATCGTGTTGCTGAAAAAGTATTTTGCATCCCCAAATTTCCCTGTTCTTTGTTGATCTCATACTCAAAGGTATCTCTGGTTTGTTTAGGCAGATTGTTTCTAAAAGTGTCAGCTTATAAGGAGCCTTGAGCAATTCAGAAGCCAACAGAACGGTTGTGAACCAGTTATCCATTGTTATGTTGCGGTTCGATCCATGAAATGGAGGTGTTAACTTTTTCACATAGTAGTGGGAAAGAGGGCCTTCGACAGTTGTGATTTGTTTCCCTAAGTATGGCTCAGCAACTAACGTATACTTAGAACCAGCATCACAAACGATAACAATTTTTAACCCATATTTAGCTGGCTTTTTAGGCATATACATTTTGAATGGACATCTGCCTCTAAATGCAAGCAGCTGTTCATCAGTAGTGAGATACGGGCCAGCCTCGTAGTTGTTTATGCATGATTTCATGAAAACTTCCCAAAGGTGCCTTATAGGTGCGAAGCGATCCATTGTTACTCTCTCAGCTCGGGTAGTTTTGTCATCGAATCTGAGACAATCTAATAAAAACTGGAATCGCTTCTCACTAAAGCAAACTCTTTAAACATTACCACTTACAGAAGGATCAACCATTATTGCTGTATTTAGGTTATTGTCCGTGTGGAGAGCAGAGAATATTAGAATGCCCAAGAGTGCCTTATCTCTGTGGGAGAGGTTTGACTGTTTGAAAACTGAATTGTTTTGTAGTTGGCTTGTTTTCTTACTATTTCTTCATTTGTATGAGTAACGATTAAGTTTACCATAGTATCAGTAAAGAACAACTGAAACGCATCTAAAGGGGTTAGAACATCTTTACCGCTACCTTTAGGCCGTTGTCGGATATTCACAATATTTCTAGGGGTATTTATTGTACTTATGGTTGGAGGATTTTCAGTCCAGGAATAAGCGTTTTTTCTTTTGATTATTTTTGTTGTTCGTTGTGGAGTCAAGCTTGCAGATCCTAAAGAACCAGAAATAGTAGTGGTAGCAGTAGTATTACTATTATCAGGTCTTGATTCAGCAGATAGAGTTGTAACAGATTTTGTCCCACAACTACCAGAGGGACCAGGGGTGTCAAGAACTTGTGTAGTAGTGCTGTGTGGGCCAACCACTCCTGATGTGTACATTGGATCTTTTTCATTTGTTGAATGACCACGACGTTTTCTCTCCAATTTTTCATGAAATTCATCATCTGAGGATTTATCTGAGGGTGAGGGTGTATAGTCGTCACTCTCAGAGTATACTTAAACTGAAACACAACACTACGTAAAATAGTTACACCATTGGTATGATATCGTAACATTCACGAACTGACATAAAGAACTCAAAAACAAGAGCTTCCAGCACGACAGTTGCACGTGCACTGACCTTGTGAGTTGAGTAGGGGAAGACATTGGGAGGGCCAGAACAGTCTGCGCAAAAACCTGTTCTATGCAGTCAAATTTGTGTTACGTTTCATAAAAATTACGACATCGTACCATTCCAGGGATAACCATGGTTACAGGACTCTTCAATTGACAACCATTTGTTGCAAGTAAGAAAGCCAATGTCTTGTGCAACAGCATTTTGACAATTTTTTTGTAAATTTTATTTATTACAGTATGAATACCTTACCAAGTTGAATAGTGATTATTTTCACTGAAGGTCAGTTTTACCCTTTGATGGTAGACTTGCTGTTATGGACCGTTTAACTGGTCTCCTATTTTAAGTTAACTATATCAGTGTTTTTGTAGACCTCTTTGTTTTATGTGTCTTTATTTATTGTTTTCAGTATTTTAAGTGAATGAGCAGTTTCCATCATTTTGAATTATCAAGGAATGCATTACTTCTTATGTGTGTAACTAGCTCTGTGGCCTTCTTTAATCCCATATCTCTTATGGTTAGTCTACACCAAAGTTAATAAATGTTAACGGAACAAAGTTAATAAACAATGTTAATAAAAAATTTTCTCAACATGTTAATAAACTTTTGTTAACAAACTTCTTCAACATTGTGTCCACACCAAAATAGCTGTTTGTGATGGATAGAATGAGGAAGAAAAATATACTTACAGGTGCAGCTTTCATTATTTTAGTGAATACAGTTAGAGAAAAGAACAGACGCGAAGTGTGGCAAAGAAAAATATTGGAAAGGCGAGTAGAATTAAGTTTGGAGGGAACACTTATATCAGAACTTTTAATTCATGATGCAGCAGGCTTTCAGACTTTTCTTGAGAATGTCCCCACATGACTTTCAGTTCTTGTTGACAATAGTTGGGTCTGAAATTGCAAGTAATAATACAGATTATTAAAAAGCCAGCTCCACTAATGGCAGGCTAATTTTTTATAGGTATAACTTTAAGATTCTTAGCAACTGGGTGACTCGGACATACTTACTGGTATTTACCTAGTGTATTTGTCTAGAGTATCAAAAGAAGCAATTTCAGTTAATATGTATGAGGTGTTTGAAGCTTTATACAACAATATTGAGGAATTGGTAAAGGTACGAAATCAAGAAAATCTTAATTTAACGTAGTTAGGGTAGTATTATTTTGATGATGTACAAGCGATTATGGGAGGTTAGGTTATTTAGTGAGGCGCGAAGCTAGAAATTAAACTACATTAGAACACAGCTAAAAGAATATCATACAGAATTTAACGTACTGTATATTAGATCTTTCGCTTTGATAGTCAATTTTTAGAAGAAATAAGAAATCATCATATTCTGCGCTATGAATTTGCGTGCTCTAATTGCATCCTTGCGCATGTGCGAACCGAAATGTTAACGAAAACCCGAAAACACGTCGGTTATTCACAATATTTCTAGGGGTATTTCTTGTACTTATGGTTGGAGGATTTTCAGTCCAGGAATAACCGTTTTTTTCCTTCGATTATTTTTGTTTCATTCACAAAAGTTAAAGAAATTTTGTTTATCAACATGTTCAAAAAGTTAATGAATACACTATTTTGTTTATTAACATCCAAAAATGTTCATTGTTCATTTGGACTCGTCCTGTCAGCATTTCGGTGCGATCGTGCATCCTGTGAGCGACTGTGGGATCATTGTTGTGAAAAGTGACATCACCTGGACGTTTCCTCCGTGTGCAAATAAGCAAAAAACCTTATATTTTAGTGCATATTATTCATTTTCTAGGTCGATGACTTTGTTGTTCTGTTCTTCTACACGTATTTTAGAAAAATATTATTTCATATTTCATATGATATGATCGTTGTATGTAATATCATAAGATCATTTGTCACAGTTAAGGTCTACAGTATTCTGATTTTAGATTTAAAAAAAACGGTGCAAGAATAACCTACTAATACTTAGAAGAAGGGTTTCTCTTAATTATACCGAAGAATACTGCAAACGAACATGCCAAAACAACATCTCAAAGGACGAAAATTACACGCATTTTTAGCCCCGGAGGTTACCTCCATGCACGACTAGTAACGTAATATTTTTCGCGCGACTAAAGAAGGGTTAACAAAGTTAACGGAAACATCTTGGTGTGGACGCACCTTTATACTTGCGGACAAAATATGGCCTCAGTTCCTGGAAGCCAGCCGTCAGTCACACCCTGCACCCTGCTGAGTTAACGAGTTCTAAGTGATCTTTGTTTGGTGTGGAGAAGTTGCCAAACCTCACCATCTTTACCCTTTCTTCACGTTGAGTGCTGTAGACAATTTGGCAACTCCAGCTAGAGTAGACATACTGGGCCGATTGCAGAAATGATGACCAGTTTTAAGCCGTACACAATGTCTACCTAAACAATGTCCAAGATGCACATGATCTTCCATTGCATAAACAATGTTCAACCGGTGTTTAGCTGGACATCGTTTATAGTTTCAATATTGGTTTGAAAACGGAAATAGAAGTATCTTTCATGTAACTCTTTGGTTGTCACAACCAATGAAATTCATTGGTACATGTGCCAAACGTTAATCAGCTGTCGTCTTTGTATACATTACGCAAATGTGGCTAAGCATGAGCATGACTTGCCCATGGATAAGAATATCATTTTCGGTGGAAATGAAATCTCGTAATATTATCGACACTAATGCAACGCCACTGTGTGGGGAAGTGTAGCTTTGATTATAGTGCTGTTACGGTGAGTGTTATCTTAATAGCTTAGGCGAAGGGTAGATGAAACAGTAGTACTGTGTAACCGAATTAATTATATGGGCCATATACCGGATGGTGCACCAGCCCCTTGTGATCCAGTTTTATGCATCCCTTCACATGTACTGCAATTCTGAAGGACATCGGTCCCTCTCCCTAAACCTGGGTAATATAACGAGATGTGTGTTTACGGGCTAGAGGACAGTAGGAATCGTGAGAGCCACTATTAATTTGTTCTGGGTACTTCGAATAAATCTGTAAAACAAGTACAGGTACGCAGAAGACGTTCTTTAAAACAGGAAGTGGATGCACAGACTGGGAGCACGGTACTGTATAGGCTGGGAAATGGGCGCCGTATGTCAAGTGTCGCAGTAGCTCACATTGCAAGCGGGCGGGGAGATATGTGATAGTGGACAGTACTCGAGGTAGGAGGTTCGAATCCCGCATAAGAATTTTTTTTTTTTTTTTAACAGCCAGTTGCCTGGGATGTGATAAGATTGCATACTTGATAGCTTCCAAGGACTGATTTGTTTATTTGACCCTGTAAAGTACCGTATGTATCGTTGCATTGGGTATGGTGCTGGGTTGGATGAGGATGAAGAGATTATGGTCTGTGGCCAGTTAGCTATGTCGTACATGTTCCAAGCTTCGTAGACCATAGGTAGGGCAAAGTATGCCCCATCGGAACGACATGTGATGGCAGCTAAATATGTAGCTGCGTGAACTCCCCTTCTTCGAAGCAGTTCACAACACAAAGTTTATTCATTGTCTCGAGATGTATTCCAGCTGTTGATAAACTGAACCATAATAGGTATTATGTTTGATCCTGTATTGACTTGTTTGAATCTATTAAAGAACTATTTAAAATAGTTTTTACTTGAGTTCGCCTTGTCAATACACCTTATAATGATAGAAAACTATTTATTTTATTTTACCATACATGTTTCGGGAAAATCATCCATTCCCTTCATCAGCGATGGGTATGTGGATATGTTACTTATGTATGGAGAAGCTAGACAGAATGCATACCAGGCACAACGCCTGTACCAAGAACACTATCCGGATAGACGACAACCTTGCAAGTGACTAATCTCATGTTTTAATCCGTACTGAAATCTGTTATTTACAATAACAAAGTTTTATTATAATCCACCTGTTCAATACAATATAATGTTGTTACATTTATAATATCTTCATTAATTAAAAAGTTTATGTGGGACATGTTTCGCTCCCTTACAAATCTGAATCTCGAAGAATGGTTATGTTAGTAAACAATGACTTAAGAACTGTTAAATCAGTTTTCACAAACTTAAACTTACTCTACTAGAATATCATAAAATACAGAATCTTTGGAGATTTGCCTTAATAATATGGGCTTTATAGGAGAGATACATTAAAATTGTGGAAGAAAGAGTTGTTCTAAAATATTTAAAACAATTAGCATGTCTAAAATCGTAGGGGAAGAAAAATACACGACAACCGGCGGTCATGAAATTTCGGAGTATGGAAAAAAGACACGGTCTGTGGAAATCATCCTGTGATGTCTGCTGACAATGCAGAGGTCGTGTTTGACGCTATCCGGTGTAACCCTCATACTAGCACACGGGCCATTGCACAGGAGATGAACATCAGCTGAGCGTTTATTAAGCGGATATTGCATACCCACCGGTTTCACCCTTTCAGTCTGTACTTACACCAGGATCTCCATGGTCATGATTTCGATGCCCGAGTGGCGTTCTGTCAATAGATCCTACAGCATGTGCACGCTGATCCTGCTTTTTTAGCGACTCTCTTATTTACGGATGAAGCACGATTCCACAACAATGGAACCGTTAATCGCCATAATATGCATTACTGGAGTGTGGACAATTCCCATTGGGTGCAACAGTCGGCATTTCAGGTACAGTGGGGCGTGAATGTATGGTGTGGAATCATGGGTGATCACCTCATCGGTCCCCATTTCTTTGAGGCCCATCTGACCAGCTAACGCTATCTGCGGTTTCTCCAAGATGAACTACCACCGTTTTTGGAACATGTGCCACTCCGTGACTGTTGCAGGATGTGGTTTCAACATGACGGAGCTGCACTGCACGCGGTGGTGGTCGTCCGGAGCCATCTCCATGCAACGTATCCTGATAAATGAATAGGAAGGGGAGGACCTGTCAACTGGGCCGCCAGATTGTCCAATCTTATGCCCATGGATTTTTTCTGTGGGGCCATGTAAAACAAATGGTGTATGCACAGGAGCCGGCTAGTCCTTGTCACCTTAGACAGCTCATCACCGAGGCATGCCGATCTGTTTCTCCACAGATGTTGCAACGGGCCAGGCGGTCCTTACAACATTGCGCGCTGCTCTGTATCATCCACGGAGTTCGTCAGTTTGAGCAGGTGCTGCGTTAAACAACGTGAATAACTGAAATCCTTTCACACGTTTCCTAGCCTTTATCAATCCAGCTCCATACCAACGGCCCTTTTCATAGTCAAATAAATGAATCAGTCCTTGGAAACTATCAAGTATACAACCTTAACACATCGCAGGCAGTTGGCTGTTAAAAACATTTCTTATGAGGGATTCGAACCTCCTACCTCGAGCACTGCCCACTATCACGTACCTTCCCACCCGCTTGCCATGTGAGCTACTGCGACACTTGACCTACGGTGCCCACTTCTCAGCCTGCGCAGTACCGTGTTCCCGCTCTGTGCATCCACTTCCTGTTTTAAAGTACATGTTCTGCGTATCTGTACTCATTTTACGGGTTCATTTGAGGTACCCATAATGAATTAATAGTGGCGCTCACGATTCCTGGTGTCTTCTAGCCCGTAAACACACATCTCGTTATGGGATGCATAAAACTGGATCGCAAGGGGCTGGTGGACCACGCGGTAGATGTAGTTTGCATTCTGGACATCATAAGTTGGGAGCCCTGAAGATTGTTTTACGAAGTTTCCCCATTTTACAGCAGGCAACTACTAGGGCTGTTATTATGGCCACGGCTCTTCTTTCCTAGTCCTTGCAATTTCCTATCTCATAGTTGCTGATAACTTATCTGAATTAGCGTGACGATTATCTAAAAAAGGAAAAACCCACCCACACAACCTATTTTTTAGTTGTCACTATTATATGTGCTTACTTAGCAATAAATATAATACAAGTGAATCCCTCCCGGTTGATATATGTGACATCCCTCTGATGATCAGCACAAGTAAGTCTGATATGGATGTAGTCTAAGTGACCCATAATTCCATGAAAGTTATCCCATGTATAATAAAATATATCGGTTGCCAAGAATTGTAGTCAATTTGAGTCACCAGGCTGTCCCTTGTGTCAGTCTCAAGAAACAAGTCTCTTGGAAAGCGAAAACATATTTTAAACTGTACCTCCCTGTACATTTCAAATGAATTGCTGTGATTTCATAGCAGACGACCCACAGAGAGGCCGTCGGACTAACCTTTCTTCCTGGAATCGTCTCAACATGATAATACAAATTATATGTTTCATGGTACATAACCTCTGATTTGTGATTCACTCGTCACATTTGAGATTAAACAGTGTTCTCGGCAGCGTTTAAACATGACTGGTTGAACATTGGTTTTAGACAGTGTCTACAGTGCAACGTGGCAGGCATACTTAGACATTGTTTAACCGTACATGAATTCCATGAAAAGTGCAACCTTGGCATGCTTTTTTAAACTATCAAAAAAATAGTGGTATGTTTAACAATATGAACAGTACATATTATAAATGACCTTTTCTAGTGATGAACATATTTTTAAAATACCAGGTCTTTCAGAATAATTTTTAAGAAGTCGTTAAATTTCTTCATGAGCTCTTATGCTTAATTTACTCATTTAAACCAACAATCTTTCTTTAATTTGTCCCTATGCACTATTATCTCCTTTAATCCGATAAGCATTTTGCCAATTCTTTTCAGTTATATTGTTTTTTGTCAACAGTATAACACCCGTTACAATTCTTGTAACATCCATTACATTCAAAATAGTGAAATAACAAGAAAAAAAATGTTTGATAGTATTTAGTTGGTATTGTAGTTCAGTTGCTTATGGAGAAACACTGGTTTTTCTGCCTTTTCTATCCTGGGTCAGTTCCTGATTTTCAGATGCTCTGATCCAAAAGTAGAAAAAGTAGTAAAAGTGCTAGCTGAAGATGCAACTGAGGGGCCTGTTCCACAAAAGTATGGTCTTGTACATTACAAGTAAATTCTCTAGTAACTTGTACAAATACCAGAGTTTCTGTTCCACAGTTGTACTTTACTACTCCATACTTACAAATTACTAGTGAATTTTTATAGGCGTGTTCCACAAAAGTACTAGTACTTGTAACTTACTAGCGAATTGAGAAGAATTCTCTACCAGTGAAAGGACAATAATATATAAATGTACTAGTGCTATTTAAATACGCTTATTTTGGATACATTTTGATAAATATGTGGTCTAGCAGTAGTGATAGTGATGGTGATGAAAATGAAAACTATCGTCTGTACAGGGAAAGAATAAACTTCCAGTTTAACACTGTATTTGAATACAATGAACGTTTTAGGTTAAGCACAATATAGTGGAAGAATTTTTGATAGATATTGGCCATAGCTTAAAATATCCTACGAACAGAAATAAATCTCTCTCTGCTAAACAACATTTACTAACAACATTACATTGGCTAGGAAATGGTGGTCAGTACCATGGTACTGCAGATATGCTTGGGATGGCAAAATCTTCGGTCTGTGGTAGCTGCAATAAATGATATAAAATTTCCTCAAATTGTTTGTTGGCCTGAAAATACTGAAAAAAACATATTCCAAGAAGGACATTCCTGGAATCATTAATGAGCAGAATATCTCTTACATACGTCCAACTTTTCCCCTCAAAAGCTCCATGAGCTTTTCCCAAGTCAAATATTTCCATCCAACCATTTATTTTGTCTTGTTTTTTCAGACTCTCGCTGAATCCACCGAAATGAATATCTTTCCTACCTTCTATTTCCTTCAAAATGAATAACTTTGTTTCTCTTGACATCATTTTAACAATTCATGCAGAGTTTGCAATTTCGTAACAATTAAGTTTGGCGGCCGAATATCGTTATTAGCGGCATCTGATTCCTAATGACAGACCAAGGTAGGTATGTTAGACCAAATACAGTAGAGACAATACACGACACTTACGGATTTCGCCTTGCTAAAATGGGAGACAATTCGACGGTGGCGCTCCTAGTGACTTGACCTGAACAAATCGCGCTAAATTCAAATATCAATGGAAATGTATATACGGAAATGGATAAATAAATTACGTCTAGAAAGAAAGTGGTATTGAGATATTAACTTCGAAGTTGCTAAAGCAATTCTGGATAAATGAATGAAGAATTATTTAAAAGGTTATTATTCAAAGACTGAAATTAGACATATAAACAAGGTGTGAAATGGACTGCTGTGAAATGGTTTGATCTTTCATTGATGCATTACTTTTTTAGCTTTAGCATGTAACTTGTTTGATGATAATAATAAATATAATCAATAAATAAAAATATTATCATAAAAATATATAAATAAAATTACTCAAAAACTTAATAAAATTAATAAGCATAATTAACCGAAATGTCCGTAGTATGGGCGCCAGAGTTCACCAGAATGGATCCCTCGAATTTAGATAAGAGCATGATAAACTTTATATCCCAGGGCGTGTACATAATGCTGCGTACTGGTACATCTGCTGCAGGCCTTACCTAACCTCCTGAAAACGACTAATTAGGTAGGAACTGCACCTAGGTTTATCAATAACACTGATTCTAAAATAGCTAACTATATTCTGAACAAATTCCGTGCATGAGCACCTCATCAACATACAACATTATACATATAATACACACATAAAATATTGCTGGAAGACTCCATATTTACAACAACAACAATAATGAAAATCGTGGGAAAACGAAAGCGAGAACTAAGTTACCATTTGTAAATAGTCCGATGAACAATGTACATGTATGAAGATAAATACCCTTCACTGTCTCTATATCAATTCGACTTACCGATTCTCATAATCGGCAGTTATCACATCACACAGATACTGTACCTTGTACTACCGTGTTCACATATTTTAACACTTGTTGTAAAGATATATACACACGTCTGTCGATCCTCAACATATAAATTTATGGAAAGTCTGAGATAGCTTTCACCAACATATAATGCTAGGCCGCCACAAGTGCTACAATACTTAATGCGCAAGCACTCTCCACAATCAGCCACTTTCCACTAACATAACAAGACTACGCTCCACGAACGTTTGAAGTCCAGTCCATTGCAGCCGTGTCACTCCAGTACCGTGTATCAGCACCACTTCCTTCCCGTACAGTGCGTCAGTTGTAGTTGTAGTTATCTTCCTTCTCGTTCCTTTACAATCACCTCTACAATCACCCTTACAATGTTCCTTACAATGTCTCTCATCATCTCCCGGTTGCCGCCGTATCATCAACCTTTATAGACATCAACATCCCCCTCCTCTCAGATGATACGTCTGGATTGGTGCTTGCCAGCCAATCATGGGTGGTCCTCTTCTCAAGACATGCCCTGAACTTCTCCTTTCTCCCAAGAGATAAACAAACACTCGGGAGTTTTACATGAATCACCAAACTTTCGTACTACAACAACAAGCTCATCTCATCAGGCTGGGATATATTCATGACTCATGAATTTCCCGACACAAGTACATCACAACAAGCACTGGGGCAGCCATATGACTCATTCAAATTACCAGAGTTATTAAAGCAGTGTTTTCCCACTCATGCAAAACAAATTACTCATACCTACATATGTGGATATCTTCCAGCTTACCAATATAAATGGCAAAGTATACAAATGAAATAATAATAATAATAATAATAATAATAATAATAATAATAATAATAATAATAATAATAATAATAAAATAGAATACTGACAATAATATCTCTAACTTCTACATATAATTCTGGGGTGTGATATATGTACTATCGCAAGCATACCTGCCTGAAATCTTACGGTTGGATTTGTCTTTTTTCCTCATTTAAAAACAATGTATCATCATATTAAGACATTTGTCAATAAAAATATCGGCACATTCCTTACACATATGATGCAATGAATTAACATTTAATAGCTGGACAATTTTCCTCTTAACATGAAGCCTACTAACAGAAAGAAAATCTATAAAATTCCGGCTTTAATCTGAGAAGAGGGATAAAAGAAAGAAAAGTTTGAAAATGTTGTCGATAGTGATGCTTTGAGGAATATTTACGTACAATTAGAGTAAAAATGTAACATACCCTTGGCTGTACAGTCGAGGATTTTTAAAGTCGCTGGCCTGGAAATGATCTGAACAGATCTTATAATTCTTATACAAGCGTAACGTCCCTTCTTTCTTGTACACTTTATCCAAATCGCTTCTGTGACATTTCAAAACCCACAGATCACACCTACAACAACACATCGGTATTGAAGGTTAACTGCTGCACTATACAATAAAATATGATATTTTAAGCCCGTTAAAACATGGGTCGAGCAGGTCAGAAGATTATGAAGTACTATAAAAATCTCTGTCACTGGAAGAATATATATGCAAACACAATATTACTTACATGTTCTTGTCACGAGGGAACCTGAAGAATGACCGCGCATTTTTCTCTACTTCGTAATTACTGCAGCCAAACACAGCACATACCTTTCCCCTCATGTTGACAGGAGATATCAAGGAATGGCACACGCTACTATTTAATTATGTCAACTCACTGAAAACGCATAATTAACACCAAAAACTTCACACAAAAATACACGTGCTCTTATGACAGAATCAGTACCGTTCAGGTCTATCCGCTAGAGTGTGCTCCAATAGCTGTCCCTCGATATCTCGCTCAGTGTCGTGTATTGTCTCTACTGTATTTGGTGTCGTGTATTGTCTCTACTGTATTTGGTTAGACTCTCGTAGAACATACGCGAGGATCGCGGAAGAACAGAATGGCTGATAATAACGGAGTAATTTCCTATCATCAAAGAAATAAACTGAAAAATAACATCGTAGCATTAAAAAATTCACAGGAATATTAGTTCTTTCAATCTTTGCTGCATAAGTTACAGTAAAATACGATATTACGATAAATGAGGCAAGCATAACCTAATTCAATGACTGGAATACGAAGATAAACAGCTGATTCATGCTATGACGTAGTATGTTTATTGATATGTCGTCACTTGTAAAACTTGTAACAATTCACTGGTAATATACAAGAGACTATCAATTTTTGTGGAACAGAAATGTACAACTCCATACATTACAAGAACCCACACTAGTAACTTGTAATGTACAAGACCATACTTTTGTGGAATAGGCCCTGGTGACAAATCGTGCATCATCAGTTCTTCTTCTTCTTCTTCTTCTTCTTCTTCTTCTTCTTCTTCTTCTTCTTCTTCTTCTTCTTCTTCTTCTTCTTCTTCAAAAATCTTTTCCCTTTCTTGAATGCTTTCCCATCATGGTTTGGCTGTTATACTCTTCTTAATTTGTGATTGTAAAAGTGTTCCAGTGGGGCAGTTTGAAATTCAAAATTGTTATTGTCAGTTTTACTTTGGATTTCAAATAATCAGATACCTTTTTCCTTTATTTCTCTTTTATCACAAATGACTGCTTTTTTTAACAGACCAATTTATATACAGTATTAACTTTGATATTTCTCTTAAAAAAAACAATTAAAGAATTTATTTCTTAGTCTTAGAATGAGCCATGTGTTGGAAGGAGAGGAGTTTAGAGTTGCTACACTCTTTTCCTATTGCAAGGAACCAAAGACTATCTTTATTTTTTTGACAGGTATTTTAAAAATTAAGTATTCTAAAAAATAAATGCTACTGGTTTTTTTTATATGCAAAGTATATATAGTACGCGAACCTTTTCTTGAGCCCTGAGCTCCATGGTGCTGAATGGGAACTAGGGCTCAAGAAAAGGTTCGCGTACTATACTGATGTAGTAATAGCTCATGATTGCACCATAATTGAACAAAAATATCATGTAATTTAGAATTTCTGATTTAAATTGGATTAAAATAAAAAGAACATTTTTAATAACATGATTTTTATTAACCCTAGAAATTACATCAAGATTCTTCTCAATATCACACCATAAAGAATCCAATAATGGCACACCATACTTTTCCCCTTTTCCCCCTATCTCTGTTCAAGTCATTGAAGGCCCTTGGAGGGGTGGATGGTAAATGTTGTATACAAGGAACTTTATATACAATGCACAACATAAAAGTTTATTGCTTCAGCATTTTTATACAATATGTACATGAAATAGAACAAAACTTTTCTTGATGCTTGTGGAGTTGCACATGTTTAATGTTAATATAATTTAGTAGGCTGAGGGCCTGAAGAATATTTACATTTGTACAAATTGAAAGTCCTATATACATTCAATCTTGTCTTGATGAGACAGTCTGTTCAAATGAGAGAATGTTCTTGATAGTCGAAAACTATTGGTCATGTATAGTAACAAGTGGAACTTGTAGAGAGAGTTCGTATTAGCAGAATGCTAACAGGAGGCGTATAACTTGCAAGGAACTTGCGTTTATGTTCATCTATAGGAGAATGCTATGATTGCAGTCAGAGCACTGTACGGTACTTGTGTGAATAGCAGAATGCTTGGATGGGTGCTCGACGTAGCTACGGGATGCAGGATGAATGAGGCAATGTCCAGAGGTGAAACCTCACGGCCAGGAATCAGTCCACCTGTTCAGAACACATTTTTAAGAGGGTGCCTCCGTGTCTGACTTGCGGTGTAGTCTGGTCGTTGGACACTGTGGGAGTCCTCGAGAGGCGAGAAACGTCGCTCCTTTTATAGCGCTGGCTGACGTCGCAGACGATCACGTCAGCGCACTGCAGTCTGCCTCGTGGTCTCTAGAAACATCCATGTCGGGCGGGCTGTGGCGCTTGTAGGCACGGAGGACACACACAACAGTAAAGGCTTTCATTATTCGTAACCGCAACACTAAGTGGGATAGAGCGGGTAACCCTATACTAACTTGGTACTTTTCTTTGGTCTGTGCTGAGTGAACCTTAGGGCCATGTACCTCTCTAGAAGTGGGAATTGTGTTTCTAAAACGTTTGACCTCCAGACAGCGAATCAAATTGAACCCATGTCCTTCTGGGCAAACTGATTGTGCCTTTACCACCTCAGCTAAGTAGACCCTGGTACAAATTACTAGAATCTTTTAAAAATAATAGCAAGGTAAAATAGGAAAAAAATATTTTAATCCCTCAGATGGTCAAGATTTTTTATGTTTGGAAGCTATTGTGTTGCTGAGACTTAAACCATGATGACTGTAAATTCATTTTTATATTTGACTAACTATATTCATCTCTTTTCAGTTGTTATTGAGTCTGGTTCAAGATACGAGGTTTCATATCCCAGTGGAATCTCCCATTTTCTTGAAAAGTTGGCATTTAATGTAAGTGTTATTTTGTATACTTGAACCAAATTTTACATAACTATATGAGCGAGATGAAACAGAAGGTATAATGTGAAGTATTTGCAAATACAAGTTCTTTTTAAAAATATCCAAATTGGTGTTCTAGAAGTTGTTCAAGAAATAACTCGATGAAAATGTTATTGCCTTAAATGTAGTCCTTTCCTCAATTCTCTGTATTCCATATGATATTTCACTTTTGGAAGCAGTGTTCTCTTTGCTCAACACCTTGTGCTTTCTTAATTGAAGAAGGTTCTACAGGATCAAGATTTTACTCACTCAAAATTGTCAGCGTAGTAAGCTGCAGCTATAAGCCACATTCTCCACCTCATTACAACTGGCATAGGCAGCATTGGCTCCATTTTTTACTTCCCAAATTTTTTAAAAAATGACTTGGAGCCTTTATGAATATTTTCTTGATTGCAAAAACTAAGATTTTCATTTCAGGCAAGAAAGACTATACTGTTTCAACAACTCAGTGAAATTCATTAGAATATATCAAGACCTCCCATGGCTTTACACATGCAAGATGCTCTGTCTGTGTAGGCCATGAGAACAATATTGGTTGCTGTGCCTGATGGTTACAAAAGATTGAACATATCATTGAAAAAATAACAACCGTTGAATGATTCACCTTTGATCGCACACATTAATAGATAGTAGAATAGAATACTCCCATCTCCTAGTTCCGGATTACCTGAAACTGGGGAAAAAATCCTCTTCCTATTTTATGGTTCTTTCTGCTAATATCTCAGCATACATCTTGCTAAGTGTGTCCAACAGCATAATGGTCCTATAGTTCTTTGTATTAGATCTTTCACTGTTCCTTTTGTATTCAGGACATATTATTCCTTGCCAAAATCATGAGATTTTCCTACCATAACATTTTTTGTTTAGTTATAATTCCCAGCATCTTGACTGTTGTTACTTAGCTCTTTCCAAAATTCATAAGTATTTCCACTAATAACACCAGATTTTCCCCCTTTCGTTTTTTCATTGTCTGTAATACTTCATGGTTAATGGAGTGGTTCCTGTAGTCATGTCCTAGTTCGTGAACATGAGCAACGACTGAGTGGCCTAGTAAGTGGTCCTGAGTGTCGGGACACCAGTTTCTATGGAATGGGAGTGGGCATCTCGGACTATTTTGAGTCTTGGCCCTCCTTGTGCTCAGGCGGCTATGCTGTATAATCCACTGATAGTCCCTAACCCGTTAGAGGAGAGATCCTCACTTGGACTATGTGTAAGTAAGTGTAGCACCCTGCTTCATAGAATTTTCACCGAGTACACTCAGAACATTTTAAGCAAGCCTCGGGCCTATGGGAGTATCAGAATCCCACTTCCATTTGACAGGCGAGGGACTCCTTGGAAACAACTTGGTGAACAAAATGGAATTCAATGGGGAGCTATCAATATTAATAGGGCTTATGGAAGAAAGAAAGTAGAACTGGCTGAGTCTGCAAAGAGGATGCATCTGGGTATGAATGGAGTAAATTATATTTGGGTAACGGGAGATAACGAGGAGGAGATTATAAAGTGTACTTGACGAGTGTTAGAAAGAGAAAGCAGTGTGGAGTAGGGCTGTTCATCAGGAATACTACTGCATGCAGCATAGTTTCTGTTAGGCATGTAAGTGAGTAAAAAATGTAGGTATATCTGGCGGTTGGAGGAATTAGAATGAGAATTGTCTCAGTGTATTGACCATGCAGATAAGGATGAAGTTGACAAGTTTTATGAAGCATTGAGTGACATCATAGTAAGGGTTAGCATCAAGGATAGGATGGTGCTATTGGGCGATTTCAATGCGAGAATTGGAAATAGAACTGAAGGTTACGAAAATATGATCGGTAAAATGTGGGGAAGATAAGGAAGCTAATAGGAGCAGGAAGTGTTTGCTGGACTTTTGTGCTAGTATGGGTTTAACAGTTACCAATACCTTCTGCTACATATGGGAGGGTAGGAGCACCAGATCCATAATAGACTATATCTTAACCAACTTTGAATTCAGGAAGTCTGTTAGGAATGTGCAGGTTTTCTGGAGATTTTTCAGTGATACAGACCACTATCTGATCTGTAGTGAACTGTGTGCCTTTAGGCCTAGGATAGAGCAGGTGACATCTGCCTGCAGATGGATAAGGGTAGAAAATCTCCAGGATGAGCAAATTAGACAGAAGCACATGAATGTAATTAGTGAAAAGTTCCAAATAATGGACAGTAAGCAGGTTCAGGATATAGAAAGAAAATGGGTGGCATATAGCAAGGGAATGCCAGGGAACAACTGTGTGTAAATTTGGGAAGAAGCAAACATCTTGGTGGAATGATGAAGTGAGAACAGTTTGTAAATGTAAAAAGAAGGCGTATCAGAAATGGATCCAAACAAGGATTAATGCAGACAATTGTACGTAGATGAAAGAATCGGATTGAAACAAATAAGTTGTTGAATCCAAAAAGATGATGTGGGAAGATTTTGGTAATAACCTGGAAAGGCTGAGTCAAGCATCAGTCGCTTAAGTGCGGCCAGTATCCAGTATTCAGGAGATAGTGGGTTCGAACCCCACTGTTGGCAGCCCTGAAGATGGTTTTTCGTGGTTTCCCATTTTCACACCAGGCAAATGCTGGGGTTGTACCTTAATTAAGGCCACGGGCGCTTCCTTCCCAGTCCTAGCCCTTTCCTGTCCCATCATCGCCATAAGACCTATCTGTGTCGATGCGACGTAAAGCCAATTTAAAAAAATCTCGGGAAGGGAGGGAGAAAAGGAAATGAATAGTGTTTTGGGTAATTCAGGTGCACTCATAATAGATCTCAGAGAATCACTGTAGAGGTGGAAGGAGTATTTTGAAAATCTTTTCAATGTTAAAGGAAATCTTCCTGGTGACGTTGCAAAAAACTGAGCTCATGGGGAGGAGGACAATGATGTTGGTGAAATTACATTTGATGAAGTGGAAAGGATGGTGAATAAACTCCATTGTCATAATGCATCAGGAATAGATGAAATTAGACTTGAAATTGTGAAATATAATAGGAAGGCAGGGATGAAATGGCTTCATAGAGTAATAAGATTAAAGTGGAGTGTCGGTAAGATAGCTTCTGATTGGACAAAAGCGGTAATTGCACCCATCTGTAAGCAAGGGAACAGGAAGGATTGCATCAACTATCAAGGTATCTCGTAGATCAGTATACCAGGCAAAGTGTTCACTGGCAAATGAGGACTGAATCAACTAAGAAAAATTGTATAACAGAAGAAATATTACATCTAATGACCTTACGACGGAAATACAAGAATGTTGATTTAGGGAAATACGATGAAATAGGAAGAAAATCAGGGAGGCTAAGGAATCTTGGATGAAGGAGAGAGATTAAGAAATTGAAGACCTATAAAGCAAACATGATGTGTTTATTTTGCACAAGAAGGTAAAAGAAGTAACTGGTAACTTCTAAACTCGACCTTACACTCAGTTACTGAATGCAGCAAATAGACTGATTTCCAGTGAAGAGGAAGCAGAGGAAGTGTGGGTGGACTATGTGTAAGCTCTATTTGGAGAAGGAACAAACCCAGTTTCACCATTAGGCCTGGACCTGAAATGTTGATCAGTGAAGTGCAGGGTGTCGTAACTTTATTAAAAACTGGAAGAGCAGCAGCTCCACATGATATTCACCCTGGAATTCGAAAATTACTTGATGAAAACAGTGTTACAATACTAACCAAGTTTTTAAATTATATATACAGGACAGGATACATCCCACAGGATACATTTCTAATCCCCATTCCTAAGAAGCCAAATGCAACTAAATGTAGCCAATACAGACTCATTAGTATCATGAGTCAAGTTTTTAAATTATTTCTAAAGATAATACATTTCAGAATTCTTAAAAAAAAGAAAAAAGAAAAAAGTGAACTGGACATAGGTGATGAACAATTTGGTTTCCGCAAGGGCTTTGGGACACATGAGGCCTTGTTTTGCCTGATGACACTTTAACAAATTTGTAGGGACCACTCTAAAGATGTATGTATCCACTTCATTGATTAGGCCCAAGCATTCGATTGTGTCAAACATTGCAAATGCCTTTGAATTCTGAACACCATAGGAATAGATAGTGAAGATCTTACGAAGGCTATGCTGAAAGTTTGAGCAGCCTGTAAACCGTAACTCTGAGGACAATAGGATTCTTTTTATTTGAAAGAGTGATGTTTCTCGACCTTGGAACATGTTGGTTCCTCCACGGTGTGGGATGAAAGCACAGGCAGTGCTGAGTCGGACACAGTGCAAGATGGATCTGTCGCACTGCGATTTTCGCGCATTGATTTTTATGATTGTAAAAAGAATTTAAGTGCCGAAGAATGCCATTCTTCTTTGCTGCGTGTTTTTGGTGAGGCTTCCCGTTCTAGGGCCACAGTTGGAAATTGGTTTCGCGAGTTGTCAAGTGGTCGGCAGTCAATTGAAGATGAACCTTATCCCACTCGCCCAGCAACAGCTGTGACTCAGGAAAACATTGATGTTGTGAGGAAAGAAGATAAAAGAAGAATCACATTTTATATTTTGTGACATTGAAGAGACCCTAAATATTGGGTCAACAGCAGTGTAGACCATCGTTCACATTTATTTAGGCCTTACCAAGAGATGTGCCCATTGGTTGGCACATTCCCTGACAGGAAGCCAAAAGGAGGCGTGAGTGAGCTGGTGTCGTTTCATGCTAGAAATTTTCAATAGAGGCCAGTCCCAAGACACCTACAATATTGTCACAGGTGATGAAACATGGGTCTACCAGTATGACCCTGAAACAAAGAGACAGTCTTCTGTGTAGTGCTTTCCAGGGAAGGAGCCACCTATAAAGGTTCAACGAAGTCTGAGCTCTGGAAAGAAGATAGTGGCAACTTTTTTTTTTTTAAATGTAAATGGGGCATCTCACCTCTGTGACCTTGGATACACATCGTACAGTCATTGCTGAATGGTACGTGAATGACTGTCTTCCCAAAGTTCTTGCAACATGGAGGTCACAGCACCCGAAGTCCAAGAGTGGGCACCTTCTGCTGCATCACAACAATGCATCTGCCTACAGGGCTGCCAGAACAATGGACTTTTTGGGAAAGGAAAAAGTGCGAGTGTTACCTCTTCCACCCCTGTTCACCTGACCTGGCCCCATGTGACTTCTTTCTGTTTCCTAAGACCAAAGAAAAAATTCGTGGGCAGCGGTTTTCGTCAGATGAAGAGGCCCTTGCAGTGTATGAGAGTACACTAAGTAACATCCCGCAAGAAGCTTGGACTGAGACATTTTCTAAGTGGTGTCAGAGAATGGAAAAATGTATGTGTGCTAATGGAGAGTATTTTGAAAAGTTGTAATTGTTGTTTTGCAAATAATTTTTTTCTCACACTTTGCTAAAAACTTTCGGCACAGCCCTCATACATTTGTCAAAAGGTTGTGTGAACATCAAGAAGCTTCCATGAGAATTGTAAACTCTGAGATTTGCGCTACCAGGAACAAACAAGGGAGTACGGTGAGGATGTGTGAGTAAAATTTAACAGTAGGCTGATCAACAACAATCTGAGGTATGCAGATGACACCGTCGCCTTGGCTATCAGTATTGAAGGTCTTCAGCATCTGGTAGACAGAATCGTAGCAGAAGGGGATAAACTTGGAGTCCAAATTAACATCAATAAGGCAAAGGTGATGGCCATTACTAATATTCTTACTACTCACATTCTTATGAACATTTTTGGGGAACAATTTGAACTAGTGTAGAAGTGTACCTTGGTAGCTGGATTACTGAGGAGGAGGAGTAGGAGGCTTCACAGCCAGCATAGTGTGCCGTCAGCTGTGAAGGAAAGCATTGTGGGAAGTGGTCATTTATGCACAGCAATAGATTGTAATAAAATACCCGACTGATATGAGTTTGGAGCATCAATGAACAGTATACCATTGATAGGAGGAGGTGGAGATTTATTACTTTCCAGAGCTATAAAAAGGATAGAGTGGTAGCCAGTCATAAAGTGTGGGTTGTTCAGTGTAGCAAATGAGACTTGGCACAGAGTTCAGTGAGTGATAGTAGAGTGATCTTGCAACATGGAGATGTAACCATGCTTCACAGCCAGCATAGTGTGCCGTCAGCTGTGAAGGAAAGCATTGTGGGAAGTGGTTATTCATGCACAGCAATAGATTTTAATGAAATATCTGATTGATATGAGTTTTAAGTATCAATGAACAGTATACCATTGATAGAGAGAACTACTAAATATTGTGACAGTTACTCAGGATACTGTCAGTTTTACTTAGGATATCAATTAAAAGAAAATCTGAGGAAATTGAAATTCTGAACAAGATGAAATGGCAGCCACCACCAGCTTTGAGGAGGATGTGGAGAGAAAGGAGGGAATTGGGAGTCGGTGGTGAGAGAGGAGGCATTTCTGGACAGTCAATGATGGCCAAGACTCGTTCAACACCACCCTACCTGGCACGCTGAAGAGAATCTTTGATGATGATGATGATG
The DNA here is from genome assembly GCF_040414725.1 of Anabrus simplex. NCBI lineage: Eukaryota > Metazoa > Arthropoda > Insecta > Orthoptera > Tettigoniidae > Anabrus > Anabrus simplex. Next base: position 1,560,058,214 of record NC_090265.1, read on the forward strand.
ATGAAATGGCAGCCACCCAATAACAATAAATGTTAGTTGTTTGCAAATTTAGGGATGCTCCAAAAAAACTTTTGCAAAGTAAGTAAAAGGAGTTAAATTTAGTTTAGTCTACAGCTGAAGGAAAGGCTATATTAGGATCCAGACATAGATGATGAAGTGAGAGCAGCTGTAAACATGAAAAGAAGGCTTATCAGAAATTGCTCTGAACAAGGGCTGATGCAGACAGGGTATGTAGATGAAAGAAACAGAGCAAAACAAACAGTCGTTGAATCCAAAAAGAAGTCGTGGGAAGATTTTGGTAATAACCTGGAAAGCCTAGGTCAAACAGCAGGGAAACTTTTCTGGACAGTAATAAAGAATCTTAGGAAGGGAGGGAAAAAGGAAATGAACAGTGCTTTGGGTAATTCAGGTGAACTCATAATAGATCCCAGGAAATCACTGGACAGGTAGAGGGAATATTTTGAAAATCTTCTCAACGTAAAAAGAAATCTTCCTGGTGGTGTCGCGAACAGCCAAGCTCGTTGGGAGGAGGAAAATGATGCTGGTGAAATTACGCTTGAGGAAGTGAAAAGGATGGTAAATAAACTCCATTGTTATAAAGCAGCAAGAATAGATGAAATTAGACCTGAAATGGTGAAGTATAGTGGGAAGGCAGGGATGAAATGGCTTCATAAAGTAGTAAGATTAGCATGGAGTGTTGGTAAGTTACCTTTAGATTGGACAAAATCAGTAATTGCACCTATCTGTAAGTAAGGGAACAAGAAGGATTACAACTATCGAGGTATCTCATTGATTATTATACCAGGCAAAGTATTTATTGGCATCTTGGAAGGGAGGGTGCGATCAGTGGTTGAGAAGAAGTTGGATTAAAACCAGTGTGGTTTCAGACCATAGAGGTGCTGTCAGGATCAGATTTTCAGTATGTGCCAGGTAATTGAAAAATGTTACGAGAGGAATAAACAGTTGTGTTTGTTTCGTAGATCTAGAGAAAACATATGATAGGGTACCGAGGGAAAAGATGTTTGCCATACTGGAGGGGGGGAGTGTGGAATTAAGGGTAGATTGTTAAAATCAATCAAGGGCATTTCTTTTGACAATTGCGCTGCAGTGAGAATTGATGGTAGAATGAGTTCTTGGTTCAGGTTACTTACAGGGGTTAGATGAGGCTGTAATCCTTCATCTTTGTTGTTCGTAGTTTACATGGATCATCTGCTGAAATGTATAAAGTGGCAGGGAGGGATTCAGGCAGGTGGAATTGTAGTAAGCAGTCTGGCCTATACTGATGACTTGATCTTAATGACAGATTGTGCCGAAAGCCTGCAGTCTAATATGTTGGAACTTGAAAATAGGTGCAATGAGTATGGTATGAAAATTAGCCTTTTGAGGACTAACTGATGTCAGTAGATAAGAAATTCAACAGAATTCAATGTCAAATTGGTAATACAAAGCTGGAACAGGTAGATAATTTTAAGTATTTAGGTTGTGTGTTTTACCAGGATGGTAATATAGTAAGTGAGATTGAATCAAGGTGTAGTAAAGCTAATGTAGTGAGCTTGCAGTTGCTATCAACAGTATTCTGTAAGAAGGAAGTCAGTTCCCATACAAAACTGTCTTTACATCGGTCTGTTTTCAGATCAACTTTGCTTCACGGGTGCGAAAGCTGAGTCGACTCAGGATATCTTATTCATAAGTTAGAAGTAACAGACATGAAAGTAGCAAGAATGATTGTTGGTACAAACAGGTGGGAACAATGGCAGGTGGGTACTTGGAATGAGATAAAGGCTAATTTAGGAATGAACTCGATGGATGAAGCTGTACGCATAAACCGGCTTCGGTGGTGGGGTCATGTGAGGCGAATGGATGGGGATAGGTTGCCTAGGAGAATAATGGACTCTGTTATGGAGGGTAAGAGAAGTAGAGGGAGACCAAGATGACAGTAGTTAGACTCAGTTTCTAAAGATTTAGAGATAAGAGGTACCGGTATAGAACTAAATGAGGCTGCATCACTAGTTGCAAATAGAGGATTGTGGTGACATTTAGTAAGTTCACAGAGGCTTGCAGATTGAATGCTGAAAGGCATTATGGTCTATAATGATAATGAATGAATGAATGAATGAATGAATGAATGAATGAATGAATGAATGAATGAATGGATGAATTGTATGACTGCCAATTATGCTTACCATCATGTTATCCTTAAATGATTTCTTTGCTAGATTCAATTTCATAGTAAGTTCCTTCAATTTCTCCTTACTTCCACAGCCAATTCTAGCTCTATTTCTTTCCACTCTGCACCTCCTTCTTAATCTCTTTACTTCTCTGTTATAATATGGTGGATTTTTACCATTCCTTACAACTTTTAAAGGTATGAACCTGTTTTCACATTCCTCAACAATGGCTTTAAATCCATCCTAGAGTCTGTTTACATATTTATTTACCGTTTTCCGCCGATCATAGTTACTTTTTAAAAACTCATGCCTGTTTTATCAGCCGTATGATACTGCCTAATAATCCTACTTTTAAGACCTTCCTTTCCATCACATTTATTTTTAACTATGACTAAAACAGCTTCATGATCACTAATACCATATATTACTTCGGTTTCTCTATAGAGCTCACTTGGCTTTACCAGCACCATGTCCAGAATATTTTTCCCTCTATTTAGTTCCATCACATTCTGAATCAGCTGTCCTTCCCCTATTAACTTATTTGCCATTTGTTGGTCATGCTTCCTGTCATTCGCATTACTTTCACAATTGATATTTGGTAAATTGCGATCTCCTGCTACAGTCACATTCCTTTCCAGATCATTTCATACATAGCTGATTATCTTATCAAATAATTCTGAATCAGCGTCAGCGTCTCTTGTAAGCCGGTGGTGGTTATTGTTTTAAGAGGAATCAGCTATTCTCTCTTAACACTGATCAAAGGGAAAATGAAGTGATCTCCCACTTTGAAGAATCAAGGTGTTGGCAAAAGAAAGGTAAAGTCCATGATGGGCACGAAAATGAAAACCTCGCTTGGCCTTGCTAAGGGTCAGAAGAGAAGAAGTGTGGTCAGATAGGAAAGATCAAAGTGATGAGTAGAGCTAGGAATTTTAGGTGCAAAATTTTGATAATAAAGTTGCAATAATTTAGTTTAAAAGGTGCAAAAAATGTGCAAATTTAAAGTGTAAATATTCATTACAAACTGTACCAAAACCGATAACATTATATATTAGGGCACAAATTCACACGTTAATTAAAAAGTCTGCTAAAAACAGGCTCAAAGCACTATTTAAAACAGGTTTGAAAATGGGAAAGCATGGAAAACCATCTTCAGCACTGTCAAACCCAGTATCTCCCTAATGCAAGCTGATGTCTACGTACGGACCAAAACTGCGGAGCCACTTGCTTGGTTACATTGTTATTAAAGTAGCTCATCCAGAAACTGTTAATTTTTTTAGCGAAGTTGCACCTCTTCTTTTTAGGTAAGTACTTGTATATCGAAAAGAAACATCAGCAGAAAAAATTGGTGCATATTTTGTTTGTAGTCAGTAATGTAGATCCTTGTTTATTGCAATTTGCAAAATCTTCAATATCAGAATTTATGGCTAAGCTCTGCTCCAGCTTCTGCTTTCTAGCACTGTCCAGTGATTCCTTCCTATCCATCAGAACAGCCTATTTCTCATCTTTCTGAGGACACTGCTCCTCAAATTTTGTAACGGCAGTTGTCAGGAAAGAGTGACCGTACACAATAAAATGTTCATCTTGCAATTCCTGTTTAGGTTCTAGTTCTTCGTCCTTCGTCACAGCTTAGGAATCATTCGGTAAAGCATCCGAGAAATCACACTGCAACCTTGAATCCAGTACCCCATCTAGTGTGAACTGAGGAAGGTGGAAGGGGAAGTAATTATTGTTATTGAATATAAAAAACATCCCACCTCAAAACAGACCAATCACTTTGAATATCATCTGCACTAAAATGTTTAACAGCAACATACATTTTCCCAGAATTTATTTTCTGTTTCGACATGCTGAATATTGGCTACAAAGGAGAATGACCATGTTCTAGCCAAAGTGAATTCTGGACTGAAAAATTATAAGAGTTTAAATTTTTTCCCCACTACAGCAGTCATTGATACTGATTGATGGGATTGCTAATTGGTCAATAATACTTCACCTTTCCCTTTTTCTTCCTGTTCGAAAGCTTTCGCCTAACTCTAGTGCGATAAAGCACTGATTTGTGGAACTTTTGCGTAAAGGGAGTTCATTGAGGCTCAAACTGATCTGAAAGCTTTTGCCTAACATAACTGCGCTGATGCAAAAGTAATGTAATACCACTCTGAAAACAGTTAATTCTAACAAAAACATACAGAAAGTAGGAGATTTGTCCATTTATAAAATAGTCAATGGAAGAAAAATAGATTAAGCCACAGATGTTCGGTTTCCTTTGTTGGGTTTTATGGGAATATGCCGTGAAGGAGCAAAAACACGAGGTGGGAGAGAGTGTTAAAAGCTGCCGACATTGAGTTAAGGCGCAAAAAGGTGCTGGCATTCAGAAAAGGTGCAAATATGTGCAACCACAATACAGTTAAGATTGTTTATCTCATATTTTCCTTGTAAGGCAAGTCAGTTTGAATGTTTTAATAGTAAACATTATTAAGGTGCAGCACCTAAAATTTTTAGTTCTAGTGATGAGCCTGACACAAGTAAGAGTAAGCAATCTGACTCAGCTAGGAGAACTGTGGTTGCCAATGCAGGTTGCGAGGTTGAGAGCCCTTGGTCCCCCTATCAGTCACCTTGAACAACAGTCAGGGGATACCATGGATTTTTTCTACCACCCCCAACCACAGGGAGGGGGGGGGGGATCTCTTGTGAGTATGAGGCTTTCATCTTGCTATATCAGGTAAGAAAGTTCAGTGTATTTCAGTTTCAAACTGTTCCCTTTGTGTTCTTAGTGAATGTTTAGGGTGAGCACAACTTCTTAAATGCAAGTGATCTAACTCATACCGGGCGAGTTCGCTGTGCGGTTAGGGGCGCACGGCTGTGAGCTTGCATCCGGGAGATTGTAGGTTCGAATCCCACTGTCGGCAGCCCTGAAGATGGTTTTCCGAGGTTTCCCATTTTCACACCAGGCAAATGCTGGGGCTGTACCTTAATTAAGGCCACTGCCGCTTCCTTCCAACTCCTAGGCCTTTCCTATGTCGGTGCAACGTAAAGCCACTATAAAAAAATATCTAACTCATGTTTGTGGAGGAGTGATCATGGGCATACATACATTTATGTTGTAGACCATTATGCCCCTAGGTATTTAGTCCTGGAGTCCTGTATGTGAGTACCTCTATAATTTTGTACCTGCAGTGGACTCTTCAGCTTTCACATTTTTCTCCTCGTCTCGGCTGTCTCCATCTTCTCTTAATTTCTTCCACTGGATCTATTAGTCCTAGTGATTCTCTGACCCTAGTAGTGTAACAGTGCTGGTTTCATGGTCTGTAAGAGGCACCTAAGAAATAACTTGACAGATATTCATGGATTTGGAATAAAGTTATACAGCTTCAGCTCCCACTTTCCCTGCCACATTTCTTGTTAATTTTCTTGACTTTGGCTCAGTCATCATCATCATCGTTGTCGTCGTGTAACCCTTCCAGCTTGCTGGGTGGGGTGGTGTTGAACAAGCTCTCGGCAGCATTATCTGTCCATGTAAGTCTCTCCTTCCATGATCACTCTCCAGTCCCCTCCTCTACTCTAGATGTCTATGTTCTGTTGGTTCAGTTTGGCTTAATATTCAATAAATTAATTTCTATAATTATCATACCTGTCCTGTTGTGCAGAAAGGGACCGAAAATTGGCAATGGAAATTTTACAGCAGAGCTGAACAAAAATGCGTGTGGTGTAAAAATTACTTGCAACCCTGATGGGTCTCCTTAACAAACCAAGTTATGCAGCAGTTTGAGTATTCGTCAAAATTTTGTACAGTTGGTAAGAAAACTAGTGAAAGCTGTAATTGTATATTTCTCAAAGTACGGTTTTCTTAATAGCAACAGTCAATAATTAATATTGTCTGAAGTTTTACACCTAGAAGCATGAACTCTGTTTTGAAATGCTCAGTATCTTATGTCAGTTTTAGACACAAATTTCAAAAATGAAAAATCCTACTTTTAGGTCCCTCTCTGCACAACAGGTCACATATATTTGGTTTCATATTAGTTTATATGAAATACTACACCTTATTTTCTTATTTTTTCAGTCAACAACTGAATTTCCTGATAAGGATAAAATCTTGTATGAATTAGAGAAGCATGGTGGAATTTGTGACTGCCAGTCATCCAGGTAAGGTTTTCTACATTCACATTTTAGAAATGTGTGCTTGTTTTTTTAATTTAAACCCCTAGTGTGTGCGGTGCAATGGTGCGCCCACTGGTCTAGTACGGTCACTGCGTTTGAAACGCCCGCTATGTGGATTTCATAATAGTTATTTGCTTTTTCGTAAGATGGCACGAAGAGGCAACTTTCAGCTATATCAATCAATCAATTAATACTGATCTGCATTTAGGGCAGTCGCCCAGGTGGCAGATTCCCTATCTGTTGTTTTCCTAGCCTTTTCTTAAATGATTTTAATGAGATTGGAAATTTATTGAACATCTCCCCAAGTTATTCCAATCCCTAACTTCCCTTCCTATAAATGAATATTTGCCCCAATTTGTCTTCTTGAATTCCAATTTTACCTTCATATTGTAATCTTTCCTACTGTCAAAGACGCCACTCAAACTTATTCGTCCACTAATGTCATTCCACGCTATCTCTCCGCTGATAGCTCGGAACATACCACTTATTACAAGTTATGAACCTCATTATTGATCAGAATTGAAAATTGTTATAGTTCAAAAACATTGAAGGTATTTATTAAACCACCTGTTCAATAATTTACATCCTCCTTTAAGTGGTTACATAAATATATTAATACTTAATATTTTTGGGACATATTTCACCCCAATTTAGGGCATCTTCAGCCTAAAATACAACCTTAAAAAGTTACACATATTATTAAAAGATTAGCCTTGTAGCCTTATTACTGAAACTTGGTACACTTAATGTGAATAATACATTGAGACTTTAATAAAACATGTTATTGGAGCATTATCTATGGTAATTCTAAAATTAATGAGTCCGAGACTAAAACTTCTTATAAAATTATGTGGTTCTAATAAAATTGGTTCAAAACAATTGGCTTTTATTTCACCTAATGTGATATTGTGTATATTGCCAGCAAAATAAAGGCGTTAACACAAGCACACAAAATTATGTCTTGCAAAGAACATGTCAGGGCCGCTGTTAATGTTGTAAACATGAAGATATAAATAATGAGGAAACGGAAATGTCAGGAGATTATCGTATAAAATGTAGTCCCTTTATATAGGTAATATTGTAGGGAACCTTTGCCAAGAGATACCAGAAGTATTCTGGAATAATGTTCCGTGTTTTTTGTAAGCTGTTACACATTATCTTCTGTTGGGTCCGGCTCCATGGCTAAATGGTTAGCGGGCTGGCCTTTGGTCACAGGGGTCCCGGGTTCGATTCCCGGCAGGGTCGGGAATTTTAACCATCATTGGTTAATTTCTCTGGCACGGGTACTGGGTTTATATGTCGTCATCATCATCATTTCATCCTCATCATGACACGCAGGTCGCCTAAGGGCGTCAAATTGAAAGACCTGCACCTGGCGAGCCGAACATGTCCTCGGACACTCCCGGCACTAAAAGCCATATGCCATTTCATTTTTGTTGGGTTAGTAACCGCCATTCTGTTGGCCAAGTAAAAGAAATTCTACGAGAGGGATAGACAGTTATGTTTATTTTTTGTAGATCTAGAGAAAGCATATGACAGGGTATCGAGGGAAAAGATATTCGGCATACTGGGGTACTATGAGATTAACGGTAGATTATTAAAATCAGTCAAAGCCATTTATGTTGATATTGGGCTGCAGTGCGAATTGATGGTAGAATGAGTTCTTGGTTCAGGGTACTTACAGGGATTCGACAAGGCTGTAATCTTTCACCTCTGTTGTTCATAGTTTATATGGATCATCTGTTGAAAGGTATAAAATGGCAGGAAGGGATTCAGGCAAGTGCATATGTAGTAAACAGTCTGGCCTATGCTGATGACTTGGTTTTAATGGCAGGTTGTGCCGAAAGCCTGCAGTCTAATATCTTGGAACTCAGAAAATAGGTGCAATGAGTATGGTATGAAAATTAGCCTTTTGAAGACAAAATTGATGTCAGTAGGTGAGCCACACCCCCACCCTTACCGACAACACACCTACGCATAAAACGCACTCGTCGGAGATTCGAGGCGTGGACCTCAACTAGGAAAGGCCAAACACAGCCCTGAACTGGAAGCGGTGCTCATATCAAAATCATAACAGGAAAAACACAATACTTCTAGTAATAAAATGCCAAGAAAATTTAAATGAGGGTTTATTATAATAATAAAATCAAGTGGAAACAAGAAATGAAGCCAGTAATTAAATAAGTAAATGATACGTACATGTACACAGCCCATCCAATTGAAGTCATGATGCTAATGCGCGAGCACAAACTTATCAAATACCAACCTCAAATTATTCATAACATGGGCTCGCCGTTATATTCTCAATCTCACAGCATATTCTGGTAATGCAAATACAATACGTACGGCTTATTTCGGTCATTCTTTCCGCAAGATTTATAAAATTAATTATGAACCAGTCTATTTAACTTCCACATCCACAACAATTACAACACAGATCAAAGCTTCCACGCAGCACGGAGGGCAAAAGTACAGAGAGGAAAAAAAATGCAAGATATCGCGACATAACAATAGACAAACATCTCTGGACCACGGAAGTAAAGTTTAAACTCAAGGAGCATCACAGGCATGCGCGTGGCCTGAATAAGAAAATGGCGGCCTCGTAGGCAAACAACGGCCGCGGTAAAAAACCAAGGCAAAACGAATATTATCGTGCCGGAAACAAACATGAAGCAGAGAAACAAGATTAAAATATAAAATAAGCAGATCGATATGTCATCCCTTCTCCCCATTCACTCACAAGAACACTCCCAAACATTCAGACATCGCCGGAACGGCAAAAAATCTGAGCATTAGCTCTCATAAATAAGTCGAACTCAGTCACTAGTAGTATGACTCACACGGTCACAAACCAGGGTCTCCCGTATGACAGAGCAGCGTCCATGGTGCGCACAATTACCAGCAGGATAATACAGACACAGTAGTCACACATAAAAACCATCATCTCACGCGCTGCGTACAACACGAATGGATCTCACGTCGACACGCAGGGTGTGCATTCATTGACGGCTAGACACAATACCATGAAGTGCACGAAAATAATCAATCAGAGACCCAGTTATTAATACATCACAATCACATCAACCACAGACGCATGGCCCAATCATGCAGTAGAGCACAAGGATGCATATCAACCGGCCATCATTACTAAAAGGCGAAGGGCACAATTTATGCATAGCAATAATAATATAAATACAAGATTTACCGTACCTGCCATATCAATACTAAAGACATCAAGAAGAGAGGTGGTACGGATCAAGTTTAAATCTGTTAAAGATCCATTTGTGGCACAAAAACGCCACTCCAATATGCATGGGGTCCATGTTTACATTTCACACACGTAACAATGCAAGGAAGAGTTGCAAAGAGATAAAACTACTCTCTCGCCGAAAGAATGATCTCCCATGCTCACCACCCAGGGAGCTGCTCTCTGTGATACAAACATGGAAACACTTAAATGAATTGAGGCGAGGCCGATACAAGTTCTTTGTAATATGGGAAACAACATCTCAATGAACATGCTATATTAGCATGGTTCATAGGTAAGAAATCCAAGAGAATTGAATGTCAGATGGGTGATACAAAGCTGGAACAGGTACATAATTTCAAGTATTTAGGATGTGTGTTCTCCTGGGATGGTAGGTCAAGGTGCAGTAAGGCTAATGCAGTGAACTTGCAGTTGCGATCAACAGTATTCTGTAAGAAGGAAGTCAGCTTCCGGACGAAACTATCTTTACATCGGTCTGTTCTTAGACCAACTTTGCTTTAAGGGATTGAAAGCTGGGTGATTCATAAGTCAGAAGTACCTGGCATTAAAGTAGCAGGAATGATTGCTGGAACAAACAGGTGGAAACAATGGCAGGAGGGTACTCAGAATGAGGAGATAAAGGCTAAGTTAGGAATGCACTTGATGGATGAAGCTGTACGCATAGACCAGCTTCGGTGGTGGGGTCATGTGAGGCGAATGGAGGAAGATAGGTTACCTAGGAGAATAATGAACTCTGTTAATGGAGAGTAAGAAAAGTAGAGGGAAACCAAGACTCATTTTCTAACCATTTAAAGATAAGAGCTATAGAATTAAATGAGGCCACAGCACTAGTTGCAAATAGAGGATTGTGGCGACTTTTAGTAAATTCACAGAGTCTTGCAGACTGAATGCTGAAAGGCATAGTGGTCTATGATGATAGATGTATGTATGTATGTATGTATGTATGTATGTATGTATGTATAAAGATTGTCACTGTAATGGTGGAGTAATTCTGCTTGTCTCCTAGCTAGGATTAGTTGCATATACATTGTAGAACACTAATGTGTGTTTGGTTTATGTTTACAGTTCAGGTGGAGTGAGAAGGGTCAAAATAAGTACTTGTATTAAACATTTGTGAATTTAAAAAGTTATTTCAACAAAATGTTACTTGCCAGGTATGTTGTAGCCCCTTGTGGTAATTCTTGGAAGGGACTGGTGAATCAGTGAATTGGGGGGCTCCCAGCTGGCCTGGAGGGCATGGTTGGTCATCATAATCATCATCATCATCATCATCATCATCATCATGCATTCCTTCCAGCAAGCTGGGTGGGATTTTTAAGAACGATGTGCCTCCATTTATTACGGTCCTGGTATGCTTCTTTTCTCTCTAGGTCATCTCATTATTTTCGTGTATTGTTCTCGTCAACTGGCTTACCCCTGAGTTTCTTGAAGGTTGAGTGGAAACATTCCCAGGCACGATGAAATTAGGAGCCTGGCACAAGTAAGTGAAAGCAATGCGAGTCTCAGCTAGAGCCGCATAGTCTCCAACTCCCACACCAAAGTTGAGAGCCCCTAGGTCCCTTATTTAGTCATCTCTTATGACAGGTAGGGGATATCGTGGATGTATTCTACTGTCTCCATCAACTGGGGTTTGCTCACTAAACTGTGGCTAATATCTTTGCAGAATTTTAGTAGGTTTGATGTCTTCTTTGGCGAGAAACTTTATTATGGTGCATTGTGCAGCGGACAGGCATACCTCTTGCTCGCACATTTCGCTGCCGACAGGAAGAAAGTCTTTGTATGTGTTTTGGATGAAGAATCAGATTCACGCATCGCCTCCACTCTTCACTCAAGGCACCCTTGGCAATTCAGGTGCGAGGTTAAAATTCTGGTTTATATTTATCTACAAGTACATGTTGACATCCATATGATGTAGAGTCACAAGTTAACCTTTCTCCTTCCCTTCAAAAATTCTACTTTCTTTGCCAGCTCGTGACCTGGAAAGTGACACACTACGACTGAAATAGAACTTACAAGCTTTTCATTCTGTTGAAGCACAAAATGTAACATTCAGAACACTATAACATACCTCTATTATATTATTATTGCTATGGGCTTTACGTCGTACTGACACAGATAGGTCTTATGGCGACGATGGGATAGGAAAGGCCTAGGAGTTGGAAGGAAGCGGCCGTGGCGTAAGTTAAGGTACAGCCCCAGCATTTGCCTGGTGTGAAAATGGGAAACCACGGAAAACCATCTTTGAAATGGACAGTTATAAGTGGAATGACATGTTTCATCTACAAGAACAGTTTACAAGTTCTATTAATTGTGTATGCGCTGACAAAATGGCTTCCTTAAACAAAAAAAATCCCAAAAATCATATGTTCCACAGAGGGCCTGAAATATGGTTTTATTGAAGTAGTTTTAGATTGCTATATTTTGAAATATTTTAAATTCTTATGACAGCTAGAGGCAAAGTAGATTTTATATGTTGTTAGGTATGGGGATGAGAACAATCACAAAAGATAAACTTGATGACAGGCCACATAAGAGCGGAGAAAACAACAGAAATGAGACAAGGACAAACATAAAAACAGAAAAGGACAAGGAATTCTACATCTTTATGTGCTACTGTCTTCAAACAAGCAGGCTCTCTCACTTTTAATCCCAGTTCTTCTAGATGTGTCTCTTCTCAGTCCTTGACAAACTTGTTTCTATTTCCCAGCCTCATCAGGGAAAAGGAATTAAGGATTGGAATAATTTAACAAGGGAAATGTTCGATAGATTTCCAAGTTCTTTAAAATCATTTAAGAGAAGACTGGGTAAATAACTTAAAAGGAATATGCCACTTGGGGACAACCCTAAATGCAGATTGATTGATTGATTGATTGATTGATTGATTGATTGATTGATTGATTGATTGTGGAAAGGGTGTTCAGAAATCACTGTGAAAAATTCGAGGAAGTAAATTTTATCCATGAGGCCATCCTTTCTGCTTTTGCAGAAGCAATGATGATAAACATTGTCTTTTCCACTTGGTAGAGCCTCTGGTCACCATAAACTTGGAATTGGTTGATACATTTTTCTTCTGAATATCGTTACTTGCTCAATGCTAGTTGTTGACATGGGTAAGAACATTGTTGTAGGGTAATAAAACTTTTTTCTTTGAGAAACAGTAACTTCCATATCTTTTAATTGATCTAAGGTAACTTATAAAATTAATTTCTTTGCATTTATTAGGGATACCTTTATCTATGCAGCTTCTGCTGATAGACGTGGGCTGGATGCAGTGACAAGAGTATTGGGTGAAGTAGTCCTCAGGCCACAGATATCTATCAATGAGGTGAGTTCTGTTATTGTTAGAGATTGATGTACTAAGTTATCTCGTAAAATTCCCTTGAAAGGAAGCAGTTAAAAAGGGTCCACCTTGGTCAATACAAATTGAGTGTTATTATTCTTTAAAAACTAGTGTAAAAATATGGTACACGTTTTGGCCTTCATTTGGCCTTCTTCAGTCATGAGATTAAATTACAATGTCAGAAAACAAGTGAAAATGACAAATATGTTAAAAATATTAAAGCATAACACCGAAGAAAAGCTTCTGTAAAAAGAGTAGTCATATTAAAGAAATTTATTTATCTTGACTGTGTAAAACTTCCATTGATAATGGAAAATTGGTCACATAGAAGAAACATAAAGGTACTTATTCCTAAAATATTGTTTTGCTTGGTATGCCATTTTGATGATGGAATATATGAATTGGTGCTTGCAAAAACGGGCTAACCAACGTTTTGTCAGACAGAGATAAATCAACTTTTGCAAACGTCAAGAAAAAACTTGATTCCATAAATATTTTTTTCATTATTTTATCTCACTGTACAGTAGTATGTTTTAAGTTATCAGTACCATTTAATAGAACTGTATTAAAAATAATAGGTGCTTGGAAAAATAGGAGTATAAAAACTGAAGAAAATTGACCTTTGCATTGACCTAGCTATAGATAGTAGTTTACCTTAGATTCATAACCAACTTTATTTTATGATCATACAATACAAAAAAAGGTGTTTTGTATACAGTAAACTAGATATAAAGATACAGCAAACTTATTTTGGGATAAGACATAACTTTCCCTCATGGGACAGTCATCAATCATATGGGTCATATTGTAATGCATTGGAGAATGATTCCTCAGCCACTTCTTGGCCACTGCCAGCTGTCAGTTCTCTGTAATACTGGTGATATCTTGGAGGGACATATTCAGGTAATTCAAGAAAATCCTTCAGCTTTGCTGGCTTTATTGGCCTTGTACCATTGTACTTTTGTGGCAGCTCAATACAGTACCAGCAAGTGATGGCTGACCACCAATACTGTTCCTTTTGTTAATGTCAACATTATCATATTCCTCAACAATACCATATGAATATTTTTAAAAAATACATAAATGGTTCATCTTCTTAAAATAGTATTCTTGAAACTTTACTAATTAGTACTCTTTGCTTATTTAGATACCATTCTCTTGGTTACATTTTCTAGCAAAGTTTTGAGTGCTCACAAACTTATCACTTGTCATTTTTACTACTTGAAATGGCTTTCTTACTCTAGTTCTTTTTACTAAATCCATCCATTCTTCTGGCACAAAAACACAGGAAACAGCCCTTTTCCTTTTTCAATAAACCCAAAATCCCTGTCACAGGGAAGATATGTATGACCAGGAACTAACGGGCACCAGGAAATGTTCTCTGCAGTGCCTACGTGCTGCTGCGTGAGGTAGCATCAGCAGTTTAGTTGGCAGCACGGTGTCATATGTCACGCTCACTCAGCGACAGGCCAAGGTCGACAGGATAGCAGTGCAGGGAAGGACCAACGTGTGAGCTGTGGGCTTTCTAATTCGTCAGTGTGTATTGCATTAAGCGAGTGTTCAGATAGATTATTGGAATAGAGCAACAGGGGTACAAGCGGTAATGTTTACTACTGAAGAGAGAGCTTTTTTTGTGGAATACGTTTTTCGCAAAGGCGATCGGTTTACAGAAAATGTAAAACTAATATTTCAGGCACAGTTTCCTAATTCAAAGTGTCGAAACCGGGATACCGTTCGGGATTTGATCAGTAAATTTCGTGTGACCGGCTCATTTCATGATGTACCGCGAACAGGCAGGCCTACGCTTTTAACGGACGAAAAACAATTGATGCACTTAATTAAGCGCAGTCCATTATGCAAGAAACTTTAGTCATATATTGTTCGACAATATGTGTAGACGTGTTGAAGTCTGTCTTCGAATACAAGGACAACACTTCCAGCATCTGTTATGAATTGCTGTGATCAGGACAAATTTTAATGTTTACTGTTTGTTTGTTTTGTTTTGTTTTGTTTTGTTTTGTTTTGTTTTGATACAAGTGGCAGAAGCCGTGCTGCCAACTTAACTGCTGTTATCACCTTGCGCAGCAGCACATAGGCGCTGTGGAAAACATTTCCTGGCGCCCTGTAGATACTTATCCTCTATAATATCAAATTTGTTAGCCTGAACAGAATGTGACCAGAAAGTTATTAAATTAATGTTCTTATTTTGGGAAAAATATGAATTAGTATACACAATTAAATGTGTAACATCATTTGATACTACATTCATAATATGGGGGGCTCTGGATCAAAACCTGCTTAATGCATTTTTGGCCAATTTGGGTTCTTACTGGAAGTCTGGAACATAAGCTACTGAAGTACGCAAACATCTGTATCAAACTCATTTATTTAGCCATGTTAAAAGGCTGTTGAATATGAGGCTCCGCTGCAAAACTTGCTTAATGCACAAGGCAAGCATTGAAAATCTGTATCAAAACCTGATTGGTGCACTTACAAATTAGGAGCCATCTGTCAGGATTTGTTGAAGGTCTACAATCAAAAGATTAGCTGCATTAATACGGACATTACAGACAGTATTGTGGAGCACATTGGTGCAAGGTTGTTCAATTATGGAGGGAACATCAAGACCAGTGTCTAGAAGCACCAAGGTCTCCAGGAGTAGAGTCCCCCCCTCCCCCCCAACTTTTTTTTTTTTTTTTTGTCAGGAGCCTGATAGTTCACAAGTTTGAAAGATTACTAACGTTCACATTTTTTTCTGTAGGTACAGCGCAAAGCCACCGAAGTGTTCGGCATGTGTTCACAAAACGAAAGATAAGGCTTTTAAATGCAACGAATTGACAGAAGCAGATGTCCGTCAGTTTAATAAAACATTTTATTCTCGTATGACCAAAGCAACTGCGAGGTGCATTCATACTTAAGTACGTAAGTGTTAATATATATCTGAGACGGACTGAGGGTAAGATGACTTGACAGACGTCTATCTGCACACTACTTTGTGAGAACTGTTGATAAGAATACTCTGCCTGTGTGTCGTGCGTTTCTATGTGTACTGAATATAAAAAGTACGTGTGTGGAGGGAATTGCTTCTCATTTTGACAGATTGCGGATCGGGTGATCATCACACTGCTCAACCCCTGTGCTGGGCCGTTTTCTGTGTAACGTATTGCTACAGTGCATGCACGTAAACAAATGAATCTTTGAATGAATATTTAATTTTCATGACTGCATTGTAATCGAAACCAACTTTCAGCCTATTAGGTAACCTATTGGTTACTCTACCAATTGAGCTATAGTGGCCCAGGCCATCTTTGTTCTGTTGGAAAGGATCTATATTACAGGTCTGACACTACTGCCATCACACTGTAGAGTGCGTTTAAGTTGCTCGTTGAGAGCCAAGTCAATGAATATTGAATTTTCACGACCGCATTGTAATCAAAACCGACTTTACATTTAGTTTGTGTTGAGGAGATGTTAAAAACAGAACAAAAATTGCCAATTGGACACCAGTGGTATCCGAACCCACAACCTCTCGATTTCGCGTCGGTTGCTCTACCAATTAACCTATAGTGGCCTAAGCCATCTTTGTTCTGTCGGAAAGGATCTAAGCTCTCTGTAACAGGAACGCCCGTACTTTAGTTCAGTGGAGAGCGTGGATTGACGCCAGGGCGTGTACGGTCTATGCTCAGAGAGTAAGAGAGAGATGGGTAGTATAATAAGTTCTTATTAAGTTGAAACTTGTGTTTATTTAAAAATTGACAAATTATATCACCTTTTACAGACGAACAGTTGAGATTTTTAATGTCCAGGTAGAGATACGGTAGACGTCGTCCCTCGGTGTCGGCGTCAGTGAATTTCCACATTGTTGAACTCCTTCCCCCTCAACGTAGAGCTCCTCTCGGCACCATGGCACCACGTTATCCCATGGCAGTTGGCGACCTGCAAAGTTCGGCTGAGACTTGAACCTAGGAATCTGACGTTCGGTGTCTGCGTGCAGTGTGGAATATTTAATTAGCTTTTATTCCACCGAAATCCCATGAAGGGAGTAGAGAAATGTGTGGGCTTCGCACAGAATGTCAGTAGAATCTGATACAACACTTTTCTACTGCACTGCATTAAAGAATGTGACACAACACTGTTCGTAAAATTCACAAGTTCCACGGTTAATAGAGTTGGACGCAGACACTTCGAAGAAATTCAAATAAATTCAGTATCACAGTTTGTGGCGATGAGGAAAATTAGCACAGTTCAAATATGAAGACACACACACACCGAATTCTACTGAGCCAGCACGCATCTTTTGAACACGTGGGTTGGACTGCGAGATTTCAAATACAAGATTCTTCAATCTTTAATAACTCGGTTATTCTTCCGCTGATTTTCTTGAAATTTTGTTCACTGTTATCTGCTATAAGGATCTACATGATGACTTGGTTAAAATTTTGATTGGACATTCCATTCTTGAGATTATGTAATGGAAGCAATGGAATGTTCGACCTTGACGTCACTTGGCCTTGGCTGGCTCCCTGCAGCTAGTGATCACCTGCCTCGCTGTCACATCCGCTGCCGGAGCGCTCAGCAGTCTTTTTAAGTCACAGTACACGGGTGTTTGCGTGAGTTGCGTAAGAAATACTTTGGCGGCGAATGTCAACAGGGCATTCCCGTTTCAATATACAGTCGACTCTCAATAATTTGACACTTGTTAATTTGAATTTCTCGATAATTTGAAGTTTTTCCTTGTCCCTTGAAAAATACTCGATAAATTGAAAAAAATCAATATTATTTGGTCCCCTCGGTAATTTGAAGCTGTAGGTAGGAATGGCATCTTGCTCACCGACATTCTATAATTTGAAGTCGGGCTTCCCTACTCTCTATAATTTGAAGTCTGTGATTACAGTATGTATTGTTATCGTGCATAGATCTGTTGTTTGTTTACATCAATAATGAGATGTACGAGTGAGTTCACAGTCTTGAGTTTTCTTTCAAATCTTAAAGTGTGTTACAGTATGTTAACGTTTGATTTGTGTAATTTTTAAGTATCAAAATGAGTTCAAGAAAGAACAAGTGTCTTTCCTTAAGTGAAAAAAGTGTGAGATTCAAGCTGTGGAGGATGGAAAATTAAAAAAACATGTCACCAAATAGTTCGGTATTCTACCATTGACATTGTCGATGATTTTGAAAAATAAAGTTCGTGTCACCGAAAGTGCCTTATGTGCGAGTAGAAAAAGGTCACGTCAGGGTGAATTTCCCTGTCTTGAAGAGTGCTTGCTTAAGTGGATTTGTCAGTGTAGAGGACAAAATGTTCGCCTGGGCGGTTTCATGTTGAAGGAAAAAGCCAAGTCTTTTGCGCAGTCTCTCAGGATTAAAGGATTTGCAGCAAGTGAGGGGTGGCTTTCAAATTTCAAAAACCACATGCCTTCACAGTTAAAAAGATCTGTGGAAAGAGTGCCAGCATGGATAATTCCATTTGTTCCGAATGGATTAACGAACTAAATGAACTTTTGAATGGCTATGGCCTATGACCCAAGGAACATATTCAACACAGACGAAACCGGGCTTTTTTAATAAATGTGTTCCTGATCGCACACTGACGTTCAAAGACGAGAAGTGTCATGGAGGGAAACTGAACAAGGAAAGAATAACTGTCTTTCTAGCATGTAACATGGACGGATCTCAAAAGTTGAAACCACTCATTATAGGGAAATCTGCGAAACCACGCTGCTTCAAAGGAATAAAATCGCTGCCCACAGCTTATCAGTCAAACAAAAAAGCATGGATGACGACAGAGTTGTTTAATGAATGGCTGACCTCGGTTAGCAGTGACATGAAAAAGGAAAAACGCAAAATCTGTTTTTGGACCACTGCACCGTGCACAATAACCCACCACCATTAGACCACGTAAAATTGATTTTTTTTCCACCCAACACGACATCAAGATTGCGACCATTAGACCAAGGCATTATTCAAAATTTAAAAACTCTCTACCACAGAGAAATTGTTTCTCTTGTGCTGGATAGCATCGAAAAAGGTAAGAAGGCGAACATAACAGTTTTGATCCCTATAATCATGATTGATAAGGTCTGGAAAAATGTCAACCTTACCACCATTTATAATTGCTTCAAAAAGTACTGGTTTAAGCAAACCGAAAACGTGGAATAGTCATCAGAGCCGCCAAAATTTACGAATTTTGACTCGGGATGGGGACTTCTACCTAACTGCGGAGAGTTAACGTTTAAGGATTACGTTCAAGTTGACGATGATATCGGTGTCCACTGTGCCCTAACTGAAGCTGAACTGTTGGATTTAGCCTCTGGATGAGGACAAGGAAGAAAACGAAGAAGAACAACCGCCAATTCCAGTCACATTGAGCAAGGCAAGGACATCTCTTACCACCCTACGCTCTTACGCCCTCAGAACGGACACATGTGACGATTTCTTCTCAGCTCACTCAAAAGAAAATTACTGACTTTTTTTCAAAATGAACATTTCTGTATGAACATTTCATAATTGTACAAATGTTGTGAAATAAATGAATAAGTATAAGTGAAACTCTTGTTTATTTGAATTTTTCCCTCCCTCCCTCTTGGTTACTTGAACTCCTATTATTTTGAACTCTCGGTAAATTGAACTTTTTCTCTGGTCCCTTGACCTTGTTCAAATAAGAGTTTTGTCTGTACATTGCTCAGAATTAAAAAAGAATGGTCTTTCTGTATCAGCCGTGTTCACAGTAACAAGGAAATGCACTTTTTAATTTTCTGTCATCTTTGTATGTATGTATGTATGTACGTATGTACATACGTGCATCACGGGAAAATGGCTGAAGAGAATTGAATAAAAATTGGTATGTAAAGTCACGAAATAAAGCACTACAGCCTAGGCTATAAATAACTTTATTTGTGCTGGATAAAATGGTAGTTTAGGGGAAGGCCTAAAATGTTATTTCTCAAATATCTGTGTTATTAATTTTTTGTGGCTAAGTCCATATCAGTGCCGAGCCATGAGAAAATGGCTGAGAGAATTTAATAAAATCTGTATGTAAACTACAGTTTAGGCTATACATAACTTTATTCACGCTGGATGAAATGGTAATGGGAAGGCACCAAAATTTAATTTTGAATACCTTTGTTATTATGCTATTAAATACAGTACAATCTTATTCACAACGTGGGCACGACTTTATCTAGAATTCTGTTTAAAATGTAAAATTCCGTAGCAAAGCACGGGTACACCAGGTAGTAATCTGCAAAGACTAAAAGGAAAACTAGAACATTATAATGCCGGCCCTGTGGTGTAGGGGTAGCGTGACTGCCTTTTACCCGGAGGCCTCGGGTTCGATTCCTGGTGGGTCAGGTATTTTTGCTGTCATCCGAGGGCTGGTTCAAGGTTCGCTCAGCCTACGTGATTACAGTTGAGGAGCTATCTGATAGTGAGATGGCGGGCCCGGTCTAGGAAGCCAAGAATAACGGCCGAAAGGATTTGTCATGATGACCACACAACACCTCATAATCTGCAGGTCTTCGGGCTGAGCAGCGGTCGCTTGATAGGCCATGGCCCTTCGGGGCTGTTGCACCATGGAGTTAGTTAGAACATTATAATATGCTTTGAGTCCCAAACTTTTTTTTAAATTTCTCTCTCTCTTATTAATCTGGTTGCTGATTACTGTATTAGGGAAGTACCATATTTACTCGTGTATTAGAGCCCCTCACATATTAGACACCCCTGGCTTTTCGAGACAAAGAAAATGAAAAAATAAATCTTGCCTGTAAGACGCCCCCCCAACGTAATTCGTCAGAGAACTATGACGATTCCGCTTCGAAGCGGGTACAAGTCTTATTGCAGCTCAGATGAGATTGCACAAATTTGTGAATAGTTTCGTCTGTACGACCTACACAATGAAAAACTCGTCAAATCCATACGGTACATCTGTGTTTCGTAGGTAAGATATTTCCGCCTCTGTAGTGTAGGTCTACTGCAGCTCTGATGACGTCGCACAAATATATGAATAGGCTTAGCTTCGTGTCCAACCCGCGCATTGCAAGCATGCATCAGTCGTGCTATATGTCTGTGTTTTGTAGTTAATAATGTCCGCCAGCGTAATGGATAGCACAATTAGTTGCTGTTTTCCAGGGTCTGACTTTGATTCCCGGTACCGTACTGCCAGAGATTTACGAATGGCAGGAAGGTTAATATGCTCTAAAAGCGGTACATGTAACTCCTCTCTACTGGGGGTGTGTCTAAAAAGAGCTGTACCACCTCGGGATGAGGAAACGAGAAATATTCGCGGTTGTTGCTATTTATACAGCAGGCAAGATCATTAACAAAGCGGTCGTTTAATATCTCGTAACTCGGGCCAATATAGGTATATATTTGGAGAGAAGTAAGTTTAAAACGTGATAAAAGCTATCCAATTAAAACGATTGTTTTACTCGCCAACGTACCTAACAAATAATAATAATATTATGTCCCCATGTACTTTAAACGATTTTCGGAGATGCCAAACAAAACATACTACGGTATGTGTTAATAAAAAGAGAGACAACGAACGTACAAAATTAAACATTATGATAATAAAACGCATTACTGCCACACCTGTAGATATCCATAAATGCGGTATATTTTCCTGTCATTTTTTTCCCCCCCCGTCAAACTTTTGGCACTATCAGGGCAATAATATACCTAACCTAAACAATGTGGTCTGTCTTATCTCATGGACAGCTGTTTACGCAAATTCTGATGTGATAAATGTAGAGAATGAGCATGAAATATACTTAAAAATAAGGGTCAGTGTTTCAGCAGCCGCAGTTATCAAAAGATTGTTTCCAGTTACTATGTATTACATTCGGAAGTACAACTCGTAACATACGCTAGTTATCAGCTGATGGTTTGGCATGCCTTCTACAGCACGACTTTATTCGGAAGGAGTGGCTCCTGCTACATATACACCAACTGGGAATATGAGAGACCATATGGGAATAGATTTACACTGTTTAGACTCTATAGTCTGGAACAAAATTATTTTTAAAAGGTTCAAAAAGCAGTGATCAGGTTTACTGTGTGGTAGGCCTACTGCTGAACTGGCAGAGACAAATGACTGGCCATTAAGTTCTTTTGTATCAATATTTAATTATATGATAACACGATACCCTTATCCCTTTCTTCTACGGGATCGAGTATGAAGTGAGACGAATCTTCGTAGCCGTATGCCCTTCCTGACGTCAACCTCACCAGAGGAATTGATGAGATGTAACAAATGACGTGATATGAGTAACTAAAACGGACTTTTATATGTACCGAAGGGCTAAAAGTTGTGTTTACCATTTTTTGTCTTTTACGTTTAGAAATACTACCTTCCGATGAAAATAGCCAGTATAACTTAAACACATTCTAAGTTTGTTAAATAATAGTATAGAATGTTTACACATATGATTTATAGCTCTTTATAACTTAGAAGTCATGTGTTCTCTGCACAAAATTTTGAGGTTATCTCATATTGGACCCCCCTTTATTATTTTTGGCTGTAAAAGTGGGAAAAAAGGGGTCTAATACGCGAGTAAATACAGTAACTTGTAAGCAGTATCATGGGAGCATATGATATATTATTTATGTCAATGGACAGTGGTTAGAAAGTAGTTAGTGGGACATAAAAACAATAACATTATTATTGACAATGGTTAGTCTGCAAAAAAATGTGTCTTTATCTTTATTTTGTTATCCTTGCAAGAAGAAAGTTAATATTGTTGCATATTTTTCAGATGGAGGCAGCTCGCCAAGCCATCACATTTGAGCTGGAAACTTTGATGATGCGCCCAGAGCAGGAACCATTGTTGATGGACATGATTCATGCAGTGAGTAGTACCTATGGCATTTATAGAGATAAATTATAAAATAAAGTCAGATGTGTTTTAACTGTGATTTGTTCATCTTCAGGCTGCCTACAAGGACAATACGTTGGGTCTGCCTAAGATTTGCCCTGGTGAGAACGTGAACAAAATTGATCGCAATGTTCTGTTCACCTACTTAAAGCATCATTACACCCCAAAACGAATGGTGGTTGCTGGTGTTGGTGTCGACCATGACTCCCTTGTCAAGTGTGTGGAAAAATACTTTGTTCACCTAAAACCTATTTGGGAGGAGGACTCTGGACTTGTTGTTCCTGCTAACAATTTCATTGTTGATGATTCAATAGCACAATACACAGGGGGTGTTATACAAGTGAGTATTGTTCGTCATTAGTAGCTTGCTTCAGCTGGTCCTGCCAGTATTTCCTTCGGTGGTACAACTTTCCAACCATACTTTAATGTGTAATGTGTTGTATTTATGATACTGTTTAGTTTTTATAACATGAAGAGAATTTGAAGGTAAAGGAGAATGGAGTAGTAGTCCTAATCTGTTCCTGGATATTGGTAATCTAGTCAGTGCTCCTATTGTTACTATTCTTACCGAGCAAGTTGGCTACGTAGTTAGGGGCGCACAGGTGTGAGCTTGCATTCGGGAGATAGTGGGTTCGAACCCCACTGTCGGCAGCGCTGAAGATGGTTTTTTGTGGTTTCCTATTTTCACACCAGGCAAATGCTGGAGCTGTACTGTAATTGAGACCATGGCTGCTTCCTTCCTTCTCCTAGCCCTTTCCTATCCCATCATCGCCAAAAACTTGTCCGAGTTTTGTGACATACAAATAGCAGATTTATCCTGGTTCCCTTGTCATCTCAGGAATATTGTTATTTACTATCCAGATGAGGTATCTATTTTAAGGAGAAATATAAGATGTCCACTCTTAATGCTATGATTAATTACAAAAAAAAGTGTTCATTGAGAAACAATAAGGTAAAAAGTTACTAGTCTATAGTAATGGGAAGACTTTGATGGTATCAGACCTTATTCACGTTTCTTTACTTTGAGTGTTTCTAACTGGGTCTTACGAAATATCTTAATTTTTCTCAGTTGGAGAGTGGTTGTATTCTAATTATTTTGTGGTTAGTATGAATCTGTTAGGATTGGTTTGTGTTCTTAAAGATCCTGGAAAAGATTATAGAATGGAAAGGATGATAGTTGAGCCTTTATTAATGGATGAACAACATGGTTTCAGGAAAGATAGACATACTGTGGGTAATGACTGAGAACATTTATTTTAAAATTTCAGCTGAAATAGGTGATCTGAACATTCTGTCTAAATGGAGGGCTAGTATTACCTGCTCAATACTGAGAAGAATTATTAAATGCATTTTGGACAGGCAGTTTGTGTACCTTCATCACTGAATAATTGCTGCGTAGTTTTAAGACCTCAAGTGGTTACCTGGCTTTATTCACATCACGAACTATGTTTTGGAATTAGTTTGTATTCTGGCACTTGTATAAAATTGTAAGTAAATATTTTTAAATGGGGTTTATGGCCCTTTGTTAATCTTTGTTAATCATTCAGTTAGTGAATTGATGACTTGAGCAGGGCATTCTATTTGCCTGCAGGATGTATGTTCAATACCACTGTATGCTGGCCCTTCAGGCTTGCCTGAGCTAGCCCATGTTGTTCTGGGACTGGAGTCTTGCTCACATCAGGATAAAGATTTCATTCCTACATGTGTACTCAACATGATGATGGGTGGAGGTGGCTCCTTCAGTGCTGGTGGGCCTGGAAAGGGCATGTACACTAGGCTCTACACCAATGTGCTTAACAGGTAAGAGAGGTTTATTACCAAGATATATATCCAGAAGGTAAATTTTTATGTTCATTGCATTCATTGCACTTGAAGTTCTAGTATACACTAAAAGCAAATTAGTGTTCTTTTTGTTGGGTGTATTTAGTATTTTATGGGTGGTTAGGTCTAGAAAGGTTAAAGTGAATCCACTTTCGCAAAACATGTAGCTCTAACGATTAACCATTTATACAAGGGTAATCCTAAAAATAAGGTCTCCTATTTTTTTATAAGTACAGAACTCGGTTCGTGTGGCTGTTGGTCACAATATTGTGAAGAGTCTTTTCCGCGCTCGCATATAAAAATGCGCACGCTGCACTGAGGCACTCTGTCTTGGCTTGGCAGCCGTTGAGAATGGAGCTCCCGTTAGACGTTACCGCCAGGTGCGAAGTGTGCGCAGTAATTCGGTTTTTAAACGCAAAAGGTACTGAACCAATCGAAATCCATTGCCAATTGACGGAAGTGTATGGTGTGCTAAGTTGGTCTCATCAGTTGGTAAATAGCACACCCACCAAGACGCTTGGCTAGTGCATACCGTGGAGGCCACTGCGTAGGCTACTTGGAGCCACTGGCGGTGCCAATGCACAATGAGAGACTTTGTCTCATTATCAAAAATTGATGCCTGCCTGGCCATCAATGATATAGATGTTGATTCCCATAGGGAACCTGAAATATTTGTCCCGAATGAGTAAATTTATAATACAAATATAAATGGTCTGTTATTGGACATTATAAATTTATTATAAATTTTTGTTATAAATTATTATTATTATTATTATTATTATTATTATTATTATTATTATTATTATTATTATTATTATTATTATTATTATTATTATTATTATTATTATTATTATTATAATGTCCAATAACGGACCATTTATATTGGTATTATAAATTTACTCATTCGGGACAAATATTTCAGGTTTCCTATGGGAATCAACATCTATATCAGTGTATGGTGAGTCGTGCATGGATGTCAAAAGTGTTCGTAAGTGTTGTAGAGAGTTTGCAGCCGGTCAGACTGAAATTTACGACGAACAAAGGAGCGGGAGACAGTCAATTTCCATCGAGGCAGTCATGAAGGTTGAGCAAATCATGCGTGAAGATCAGTGGATCACCCTGAATGATCTCTGCACTTTGATTCCTGACGTTTTCCGAAGCGCTGCTCACAGAATTTTAATGGAAAAGTTGAAATACCGGAAGGTGTGAAGACCACATGCGGCAAAGAGTTGATTCTTCCCGCGCATTTCTTCAACGCTTTGCAGCCGAACAGGACAACTGTTTGGGCTCAATTGTCACGGATGACGAAACCTGGGCGTTCTACTTTACACCTGAGACCAAGCAACAATCACGCCAGAGGTGGCATCCCTCTTTGCCAAAGCCGCGGAAATTCAAGCAAACACAGTCTGCTGGTAAAGTCATGACATCTGTGTTTTGGGATCGAAAAGGGGTATTGTTGGTCGACTTTATACCTGCTGGGACCACAATTAACGCTGACAGGTACTGTGAGACCCTGAAAAAACTCAAATGGGCAATTCAGAACTGGAGAAGAGGAATGTTGAGCAAGGGCGTAAACATTGTCCATGACAACGCTCTCTCGCACGTCACCCGGTAAACCATTGCTCTCCTGCAACGGTTTCAGTGGAACATCATCACCCACCCACCCTGTTCCCAACTTGGCGCCCAGTGACTATCACTTGTTCCCTAAGTTGAAAGAACATTTGGCTGGAAAGTGATTTAGCCCCAACGACGAGGTGAAAAATGAGGTTCACAACTTCCTGAACAGCATGGCGGCATGCTGGTATGACATGGGCATCTAAAAACTGTCACAGTGTCTACAAAAATGCATCGACCAAATTGGTGATTATGTAGAAAAATAGTTAAATGTTCGAGCTGTAAAATGATGTAGACCAACATAGAAATAAAAAAATAGACCTTATTTTTGGGATTACCTTCATGCAATTTGATTATTTTAATCCTACCTCCCACATAAATAAACATTAAGTGACATATTTTTTTCTTTAGGATTCTCTTTCATGTGACCACCTCTGGCAGTGAAATATTTAATATAACTTTTCTAGAAGAAATTGGGGAAGATACTAATTAACAAAATTACTAAACTGGCTAGTATGAAAATAAATGAATATACATTTTTGAAAACTTGTACAAAAGAAAACTGTTGCATTTTACTACCAGTTATGTAGTTTTTTCATTTTTCTTTAAAATAGAAAAAGTCACTATATATTTTACCATTGTGTTCCATTGTATTCTGATGCCTTGTAAAGTAACCACTTATAGTTTTGTAATCCTCAGTAACCAAACAATGTAGGTTAATTAATACAATATACTGTATTTACTTGTTTATTAGACTCCCTCGCATATTAGACCCTCCTTGGCTTTTCGAGACAAAGAAAATGAAAAAAATAAATCTCACATACAAGACCTCCAACGTAATTCGTCAGAATAGAAAACTATTCCGCTTCGAAGCAGGTACAAGCCTTATGCAGCTCTGATGACATCACACGAATTTGTGAATAGTTTCGTCCGTACGACCCACGCAATGAAAACACACGTCGAAGTCATGCGGTACATCTGTGTTTCGTAGTTAAGAAATTTCCGCCTCCGTAGCCTAGGCCTACTGCAGCTCTGATGACGTCGCACAAATAGGTGAATAGTTTTGTGTCCGACCAGTGCATTGCAAGCACGCATCTGTCATGTATATATGTCTGTGTTTTGTTGTTAAGAATGTCCGCCAGCATATTGGTTAGCACAATTAGCTGCTGTTCTCGGGAGCCCGAGTTCGATTCCCGGTGCCATATTGCCAGAGATTTACGAATTACAGAAAGGTTGATTTGCGGCAAAAATGGTACCTATCTAAAAAAGAGCTGCACCACCTCGGGATGAGGAAAAGAGTTTACTTTAGTTAAGAAATATTCACGGTAGTTGCTAGGCCTATAGGCGAGATCATTAACATAGTGATCGTTTAATGTCTTGTAACTCGGGCCAATATAGGGTTTATTGCGAGAGAAGCAGGTTTAAAACATGATAAAAATAATCCAATCACAATTGTTTTACTCGTCAACGTGCCTAACAAATAATAATATTGACTTTTTATGTCCTCACTTACTTTCAACGATTTTCGGAGACTCCAAATAAAACATACTAGGGTATGCATTAATTAAAAATGGGGGACAACGAACGTACAAAATTAAACATTATGATAATAAATGCATTACTACCAAACCTGTAGATATCCATAAATGCGGCAAACTTTCCTGTTATTAATTTTTATTCTTTCCGTCAAACTTTTGGCACTATCTAGGTGATACCATACCTAATCTAAAAACAATGTGGTCTCTCTTATCTCATTTACAACTGTTTAGGTAAATCCTGATGGGATAAATGTAGAGAACAAGCATGAAATATACTTAAAAATAAGGGTCTGGCTTTCAACAGCCACAGTTATCAAAAGAATACTTCCAGTCACTATGTATTACATTCGGAAATACAACTCGTAACATACGCTAGTTATCAGCTGGTAGTTTGGCATGCTTTCAACAACACGGCTTTATTCAGGAGTGGCTTCGGCTCCACATACACCACTGGGAATATCAGAGACCTTCTCCAGAAACCATTTGGGAATAGCTTCACACAGTGTGGACTCTATAGTCGGGAACAAAATTATTTTTAAAAGGTTCAAAAAGACGGTACCTCGAATGCTCTCGGTCTCGTTTGCAGTGCATGGCTGACGTAAGGCCATCTAATTGTAGTTGGTCTTGGCTGACGAGATGGCAGTGAAGGTGATGTCACTTGGATTGACGACACGCCGGCAGTGGTGGAAGTTAGTGGCACAAGACAATTAAAATGAAAGCAGTGATCAAGTTTACTGTGTGGTAGGCCTACTGCTCAACTGACAGAGACAAATGACTGACCATTGAGTTATTTTGCATCAATATTGCATAATATGATAATACGAGGATTGTTCAGGTGGCCCAGGGTTTTTTTTTTGACTAAATTGTGGTGAAGTGATAGAACATGCTTATCTTTAAAATGTTATCTTTTTTTTTTTTTTTTTTTTTTTTTTCATTAAGTGATTGAACAAATAAATTATTTCTGTGATGGTATTAAACATCCTTTGAAAGTAATGGTTTTATGTGGGTGTTTTTGTGGTGGTTATTACAGTGGCTTTAAGACAAAAATTATAAAAGTAATTATCATATATTCATTGGAAACTGCTGCCTTGTAGATATGATAAGGGACTATCAAAGGCTAAGGAAGTAAAATCTTAACACAAAATCCTCTAGTACCTTAGGCCTAGCAAGCCAGTATAGTGAATAAAACTGTAGTTGCTTTCAAGAATAGAAAGAGCCTCATATCAAAAAAATAACAGGACACACAGGTAATGGAAAGGAGATCAGTATATGTCCTTGGCCTGAGTAAGACCAAATGGAAAGGTGCAGGGAAAAAGGAACTCAGGAAAAACTATACCCTTTACTGGCATGGCAACAATAAGCAAATGAGGAATGGAGTTGGGTTGATTGTGTCAAAGGACTTCGAGAATATTACTGAGATTTCATGTCATTGAGAGGATCCTCAAAGCAGCAATACATCTAGGGAAAGAGAAGTGGACACTGGTACAGGTGTATGCACCTCAGACTGGTTGCAGCCAGGACGATAAGAACAAATTCCTGGAGAACCTAGACCAGACCACTGATAGCGAGAAGGCAGTGAATGCTCAGATTGGGACTTTAAGGAATGATTATGAGAGGGTGTTGGGACTTCATGGCTATGGCAATAGAAATTTAGAGGGAGAGCATTTCCTTGAATTCTGCATGAGGAATGGTGTGATGGTGAAAAATAGCTGGTTCAAGAAAATAGTCGCTCGCAAAACTACTAGGTGCAGTTGGAACGGACAAGACAAGTCTGTTATTATGTCATTATAGATGAAGAGGGTAAAAGTCTTGTAACAGATGGCAAGATAATTCCCAGCGAGAACCTTAATAGCGACCACCAGCTATTAGTGGCAGACCTGAAAGACATCCAGGTACCTAAGGTAACAACAAGGAGGCATTCAAAAATCAAAGGATGGGAACTCCTTGACAAGGAAAAGAGAATTGATTATCAAGATTGGATAAAAAGACAGCTACCAACTGTGCCATTTCGAGTCCAAATCTCACAGTGTTCAAGAAAAATCCACAGCTAGTGTCAGTGAACATCTCAGGGATTACAGCAAATATTTAAAAAACATTTTTTTTAAACGTGAATTCGAATGAGAGTTATTCAATGCAACACTTCCATTTACACCAGACAAGTTTTACGGACGGTTCAGATTTAAATCAACCACAGAATCAGCAAAATTGACTAGCTATGCCATAATATTAATTTATGTACTAATATTATAATCTATAAATAATAGTAATGAATTAAATCTTAATAACTATTATTTCTTCAAAAATATAGAAACTGATGGGTAAATTAAATCTATCCGAAGCTCAAATATTTATCAATATTTACAATAATATTCCTTTAAAAGCATTGGTTGAATATCATCCTCTTCATCTTAGCTGTCATAGCATTCAACAAAAAAAAAAATCTCAGCTTCTCTCTAAGCTTTTGATTTTAAAATTAAATATATAATTCACCTCATTTAACCCATTCCAGTCTGGGCCTTAATATCCCTAACTAACGTTCTGGACTGGGCATTTTCTAAGGATATTTAAAACATTATATCTCTGTACCTGTAGGAGATATTTGCATGATTCTTTTTTCTTTATGCTTGTTTGAGCATCTAGTTTTGAAAAACACTATTTTTGGTATGTCAACTACCACCTGAAATTTTAAAATTGTTTATATATTATATCATGTTTTGCGAATGGAAAAAAGTTCTGACGGATAACTAAGCAAGTACAGTTTTCTGAAATACTGTTATATTTACCCTATTTTGCTAATAAAATGTGCATTGTAATTACAAAACAACGACAATAATGTGTACGATATAAAAATAATATTCTTTTCAATAATAATAATAATTACAATAATGAAAATGGGAGATCTTATGAAATTTTATTTTAATTGATAAATTTTGTCAAAAGTTGCTCAAATGTAAAAATATTGTTCCATTTACCACCAAATACATCTAGAAAGAGAAAGTACAGTAATCTAAACAGACAACTGTACTAATATGTAGAAATCTTACGTATTCACGCAAATTTGAAATACGCGGGAACATGCGCTAGGCCGTAAAACGAACTCCAATCATAATGAAATGTAAGAAGTTGTTTCGAGTTCATATGCCAGTAATATGTTCAGTTGTGCATAAACATATAATATATCATAAAATATCGAGTATATCACTTTCGTCAAGCACATGTTTGCCGCGAGAAGCCATGTCTTGGAGCTCACCAAAGAGAAAGCTCACTGGGTGACAACATCTACTGATGCATGTTGATCGAAAATATCGTAAATTCTCTGACTTAGACATATAAAACTGCCATCTGCTTAAATACTCTCGTAACTAATACATGACGAAACACGATGTAACCACCAGAATGCGTGCATAGCTCGTTCTCGATTTTTAGTGAATTGTCAAACCTTACTACGGGCTATGCCCGCAGCGCGGCCTGAATGTAATTACGGCCACTGCGAGCTATGCTCGCAGTTAGACCGGAAAGAGTAAGTCTTCATAAATTGGAATTATTTAAATAAAATTATCGTGTCTTAACACAAATTGTTTCTCACATCTTTGAGGATTAAGCTTCTTATTACAGTATTAAACATTCAAGAGCTTGTTATTTCAAAAGTAAATTATTTGAATAAAATGTTGGAAATGTTTAAAATCCCATGATATAGGAAATAAAATATTTTTGATACCAGTATTAAGAATGATTATTTATATATATATTTCATATCAGACGTACACATTTAGGCATATACGAAATAAGATCAAATAATTATGTAACTGCCATTGGCTACCTACCATATTTGAGATATCTTCTCTGGAAATAGGTGAAATTGCCCTAAATAGATTCAATAGTTTCATTGTCAGGTTGCAATTATGTCTTATCACTTCATAAAATTCAATCATTTTATTACAAGTTAATAAGGAATACCATGGATGTTCTAACTCCACATTAGTGATAGACTGTCACAAAGAAGACGCTAAGATCATATATCCTATTAACATCCTGTCATTTTAGCTTAAATCAGTTTAAACCATATACATAATATGTAATTCTCTTCAAAATTGCCGTATGAGTGTTGATTATAGATTAGTGGAATTATTTTTTATGACCAATATCTGTTAGTAGCTCGCAAGTTTATTATCAAGTTGCCATTTACTACGCGATATGGATTATTCAATGTTTAAACATCAATACTACCACTAATTCTAACATTGATCCACACTTGCGTTACTTAACTACTCATTAATTAATCACATATGGAAATCCTTTCCCATACGTCTTCCCATTTATCATAATTCATCAACTACTTTCTTTTATACAACATTATTCCATCATTTCATATTCCCTTTCTCATATTTTCTTCATATATTTATACTGCACCATATGCCAGTATTACTTATTTGACTCTACGTAATACACAAATCAATTCACTTCTCATATACTTAAATTATCACTTCATGGATCAACAACTAAATCATATGTCTAGCAGTACACATCTTACTTATCCATATATATTCATATTTAACCTGTACTGGCTTATACTTGGCAATAAATGGTAAATATTTACGAACTTGGTAACCTACGACTTAATATTAACATGTATCACACTTCATTCTCATCAAAACTCCCTGTCTTTGGCATGGTTTATTGAAAACTAACTGAAATATCGCTGACATATATTCACTTTCCTACCTTAGGATGTACTTAAAAATCATACTGAAGACTACCTATGACCTTCCTTAATAGATCACTATTGAATCACTCGTGTAGAAACTACATGTCATTAAACATATCACGAAGATATAACGACCTATTCCTTCCAAAAATAATCAATCAACACCTACCTTCTACAAAGAAAAACATAAAATCATCTTAAAATAAATTGTGAAACTTATCTTATTCTGTGTCTGTCTGCTGCCGGGATTGCTGTTTGTTGTGCTACATCCTCCTTTGTACTGGTTCTTCCTTGGTTAATGGCTCAGTCATTTGGGATTCTCGGGAAGTGAGCTCGTATCTGCGGGTGATGTCGGCTGGAATCCATCAGTCGCCAATCCCATACTTGATTTAATGAACCATCACGTCGATCTCTTGTGCATGCATGAAAATTACATTCAAAGATAATATTAACAACATCTTCCTGTTAGTTGCATAGCCTTCTTGTACTGTTATTTTGTTTTATACTCTGAAATGTAACGTCAACTCGTATGCTGTGTACAGATTACCAATATGTCTGTCGTGGCTTATGATCATCTAATTCAATGATAATTTATATCAAATGCTTGCGTGTTTTTATCTGTGTCTCCTAATAAAACCTTTCCTTTTCTTCTATGAAATTCCAAGGGGAATCCTATCGTATTTTATCTTCTGCTTCATATTTCGTCTTAAATTTCTTAAATATTACATGCACGGAAATATATTCTCGTAATGACTTCGGTTTTTACCGACAAATTTGATATTTTAACTTCACAATATGTTATTTCTTCTACAGAATTACTCTTCTGATCTTCCCACCTGCCTTTTTCAAAATCAGTTCTCTCTGATGGTTCTAACAATTTCCGATGGTACATTTTATCTCGGTCACGGCCACTATGATTCCAATTGCTTGTATCATTTGACTTGTATTTTTCTGCCGTTTAACATACAAACTTTTTAACGTTATGCGTGGCAAATAATGACTTTTCAATTCCGTATTTTGGTAATCAGGACAATGGAATGGCACACAACTGATGAAATGAAGAGTGAGAAGAAGAATGGACCAGATAAGAAGGTTCTAGTGAAGGAAGCCATTGAGGTGTGTGGGAAGACAAGTGCAAAAGTATGAAAGAAGGAGAGAAACACCCTGGTGGATCAGAAAGGTGAAAGCAGCCATAAAGGATAGAAATTTGGCTAGGAGAGAAAAGGACTGTGAAAAACTAAAGTCACAAGATATACGGGATGAGGTGAAGATCAGAATCTTTGAACAAGTGTACTGTGATAAGAAACTGAAAGCCAAAAGAATAATTAAGCAGGAAAAGTTGAATGTTGGGATGACCACTCAGAAACTGGAGGAAGACAGCAGAGGAAACATGAAGTTGCTGTACAAAGTGGTCAAAAACAGAAGAAAACCAATGGACACCGTAAAGGCTCTTGAAGATAGCTATGGAAATGTGATCAGGAAGGAGAGTGACATCAGGGAGGTCTTGAGGAAACACTTTGAGAATCTGCTAAATGGGACAACAGAAGACCCGAAGAACTCAAAATCAGTTGTGGAAGAATACACTGAAGAACCTCCAATAACATGGATGAAAACAGAAACAGTCCTGAAGAAAATGCTCACTGGAAATTCACCAGGATATGATGATGTTAGCGTTGATGTGATCAAAGCGACAGGGATACAAGGTTACAGTGCTTGCATAGAGTACTAGGTGCAGTCTGTTATAACAATAAGATTTAACGTTAAGAATTTCATACTTAGGTTCCATATTGAATCAAGATTTACATCAAAGAAAGGACGATAAGTTCCACCTTTTCAATACTATATATACTATATATCTTGATGTATATATATAACAATAAGATACCTGCAGACTGGAACTATTCAAGAAAGGAATAAGGCTACAGTGCACAAACTACAGAGGAATAACTCTATTATCACGGGCTGAAAATCCTGGAAAAAGTCATCGAACGGAGACTGAGGATCATTTTAGAGGAGCAAGTAGAAGAAGAGCAATATGGTTTCAGAGCTAATAGGTCAACAACGGACCTAATTTTCAGCATCCGAATGTTGATAGAAAAACACTGGGAGAAAGGCAAGGATCTCTTCATGGTTTTTCTTGGATGTCTAGAAAGCATATGGCAGTGTGACAAGAGAAAAGATCTGGGATTGTCTAAGAAAGAGAAATGTGCCTGAAGGATTAGTGAGGAAAATTTGGATGTTACGGTATACGAGGACTGTACAAGCTGTGTGAGAGTTGGTAGTGATTATTCATCCTGGTTCCAGACCAAGAGTGGAGTACAACAGGGAAGTGCACTGTCACCACTAATATTCATCACTGTGATGGATCAAATAATGAAATCCATCAAAGAAACATCATTAGGTGAATTAAAAGCCATGGCCTTTGCAGATGATGTGATCTGGGGAGAGTTAGAAGTGGAAGTTCAATCAAAATTAAATGTTTGGAACGCCAAGTTCAAAGCATTCAACCTCAAGATCAGCATGACTAAGACCGTAGTGATGATAGTAAGCAGAGAGGGTCATTCGGCAAGGATCACACTTGCAGACCAACTTCCGGAATGTGTAGAAAGCTTCTATCTCGGCAGCATAATCTCTAGCAATGGCCTGGTCACAAAGGAGATGAACAATAGGGTGCAAAAGAGCTCCTGTTTCTACCAACAAGTGAGGACGCTTCTTTGGGGTACCAAAGTTCTAAAGAAGGCAAAACTAACAATGTTCAACAGCTATTTTGTACCAATATTGACATATGGTATTGAGACATGCACCCTAACCTCGCGAGACTTGTCAAGGCTACAGGCTTCAGAGAGGAAGTTCCTGAGGTCCACTATACACTGGACAAGATAGGGAATCAGGAGGTGCGAAAGAGAAGTGGCATATAGACATCACTACCAGATCGAGTCAGCAATTCTAGACTACGGTAGTTCGGACATGTGATGAGGATGGAACCAGAAAGAATGGCCAGACTGAACCTAAGAGAGAGATGACAGGAAGAAGAATGGTGGGAAGGCCTAGAACCCGTTGGATGGACGTTGTTAAGATGGACATCAAAGACAGGAGATCAACAATAGCAGACGTCATGGAGAAGAAGACATACATGAATAGAATGGAATGGACGAGGCTCATTAACAGTACCCAGGGAACTGAAACTATGAAATGATGATGATGATATGATACTCTTATTCCTTTTCTCTCGGGGTTGAGTATGAAGTGAGACGAATCTTCGTAGCAAGCTTTTACGACCGTATGCCCTTCCCAACGTCGACCTCATCAGAGAAATTAATGAAATGTAATGAATGACGTGATGTGAGTAACTAAAACGGATTATATTTACTTTATGTTTAGGCCTAAAAGCCATGTTCACCATTTATTGACTTTTTACATTTAGAAATACTGCCTTCCAACAAAAATAGGCAGTATAACATTCGTAAGTTTGTTAAAGAACTGTGTAGAATGTTTGCATTTACAATTTATAGCTCTGTATAGCCTAGATGTCATGTGTTCATTGCACACAATGTGAGGTTATCACATGTTCGATCCCCTTTACTTTTTTTTGGCTGTAAAAGTGGAGAAAAATGAGGTTTAATACGAAGTAAATACGGTAAACGAAATTCAGTAAAAGAATACAAAACTAATTAAAATGAGAAAATGTTTAAGCAAGGATCACCATTATCACCAGCCCTTTAAATTATGGCTACTGACTGCATTCTAAAGTGAACTTTCGGAAGAGGCTGTCAGTAATGAATACTGTTTTGTTCTTGTTCCTGGTTTTAAACCATCCGTGGATTTGCAGAAGATACCGTTATTGTGACGAAAGAGAAGTCTTCGGCAATTGACCTGACGAGAATCACAGTACATTTTTGCAGTAGATTGGACTACAAATTAATCGTGCAAGATCAGTAGCAATAAATTTATCAAAAGGGAAGTAAAAAACTGGTGAATTCAGTATCTTTGATAACATTACATTTACCTGTTTATAATCAAAAGACAATGTACCATTCTTGGGCAACAACTTCACAGACGACCCTATTTTCACATAACAAGAAGTACTTAACAACCTTAAAACAAAATTAAACCTAGTAGTTTTCTCCTTGCTGCTACATCTAGACTAAAAATGTATTTTGAACACTGTCCTTAATTTGTGATGTACAAACCACACTGTTATTATCCCAGAGTTTCCCCGACAATGCAGATAAAATGGTAAGAGGAACTCTGAAGGAAATACTACAATTACCAACAGATTCTTCCGATAACCAAAAATATAAAGGCCTCGACCTCTTCAGAACTAAATGGGTGGTGGGTCTTCAACAGATAAACAGATTGAGATTGTTGAAAAACTCCCGCAACTCGTATATCCAAAACACAAGGAAGCTTGAGGATGAAGGTCCTTCATGTCTAGCAAAACTTCACCTCTTCAGTGGAACTTGCCCATAACATGACCGTCCAAGAAATTCTTGTTTAACTGCAGTGTTCATTTCATGATCGCCCAGTATTTTCTCGGGTATTGTAATCTCTTTGGAAAATGTTTTCCGACATTCTCAACAGATCATTCATGAAGTTTTAGGTCTAAAATGTGTTATCTTCTCTCCTTCACATAAAATCTCTGACTAGCTGATGATGTAAACAGAATTGGCGAGCGCAAAATGGAAGAGATGTTTATCTGAAGACAAGAGACTTCATGAAAGATATTAGTATTTTTAATAGTAGTGATAATGAGTTGAATGATTCTTCGTATGATGCCCTTGTCAGTTTTTCTAGTGAAAGTGAAGAAGATACTATTTGGGAAACAGTGGTGATGGTAGGAGACATGGAACATACATTTGTGAGGCAAAAATGTAAGCCTGGAAATACTGTATAATAATTTCATGTGGCTATTTCTAGCCGAGTGCAGCCCTTGTAAGGTAGACCCTCTGATGAGGGTGGACGGCATCTGCCATGTTTAGGTTGGAGGATAGTGTTATGTGTTGTGTGTGAGTTGCAGGGATTTTGGGGACAGCACAAACACCCAGCCCCCAGGCCATTTGGAATTAACCAATGAAGGTTAAAATCCCCGACCCGGCCGGGAATCGAAACTGGGACCCTCTGAATCGAAGGCTAGTACGCTGACCATTCAGCCAACGAGTTGGACGAAATACTGCATGATGTAATATCATTCCATTTTATGGGATACTTAAAAAAAAATCAGAATCAAAATCTCTTTATTTGCAAATGAGGTGTCTACCTCGGTGGCAAATGGTACACTAATATACATTATTGTCAAGCACTAAATATTAAATTAACAAGAGAAGAAAATTTTCCTATAATACAGTATTATACAATTTACACTAACAATTTTTTCTATTAAACATACAGCTCATCCTTAATAAATTTATACTGTTTACAAAATTCTACTTATAATATCTCCTGTACTACTTACAAATATAGTCAACTGATATACAGTATGTGGAATTACTTCAAATGATACCATACAACTGGTATAAGATTAAACTTTACATTGCATTTTTTTTTTTTTACCCATTCTGGAACCTAAGTAGCATAACAACCTGCTGCGTCTTAACCAGAGCCCCCTTTGCCACCACTTTTCAGAGTTCCTGAAGGGCCTTCACAGCCACCGTAGCGGTCCCAGGGCCCTCGAAGTACCCACTGTACTTCACCCCTACAGGCAGTCCCCTATTTTGGCTGTCCAAACTCCTTAGACCAGGGGATGGAATTAATTTATTCACACACATTTTTTTATTTACAATAACCTGCACTGGTCGAATGCCCTCTAACACTTCATTTATTTTCTTCGTTGCTGTTTATTCTCTTCTTGAATATCTGTACAGATTTTGGAAAAGGATCAAACACTACCCCTGGTAAACTGTTCCACTCCTTCACACCCTTCCCAATGAATGAAAATTTACCCCAATCGCTTCTGCTAAAATTCCTTCTAATTTTATATTTGTGGTCTGTCCTGCCGTTATAATTATTTTCCAACTGAAGCCTCTCACGGATATCTCCCCATGCTTCTCCTCTTGTATAGGCTCTATATAATCCTATAAGTCTAGTTTTCTCCCTTCTCTTACTTAAAGTTTCCCACCCAAGTTCCTTTAACATTTCTGATACACTACTTTTTCTCCTGAAATCCCCTGTTACAAATTTTGCTGCTTTCCTCTGCACACTATCTATTTCTTTTATTAAGTATTCTTGGTGAGAATCCCAAACACTCAGTGGCGGCCGGTCAGTACGTGCTACCGGGCTCCAGCACGTAGCTTGGAACTGTAAGGAATATTATTTATGTACAGTACAATTATCCTGGTGCCTTTTCGTTGTTTTGAGTACAATATGAATTTGTGTTTTGTAAAAATCAGGACGAGATCTGTCGAACACCTAGCGCCGTTCTCCCGGGGAATAAGGCTCGTGCTCATGTGAAGTGAGCCCCTGCCTGTAGCCTGAAGGAAGCAATACGCAGGCGCAGCCAAGCTTGCAACACTCCCCCTAGCCGGCGGAGTATACCGTAAACCGGGATCAACTTTCACTGATCCCGTTTATAGTTACTTCCTCTCCCGCAAGGGGGTAGAATTACTCGATGTCTCCTTCTACCCTTATGTTCACGGCCGACTTGATGCGTCGCTCTAGCTAGCTCCTTGGAGCGCAGCGAGGGATCCAGTTGGCCGTGCTTATGTTGAACGTGGTAAGCGAATCTGCCACTAGAGAGTAGCATCGTCTGGGCTCGAAAGTAAAGCATAAGTGGAGGCAATCTATCTCACACATGCTTATTAAAATATCCATCTTCCTTTTGTGTCAAAAATAAGGAATTCGTAGGTGAGTCAAAGCATCTTTGACTGACCCTAAATGTTATCCCGCATTACAATGTAATTTACTCTGGTGAAATGAAATAGCATATGGCTTTTAGTGCCGGAAGTATCCGAGGACATGTTCGACTCGCCAGATGCAGATCTTTTGATTTGACTCCCGTAGGCGACCTGCGAGTCGTGATGAGGATGAAATGATGATGAAGACAACACGTACACCCAATGATGGTTAAAATTCCAGACCCTGCCGGGAATCGAACCCGGGATCCCTGTGACCAAAGGCCAGCGCGCTAACCATTTAGCCATGGAGCCGGACATTTACTCTGGTAATAGGGGAGGTCTCAATGAATCAGTTGGCAGCTCTTTCAGTTGCTTTGTGCGGTTTTGATTCCTGATATATGAATACAGCTTTTTCCATTTCCCTTTGTGGTCATTACCCTCTTGAAGTATGCCATTCATATAATTCTCTTTTGCTTCCTTTTTCACTCTATTCAGTTCCGTCATTAGCTGTTTTCTCACGGTTATATTACTGGTGCGTGTTTTTTCTGTCATTGTGTTAGTGCTAAAGTTTATACGAAGATTTATCAAATTATTTATCCACTGCAATGTATATAAAGTGAAATTAAATTAGTGTTCTTAGTGGGGATCTATATTCCCACGATTCTATTTGCACTGATGTAAGTTGCGCCATTAGGTTAGTAAAAACAATATTTCTCCAATGAATTATTTATCTCGTAGACAGTTGTCGAAGATCTGAGTTATAAATTGTGAGAAAAGTTGTATTATTATTATTATTATTATTATTATTATTATTATTATTATTATTATTATTATTATTACCAAGTTTGAAGTATGCGTTGTTCATCATGGCAATATGCAGATTTAAAACAGCGTATTTAGCTTGTTTTTTGTAGCACGTAGGACGATTTTTTCACGAGTCGCCACTGCAAACACTGTTTGCATATTCCAATAATGGATGAACCGTACTTAAGTAACTTTTTTTTCCTTTTAATTCTTTATTACATCTTTTAACTAGCCTCATTATGACATGTAACGATCTGTAAGCTTTCCCAACAATGTCATCAACATGACCCTTCCAGTGAAAATTACTTTCAAATCTCATACCTAAGTATTTGCACTTGCCATCTTTTGGGATAACTACCTCATCCAAAGTATATTCAAATTCAGTTTTAAAGCTCCTGTTTGTAAAAGTTGTAACGGTTGATTTGCCTCCATTAATCTTCATATTATTTTCTTCAACCCATTGTTGGATACTTTCAAGGTCCCTTTGTAATTCTGAACAATCCTCAGTGTTATTTATTTCGCTATAAACAATTATGCCATCTGCATACAATCTTATTTTTGATGTTTATTGTTCCCTAAATCATTTGCGTATATTAAGAAAAGTAATGGACCGATTATACTACCCTGTGCAATTCCCTTCCAAACTTTCTCTTCCTGTGATACATTATTTCCTACTTTGACTTTCTGAACCCTTGAATTTAGAAATGTTTCTATCCAACGTGTAACCCTTACGTCCAGTCCTATTCCCTCCAATTTCTTTAATAATATTCCATGTTCCACTGTATCAAAGGCTTTGGAAAGATCTATGGCTATGCAATCTAACTGACCTCCTGAATCCAATTGATCTGATATGTCCTGCTGAAATCCCACCAGTTGTGCCTCACAAGAAAAGGGTTGGCTTATTACCAGAGATGAGTGCAGTTGACCATTACAGACTATTTCTAAAGGATGATGTTGAAAGTTTGGTAGTAATCTAAACCAATTCTTCTGCTAAAACATGCATTGAAGAACTGGAAAATAAATATCTGCATGCAAGACCATGGTTTTGCAAAGAAACCAACTCATGTGAATTTTGGCAGTTTGTGTTAGTTTTGTTGATGGGAATAATTAAGAAGTCTGAGACAGTATTCTCAGAATACAAATTATTTATTTGTGGTGTCAGAAGCACTACGATTGGGTACATATATAAAAGACAAATTTTACAGCATCATATATGTATTGATGACAACAAAACATAAATGAAAAGAAAGAAAACCGGGCGTGTTGGCCGTGCGGTTAGGGGTACGTAGCTGTGAGCTTGCACCCGGGAGATAGTGGGTTCGAATCCCACTGTCGGCAGCCCTGAAGATGGTTTTCCATGGTTTCTCATTTTCACACCAGGCAAATGTTGGGGCTGTACCTTAATTAAGGCCATGGCTGCTTCCTTCTCCCTCCTAACCCTTTCCTATCCCATCATCACCATAAGACCTGTGTGTGCCGGTGCGACGTAAAGCCACTAGCAAAAAAAAAAAAAAAAAAAGGAAGAAAAAATATATAAGTGAATAAATAAATAAAGAAAGAAGGAAAGAAGGCCCAAGGTGGTGGATCTGGGCACTGTAGGTGATTCCGTATCGAGCACAGCACTTTAATATATGCTACTAGAGCTGGAAGTACCACAGCTGCGGGCACCAGACTTGCCCTTCACTGGATACTCATTAAAGGATTTAAAGTGTACTCATTCCAATTACGGGGCCTCAGATGAGTCCCTGCCGTTTACCCGCACCTGGTTACCTTTAAGATAGTCACGGCTACTCCTGCTGTTTGCCTGTGCCTAGCATTCGGGTACCTTAAGAGAGTCCCAGCTACGTCAGTTTGCCTTGATGACTCTGAATAACTTTGGGCTGGTCGCACGGTCCTCATACCAGTGATGAATCTTTCAAATGTCTGCTTTTATCAAATGTTGATAGTAGGTTCTGCGCCTACCATGGTTGTAACAAGGAATCAGGGTCCGATTTGCAACTGAGCACTTTCTTCACGTATGCTGCCTGAACCCTCAATAATAAACCAAAAGAATCAAGAATCTTTATTTGCCATTGACCATATACAACGAAATACGCTTCATCAGCTGATAATAATTTAGTATTTAATATTAACAAGGCTAAACGCACGAACACCTTTTATTAAAACTTAATACTAACATTATACAGTTTTAAGAATTCAGAGGTATTATAAAATTAATTTTGTAAAACCAATCATACAATTTCCTTTTCAAATTGCTTAAAGGAGTGGACCGTGCAGAATGTATTATATTAAATAGTCATAAACAACTGAATTTATGTGAATGAGCAGTTTTTGACAGCCTATGAATTGGGATGTCAAATGTCTGCTTTGCCCCGAGTACTGAATTCATATATGTTGTTTTTAGCATAATGTCAAAGAGACAGACATAAATATACAAATTTATAATTGTGAGTATTTTAAGCTTAATGAAGAGAGGCTGACTATGGTCAACTGCACCAACCCTACACATT
Organism: Anabrus simplex; assembly: GCF_040414725.1. Taxonomy (NCBI): domain Eukaryota; kingdom Metazoa; phylum Arthropoda; class Insecta; order Orthoptera; family Tettigoniidae; genus Anabrus; species Anabrus simplex. The sequence continues at coordinate 1,560,100,839 of NC_090265.1, forward strand.
GTGCGGGCAACCTTTTTCTGTATTAGAAGAATATTATATACGTAAGAAGAATGCCCCCATAATAACAGCCCATAAGTAATGTGTGACTGGAAGAGACCAAAATATGCCATCTTTAGTTAGTCACTGCTAATTAAATCCCTCAATTTTCTTATCAAATAGGTCACTCGTGATATTTTTTTTACAAATGTGTGTTTCCCAGATCAATTTGGCATCAGTATGGAAACCCAAAGTTTGACTGACTGACTGACTGACTGACTGACTTACTTACTTACTTACTTACTTACTTACTTACTTACTTACTTTCAATATCTTTTGATAAACCTAGTGTGAGAAATTGAGTTTTTTGCTGATTGCACAACAGCCTGTTGGATGAAAACTAATCCACTGCAAAGTGTATGAATAGTAGATCATAAAAAGTTATACAAAAAGTCTGCAATGTTATATACTTATCTCCAGCTGATTGCCCTCTATAAGTGATTTTTGCGGTAAAAAAAAAAAAACACTTTAAATTTAAATTGTAATTTTGGGATTGTTCACAAGGTCTCCAAACAAAATAGATTGTTTAACTCCTACAATTTTGTAAGGATGAAAGTAACTTTTAACCCATTCAACGCCAAACACGTATAAGTACGTTATTGAATGCCATACCTCGTCTGCCAAACCCATATATCGTCATTGCCAGGAACAAACCTCCTATGTGCAAAATAACAAATTTTTCAGGAGAGACAAAAAACTATTTCATATAATAATACTTACACCTTCATAATAATTGAAGTAATCTAGTTCCCTTCTCTACCTGTCTTTTTATAACCTGTACCATTTAACTGCAGTAATATCAATTATTTGACCACATGTGTAATTTTTGTTCATTACATTGACAGAAGCCTCTGTGGCTCAGGCAGCAGCATGCCAGCCTCTCACCGGTGGGTTCCATGGTTCAAATCCCGGTCACTCCATGTGAGATTTGTGCTGGACAAAGTGGAGGCGGGACAGGTTTTCCTCCGGGTACTCCGGTTTTCCCTGTCGTCCTTCATTCCAGCAACACTCTCCAATATAATTTCATTTCATCTGTCATTCATTAATCATTGCTCCAGAGGAGTGCGACAGGCTTCGGGAGCCGGCACAATTCCTATCCTCGCCGCTAGATGGGGCTTCATTTGTTCCATTTCTGACCCGGTCGAATGACTGGAAACAGGCTGTGGATTTTAATTTCATTACAATGACACATACGAGGTTATGGTTTCCACGAAATTACACATAGGAGATTTCACTTTAAGATAGAAGCTTTTGTTATGTTGGAGTTTTATTCAAACACACATTTTATTACAGTTTATTCAGCTGAATTTTATTACATCAATGCTTCCTAATTGCATTTTATTAAATTTATACTGTGCAACTTGATTACTGAGCTCCTCTGCAAACTTTTCACTTGTCCGGCTTTACAGAGAGATTATCATAGAAGGAGTGGTGGTCGTGTTCATTTACCTGCTTCAGTTCTAGCAAATGAGTGAACTTAGGCAATTGTATAGTAAGAGATGACATGAAAGATCAGATCAAACCTTGGTTTCGTGGACCTTGAGAAGGCCCTCAAACCACATGAGACACTAAGAAGAAATCTGAGAAGATGCGCAGTGGGTGCTACAGTGAAGAAGGTGGAAAGAAGAAGACAGATGCAATGCAAGCATGTAGGACATGTGAACATTTGGTGTTTACCCAAAAAAATTAATTAAAATTTTGCCATAGATTGCCCAGTAGTGATCCGATTTACTCTGTCATCTAGTAGAGTGAAACAGAACATCAAAACTGATGTTCAGGCAGCCTAAATGGCATCAAAATGTCTGCACACACTAGCTGAGGTTATCCAATTATTATTATTATTATTATTATTATTATTATTATTATTATTATTATTTCAACAATACAATGTCGTGGAGACAGTGAGACTTTGACAATAAGCTCCCTCTGTAGATCCCAAGATCATGGGTTCAAACCTGGCAGAGGTAGTCAGATTTTTGAAGGGCAGAAATAAAAAGTACAATCAACACTCCTCATGTCATACGATGTTGACATGTAGAGGATCGCTAGTGATACATTGGGTGTTTCCAAACTAAACCCCATGATGCAATAGCCCTGAAAGGCCATGACCTACCAAGCGACCGCTGCTCAACCTGAAGGCCTGCAGGTTACAAGATGTCATGTGGTCAGCACTAAGAATCCTTTCAGCTGTCATTCTTAGCTTTCCAAACTGGGGCTGCCATCTCACCATCAGATAGCTCCTTAATTGTAAACACGTAGGCTGAGCGGACCTCGAACCATCCCTGAGATCCAGGTAATAATCCGTAACCTGACCGGGAATTGAACCTTGGGTCTCTGGGTAAGAGGCAGGCACACTACCCCAACACCACAGTGCCGGCTTACATGTGGTTTTTATCCAGCAAAATTAATTAAAACTCAGTCATAGATCATCCAGTAGCGATTTGATTTACTCTGTCGTCTAGTAGAGTGAAATGGAACATCAACATTGATGTTCAGGCAGCCTGAATGGCATCAGATTAAAATGTTGTTACTTCGACAATGTAGTGTCCCGGAGTCAGGTGGATACATCTGCATTATACAGTTCTAAGAAGCAACATTTGAGGCCCAGCAAGAGCAAGAGAGCCTGGCTCTATCACCACTTCTATTCTTCCTTGTAATGAACTCTTAACGACTGACCTTCATGAGCCAATACTTGCTGGATGTAATTTTAGGTGTGGCAAACAAGCTTTATCTCCAAAGCCAAGAATGGTACAATCAGCTGATGCAATATTGCCTGCAACTCAACAAAAGAAAAGTGAATATATAACATCAGTCCCTCCTGGAATTAGAACACTCCAATTGATGATAAGGACGTGCAGCATATGATAACATTAAAGTATCTTGAGTCTATGCGGTGCTGGTGATAGTCAATGTATTAAAGAGGTCAGTGCAAGGATTAATGTAATCTAAATGATGAATGTTGGATGGAAGACTTCCTCAAATCGAAGATCTATTGTGCTTTCATCTGGTCTGTCACTGTCTATGGTGCAGAAGGTTGTGCCAGCTTCATAACAAAGGCATAACATTGTCTAAATGTCATGGAGACTGATGCTTGTCATTTTAAAGGGCCTAACATCTAGATCATCGGCCCGTTATGGAGACTATGATGCTTAGAAAATCGTCTGTTTTTTTAAGTTGGATAATATTTCCAGCATAGACCTAGGAAAATTGTTTGATATTGGAGCGATCCAGGAGAAAATGCTTGGAAGCTGTATATGTACTGTGAATAGAAGCTGATAAAATTGCAAAGATGGCTTACACACTAGAATTCATGGAAAAGAAACGCTACACAATAATATTAAGAGTACCAAGCTCGATAGCTGCAGTCGCTTAAGTGTGGCCAGTATCCAGTATTTGGAAGATAGTGGGTTCGAGCCCCACTGTCGGCAGCCCGGAAGATGGTTTTCCGTGGTTTCCCATTTTCACACCAGGCAAATGCTGGGGCTGAACCTTAAATAAGGCCACGGCCGCTTCCTTCCCACTTCTAGCCCTTTCCTGCCCCATCGTCGCTATAAGACCTATCTGTGTCGGTGCGACGTAAAATAACTTGCAAAAAAAGAAGAAGAAAATATTAACAGTGTAAATCCATGCCTCCAACATGGCCCACAATCAAATCAGGTGGAGGCTATGTTGCTGACCCTGCTACTAGGCAGGATAAATACTGATGAACAAGAAGATGATAGTTGCTTTTGAATTCTGTGCCTACCTTGACCATATTTTTATCTGAAAGTGTGATTTGCATTAATTCTTCTGTAAGACTCAAAAGTATATATTCTTTTTAAATCATTTGTAGGTATCACTGGATGTACAGTGCTACTGCATATAATCATGCATATGCAGACACTGGCCTTTTCTGTATCCATGCGAGTGCTCCTCCAGTTCATGTCCGAGATCTAGTTGATGTATTGGTACGAGAAATGGTTGGAATGGCAGGCAAGATTGGCAGTTCTGAGCTCCAGGTTTGTAGAAATCTTGTATAATAACTAATATGTATCAGGAATTAAAGGAAATTATTTTAGGTATACAGCAGCTAGTAAAGATAATTTGTGTTTTCAGCGAGCAAAGACTCAGTTGCAGTCTATGCTGCTTATGAACTTGGAAGCACGACCTGTTGTATTCGAGGATATAGGTCGGCAAGTACTTGCTACAGGAGAAAGGAAGAAGCCTGAGCATTTCATTCAACTTATTGGTAAGACTTTCAAAACTTGCATTATTTCTGGAATTTGCTTTTTGAACTCTTAGTGATTCATTACTAGTCAGCTCTTCTGACTTAAATTTGTTATTATTATTTACATTAATAACCTATTGTTAAAATGTTAGGTCATTTCATTTTCAGCTGATTTCTAGAAACTAATTTGTAAAACAAACCAGAGGGTGTAAGGTTAACCCATTTACCTCACATGGCGGGTGATGCCTCCCATATCTTAAATGACCGTCAATGTAACTAGAAGATGAGTCATACTCACTAGGCTGTTGTATTTTTCCTTGTAGTTCGGTTACTTCTGAAAATACCATTAACACGAGTGACAAATATTTAAACATTTTCATAGGATTTTAGTTTATGGTTTTGATATCTGGAATACCTCAATTCTAGCCCTTAAGTAATTGCCATCATCTTCATTCTTCAACATTGCTTGTTTTAAGTAACAGTAGACTGATCAAAGCCATTGCGATCACATATTTCTTTTTCACTGAATCTCGTTTTAAGTCTCAAATGTTGATAAACCCAATATCAGTAATTGAGGTTTTTGAAATTTATTCTCATCGTAATTGTTCTGGGGATTTTGTGAAACGCAGAGTTGTAACAAGGTGCTGGGGTGAATGGGTGGACAGGGAAATGACAAGAGCATAACTTAGAGCACCAAATTGTGAAATTTTATTTCTTTCCTGTTTTTTATTTTATTTTAAAATTTGATAGATAATCTGAATTAACAACAACAATATTATGATGAGCTTGTCAACTTGGGTAACAACAGCAGACTATAAGTCAAAAAATAAGGTACAATAGAGAAAATAATTGACACAATAGTTTGCAAGGGTTGAGCAATATAGCTCAAAACAGGTACACTTTTACAAGAGCATGTTTGCTCCACTCATTTTCATTCTAGGAGACTGAGCTCCAAAAGTTCCTACAACCTAGCCTCTTGGAGACCCAAGCTTCTTACAAAATTACGCCTGATAAACTTCAAATATTGTGTTTACAGTCGCTTCTTCTCAACAGTATAATAATTTCGTGTGGCTATTTCTAGCCGAGTGCAGCCCTTGCAAAGCAGACCCTCTGATGAGGGTGGGCGGCATCTGCCATGTGTAGGTAACTGCGTGTTATTGTGGTGGAGGATAGTGTTATGTGTGGTGTGTGACTTGCAGGGATGTTGGGGACAGCACAAACACCCAGTCCCCGAGCCATTGGAATTAACCAATGAAGGTTAAAATCCCCGACCCGGCCAGGAATCGAACCCGGGACCCTCTGAACCGAAGGCCAGTACGCTGACCATTCAGCCAACGAGTCGGACTGCTCAACAGTCATTTACACATTTGTCTGTCAGTAATTACACTTTAAACAGGGGCGATGAGTGCCCATACTAAATGGCCTTAATGCTAAAAATAAAAGATTTAACACAAACGACCATGAACAAAAGGCTAGGAGGCGAAACACTTGCACTCCTTTTAGGAGAACACTTAAAATCCTAAATGGGCTTATGGCCCAAAGTAGCAGAGGCTAAGTCTATACTACAGAGGGATGACTTGATGTGAAATATTAAGTACCAAAGCAGTGTGAAGAATTTCGAGGTTTAGAAAATCTTAGTCACCCCATACCAAGTTGAATGGGAATTAATAGGGGATGAACACTCTTTATTCCCTTAATTTAGACATTTCCCAGCAGGGAACAGACTTGTCGAGAATTTACATTTACACAATGACTTTACATTAAGAAAAGAAGTTTGAAACCTTCCCCTCAAGTTATCTGCCTAGAGCTATCACATGTTTAGAAATTTCTGCCGTTGCCTTGAGTAGTTGGGCCTTCCAAACAAGGGCAGGCACCCCTGCCTCCCAATCACGCCACACACACACTCACTCTCTCTCTCCTCGATAGTAGACACATCTGATGGTTGAAGGTCCAAGTATCTAGAGTTACATTAGTTCGAGATTCCTAGCACAGATAGCCTTCTAGAAGGCGCGCAGCTCAACAGGACGGAGAAGGTGTGCCCCCAGTACAGTAATGAATGATATTAGTAGTTGGGACCTATCAAATGACTTATCCAATATGGGGAAATAGGGAAATACATGTCAACAAACCACATGCGACAGCTGCTCTGACCCTTTTTATATTTTGATCAAGCCACACACTCGGTTCCTTGTTTATTCCAAGAAACTCATGGAACCAGGAATCGTTCTTTCATTTTTCCTATCGTGTAGAGATAGTTACCTTTTGGTTAACATTATCTTTCAGAGGGAAACTACTTTGCACATGTCAATAGCCCTTCAGTCGGAGTTTTCTCTTCTCTTTTTTTTCTCTTAAGCTTGTATTTATACTTTTTTTTTTTTCACTCAGGGTCATGTAGGGCACACCGAATTGTTATTTTCATTTATTTGTACTTTGTACAATTATAGGCTGCCTAACTCTGACAAAGTGTATATGACACTTTAATATTGAATGCATGTTTAACCATGGAGAGTTTTCTGGAGTTAACCTTATGCAGTACTATAAAGGTGATTTCTAACAATTTCGACGGAGCTTTTAATCGTCAAGACGTCTAAATCACAATAGAGATTCTTGGAAATGCCCACACTTTTGAAAAACTCAACTAAGAATTATGATATGCTTCTCGGATGCTTAAATTTCCTGATTTGACAGAATTCACTGTGTTAGACAGGTATACAGGGCCTAAACTTCTTTTTGTATTTTACCAAGTTGATGGGATTTGTCCTACAAAGTAACATTCATTCAGATCAGCTCAGCCATCAAACTGAACACATGTTAAGTATTGCTGTTATTAATTGTGCATGATATGCCTGCGAAAGTAAAAATATATTAACTTATTATGATATTTTAAAAGCATGAAAGCACAAAATGAAAGTTTTTGTGGACATTCGAGTTACTTGCACTGTCACAGATTGACTCCATCACTTCTTCCTGACATCAGCGCGATTCTTGTATTCTGTATATACCGTTGTTGTATCATAGTGCCATTATAGTGGATGTTTTCTGTAATGAATATTCTTGATATTATGTGTTGTTTCCTAAGAACACTAATGATTGTAATTGCCTGGCTTTTATCAGATCAAACCACGAAATGTATCCCTTATCTGTACTATTATCAATACCATTACCGTACCTTTTGTATCAGAATGTGCAGCAATATTCCAGATGGTTATCAGTTTGAGTTTCATTTATTGAAAGACATTTGATTTTCCCAAAGGGAAAGATGACACCATTTTATTTTTCATGCTGTTCAATACACTGTTGTTATTTTATAAGCCCCAGTGGAAAAGGATTTTGTGTTTGTTCTCTCGGGTTTTTCACATCTTTCAATACTTTCCTCTCATCTTTAGAAACTTCACTGTACCCACAAACACACAATGTAAAGCGTACTCGTGTTGAAAAAACCTATCAAGTGTTTCTGTATCCTTGTTGAATATTTCTTATACGTGTATTCAATAGTATGTTTTCCCACTTAACATGTTCTCTTTCCTTGTCCCCTGTAGAAACATCTCAGATGAGCTGAGTGGCTCAGACAGTTGAGGTGCTGGCCTTCTGACCCTAACTTGGCAGGTTTGATCCTGGCTCAGTCTGTGATGGTATTTGAAGGTGCTCAAATACGTCAGCCTCTTGTCGGTAGATTTACTGGCATGTAAAAGAAGTCATGCAGGACAAAATTCTGGCATCTTGGTGTCTCCGAAAACTACCAAAAAAGTAGTCAGTCGGATGTAAAAATAATGATAACAGTATTATTAATGCGGGTTTACTGTATACTGTTACTATTACTTGCCTTAATATGAAGTATTATTATAGTATTATGTTATGCTGTGTCTAAAATTTCAAAGGTAAATACAGGATGTTTCAGTAAAAGTGTGAAAAAAGTAAACAGGAAATAGGGGATGCTCTACTGAACATTTTGACATGGAGAGCCTGGGTGGTGATGGTGATTATTGTTTTAAGAGAATGTACAACTAGGCAACCATCCTCTAAATAACACTAATCAGAGAGAAAAATGGAAGGGACCTGACACTTCAAAAAATGATGTTGGCCAAAGAAAGACAAGGGCCATGAAGGGCGTGAAAATGACACTTCCTAGGTCTCAAGTGCTCTAATACCGTTGGGGTCGGAAAAGAACAAGAGTTGACCAAGGGAGGTCGGAGGGGATAGATGAAAGTGAGGAGCCTGACACAAGTAAGTGGAAGCAATACCAACGCTCAGCTAAGGGCCCCGTGTTCGCCAACCCACGCTTCCAAGTTTGGGGCCCCTGGGGCCCCTTTTTTGTCGCCTATTACGACAGGCACAGAGGATACCGTGGGTGTTTTTCTACTGCCTCCATACACAGGGGGTTGGGGAACCTAGGGTCTGAGAAGCCAGCTTAAGGAGATAGGTATGGGATTATATGTCTATCACTATTACTGTTTTCTAGATTATTTATAGCTCATTTTTACATGTATTTATTTACATTTAGTCTTTAGCAATACAAAATTGTACATTTAATCTGATTTGTCAGTGATATGATACTGTACAGTAATAACTTCTGTAAATAATATAAAAATAAAAGCAGTAATAGTGATATACGTGTTTTAGCCCATATCTCCTTAAGCTGGGTTCTCAGACCTATGTTCCCTATTGCAGAATGTTTAGTAGAGCATCTCCTATTTTCTGTTTAATATTTGCATACTTTTACTGAAACACTTTCTATATCATTTTAATCTTTTTAAAATAATTATATTTATCTATTTGCAGAGGAAGTTACTGCTGCTGATATAGAGCGAGTGGCCTCAAACCTTCTGCGATCACAACCAGCCTTGGCAGCAAGAGGTGAAGTCCAGAAGATACCACAGATGGGAGATATCCAGGCTGGTCTTTCAGATCGAGAGGGTAAATTACCTAGCCGACTTGGAAGGTTATCACTCTTTCGGTGATAAAATGGTCATTACACCTGCTCAGAATAGGAAGTTTTTGAACCTGTGTTATTTATCTATGTAAACCTTTTAGAAGGAAGAGACTTTAAAAACAGAAACAAGTTTATGTCATGTTAAAGTTCATCCACTCATTCTATTAGTTTTTATTCTGAGGGTCTTCAGACATCTTTCTCATTGAAAGAAAAGAAATTTTGGTTAAGTATAAGAAGTGAAAATTTGTTGGACCTTTAGAGTAAACTAATCTTGCCCACCAGATGCTGTCTAATAGCATGTAGATACAGCTTGTGTATATTTGAAACACAATTTGTATAACATTGTATTTTAACTGGCATAGATAATAAATATTTCCATTTAACATGTGAATAAACTCTGTAGAATTTCCTGTTATTAAAATCATGTACATATGTGTTGCACTTTTTCTTTGTAAAAAAGAAAATGCATAGTTCTGTCCATGAATGTTATGAATAAAAACTTTTTTTGTTGTTTGTATATTCTGTTTCTGTCTTTTCCTTTTGTAAATGATAAGGGCAAGTGCACTATGGCATTCTGTTCCTGAACTTTTTTTTTTAACAAGGGAAAATGTAATTTAAATTAGAAGGCCTTGTTGGTTTTCTTCTTCACAATTTGGCACGAAGAACAAACTGTGGTTGAAAAGTTCAGTAAATAATTATTTTCCCTTTTTTTCCATAAGGTTCCTTACTATTCTTTCAAGAAATTCTGTGAGGATTTGCACCGCCTGCGACTTAATTTTAGAAATCATTACTTAAATTAGCTGCCTCTGTGGATCAGCGGTAGAGTGTCGGCCTCCGGATCCCAAGATAGCGGGTTCAAACCCGGCAGAGGTAGTCGGATTTTTGAAGGGCGGAAAAAAGTCCATTCAACACTCCATGTCGTACGATGTCGGCATGTAAAAGATCTCTGGTGACACATTTGGTGTTTACCCGACAAAATTCATTAAATCTCAGCCATAGACGCCCAAGAGAGTTTTGGTTTACTCGGTCTGCCATCTAGTGGGGCCTAGAGTAAAATGGAACGTCGAAATTGACGAGCAGACATGTCTGCACATGGTAGCTGAGGCCATACGATCATTATTATTACTTAAATTTGCTACTCAAAGTTTTGTTACTTAAGTAGTACCACAACAATTCAAACTTGTAGTATTCCACGCACCAACTTGCTGCAGAATGTCATATTCCTGATGACCACCACCGAGAGTATCGGAATGGGGGACTATTTTATCTCCAGAATATTTTGCCAGGGAGGAATTTTTCTTACAGACAGCTCCAGTCCTCAGGAGTTATGGCTGTAGTTTCCTCGATTTTGCTGTATGCAGCATCTATCTTTACTATAACCATACAACCTTCAACATCCTTGCACTTCTCTTTCAGCCATTCTTCTTTAGCTGTCTTGCACTTTCTGTCTACTTCATTCTTTAGTCACCTGTGTTCCTTTCTGCCCTCCTCAATCTTTGCCTACTTATACTTCCGCATTCATTAATTAGGTCTAGTATTACCTGTGATATCCAGTGATTCTTCCTTGACCTTGCCGTTCTTCAGCAGCCCTACTCATCTCAGTCTTCAGGACTGTCCGCTCTCTTCATCTATTGATACTTTCAGCCTTTTCACTTAGCCCTTGCATAACATATTCCTTCAAAACCTTCCCTCTCTTTTCCGTCAACTGTCTGTATCCTATGTGTTTGTATTCTTCAATTTTCTTCAACTTCAGATGGCATTTCTTGACGACCAAGTTGTAGTCGGAATCCAAGTCTACCCCTGCATTCTTGCAGTCCAGCACCTCATTTCTGAATATCTGCCTAACCAAAATTCTGTTTAATATCTACTAGTGTCTCCAGGTCTTGTCAATGTATACAGCTGCCGTTTATGGCTTTTGAACCAAGTGTTCCTCTTTCATTCCTTTGTCCTAGGCATATTCTCCTACCACAGTATCTTCTCTTCTTGGCCTGAGTAGCTCAGATGGTTGAGGCTCTGGCCTTCTGACCCCAACTTGGCAGGTTTGGTGCTGGCTCAGTTTGGTGGTATTTGAAGGTGCTCAAATACGTCAGCCTCAAGTCTGTAGATTTACTGGCACGTAAAAGAACTCCTGCGGGAACAAATTCCAGCATCTCGGCATCTCCGAAAACCTTCAGAAGTAGTTAGTGGAATGTAAAGTCAAGAACAATAACATTATTATTATTATTAATATTATTATTATTATTATTATTATTATTATTATTATTATTATTATTATCATCATCATCATCATCATCATCTTTCTTGGCTTACCACTGCATTCCAGTCTTCCATCATAACTATTTTCATCTCCTTTGACATATTGTATTGAATCTTCTATCTGTTTGTATATTCTTTTGATTTCATCATTGTTGGCTGAACTAGTAGACATATAGGCCTGCACTATTGCAGTGGTCATTGGCTGTGTGTCTGTCGTAACAATAATTTGTTCACTGTGTTGGTCATAGTAACTTACCGGTTGTCTACGACATGGTGAGGTTATTCCATTTAGTGTGTAAAACATATGATGTAGGAGTAATGCCATCTGAAAAAATAAAATAAAAAATAAATAAACCACTTTTTCCTTTGTGAAAATAAATCATAAATAGGTCTCCCGGTCATGGCCATCCGTCAATGACTGCTAATTTCAGATGGCAACCAGCATAACATATACAGCCTGCATGGTTGCTAGGTAACATTGTCTGACCATCCATCCATACTTTACATCACTCCTGCACGGTTGCTAGGGTTACACTTCCGTCACACATTTTGTCGCGTCACGTTGCACAAATTTTCAGATGACCCCCCCAGCCATAAGATGTTTAGGTCAAAAGTTACATCTATTTCTAAGAAAGCAGAAATCTTAAAAGTCCTCTGAAAACAATAATCACCAACCAACCAATCTACAGCATCTTGACGATATCCTAAATAACATTCCTAAAAACTACGTTAAAATATTAATTGGGGATTTTAATGTCCAACTAGGAAGAGAACGTTGATATCGTGGTGTAATTGGTAAATGGCCTGCTCAGAAGGGAACAAACAAAAATGGTCAAAAACTCGTTGATCTTTGCAGGTATCGTGGCCTAATATCAAAATCTACATATTTTGAGAGAAAATCACAAAAACTCAAAACATGGAAACATCCCAATTACACTAAAGGTGAATGCCAATTAGATCATGTTTTTATGGATAAATTATATCACAAAGAAATTTATAATCTCAGGGTTCTTCAAGGAATAGACACAGGCTCGGATCATTATGTAGTTAAATTAACTCTCCAAAGGAGACTACAACAAGAAGCCTATAAACCAAAAAGGAAAATAGATCCTACACTGCTAATTAAAAATGAAAATTATCAAAAAGCAACAGAAAAAATTAAAATCACATATAACATAGATGACCTAGTTAGTAACCTTCAGGAAATTGCAGAAGAATTGGTCCCAATAAAGCTTTGTAAAAAACATCAGTGGTGGAATAATGAATGTAATGATGTGTTTGAGAAAAGGCGCAAAACATGGTTATTGCACCAGTCCCAAAAATCTGAAGCATCTTTTCAAAATTTAGTTAAATACCCAAAAGATACAACTAAAACCTTAAGAAGAATAAAATACAGTATCTTAAAGCAACTCTGAACTCAAATGAAGGAGAATTCAAAATATCACATTCATGAAATTATTACAAAATTTTTAAAAACATTTGACTAAGTATGAAGCCCCAACCTTATTGTTACAAGATGGAAATGGTGAATTAGCCCACAACAATCATGACAGTGCACAAATCCTGGCTAGATATTTGAAAACTCTCCCAAATTGTGAAGAACCAATGGAATTCCTTCACTTAGGTGTCAATTCACCAATAACAACCCCAACAAGAATATAAACCCTCCTACAATAAAGGAAGTTTACACAGCACTGAATGACATGAAGAATTTTAAAGCACCTGGAGAGAATCAGATCTTTGCAGAAATGTGGAAATATTCTGGAAGTTCAGCAATAATTGCCCTTCATCAACAACTAGTCAACATCTGGATTACGGCAAATGTCTCAGAACATGGGACAACAGCCTTCATCCATCCACTCATTAAAAAAGGGACAAAACAGACCCTAATAACTACCAAGGATTTCACTCCTGGACATTAATTTTAAAATTTTAAAATTTTCTCTAGAATTATTCTCAATAGAATTAAATTATAACTTGACAGTGAACTAGGAGAATATTGAGAGGTTTCAGGCCTTGAAGGAGTTGCCCTGACCAAATTACAGAAAAAGAAATAGAGATATGGTGATAGCATTTATGGACTTCAAGAAACCTATAATAAAGATAATAATCTTAATGACGTCATTGCCAACAAAAATACGTTATATGAGATAACTCCAAGGTTGATCCATACTGTAAATCGGAATAAGGTCCCTACTATTTTTCAATCACAGAACTCAAATGTTCCATTTACCACGCCTAATGTTAGGCCCGCCCACACCGATTCGGGTAACACCTCTCTAGTAATAACACAGGCGCACAAAGTACAACCCACTCCCCTTCCCTCTCTACGCTCCACCCCTCCGTTACTGCATCAGTACTTCACTAGAAGTAGAAAGGTTAGCCGATCAGACACAACCGGAACAGGTGGATCCAACTGACATCAGACTGGATGAGTAAGTTTGACTACAATTATGGTGTATTATACTATTATCTTTATAATTATCAACGCGGGCTCTAACATTCATCATTCTACATTTCTTTTTCTTTTCACTCAATGGCAGACAATATTCATAAACCATTCCAAGGTAGAAAAACGAATCAACGGGAACAGTAGTCTAATAAGAACGGCATAAAAAATCCAGGAAGCATTTTGTTAGAGGAGCAGCTGCCTATGAAGGATATTTGTAAACATAATTTCAACACACACAACGTTTAACCCATAATTATACTAATTCCTTAAAAAATAGTATCATCCAACCTCGCTTCTTTCCATATGCCGGGATGAGTGGCTCAGACAGTTGAGGCGCTGGCCTTCTGACCCCAACATGGCAGGTTCAATCCTGGCTCAGTCCGGTAGTATTTGAAGGTGCTCAAATACGTCAGTAGTCCTAGAGTGGAGAGTCTGATTCTACCCAGCGCCTCACATTCGAAAAGTATGTGTTCAGCTGATTCCTATGGTTCATTGCATTTCCTACATATATTGCTTCTTATTACTCCAATTCTATGTAGATGTTTTTTTCGGATGGCAGCATCCTGTCAACAGTCCTACTATCCATCTTATATTTTCCCTGCTGAGTTTCAACAGTTCTTTAGTATGCTTCTTGTTTGGTCCTTTTATCAGTTCCTTTGCAAGCCTGCATCCTGGAGTATTTTTCCAGTTCTCTATTTGTTTTTCTTGTACCCATTTTCCTATGTTAGTGTCAGGCATCTCCATAGGAAATCCCGCATACAGGTTCTGTCTTTCTGCCCCTTTCCTGCCTAGTTTATCTGCCTTTTCATTTCCTTCTATACCTGCATGCCCTGGTACCCATATTATTTTGACAATGTTGTACTTTGAGTGCTTCAGAAGAAGTGAATGGCAATACCAGACAATTCTGGATATTATCCGGACTGCTTCTAGTGCCTTAATGTCCGCTTGGCTGTCCATAAAAATGAAATTGTTCTTATTCCTATAGTTCATTTTCAGATTTTCTTCAAGACATGTTGTGATAGCTATCACTTCTGCTGGAAAGACTGTAGTGTGTTTGCCCAGGCTCATCTGGATTGATCTCTCAGGTCTTCCCCCGTTGATCCCTCCTCCTGTGCCATCCCCAGTCTTTGAGCCATCAGTCCACCACACTATATCTTCTTTTTCAGTATTATATTTGTTGACATCCCAGTCTTCTTTTTTTATTATCTGGGTCTCAAACGGTTTATCAAAGTTGTACTTTGGTATCATATGATCAGAAGGCATGTGTAGAACTTCCTCTGTTATTATTCTGTTAATTTTACAGTGTCCTAGATTGGGTCTTTGTGCATTCCATTACTCTGATTGTGCCAATCTATATGAACTCATTCTAGCCTGTCCTTTTATGAAATTGCATAGTGATGGGAGGTCTTTTCAAAGTTGTACTTTGGTATCATATGATCAGAAGGCATGTGTAGAACTTCCTCTGTTATTATTCTGTTAATTTTACAGTGTCCTAGATTGGGTCTTTGTGCATTCCATTACTCTGATTGTGCCAATCTATATGAACTCATTCTAGCCTGTCCTTTTATGAAATTGCATAGTGATGGGAGGTCTTTTCAAAGTTGTACTTTGGTATCATATGATCAGAAGGCATGTGTAGAACTTCCTCTGTTATTATTCTGTTAATTTTACAGTGTCCTAGATTGGGTCTTTGTGCATTCCATTACTCTGATTGTGCCAATCTATATGAACTCATTCTAGCCTGTCCTTGTATGAAATTGCATAGTGATGGGAGGTCTAGTAAAGTATTCAAGGCTTCTGTCAGCGTAGTTCTCATAGCCCCAGTTATGGCTATGCATGCCATTCTCTGTAGGCTATCCAATCTACTACTAACTTTTCCTTGGCTTACTTTCTGCCACCAGATGATTGCAGCACAGGCCATCAATGGTCTAATGATCATTGTATACATCCATATTACCATTGATGGTCTTGGGTCCCATGTCTTTCTGACAGCTCTTTTACATGCATACAGAAATTTTTTTAAATTTTTTTTGCTAGGGGCTTTATGTTGCACCGACACAGATAGGTCTTATGGCGACAATGGGATAGGAAAGGCCTAGGAGTTGGAAGGAAGTGGCCGTGGCCTTAATTAAGGTACAGCCCCAGCATTTGCCTGGTGTGAAAATGGGAAACCACGGAAAACCATTTTCAGGGCTGCCGATAGTGGAATTCGAACCTACTATCTCCCGGATGCAAGCTCACAGCCGCGCGCCTCTACGCGCACGGCCAACTCGCCCGGTACAGCAAGTTCTTGGCCTGGGTTATGTTCCTTTCTATATGTGGATTCCAGGTTAGATTTTTATCTAACACTACACCTAGTTGCAGTGCCTGTTCTTCCATATATATATCTTGCCCAAAGAGCTTCAGTGATCTCTTTCCCTCTTAATATTCTCCTTCTTGTAAAAGGGACCAGAGTTATCTTGTTCAGGTTGACTGATAGTTGTTCTTCCCGACACCAGTTTTCCACAAGGTTGTGATCTTTGCATGAGGTCCTGGATAACACTCATCACCTTACCTCGTACCACAATCACTAGGTCATCTGCGTATCCTTGTGTGTAAAAGCCTTGTTCGTTGAGTATAGCTATGATTTTGTTCACCATGAGGTTGCACAGCAGAGGAGAAAGAACTCCTCCCTGAGCACAGCCTCGGATGGCCCTAACCATCAGCGTTTCTTCAAACAGGGTTGCTTTTATCTTCCTTCCGTCTAACATGGATTTAATCTATTTGACGACGGTTGTACTCACCTTGCTCTTTTCCAATGCTTTGATCATAGAGTCATAGGTTGTATTGCTGAAGGCTCCTTCTATATCTAGAAATGCTGCCAGTGCAATTTCTTTACATTCTAGGCTTTTAGTTTACAAACCAACTGGTGGAGTGCTACTTCAATAGATCTGCCAGGTCTATATGCTAACTGATTTTCATATAACGTTGAGTTCAGTTGCACCGTTCTTCTGATATATTTATCTAGAATTTTCTCCATTGTTTTCAGCATGAAGGAGGTTAAACATAATGGTCTGTACGCTTTGGCTTGGGCATAATTTGCCTTTCCAGGCTTAGGTATGAATACTGCTTTAGCTTCAGACCATGATTTCGGCACGTACCCTAAATATAGACTAGCTCTGAAAAGGTCCGTCAGGGCATTGACGAGTACCTCCCGTCCTTCCTGTAGCAGTATCGGAAGTATTTCATTATAGAATAAAACGTGTCAATTGCCCATTTTACATGGTTATGTTTTATTATTCTGTTGGCACAGTTCCAGTCTGCTCTTCGAGCTTCGGTCTCTGTTCCAACTGTTTCTTCTTCTGTCATCTCCTCAGCCTCAGGAAAGTGACACGCCATTAGTATCTCCATCGTGTCCCTTCCCACCTGAGTAAATGGCCCATCTGGATTCTCCAGTGTCCCCACTTGATTTATATGGGTTGCTTTCAGAACCTTTTGGAGCCTTGCTGTTTCAGTATGTGATTCCACTTTCTCACAGAATATTCTCCAAGATTTTCTTTTTGATTTTCGTATCTCTAGGTTGTACTCAGTGAGTTTCCTATGATATACGTACCACTTACCATTTCTAGATGATATTCTATACAACATCCTAACCTCTTTTTTAATTTTGGCTAGTTTGTTGTTCCACCACCTTACTTCGTTGGTGTTTTTCTTTTCTTTGAGAGGACAGTGTTCATGGAATGAGTCTATAATGGCCTCTTCTAATAGTTCCACTGCCTCATCCAATTCTTTCTGTTCTCTCATGTTAGTTGGAATTTTTTGTACAGCCTTCCCTAGAACTTCTCTGTATATGTCCCAATTAGTTCTTTTCGGGTCTCTGTACATCTCAATCCCACATAGTCTCGCATCTATTGCAAATTGGATATGCTGGTGGTCTGCCAATGATGGTTCCTCCAGCACCTTCCAGTCTTTAATAAAATTTGCAGTATGTGTAGTGCTTAGTGTAATGTCTATTACCTCCCTATGATATTTATTTATAAATGTAGGCTTGTTTCCTAAGTTTAGTATCGTCAACTCAGTTCCAATAATAAACTCTAGTAAAGACTTACCTCTTGCATTGCAGTTTGTGCTGCCCCACGCTGCATCTGCTCCAAGGACTAGGTATTCGCCTTTCCTCTTTGCGTTGCAAATTAGGTTCTCAACTTCTTCTGATGGGAGCAGATTAGTTGAGTCACATAGGAGGTATGCAGAGCCTATGGTTATTTCTCTGGGTCCCTCCCAATTTCCAAGTTTAATCTTGGCCACAATTAAGTCTCGTGAACAGTGTTCCTGCAACATAAGGCATTTTAATTTCCTGTTCACAAGAAGACATGTTCTGGGTATTTCCGATGTTGTATTGTACATCAGCATACCTCCAGATTCTGCCAGTCCTGCTACTCTGCCCTTGACTACCCATGGCTCTTGAATAAGGACCACATCAGTAGCCTCGGACTTGAACTTCCTGGTGAAATTGGCTAAAGCTTCCTTTTTATGCTGAAGATTGGCCTTAAGGACATTCAGCTCCATCTTTATCAACATTGGGTTTTTCCCTTGATGACTTGAAACTTGATCTGCCCAAGTCCGAGCTTAGCCTTAAGGCTTCGCTTTTTGAGCTCTTCAAAGTCTCCTTCACCAAGGGCTAAAATGACTGTCCTTCCTTTCTTGCCAATTGAAGTGGCATTCAGCACTCTCCAGTCTTGTGTTAGAAGTTTGGTATCGTGCTGATTGATTCTGACAGCAGTCTGCTCTACTGGAGCTTCTGTTGCCATTTCTTGGTTTGAGTCGGCGACAGCCTGTCCAATTGGGACTTCTGTCTCCATTTTTTCATCTTGGGCTTGCTCCTGGATCTGCTTTACTGGAGCTTCCTTGGCTTTCCTTGATGTCGAAGTTTTTGAAATTGGTTCTTTATAAGATTATAAGCATCCATATTTCAGTCATAGGGTTTTTGCCCCCCCCCCCGAGCGCCGTTCTCACCATCTGTGGTGAGGCATACAGCCAGACATTGTCCTCGCGCAACTCAGACCACGCCCCCTCAGTCGTCCATCCAGTGGTCCGCCCTTGGCCCGAACGTGGCCAGATTTGTTCCCCCTTCAGTAGGCCTACTCACGTGGTCTCCACTTGGCATTATCAGGACTGAGTTCACAGCCATGACTTTCCCCCTAGGTTGGGATTGCCCCTTTCCCAACCCGTGGCTCATCCAGGCTATGTAGAGCAAAGTGATGTGTTGGTTCCAGCACCCTGCAGTGAGCCTTTACCTCAGTCACAAGCCCCACTTCACCTGAACCACTGTATCACCCATGTGGAGGAACTATGGATGCCTCTCTAGCATGTGAACATAACTGTTGATTCCTCTCTTACCATTTTTCAATTACCTGGCGCATACTGAAAATCTGATCCTGACAAGCCCCTCTGTGGTCTGAAACCACACTGGTTTTTATACAACGTCCTCTCAACCACTGATTGCACCTTCCTTCCAAGATGCCGGTGAATACTTTGCCTGGTATACTAATCAATGAGATACCATGATAGTTGTATAGATAGGTGCAATTACTGCTTTTGTCCAATCTGAAGGTATCTTAAAACACTCCATGCTGATCTTATTACTTTACGAAGCCATTTTATCCCTGCCTTCCCACTATACTTCACCATTTCTAATTTCATCTATTCCTGCTGCTTTATGACAATGGAGTGTATATGTTGAGAAGATTTTCAAAATATTCCCTTCACCTGTCCAGTGATTCTCTGGGATCTATTACGAGTTCACCTGAATGACCCAAAACACTGCTCATTTCCTTTTTTCCCTCCCTTCCTAAGATCCTTTATTACTGTCCAGAAAGGTTTCCCTGCTGCTTGACGTAGCCCTTCCAGGTTACTACCAAAATCTTCCCACAATTTCTTTTTGTATTCAACAACTATTTGTTTCGCTGTGGTTCTTCCATCTGATCAAGAGAAAAAATAGAAGGGATCCGACACTGAAAAAGTAAAGGTGCCAGCCAAAAAAAAACCCCACAAAAGACCTGAAAATGATAGACTCCATTAGGCCTCAAATACTCTGATATCTTCAAGGTTGGAAGAAGAACAAGAGTTGATCAAGGGAGTTCAGATAGGATAGATGAAAGTGGGGAGCCTGGCACAAGTAAGTGGAAGCAGTGCCAGGACTCGGCTAACGGCCCCATGGTCGTCAACCCACGCTCCCAAGTTAAGAGAGGCAGGGGATACTGTCGGTGTTATTCTGTCACCCCCATCCACGGGGAATAATTTGCTCACTACAAACAAATTAGAAATAGATTCTGGAGACTTTTGTATAACATTGTATGGAAGTGAAACATGGATAATAACTATCTCAGAGACAAAAGAGAAGCTTTTGAAATGTGGTATGACAGAAGAATGATGAAGGCAAGATTGATTGATTGGATCACAGTTGAAGAGGTACTGAATCAAGTTGGTAAAATTTGGTGAAATTTGACCAGAAAATGCCCTCTGTTTAGGAACTCTTTAAAAACTGGCAAAATATAAATAAAAAATGAATGTTGTTATTCTTTCAAACTATGCTCTCTCTTACTTTTTTAATTTTAGAAAAGTTGTATCTATCTGTAAATTTATAAGTACTTAGTTGCAAAAAAAGGAATGAAGAGGAACAGAATGTAGTTTAAGCTAGAAACACATCTTGAGAATAGAAGAGTTACTAACCAATGCTTGAATGATATGAAATGCCTGATGACGCTTCATGTGATGAATTGGGCCCGATGTGTTTCTCGTTTCTAAACTAATACACTGGGAACAAATATTGTGTTGCACTTTCTTTTCTGTGACTTACGTGAAATACTAACATGCCCTCTTGGTAACCAAAAATAAAAAATAAAAATACACTCATGTTCATAAAAAACAGAACACCTTGAAAGACTAGAGATAGGAAGTTCATATTCACAGGACATATTCGTTAGTATGTTCTGCAGAAACGATTAACATTTCATTTACCTTGGTTCAGCATGTGTCCTGTTGCCTAGTAGTCACTGGGTCCTCCATGGGCACTGATAACTTGTTTCATGCGTGATGGCATTGACACGTTTAAGGCGCGAATAGCATCCTGGGGTATAGCCACCATGCTGCATTCACCTCGTTCCACAGTTCACCTTTGGTGGTTGACACTGGCTCACAGCGCCGTACCCATTGTTTCACCATATTCCACACATTTTCGATTGGCGACAAGTCCGGTGATTGGGCGGGCCAGGGCGACAGTCTGACATCCAGTGACAACAGGAAGGCACGTGTTCATGCAGCAACATTTGGTCACGCATTGTCCTGCTGAAATATGGTGTCTCGGGTGTCGTGCAGAAAGGGTATGGCTATGGGTTTCAGGATGTAATTCACGTAGGTCAAATTGGTCACAATGCCCTGGACATGCACCAACTGTGATTTGTGGCTGTAGCCAATAGCCAATGATAGTTAACAGTCGTATTGTTATTGATTATTGTCGCTCCTCATATTCAAATATTGCATTGTTGGCTACAGTCGTGAACAAAGGGTGTAGTGTAGTCAAGTAAATATAAATAAAAATCAGCTGACCTTGTATTCCATTCATTTGTACTTCTGAGTAGGTAGTTAGTATCCGTAATTTATATTTCGCTCCCTCGATCTTTGAGCATTTATGAGCGGTTAGCTAATAATAATAAAGTTCATATATCCCAGTAATTGCAGTTCAAGTCCCTGGAGTAGTAGTAGTAGTAGTAGTAGTTTTGATAGAAATATTTGAGAAATTATTGTAGACAACCTCGTATTTTTCAGTAGGCCTAATTAAGGACACTTTTTTTTTTTCTCCGTCCCGTGGAGTAGGGAAATAATAGTAATCCACCAGCTGTAATAATCACATAACCACATTTCAGTAGAATTGTAGTGAAGATAAGGTATAATATATTAGATAGTATCTTGCCAGTTATATTCGTGTTTTTCTTCGTGTACGGCAATCCTTTTGATAGTTGAGCATTTAACCAAACGCAGTGTAGTGTAGTGTAGATACATTGCAGTATAGATACAGTACATTTAGATAGTGCCGTATCTTGCCTGCTATATTCGTGTGTTATCTTTCGTGTATATCTATTAGACCGTAATACTAATAATAATTTGTCTAAGCATTTAGCTTCGTTGGTAACCTTTGAGTACAGTAGTTCTTGCAAATTTCATTTCTGTTGTGCTTAGTAGTGACATACGGTACGGTACCGGTATCGTAATTAGGATACGTCTGAAAGTAGTTTAAAAATTACTGTAGTGTACTGTACAGTAGTATACGAGTAATATCCTATTAGAATTTAGTGTGCTTATTTTATTATTGTAAAATATTTGTGTAGTACTGGTGTAGTAGAGGTATCCGTAGAAACTCTTACTAAAATATTGTTGAAATTAGGATAGGCTTAATTGCAGTTTGGAATTGTGTAGTTCTTGTGTATTACTTTCGATATTCAGTAATTAACAGCAGCTTTTATCCTGTTAGGGGTTGTAGGATAAAAAAAAAAATAGAGCACGACTAAGTAGTATTGTAGTGTAGTCGTATATTAATTACCTTATTGTTGTGTACTATCCCAGACAATATATCCCTCCGTTCATTTATTTTTTTGCAAATAAGTTATTTTATTTTTTAATTTAAAAATTTTCCCCCGTAAAGAATGGCTAAGGAGCGCGAGTGTACTTATTGTGGGTGTGGTGAGGCATTGAGGGGTATGAGGGAGGAGTTGGAAAGTTTGAGGGAGATAATTAGGATTCTCACAGAAGACAGGAAGGAAGATAGGACTCCCTCAAACAATGTACAGGTTTTTTTTTTAATTTCGTGTGGCTATTTCTAGCCGAGTGCAGCCCTTGTAAGGCAGACCCTCCGATGAGGGTGGGCGGCATCTGCCATGTGGAGGTAACTGCATGTTATTGTGGTGGAGGATAGTGTTATGTGTTGTGCGTGAGTTGCAGGGATGTTGGGGACAGCACAAACACCCAGCCCCCGGGCCATTGGAATTAACCAATCAAGGTTAAAATCCCCGACCCGGCCGGGAATCGAACCCGGGACCCTCTGAACCGAAGGCCAGTACGCTGACCATTCAGCCAACGAGTCGGACGAATGTACAGGTTACAGTAGGTGTACAAGAGGGAGGGGAAGGAAAGGGAGGAGTTGTAGAAGACAGGTGGTCTAATGTTCTAAGGGGAAGGAGATTGCAGGCCAAGGGCTCTATTCAGGATCAGAATTCAGGACAGGTGTCTGTGCAAAATCGGTACGAGTCACTCCAGGTAGAAGAACAGAGGGAAGATGAGGGACAGGGAACTGTTGCTGAGATGCATGGAAGTAGGAGGAACGGAAACGCTAGAAAAGGGAAAGGTAGAGTAGAGGATAGGAAAAGACAGGTGGAACAGGGTCATGGGAAGGAGAAAAGGGAGGAAGAAGTAGCTTCTGCAGCTATCAGGAAAGATAGGGCTGACCAGGAGGGGAGGGGATCAAATGAGGTGGGTAGGGTTGAGGCTCTGGTCATGGGGGATTCCATCGTTAGACACGTGGGGAAAGTGTGTGGAGGAAAGGGAACCAGGGTAGAATGTTATCCAGGAATTAGGTTGAGGCAGATGTTGAGGAAAGTAGAAGAGAGGGAGGAGGGGAAGGAGAAGGTGGTAGTGTTTCACGTTGGTACCAACAACGTAAGGCAAGCTGATATAAGTACCAACATAGTTGGAGATGTGTGGGATCTGGTAAATGCAGCACGGGTGAAGTTTAAGAAAGCGGAGATTGTTATTAGTGGAATACTGTGTAGGAGGGATACTGACTGGAGGGTGATTGGGGATTTAAATGAGACTATGGAGTGGGTATGTGGGAAACTGGGAGTGAAATTTCTAGATCCTAACGGGTGGGTAGGAGATAGGGATCTGCGCTCAGATGGCCTTCATTTAAACCGCAGTGGTACGTATAAGTTAGGAAATTTGTTTGGAAGGGTAATAGGGAGGTACATTCAGGGAAACAGGATGGCCTAGGGAGCGCTGATAAGGGAACAGGGAACTGGAAATCAAGTAGGGATGACATAAAATTGTTAGTGTTGAACTGTAGAAGTATTGTAAAGAAAGGAATAGAATTAAGTAATTTAATAGATATATATTTACCAGATATTGTAATAGGAGTTGAATCATGGCTGAGAAATGATATAATGGATGCAGAAATTTTCTCACGGCACTGGAGTGTGTATCGTAGAGATAGGATAGGAAAGGTGGGAGGGGGAGTTTTCATTCTGGTGAAAGAAGAATTTGTAAGCTACGAAAAAGTTAAAGATGAGACACATGAAATTCTAGGTGTAAGGCTCATTTCTAAAGATAATAGGCAACTTGATATATTCGGAGTGTACAGATCGGGAAAGGGTAGCACTGATGCGGATTCGGAATTATTTGATAGGATAGTCAGCTATGTGGGAAACGACATGGAAAGAAATGTGATTGTAGCAGGAGATCTGAATTTGCCAGATGTCAATTGGGAAGGAAATGCGAACGACAGGAAGCATGACCAACAAATGGCAAATAAGTTAATATGGGAAGGACAGCTGATTCAGAAAGTGATGGAACCAACCAGAGGGAAAAATATTTTGGATGTGGTGCTGATAAAACCAGATGAGCTCTATAGGGAAACTGAAGTAATAGATGGTATTAGTGATCATGAAGCTGTTTTTGTGGTAGTTAAAAATAAATGTGATAGAAAGGAAGGTCTTAAAAGTAGGACTGTTAGGCAGTACCATATGGCTGATAAAGCAGGTATGAGGCAGTTTCTAAAAAGTAACTATGATCGGTGGAAAACGGTAAATAAAAATGTAAACAGACTCTGGGATGGGTTTAAAGAAATTGTTGAGGAATGCAAAAGCAGGTTTGTACCTTTAAGGGTGGTAAGGAATGGTAAAGACCCACCTTATTATAATAGAGAAATAAAGAGACTAAGAAGAAGGTGCAGACTGGAAAGAAATAGAGTTAGAAATGGCTGTGGAAGTAAGGAGAAATTGAAGGAACTTACTAGAAAATTGAATCTAGCAAAGAAGGCAGCTAAGGATAACATGATGGCAAGCATAATTGGCAGTCATACAAATTTTAGTGAAAAATGGAAGGGTATGTATAGGTATTTTAAGGCAGAAACAGGTTCTAAGAAGGACATTCCAGGAATAATTAATGAACAAGGGGAGTGTGTATGTCAGGATCTTCAAAAGGCAGAAGTATTCAGTCAGCAGTATGTAAAGATTGTTGGTTACAAGGATAATGTTGAGATAGAGGAAGAGACTAAGGCCAAAGAAGTAATAAAATTTACATATGATAACAATGACATTTACAATAAGATACAAAAGTTGAAAACTAGAAAAGCGGCTGGAATTGATCAGATTTCTGGGGATATACTAAAGACAATGGGTTGGGATATAGTACCATATCTGAAGTACTTATTTGATTATTGTTTGGCCGAAGGAGCTATACCAGATGAATGGAGAGTTGCTATAGTAGCCCCTGTGTATAAAGGAAAGGGTGATAGACATAAAGCTGAAAATTACAGGCCAGTAAGTTTGACATGCATTGTATGTAAGCTTTGGGAAGGCATTCTTTCTGATTATATTAGACATGTTTGTGAAATTAATAACTGGTTCGATAGAAGGCAATTCGGTTTTAGGAAAGGTTATTCCACTGAAGCTCAACTTGTAGGATTCCAGCAAGATATAGCAGATATCTTGGATTCTGGAGGTCAAATGGACTGTATCGCGATTGACATGTCTAAAGCATTTGATAGGGTGGATCATGGGAGACTACTGGCAAAAATGAGTGCAGTTGGACTAGACAAAAGAGTGACTGAATGGGTTGCTATATTTCTAGAAAATAGATCTCAGAGAGTTAGAGTAGGTGAAGCTTTGTCTGACCCTGTAATAGTTGAGAGGGGAGTTCCTCAGGGCAGTGTTATCGGACCTTTATGTCTTCTTATATATATATAAATGATATGAGTAAAGGAGTGGAATCGGATGTAAGGCTTTTTGCGGATGATGTTATTCTCTATAGAGTGATAAATAAGTTACAAGATTGTGAGCAACTGCAACGTGACCTCGAAAATATTGTGAGATGGACAGCAGACAATGGTATGTTGATAAACGGGGGTAAAAGTCAGGTTGTGAGTTTCACAAATAGCAAAGGTCCTCTCAGTTTTAATTACTGCGTTGATGGGGTGAAAGTTCCTTTCGGGGATCATTGTAAGTATCTAGGTGTTAATATAAGGAAAGATCTTCACTGGGGTAATCACATAAATGGGATTGTAAATAAAGGGTACCAATCTCTGCACATGGTTATGAGGGTGTTTAGGGGTTGTAGTAAGGATGTAAAGGAGAGTGCATATAAGTCTCTGGTAAGACCCCAAGTAGAGGATGGTTCCAGTGTATGGGACCCTCACCAGGATTACCTGATTCAAGAACTGGAAAAAATCCAAAGAAAAGCAGCTTGATTTGTTCTGGGTGATTTCCGACAAAAGAGTAGTGTTACAAAAATGTTGCAATGTTTGGGCTGGGAAGAATTGAGAGAAAGAAGACGAGCTGCTCGACTAAGTGGTATGTTCCGAGCTGTCAGCGGAGAGATGGCATGGAATGACATTATTAGACGAATAGGTTTGAATGGCGTCTATAAAAGTAGGAAAGATCAAAATATGAAGATAAAGTTGGAATTCAAGAGGACAAACTGGGGCAAATATTCATTTATAGGAAGGGGAGTTAGGGATTGGAATAACTTACCAAGGGAGATGTTCAATAAATTTCCAATTTCTTTGAAATCATTTCGGAAAAGGCTAGGAAAGCAACAGATAGGGAATCTGCCACCTGGGCGACTGCCCTAAATGCAGATCAGTATTGATTGTATTGTATTTTATTGTATAACACCCCACACCGTAAGGCTTTGAGTTGGCGCTGTATGTCGCGAATGCAGTCAATGTGATGCCTCTCCCCGTGTCTGCAGCGAACCAAAATGTGGCCATCATTTTCAAACAAACAGAACCTGGATTCGTCCAAAAACACTTATCTGCTGCCATTCCTGTCCCCAGTGATGTCGTTCCATACACCATTGTAGTCTAGCATGTTTATGCACATTAGTCAAAGATAGGCGGAGAAGTGGACGACACGCCGGTAACCCAGACCGTAATAAACGGCGACGGACTGTCACTCCTGTTAGTGTACGATGCGTTACAGTATTCCACTGTTGCGTCAGAGCCGAGGAGGACGTAGATCTGTCCTGTAGTGCCATTTGGATGAGGTGTCGGATCTTCTCTGGGGGTGATCTGTGTGGTGCGACCAGACCCATCTCGTCATATTCTACAGCTTTGTGTAAACCATTCTGTATACACCCATTGCACTGCTGACACACTTCGTCCCACATGAGCAGCAATTTCTCAGATGGATGCATCACGTTCTCTCGTCAATAATGCGCCCCTTCCAAACTCACTCTCATACATCTGCGAGGCATCCTGCACGTCTGCTCAAGTCACATTGATCCATTACCTTCAGTTTATAGTGACAACGAGAGCCACAGGCACATTTTACCAGTCGGTGGTGGTGCTCCGAGATATCGATATGGACCTTGAACCAGAGGCCCGACATGGTTCAAATGCTAAATCATTTCTTCAGAACATACTAATACACATGTCCTGTAAATACGAACTTCCTATCTCTAGTCTTTCAAGGTGTTCAGGTTTTTATGAACATGAGTGTATTACATTAAATAAATCGCAAGCAGAAGTGCACAGATCTTTCCCATGCGCCATAAACTGAACGCTCAGGCTCAAAGGAAATGACAGTGTGTTCTAGCTGCCTTATGGTTTGACTGGAGTAAATCAGACCTTCCTACCATCTTTCTTCCTGCTTATACGTACATTTATATGAATGGAAGACTAAACCACCTTCTGATTTGTCTCGTTGACCGAGACGTCACTGTGTGTGATAACTAGAGCCTGGATTTTCATGCAAATGCATGTTTTTAAATAAGCTGGTTAGACTTCAAAAAACTTTGCAAATATTCTTTTTATGATTTAACGATTCCAAATAATCGTTCTTTTTCCCTGCATGTTTTCCTGTTTTGGCATTTTTAGGAGAAAATTCATGCATAATGAATATTTTGAAGAGTTTGGATTTAACAGCGGATATTTGGCCATTTATATTGCATAATATGACTTTTCTTCTGACTTTGGCGCATATATAATGTTAACTTGCATTGTACGGTAATTCCTTTTATGAAAGTTGGTTTGCCAAATTTGGGATCATTTTCCATGTTATACAGTACGGTATATCTGTTATTGAGAGACGGAAAGTATGTATTTCTGGCATCTTGACAACCAAAGATAATAGGCTACATATGGTAGAGATCCTATAAACAAATTAAACAAGCACTTTCTTATGTGTTGCTTGAGACAACATTAACATAAATCGGACGGCCCCACGTCGATCTCTGTAATTCTTAGGAATAACCTGTCCCAGTTATAAATTTTTATAAATTGAATTGTAAATTGTGCATTACAAAATGGCGGCTCATTTTTCCTTCTATGTTAGACGAACAAACAAAACATGTATCACACTTCTGTGACGCCGCTTTATTGAGATAGCAGCTTACAAAACTTGATTTTGCACTGAAACTTCCACTGTTATCCTGGAATTTCCTACCTGGAACTCTCATTCATCACAGCTTCATTCTTTAGCAGTTATTGAAGACCATCATCTGCAATTATCGTAGGCCTACCGGTACATTCGCACGGAGAAGTAGCTGCGGAAGCTAGAGATAAGCTGAATAAAGTGATCCATTCAAATCCTGATTTGGAATTCGTCAAGTTTATAAAAGACGTATTGTGGTGAAAATGCAAAGACGTACAATTTGACCTAACCTTGTCCCAAATGTCTTCATTTAAGAATGCATCTGTCACTTCTTGTGACGTAGAAAGGTCATTTTCTGTACCGGTACGTAAGAATGTGCTGACAGATAAAGGGATGAGCTTAAATTAGGAGAAATTAGTTTATGTTGGTTTCAACACTGGTTTCAAAAAGAACTGAATTTTGATAGTGCATATTGTCCAGTTTACTGTGCATGTTTCGCCATGTGATAGTGCATGAATGCATGCATATTTCGAGATTTGATAGTGCATGAAAATCCGGGCTCTAGTGATAACTCTCAGTGTACAGCGTGTCATCAGAAATGTGCTTACCATTCTAGAAAAAATCTCATGAGACGTCTCGAGACATGTGCTCACGTTTTCCATCCCTAAGTAGATACGGTACTGTAATGAGATAATTGTGTTTGCAAACGTTTAGTGCATGGTCGTATTGTAGGTTTTTATTTAATTTATAATGAGAATATCATTTTGGAAAGAAAAACTATTACAAAGCCCACCTGGTGGCCATGTTTGTTAAGGCATCAAGTCCTTAGTGTCCGACATTGTGGTTAGCTGGTTTGAATCCCATTGGTAGAAAAATTATTTGCCATCATAATTGTACCCGGTGGTACACCTCCACGCCGCTAATTCAAACTTTGCGCCAGTTAAAACTCCTCTACTGGAGGAAGCCTGAACTTTAACTTCCATATTAATTCAACCATTTCTCAGAAGATGTCATTACTATAAATTTTCAAGTGTTCTGAACTATGTCAGTTTCGATTCGTTTTTGTTTTATCTGTAGCAAGAAGTGTGGACATTCTCTTCTAGATGGCACTACTGAAGGACTACAATTATGCACCATAGTGCGAAGTGAAAGAACTGTGGTTTTGGAGAAATTTTAGGTTCATAAGTTTGTTCTTTGTTAAATTTCTTTCAGTCATTGTTTAAGTTGACAATATTAACCCTCTCTTTCCGCCAGTTTTGAATTTGACCAATAAGGAATTTCTGTAATTAATTCTCCACCAATAAGGTGTTTCTTCTTCGTCTAGTACAGTAGTTTTTGCCATTATCCAATAAAATGCTTGTGGGCGGGTGTTCTCATTCCTGAAACGCCTCGAACTTTCCACGAGGGTATATAAACTGCTGATTTTTGGGTCTCCGCGCCACTTCAGTAACATCTATCATTGTGTAAATTATGTAGCAGGGGGCGGGAAGCGCCTCTTTCTTTGGGCAGCAGTTCAACCACCAGGTAATGGCCTTTTAATAACTTCTTTTCTTGCTAGCTCAGCAGTTTAACTCTCGGGACAGGTCCGAAGCCTTTGACCATGTAACTTTCCTCTAAATGTAAAGACAATTGGTATCAATTCTATCTTTTTAATTTACAAATTGGGATAGAGAGTGCTTAACCCTCTCGAGCTCCCACTCATATTGCTTTGAGGTGAACTTATTTTCACAACCGTTTCTTCCCTTCTAATGTAATGTAAATCGTTTTCTTATATAAGTCACCTCTTTAGGATGGGATTAGCCCTTGCAGTAACGGCCTAGTGCCAAGTAGGTTTTATATAAAGTGTATTAGGAGTGCAAGAACGCCTCCTCTCAAGTTGGTATTTTAGAGGCCATGTAATTGACCTCTTTCTTTACTGAATAGGCCTCAGTAGGTTGGGTATTTTTACCCCTGTGTTATTTGTGTTTGGAGGTCAACTTGAAAGTGGAGTTTGGTGTGGCCTTTGATAGGCGTGAACTTACGAGCGAGTCGCTCTTTCTTAAAATTTGTTTCTGCGTGCCTCTAGGAGGCTTTACGGTGTAACTGGGAGCAAGTACTCCTGGACATGATTGGGGTCTTCTGCCCCTTTGTTGAATTTTGTATATCGTAAAGTTGGGCTTATAGCTCAAGAAGTGTGTCTGGCTCTCGGAGCCCAAATCCTGTAATCACTGTAATTGTACATTTTCGAATTGTTACTAGGCTACTAAGTACCTGTTATATTTGTTTTTTTCTTGATCTTAAAAAGAAAATATAACCTTGTTAAATTAACTTTAATTTTGTATTTTGAGACCTGTTCACCCCAGCACCTTCTTTCACCTCTGCACATCCACAATACTCCGTAACAATAATGTTGGCCAGCAGGGTAGGATAGGTGGTGGTATACAATTCATAATCACCAGATTGGTACCAAAAACCTGGGTTCAATTCCAAACCTCTCTGCAATACTCATAAGGGTGGAGGCATGTGATGCTGTTGATGGTGATTCGTCTGTTGTATGGGGACCTTAAGGCTTGAGCAAACCTGTTGGTGTTATTCGACAGCAGTTGGCCACGTGTCAACCATATTTCACTCTCTCTCTACATCATCATCATCATCATCACACACTAACTTCAGTAAATTCAAGAGGACAAACAGTGGCAAATATTCATTTATAGGACAAGGAATAAGGGATTGGAATCAAGGGAAATGTTCAATAAATTTCCTGCTTGCTTGCTTGCTTGCTTTAACCAGGGTACATTACTTGTATTAAGGGTCCAAAACATGCATTTTCTTTCATTGTTAAGCTTTTCACCAGCTGACGATGTTAGATGTTAGCCCCCTGTAAACAACAAGCATCATCATCATCAAGTTTCCAGCTTTATAAACTTTCTCCCTTACAGTAGAAGAAGTATTATGATTGTGAACTTGCAGGACTGAAGTCCTGGGCTGTAAGCTTGAATTCCTCCTGTAAACTGTAAAGTTCAATTTTCTGGTAAACTGTTAGTTACTAAGAAAATATTTAGGAATATTTTAATAGGAGATTTAATTCTAAATCCTGCACGTATGCTCCTTTTTTGATAGAACTAACAGGCTGTCCACTATTTTGTTTTTATCAGGTAGGTAAGGCTTGTGCCAAAACACAGAAAAGCAATTTTTTTGAAAAACTATTAGTTAGGAAAAAAATGCGTGTGATTTTTTTTTTTTTTTTTTTTTTTTTTGTGAGCGTGTATAAAATTGAGTTCCATGCACACTCGGGTGGGCTCCAGTTTTTAAATAACACTAACTATTCAACTTGTAAATCTCATTTTTTGTCCCGTATTGGCATCAAGGTTAGATTGAATGGAGAATTAGATGGATTATGTTACATAATTACATAGACTAGCAGTAAAAAACAAACAAGTATTGGAATGTGGAATTCTCCATTCAACCTACTCTTAGCTAACAATTCAGAAAATGTATTCACTTTTAAGTGTCCTGAACACACAATTTTTCAGACTTGATCCACATTTTTCTTAAAGTTCCTGCTCACCTGCATATTTATGGATAGCCTGTATCTTCTTCATTGTCGTTTAGGCCTACTGAGGACACGGGGCTCATATCTACTCTTCGGTAAAGTTGTTGCTTTCTTCTTCTTCTTCCAATTCACCATCATTTGCTGACTATGAGTCAACTTTCTCTCCTCTGTCCACTTAGTTCCTGTAGTCTTCTTACTTGTAAGGGGTGTTGGGAAAACTCCCTATCGGATGGCTTGAAGGAGCAGTAGTCGGTCATGAGTTTGCCCCAGTAGGATATCTACTTGTTCCATATCCG
Source organism: Anabrus simplex (assembly GCF_040414725.1). Taxonomy (NCBI): domain Eukaryota; kingdom Metazoa; phylum Arthropoda; class Insecta; order Orthoptera; family Tettigoniidae; genus Anabrus; species Anabrus simplex. The sequence continues at coordinate 1,560,133,163 of NC_090265.1, forward strand.
ACTTAACTGACGCAATCCATTTGTTCTTAGAAGCCTTGCCTCTTCCTGTTACCATGAATATCCTGTTGGTGAGTCTTTCAAAATCCAGATGGGCCAAGTGTCCATAAAAGGTCAGGTGCCTTTTCCTTATAGACATGATGATGTTCTCCTGGTGTTCATACAGTTCATCATTATGACGGATTCTGTAAATGCCTCATTTCTTTCGGATTGGTCCTAATATCCTCCTCAGGATCTTCCTCTCTTTTAACTCCAGCTTTCTGAGTGGGCCCTTCCTTGCCATTACAAGGCACTCAGAAGCATACAGAACAGATGGTTTGACGACCGAGTTGTAGTGTCTGAGTTTGAGTCTGGGATAGCCTGTAGTAATATAGAAGAAATAAGGTTTTTATGAAACACTAGCTACACAACACTGCCCGCTAGTTGTCTAAATGCGCATCAAACCCAGTGGCGGCTCGTTGATATCAGCAGTGGGGGGCGCACCTTAGTTTCATAATTCCACAAATATCTCAAGTTCTTCAAACCATTTTATCAAGATACACACTTCGAACACTATACGGTGCAATGCATATGCAATTATTTTGATGATGATGATGATGATGATGATGATGATTATTATTATTATTATTATTATTATTATTATTATTATTATTATTATTATTATTATTATTATTATTATTATTATTATTATTATTATTATTATTATTATTATTATTATTATTATTATTATATGCCTTTACTGGCAGGACCTAGTGTTTACAGTGCACTATGTCTTCTGGTATGGCCTAGAGCAATTTTGTTACTTTCATTGATCTGTCTCTGTCTTATCCTTGGCTTTGACAATATGAAAGTGACTGAGGTATGAGCGATGCTAGTAATGCCATTCCTTCTGCAACCAGTCCCTGCTATGAATGGTGTGAAAATGTTGCTCATAGGGCCGGTTGGTGCGTTCATTTCAGTGGGCTTGGCAGACTGATATGTAACAGCAACTTCTGGCTCAGTGAGGAAAGCAACAGGAAACTACCTCACTCCTCATTTCCCTAGTATGCCTCCTCTTCAGCGATGTCTAGGCCATCTATGACAGCTGATGGCAGAGTTGTTGAGGATCCATCCAGCCTTAGGGCTGAAGACTGAACATACATCCCCCTTGGGTGGGGGCGTTAGAATAACACCCACGGTATCCTCTGCCTGTCGTAAGAGGCGACTAAAAGGGGTCCCAAGGGCTCTGAACTTTGGAGCGTGGGTTGGCGACCACGGGGTCCTCAGCTGAGTCCTGGCATTGCTTCCACTTACTTGTGCCAGGCTCCTCACTTTCATCTATCCTGTCTGAACTCTCTTGGTCAACTCTTGTTCTTTTCCGACCCCGACGCTATTAGGTTTGCGAGGGCTAGGGAGTCTTTCATTTTCACGCCATTCGTGGCCCTTGTCTTTCTATGACCGATATCTTCATTTTTCGAAGTGTCGGAACCCTTCCATTTTTCCCTCTGCTTAGTGTTATATACAGTAGCGGATGGTTGCCTAGTCGTACTTCCTCTTAAAACAATAATCACCACCACCACCACCACCACTGAACATATATACACATACATTATTATTATTATTATTGAATAATAATAATAATAATAATAATAATAATAATAATAATAATAATAATAATAATAATAATAATAATAATAATAATAGCCTGTTCTTGTCCACGATCGAGTTATGTTTACGAATAGTTTCACTGTAGTGATCACTTAAACAAGACATGACATTGACTTCACCAAGCATTTCAAAGTCCATGGTACTATTGATATCACCTCTGTGGTGACCCATTTATCTCCTTTCCTAGAACGGGAGAATAGCAGGCAAGGAAAGCAGTAAAAGGTTTCTGAGATATCACTTCCTCATATCCGCGAGTTCTTGTTATATACGTCAGGAGAATTAATTTGTCTTTGGAAAGCCCTATTTTCATTTTTCTTGGTCTCCGGTTTTTTCAACAAGAAGTCTGGTGTCGGCCTAAAACACTCCTTCAGTTCGATTTTCTTCTCGATAGAAAGATAAGAAAACGTTAGTACTTTAATATGTTCGACGGTAATCATACCGTACGAAGTGCAAACATAACACTACGCCTACATATAAATCACAACCTTTCTCCTAATTTCACCTTGTCACAGTCACCTCACGAGATCATTCATCAACATAAAGTTAAACATCGCGCTCTCCAGTGAGTATGGCCAACATGAGTCAAGTGCGAGGAGACAGTAGTTACAGTCGTTCGTTGCCTACGCTATAATACAAGGCCTTGAAATGCACTAATGAAAACGGGTGCCACCTTAGTTCACCGTTCAGCCACTATGATCGCGCTGTTGCCCCCTTGTGTTCGCATGGCCGTGTATGTCTATAAGTAAATTATATCCTAAATAAAGAGAGCTGAATGTTATAGGTGTCTACAGTTTTAAAACTTTCCTACTCGGGGCTTCTTATCGAGTTTCAAAACTTTCTCACTTCTACTTGAGTGGCTCGAAGCAATGTTGTCTAATAGAGGTCTCAGAAATTTTTGGAGTAGAAAAAAGAGGTAGTTTGTCGTCTTTAAACTCTCTATACTTAATTTCATTGATGAACCTGGTTTTCAGAAAAAACGCACACATTTTTAGTAACTGTCGTCGGGGTAAATACTGCACAGCAGAGGTGACGAATTCCGTCATGCGCTGCAGTAGAGCCACAAACGATGATTTCGGGAATCTGAGGGCTCCTCGATCTTGAAAGCGAATACGGCACAATGTTGGACTTTCACTAGCTGGAGAAGTGATGTGTTCTAAACAGCCTTCACAGTCTGTTTGTTCTTCTGCCACACGCACTAAGTATCCTGCTACCATAGCTAGAGAAATACCAGGTATTGTGGAATCTGAAACAAATTAATCATATTTATGTACTAGCGAACACTTAAATAAAAAAGTATTGTTCACACAGATCTGATGTAATTTACCTTGCAAGGGTTTTGCAATGATAGACATTACGTGTTCAGGAAGCTGCGGAATTTGCTCATCATCGCGACTTTTATTCCTTCTATATCTTTCATCCATCTGGCACATTCTTGGTTGTAGTAAACTGGTTCGTACATTGCGGATCTTATTTTCATCCCTCAGCTCAACATTGCCATGTTTTGATGCCGCAATAATTCCTGTATGGAGCGTTGTTTCGATTGCGTTAAGGCATGACCTTGCGTCCATTGTGTCATTGTATCCCGCTTTGCGTCGTAGCTGGCCAAAGAAAAGCTCGATATCATCGCTTGTTAGATTCCTCGTCAAGACATAATGAGAATTTATACTTATGAGGTATTTTACGCAGGCCACAGTATATTGGGTAGTCAAGACCAACGCCTGATACGTTCCCTCGTGAATCTTTTCTCTTTCTCTGGATGCATTTGAATGTTCTTGATATATGACAGGAAATCATTTATTAACCAACTGAGGCGTTCATCTTCAATGCTGAAAAATGCCAGTTTGTTCTCATTCCTGGACTATGTCCCATACGAGGTGTTGCAGACATCATGGGCATCGAACCACTTCATAAAATGCTCCATGAAAGAAATTGTTTCTTTTAAACTGTTCCTGTCTTTAATGCTCTCGGGACAAACCACCTCCATACTCTTCAAACCAGCGATTGTTTAAGGGGAAAATACAATTTTGGCTCTTGCTACATTCATTTTCTCCAAATGTTTAGGGTAAACTACTTTTCTGGTTAGTTTCCTCACCGGCTTCATAATTGAAGATTTCTGGAGTTTGAAAAGACCTCTCAAATGATCGCCGGTCACGATAGCATTGTTTACAAAAAAGTCTCGTGACAAATGTTGGGATCGCACGTTTTTTATGACGTGACTGGGATCGAAACTTAGGAACAGAGGCCTAGTTTTATCAGCTGGATGTTGTATCTCATGCGTAATGCTTCCTCCACATAATGTTTCGAACATCGAAACATTTACCTGAGAATTGTCGGTCACAATTCTGATCACTCTGAAACCACACTCTTCAACAGCATTTAACGCATCCAAGGTTTTGCAAGTTGACTCACTGAGTCACATTCCACCAGCGGAACTTAAACGAAAACACGCCTTACTCCGGGAGTATAAGAAGATAAATGCAAACGACCAGCTACCAATACACCAGGACATCATTGCTGCTGAAGCCAGGCGTTTACGTTCGCGGAACCCCTCCATCCGGACAGCGAGACACCTGGTGAACAATAATTTCAACCTCTTACAAACCTAGAAGGATGAATTAGTAAAAAACATTCCATGTCAGCTGCAAGACATCACAACACCACCAAGTGGCTTTCACCTACCCCGGAAAACATGGTCAACACTGAACAGGGTAAGAACAAACCATGGCAGATGTGCAGATCTTCTCTACAAGTGGGGACATATACCTTCGCCAGAATGCAGTTGTGGTGCTCCCAGACAGACCATACGGCACATAGTGAATGACTGCCCGACGTATTCCTATAGTTGCAACTTCAGTGACTTTGTGGAAGCAGGTCCAGCTGTAATAGACTTTATTAACAACTTGAAAGTCAAACTGTAAATAATGTAAATATATATATATTTTTTTCTGACTAATATTGATATGTACAGCCAAACGCTAAATAAATAAATAAATAAATTTGCAAGTTGTGAGCCCGTAATGGATGAAGTGAAATAGAAAGACACCGGTATTCTGTAATATGTAGAGAGTCCCTTGAACAAAATGCAGAGTAGTTTATTGGCCAACCTATCTTCGATTCCAAGAGCGTCAATGTCAATGTCATTCAGTCCAATAAACATATCTAATTTCCTGTCATACATAAGTTTCAGCTTTATGGACATTTCATCTATTATAAGGGAACCAACCTTTTCGTTATCGTTCACTAACGACAGTTTTTCTACCAGTAATTGGGCTTTAGTTAGCGAAGTTATGCCGGTCTCCCCTTTTGAGTATCCAACATACGATTTCAACGTTCTTGGATGAGGAAGATGCAAAATATCGAGTGTTCTGAGAAGCCGATAACCAGTTGGCGACCTTGAAGATAATAGCACACAAATTTTAACTGTAGTCTCCTGGTATTTGCATTTCTTTTTTCCAAAGCTCTGAAATTGTTCTAACAAAAAGTTTGCTTTCATATTACCTCCCTCAGCTTCCTTCTGAATTTTAGAAACTCGACTTGCAAGATTTCCGGGATCCTTCTTTACCTTACTAAGTTCTGCTTCCAAGTTACGAATTTTTACGCGCAACTTCTTAATAATTGCCATGTACTTTCTATTTCTTCTGATCTCCTTCCTTAATTTCCTGGTAATGTATTTTGGTACTGTTGATTTTAGGACAGGAGAAAACTGTGTACCTACTGTTGTGGTGCCTACATTTATCAGGTCAGATTCTCCAGTATTATCAGGCACAGGAGAATCCGATTGTTCCACACATTTTCTCTTATTTCTTATATACTCATTTTCACTGTCCGTTTTTTCATGCTGTCTTTTCTTAGGAGCTTTCCTACATTTTAAAATGACTTGTTTGTGTTTGGGGAACTCTGTAAAAACTGAAGGGACTTTATTAGGCAGGAGCGTCATTTTAGATGTACTTATACTAAAGTCTTGTTCTCTGAAGTGTTTACTGCACACCCTCGATTTTTCTGTAGGAACCCAGAGAGATCCCGGCTTGTCTCCTCTGCGAGATATAGCAACAAGCCACCGTTCTTTTAAAGCACTATTCACTGGAAACTTGTGAAATGAAATTCCACTACCTTTAATTTGTCGTGAATGACAATAAGGAACACAGCAATAAACCATGATTGAACCTGCGAGTGATTATTATCACAAGAATACACACATTCACAACCAACTCAATACACACGTTTAAAGGCGCGAACCTGGTAAACAGGGGGCAAGGTAGCGATCCTAGCGGCCCGCCAATGAGCTGCAGTGTGACCACTTCTATAGCATTTTACGGGCCCTATTTCCAGGCCTTGTATTATAGCGTAGGCAACGCAGTCGTTACTAGTTTTGTTAGTTAATAATCCTAAAAATTACAAGACTATTTTAAATATATACCGGCACATTTAACTCAGGTAAGTGCCTCAGTAAAATAGTTCCTAGTTTTAGGAGAGAAATGGCATAAACCTACCCCTATTAAATAGAAATCAGATCACCAATATTTCGGGTAGGTTGGCTGCAACAATTGGCCGCGGCAGAAACGCGCCGGAATCTCCGTAGAACAGCACATCTCTACTACGCCTCTGATTGGCTCCCTCAAGGCCAGTCAAGCGAGACTCGGAGTATTTGGTCCGCTATGAGAGAGCGCCTTCCTGCGCGGAGCCGGCAGCGTATCGGGCCGCAGTACAGTACCACTCGCGCCCTTGATAATAATCTTATAGTAAAATATTTGCCTTGTTAACATTTAAGATTAAAATTCCCGAATTTAATGGAACCCCGTGGGGGGCGCGCGCCTTAGCGCCTCCCAAACGAGCCGCCACTGATCAAACCTCAAACTCAAAGGAAGGAAGAGTGCTCAGATGGACAAAATGGCGGCGACTCAAAGAAATGGGAAATTACATCATTTCAACCACCACTCTTCCACCTCTTACTGATATGCAAACAACATTGGGTGCTCTCAAGTCATCCCAGCTTCTCATAAAATGTCAGGCACTACAAAACCCAGATGATGTAAAATCGATCGTCAGATATGGCTATCAGGCTATGGACAGAATAGGTGAAGAATATGGTCCAAATGAAAAGCAGCCTGTATCAAAAGTTCCTTGCTTCTAAAACAGCTGAAGATTGGAATACTTATCATAATGCCAGGAGTGCAGGAAAGAAGACAGTTGCAGCAGCAAAATCAGCCCACTAGAGTGAAGTCTATGACGAGCTCAACATACCACCTGGTGAGCGAGAAATCTACCGACATGCTAAGCAGTGTTACAGAGAGACAGTTAACACAGAAATTTTTAATGGAATCAATGACGTAGAAGGCAAACTTGTCACCAATAGAAAGAAAGTAACAGAACAATGGAAACGATACTTGAAGGAAATCAGAAATGAGGAGTTTCCACCTGCTCAAATTTTGGGGCATACACCTGTACAGGGTGCTGTTACGCTGATTATAGATGCAGCGGTTGTTGAAGCACTGGTTAAGATGAAACTAGGAAAGGCAATTGGACCAGACGATCTACCTGCAGAACTGTGGAAATCAAAGCACTTGGCTGACAGGTTTCTTTAATAAGATCATTGAAGAGAGTCAGACTCCTTGGCTGAACGGTCAGCGTACTGGCCTTCGGTTCAAAGGGTCCCAGGTTCGATTCCCGGGCGGGTCGGGGATTTTAACCATAATTGGTTAATTCCAATGGCACGGGGACTGGGTGTATGTGTTGTCTTCATCATCATTTCATCCTCATCACGACGCGCACGTCACCTACGGGTGTCAAGTAGAAAGACCTGCACCTGGCGAGCCGAACCCGTCCTGGGATATCCCGGCACTAAAAGCCATACGACATATATATTGAAGAGAGGAGGATTCCAGCCAAGTGGGCATGCAGTACCACGGTTCCAATTTGGAAGCAGAAAGGAAGTCCAGCTCAATGAATGTATCATCAATAAAAGGATCCAACTACTTGTCAGACTCACCACCAACCAGTGCTGATTCGTGAAAAGTTGTGAAATGATAGATGCTCACTGTTAACAAAGATGGGTAGGTTCCCCTATTCAATACCTTAAGTTACGTTATTATTATTTTTTCATTATATATTAGGACTAGTTTCGGCCCATCTGTTAGGCCACCATCAGTCTTAATCACAAATGGAAAAGACATTATATGTAAATTACCATTACCAAAACCCGATATATCACATTGGTATGTCTTGACTCATTGAAATAACATGCTAGGATCATATATGAATCTATTTAAACTTATATCACTTGCGCATGTGAATCACTAGTTCTTGTAAGAAAACTATGGTCTTGGTATATGATGTAAATATTACACATTTAATGCAATAACACATTAAAAATACATTCTTCCATCACATGATTTTTATGATATCCTTGGGTGTAGTTCAACCTTGTTCCAGAATAGGTGCACTAGTTAGATAATATGAGAGATGTATAATAAAGCATCAGAAGAAGTCAAAGCACCTACACCTTACTTTCTTTGACCTGGAAATGAAATGGCGTATTACTTTTAGTGGTGGGAGTGTCCAAGGATATGCTCGCCAGGTGCAGGTCGTGACCTGGAAAAGACCTTTGACTGAGTGCCACAAGAATTTATTTGGTTTGCCATCTGTGAGAAAGAGCTAATAGAATGGGTCACTGCTCTAATTAAAAATCAAGAACCTTCCACCTTTCAGTGCATATATTTATTTTGTTGTCAAAGAATGACACTTGATTATAGGACATATTTTGTCTATTTAATATGAGACATCTTCAGCTTAGTAATACATAAAAATGGAAGAGACACATTAATTAAGAAGATCTCAAGATCACAGGACTGAGGATAAATTCTTCTTTCACCAGGTGAGTTGGCTGTGCAGTTAGGGGCGCGCAGCTGTGAGCTCGCATCTGGGAGATAGTGGGTTCGAACCACACTGTCGGCAGCTCTGAAGATGGTTTTCTGTGGTTTCCCATTTTCACACCAGGCTGTACCTTAATTAAGGCCATGGCCATTTCCTTCCCATTCCTAGGCCTTTCCTGTCCCATCTTCGCCATAAGACCTATCTGTGTTGGTGCGACATAAAGCAAATAGCATAAATTCTTCTTTCACCAATATAAATACTCCCCATCGTGTCATTCCTGACCTGTCTCTACAATAAACACTCCAGTTATAAATCTCATCATTGGATCCGTATTGAGCAACGTATACCTTTCTAAAATAATTTTTAGTTTTTGAGTCCACCTTTTCAATACGTTATGTTTTATATTTATTTACATAAATATTTTTACATTATTGTTACCGGTATGTCATAAGCAAGACATGTTTCGCCTATTTTTAGGCATCTTCAGCCACTGTTCCTACTACCTAAGATCAAAATAGCCAGAATCCTGGATTTTGCTTGATAATAAAATACTAGAAACATTTAGCTTGTATACAATTGCCCTGTCTAAAAAGGGACGCGTTTACAGTTATTGTACATTTGATAAAAACATAATGATATGCTTTAAAAAACTTGTGATGACACTGGTTGGTTTAGGTTATATTAGTCTGTAATATCCAATGTGCGTGCTCTCACTGGAATTTTCATGGATCTGAGTGTCACCTTGGGAATAAAATTTGGTAGTGTTTCCATAAGATATTGCGTGATCAGTTATCTGAATGTTGCTATATGGTGATACATTATGAAATCTTCATGGACCTGAGTGTCACTTTGGGAATAAAATTTGGCAGCGTTTCCATAAGATACTGTGTAATCCGTTGTCTGAATGTTGCTTTATCATGATTAAATTATGTAAAATCCTGCCACCTGTCACTGTGTGGGTTTGAAGAGGGGACTTCTCAAGGTTGTTGTAACATTTGTTGTGGTCTTGTTGCGTCTTTTAAAGGTTGATATTGGTTGATTGAGAGTCTGTAACAAAAAAAAAAGTATGCCTTAGTTGTGAAGTTTGTGTGAACTGATGTATAAAATGAGGATGTTAAGCAGGCTCCTACTCACAGCCCCTCGCCTCTCTTGTGGCTGACTTGTTCTTGTGACACCTGCTGTCCGACTGGCGATGGCTAATTCCGTGCGCCTTGTGTTATTTCTGTGTGAGTGTGTGTGTGTTACGCAGAGGGGTATGGGTTGGGGAGGGGTAGGCGGATGAGGTATTGGATGTTCTCGGAGGAGGTTTTTCTTCTGTGGGCAGAGCTTTTACATGAGGAAATTTATTGATGTTTTGGAGCATATTGTCTTTCCTTTTTTCTTGCAAACCGGCCGAACTTACGACCACGTCAATGCTACTTCACTTCCTTCTTATCATCCCTTTTTCTTCCTTCTTCTTTCTCCACAGTGCCTTCATTCTTTCAGAATATTGCACTTTTCTCTCTTCAGTCCATGTTCCCTCTCTGCGCTCTTTCTTTTCTTCCACAAGAACTTTTATGTTGGAAAGTTTTTCCTGAAGTGATCTCTATCACGACATTCTTCATCTGCAATTCTTAACCTCTTGAGTTCTTCCTTTATCTGCTTGGCATATCCCCCCTGTCTCTTCAAGTAGTATATTTTATTAAAAATTTGTTTATTTAACCTTGCTGGATTCATTCTGGCCCTATGTCCATAGAATCGCAGCCGTCTTTTCCTTATTGTTGTTTCCAGGTCTTCTGTTCTTTTGTGTATCTCCGTTTTTGATCGTAATCTTTAGTTTCCCTCTACCACCCTTGGGCCGTAAATCCTCCTTAATATTCTCCTTTCAATCTTTAGTAGTTTCTCGAGGTTTGTTATGTTGCTGTTTCCACCCCATACAGAATCACTGGTTTTACCACAGCATCATAATGTCTTAGTTTGGCATTGATGGAAAGATTCTTTTTGTTTTAAATGGCTTTGGTGGCGGTGTTTAGCCTTTCCAACTTAAGTCTCCCATTTTTCATGGCCTCTTTTTCCATCCGTTGCTGCTGATAATCTCTCCCAGGTATTTAAACTGCTATGTGACCTTCACTTCGCCATATTTTGTCTTCATTGTTCTCTTCACATAATTCCTGTCCGTGCTCATCATCTTTGTTTTTGTGAAGGAACCGGTTTTCTCGGATATCTCCTGTAATTCATTTATCTGTGTTCTTGCTTCCTGTTCTGTCTCAGTAAAGAGTGTCAAATCATCAACAAAGGCCAAACACTTGGGTTTGACATGTTTATTTTTACTACCTATTATAGCACCTGAGTCATTTTGTTTCCACAGTGTTTTCATGACCTTATCTAGAACCACGTTGAACAGTGTTGGTGATAAGCTGTCACCCTGTCTCAGATATGTTTTTATCTGGAAGGGTTTGCTGATCTCTCCTCGAAATTTCACTTTGGATGTGGTGTTTGTTAGTGTTAACCTACGTAAGTTGAGCGTTTTCTGATCGATACCATATTCTCTCAAGATGTCCATCAGTGTGTCTCTATCTATTGAATCGTATGCTTTTTGAAAGTCAACAAAAGAGATGAAGATGTTCTTTGGTCATGCATTGTAATATTTGACTATCATTTTTAGACTCAAGATTTGATCCTGACAAGAGCGCCCTCTCCTGCAGCCACCCTGGTACTCTCCCAACTTGTGGTCAATTTGCGGTGTCAATCTGTTCAATAGTAACTTAAGCATCCTAGAAATAGAAGAGTTTATGATTTTACTTGAATTTGCCATCAACAATAATTATTTCAAATTCCATAACACTATTTATCAACAACAATGTCTTCCTATGGGATCTCCTACTTCAGGTATACTAGCAGAAATCTACATCGATCATTTAGAGCACCAAGAGATAAGCAAAATTGAGAACATCTTTTCTGGTGCAGATTTGTAGATGACATATTTGTTATAATAGACAATAGATTCACTAAAGAGACAAATATATTAGAACAACTAAATAAAGTAGACTCACAAATAAAATTCACAATAGGAAAAGAAAATGACTCCACTTTGAATTATTTAGATATATCTGTCACTAGACACCACGATCACCTAACATATCAAGTATATAGGAAGCTCACACAAACCTCCAATACAATTAGAATAGATTCTATCCACCCTAATGCCCATAAAAAAGCAGCTTATTATAGTATGGTACACAGAGCATTCAATATACCTCTTTCCCAGGAAGAGCTGAAAAAAGAATTAAACACGATTTACAAAATAGTCTATCAAAACGGATTTAATAAAGAAATGGTCCATAAAATCATTCAAAAGATAAAATATCAACCCAAATCAAGACTAACCAGAGCTAACGACTCCAAGAAGGATTACGTACTTTTCACATACAATAATACCCACGTTCATTCCATAACTAATATTTAAAAAAAACGCAATTTAAAAAAATAGCATATAAAACCATGCATAACAGTGTCAACATTTTGCACAACGCCAAATCCGTTAATGATAATAGTAGATACAGTTGTTCAGGAGTGTATCGAATTATCTGCGACAATTGTGAGGCTAGCTATATCAGACGTGCTGGAAGAAACTTCCTTACCCATTACAATGAACACATTAACGCCTTAGAACATAATCACTTTTCGTCTATAGCTCAACATAACGAGGATTATAAGCATCATTTTACAAATATTGAAAACGACATGCAGATTCTAAGTATGATACCCAAGGGCCCTCTACTAAATATAACAGAATAATTTTACATTAATATAGATCAATGTGCAAACTCAAATTTTAACTTAAATGAAATTACAGATAGAGTTAATATCCTCTTTAATACAGTTATCCTGATTTTAAAAAACACCTACATAAAATAGTTAAGAAACAGAATCCAATACATATCAAGGAAACTCCTGAAAATACGCCCAGCTGTACCTCACCTTCCCCAATCATTACCCCTATTGCCCCTACACTCCCCCTCTCCGTCACCTCTACCTTACTCTTCCCAATAAATACCCCTCATGCCCCTCCACTTTCCCTCTCGATAACCGCTAGTACCAGCCCTTGACGCACACGGAGAAATGCATGACGTGCTCCCTAACTGCACACATTGACCAGTCAACAGTACTATGTAAGTAAGCACTTATTCCACACGTTCAGATATTTTAGATATTTGTTAAAGATATTTTATTTGCTTCCACCATCAAGTACAGAAAATGTACACTAGGTATTGTCAGTATTAATAAAAATAATCTATAGACAATATCTTAGCCATAATGCCTGAGTCATTAGAAACATTATTTTAGCTACCTATATTAGGTCAGTATTGAAATACCACATTCTAGATACTCTTCTACGCTATATAATGCCTTTTCCCTTAAAAATTGTGACAGTACCCTGTTAAATTCACTATTGTCTAATGTTCAAATAGGTAGTGGAAGCTTATTGTACATCTCAAACTGTTGATAACAGTGGCTCTTTGTGCTTTTACTAAGCTTGGAGTAAGGAGTATCCAGATGGTTCTTGTATCTTGTGTCATGCACCTTTCTTGAAATTCGGAAAGATTCTCTTTCATATGCATAATATTTGTAAGAATATATAAACAGGGATCTGTCATAATTTTTAGGCTCACAAAAGAAGTTTTACAGGAGTCTCTAAATTCTAATGCCTTTTTCTGTCAAATAAATATATTATTTGATGTAGGACAATTGCCCCATAACCTGATCCCATACAGTATATGAGGATGAAAGAAAGCATGATAGGATGCAAGTAGCATATCCCAACTGATGCAGGTTTTCAGTTTCTGCAACAGATACCACACCCTGGCTAATCTCCTACAGAGTTCTGATGTATGTATTTCCCAGGTAAGTCTTGTATCTACATGTAGGCCTAATAATTTAACAGAATTATGGCAGCCATTATTTACAGTGCGATCCAAGGTAAATAGGGTATTTTCTGTTTTAGTGACATTAATAGTTAATTTATTGTGATGAAACCAGTTTTCAGCAATTTTAACAGATGTGTTGACTTGGTTTTGTAGTGTTGTGTTATAAACATTACTATTTAGGAAAGTTGTATTATCAGCATATAGAACCGATGTGCAGGGAACATTACATGCTAGGTCATTGATATAGATAAAAAACAGGAAAGTTCCCAAAACAGACCTTTATGGGACACCTGCTTTAACCGTTTCCATACCAGATTTTTTATCACTTATTACCACCATCTGTTTCCTTTGTTGAAGATAGGATGCCATTAATTTCAGTTCATGACCCCTTACTCCATAATAACCGAGCTTATGAATTAAGATTTCATGCGAGACACAATCAAAAGCTTTTGTCAGGTCAATTAATGTAGCACCTGTGACTGTTTTATTCTCAACATTATTTAATATGTCTTTGATGACACATTCAACTGCTTTTATCGTAGAATGAGCTTTTCTAAATCCAAACTGTTTGTTGTAAAGTGAATTATTTTTGAAAAAGTACTCATCTAGTTGTATAAATATACAGGATTCAAGAATTTTGCTCAGAATTGGTACTGTTGTTATAGGTCGGTAATTTGATGGGCACATTCTATCCCCCTTTATAAAGATAGGTATCACTTTAGACATCTTTAAACACTCAGGAAAAACACACTGTCTAAACATTAAAAATGTCAATGGCATTAATATAATAATAATAATAATAATAATAATAATAATAATAATAATAATAATAATAATAATAATAATAATAATTGTACCGGGCGGTACACCTCCACACCGCTAGTTCAAATATTGCGCCAATTGAAACTCCTCTACAGGAGAAAGCCTGAACCTTAAAAAACTGTATTAACTCAACAGGTTCTCCGAAGAGGGCTCTGTGTGAATTTTGTTGTGTTTTTGTTTGTCATTGATCAAGAACTGTGGACGTTCTCTACCAGATGTCTCTACAAAAAACTATGATCATGCACTCTGGTGCAAAGGAATGAACCTTCTTGAAGAAATTTTGTATTCAAAAGTTGTGCCTCTACTAAATTTTGTTCTTTTATTTTTGGGTTGGCAATATTAATCCTTCCTTCCGCCAGGTTTGAACTTAGCCAATCCCGAATTTCTTTAATTAATTCTCACCCAATCATGTATGTCTTCTTCGATATGGATATGTAGCTCTAAGCTATCCAATAAAGTTAAGAGGGCGGGTCTTAATTACCCCTGACAGGTCTCGAATTTTCCGCGAGGGTATAAAAATTGCTGATTTTCTTGTCTCCGCGCCACTCGTATAACATCTTACTCAATGTGGGAATATGTAGCAGGGGGCGGGAAGCGCCCCGTTCTTCAGACAGCAGTTCTTCAACAAGGTAATGGCCTTTTAACATCTTTATTTCTTGCTAGCTCAGCAGTCTAACTCTCGGGGAGGGTTCGAAACCTTTAATATGTAACCCATCTCTTTAAAATGTAAATTCCGTTTCAGTCTATGTAAAAACTAGAAATCTCTTTTACTGTAAAGCGGGGATAGAGAGTGCTTTACCCTCTCGAGCTCCCCTTCATTTTGAAATTGAGGTGACTACGATTTCATAACCGCTTCTTCTCTTCCTTAATATATTAAAGTTTTCTCATACGAGTCACCTCCCTAGCTTGGGATTAGCCCCTGTGTATCGGCCTAGAGCCACTTAGGTTTTAAAATGTAGATTTAGGAGTGCAAATTCACGCCTCCATACTTTTGTTTTGGGCCATTTATATTAACCTAGTTTTTGCACACTAAGGCCCAGTAGATGGGGTACGGGATACCCCTGTTTCTTTGTAAGTGTGCCTTGAGGGCAGTTAGTGTAAAGTCCGTTTATGGCCTCTTAAATAGGCTTGAAAAATTGAGAGCGGGTTAGCTCTTTCTGGTGTGTGAAAGGTGCCTCTGGGAGGCTTGAGGTTAAAAGTTGGGAGCAAGTGCTCCATGTAATTAGGGGTTTTCTGCCCTTTGATAATTTGTGGTTGTGAGCCGAGAGCTCAGAAATGATACTTGGGTCTCGAAGCCCAAATCTTGTAACAAACTGTAATTTGTAATTTCTTAATTTGTTGATCTGCTACTTGGTACCTGTTCTACTCTGTTATTTGTTGATTTTGAAAAGAAAATATAACCTTTTTAAAGTTTTAAATTAACTTTAATTTTGTAGTTGAGACCTATTCCAGCCCACACCTTCTTTCACCTCCGCCTACCACGGATATCTCCGTAACAACAACAACAACAACAACAACAACAACAACAATAATAATAATAATAATAATAATAATAATAATACTTTATTAACGGTAATACCATTTTACATAACAGTAGAGAAGAATAAACAATACAAAACACACTAAAAAGAAAGTTCAATGGAGTATAAGTAGAAAAATATGTACAGATATATACACAGGTTATATTACAAATAATCACAGGAAAGTAATAGTCAATTCTGGAGATTATGTAAGTGATTTCTCAATTCTGACAATGAGCAGTTAAATGTATCAATATCCACTTTGTTTAGAGATCTTGACATTCGTTTAATTGGCCCATTGAATGCGTAGTTAGGCTAGTTCTATGGCAATTTGTAGACAATGTACCGTATTCGTGAACCTTGTGCGTCTGTCTGGTACATGTACGTTAATTTTTGCAAGGAGTTGTAGCGATTCACCGTAAAGGAGGTCTTCAAAGAACTTTGATAGGATCTAACAGTTATCTTTATTGTTCAGGGCAAGAATTCCGTCCGTTTTCTTGAAATGCAGGTTTGGTGCTATATAGCCTTTGATTCTATTTTTAAAGGCCTATGGAATAATCTGGTATTATTTTTCTTGAAGTTGTCATCCATTTCTGAGATTTCTGCCCTAAGATGTTCTCTTCTGACTCTTCTCAGTGTTTGGTGTTTTTGTTTCCTTATTTCTCGTGATTTTTCCAAATTTGTCACAGTCTTGTCTTTTACTTTTAATATTTTTAATAATTGTGGGATTTGATCGTATAAAGGATTTGTAGTCTCTATAATGTCATTTAAAATGTGGTTTCTATTGAAGAGCTGGTCTTTGAAAATATAGATGTTTTCGTATTCGTTCGTCAATTCGCCTGTTTTTATTCTCTTGTTCTATGGTTGTGTAGGCATGTCCAGTTTCTTTCATATATATATTCACATTGCCGAGAATGTATTATGTTTGTTTGCGTTATAGTGTTCTAAGTATCTCGTTGAGAAACTTCGTCCTGTTTATCCTATGTATGAGACAAAACATTGGGTACAGGTGAATTTGTAAATTCCGGATCCTGAGTATTGTTCTTTGTTGGAGTTGACGCTATTATGGTTTAGGAATATGCTTTGGTTAGTCTTTTGTGTTCTAAACAAAATTTTGAAATCATGTTTCTTTAATGGATTAGAAATTTGATATATGTTGTGATTACTGTAAGAAAATGTGGCAAATTTTCAGAATTAATTTTTTATTCATCTATTTCTAATTTTACATATTATTTGCTTGAGAATTTCTATGTTAAACCCATTGAAATTGGCTATGTTCCTTATATATTGTAATTCTTTGTTGAGGTCTTTGGGTTTTAAATCCTCAATGTATTAAATTATAATATGTTGCCCATTTTTGAGTGTTGGAATGTAATGAGTTGTTCTTGATTGTGTTTGGTGAAAAGTTTAGCTTCCTATAAATGTGTTATTCAAAGCTATCGTCTTTTTGTGTGATGGTAATGTTTTACCCTCCTCCCTCCCTTCTGTTTTCCAAAATATCTGCTTTGACCTAATTCTTGGATAACACCCTACCCTGGTTCCCTTTCTCTTTCATGTTCTCATCCTCCTATTTTTGATTTGTCACTTGTTTTTCTTTTTCATTTCTTATATGCAGTTTTGATAGGCTTCTTTTGTAAGACTTATTTTTCTTTTGGGTATTTTCCAACTATTTCTTTGTAATTGTTTATGTTATGTGTGTATTCTCTTTTCTTATCTATACTAACATTATAACAAGAGAAAGTTTGAGAGTTGTTTGTTTGTGGAGAGTAATTTCGTGAACCACTCATGAGTCCAGTAATTATTTCACTACTTGAAAGCTTATTTCTTCTATGTTATTATAGGCTATATACTCATATAATTACGTTGCTTATCAGAAGAGAAGGAAGTTCTTGAAACAATAGAGCAAGTTGGAAAATTTCTGCATCTGGGACGCATAAAAGTGAATATGCTGCGTACAAAGTTAATCCTATTAAATAATGAGTATGCAAATTTTTTCAAAAAGTTGTAATGTTTCCAGAAAAAATGCTATTATGTGTTTTTGTGCATGCTTAGGCTTAATCTGATAAAAAATAACTGACAAACTGCTAGTTAATTCATAAATGTACACATCATCAATGTGTACTTTATTTAAGTAATGCTGATATTTTAGCATAAAAGTGATCTAGCTTGTAACTAAAAATATGTTTCAAAACAATTCACTTGCAATTCACAATTTAATTTTACAAAATTCAAAATTATAATGTTAGAATTATATGTCAGAAATTGATGTAATACAAGCTGGTCAGATATTTTAATCTACCGGTACTTCAAGAAGTAGTTGTAATTCTAAAATACATATTATACACATCTTTCACTTTCTGAAGTCTAACTTTCCAGGCAAGGAACCAATCATTATGCGCTTTTTCATATAAAACAACCAATTCATCTGCTTGTTTGCTGCACTTTTGTATATGATCACCATAGTCCTGAAATGAGAAAACCAATGTTTTGATAAGTTAAAAGTAGCTGTAGCGTCATCGCAATAAAGAGCTGCTATGGAATATGTATACGTGTAGAACGTTTTAATACACACTACATTTAGACAATAATTCCTTTAAGATAAAATGCACACATTCACCTTTACTTATACAGTAGAAACTTATTTATTTATCAGGGCTTGGGACCAAGGTTGTAACAGATATGAGAATGGATGGATAACAGAATAAAATGAGAGAATAATTTATTATATTAACATATTGTAGATTAAGTAAAATTCTTTCAAGAATAAAATTTACTGTGTCCACCTATTCAATACAATTATATTCTGTAGTATTCCCTCAGCACTGCACATAAAAATTTGACGCCCAACGTGGTTGCAAAAATAAGTGCCGGCGTACATGAAAATTTGGCGCCCAACGTGGGGCTTGAAAAGGAGACCGACACCCCAATCAAAAGCATGTAACTTAATTTTTATGTACGCCGGCACTTATTTTTGCAACCACGTTGGGCGTCAAATTTTTATGTGCAGTGCTGAGGGAATATTTTTCTTGCGTAACCCGACAAATATTATTTTTGCGCCGATATGCTTTTGACTGGGGTGTCGATCTCATTTTCAAACCCCACTCTTGGCGACAAATTTTTATGAACCGATCCGCTTTGTCCCGCGGCATCTTTCTGTTTCCTTGATCTACAGTTGGTGATAAGTTTTCTTGAAGCACTCTAACATTAGGGTGAAAGACTAATTTATTTATGGCGAATGGCTTTCTGCTCTTTCCTCTATGATAATTAGACGTCAGCGTTCAAGAAAGTCTCTAGCTAATTGCACTATAGATCTCAGGGATTAAGATTATATTTACTTACATATTTTACGCCCACATTGGAGCACTTAAATCAATACATTTGAGTTAATTTCTTCTTTTTCTTCTCCCAGAACTTTCTCATCCTCTCCGACCTTGAAGCCCTTTGTGTGTCTGATATAGTATATTGTTTCCGTTCAACTGCTCTTAGTTTGAGACTTATGCTTTTGTTCTTCAAAATCCTCTTTTCTTTTCTGTCTTTGATTTGTTGCCGAGTTATACCCAATTCTTCCAAATCATCCTGAACTTCTTTGAACCAATTATTATTGATTTTATTTTTCAATAAATAATCAAATATTTGTTTCAATATCCTGCTGTCTGGTAATCTTGATATGTGACAGGAAAAGGAAATTCTTCTTTTGTGCATTGTAGATATTACTGATTCACATTCTCGATAGACAATGTTGTTTGGCAACAATCTCCACTGTGCATCAACTTGGTGTTTTTATTAATAATTGTTCTAAGGTTATATATATTACAAATAGTTTTTTACGTGGACTCGACTGGGAAACCGCGCCTCTTATTTTCTAGTACGTGTGCAAATCCGCCTGTTCTTTAAATGTAATTATAATCAACTTTCAAGTTCAGCCAACCATCATCCCACAAGAAATTGTCTTAAAATTAACCTTCTATACTAAAATTAGCAATAATAATAATAATAATAATTTAAATTCTTAAATACTAGCTTTATTTGTAATCATCTAGTAACTCAGGATGAATTAATAACTTATTTTAACATTCATTTGCATACATCATAATCTCATTTGGAAAGATAAAAAATTCTTGTTTGAAGTTAAATTATTAACATATTAAAAGAAGAATATTGAAATTATTAAAGAGAAATGTCAAAATAGTGAATGTCAGAAAATAAGATTGTCAAAAATAATGAATGACAAGAATGTCGAATGTCAAAAAGGACGAATGTCAAAATTGACGAATGTCAAAAATATTGAATGTCAAAAATGCCTCTTCACTTTTATAACCTCAGATCACTACTCTTATGCTATCCACTTTTAACTTCATTCATAACGTGGGCAGAATAAGTAAAGTTCCATCAGCATAGCTTCCAATGTCTACATTTTATAATATATCAACAAAAAAACAAAAATTATATATATTGTGCCCGTTCGCATCTCGTAGACCTTTTGCAAAATGGCGGCGTAGGAAGGTATGGCCAATGCGATCTATGAGATACTATGAATTTCTAGATAGTGCGATGTCGTAGAAGGCCACACGTCTCGGAATGAACCAATTTGGAAGGCACTACGGGACAGTAGAGAGTCAATGTGATTGTTTTTAAAAAATATAGCAGCGAAGGGATTGTTAAAAAACTTCACTTAAAAATTTGCATCGCAAGGGGGAAGACGCATCTGCCAAACGAGCTTCATATCGTAAGAATATATAAGAACTGAGAAGAAAATGTCGAAGAATAGGGATTGTCGTTCAAAAACTGAAGGAATAATTCACCAGCGGACGATATAAGAAGAGCCGAGAAATAAAAAAATAAGTAAACTACGGTGATCTAGATCTAGTAGGATCCCGTGAGCAATCGTCTTACGTTTGGTAAAGAAGGACCAACTGTAACAGAGGAGAAATAATTTCAAACGGGAAGAAGACTATCCTAGCTCAATTCAAGAAGGAGGAGAGTAAATTTCGAGTTCTACAGAAAAAGCTGATATATAAATTCTTATATACGGAGAATTTAATGCCGACCGAAGAAAAATGTACATCCGAAAGTACAAGGAAAATAATATCAACTGAAGAGATATCATCGTAAAAATGGAAAATATAATGACAGATTCCTTCTCCAAAATGAATATCTTTGCTGCCTACAGAACTGAAATTATGTGTGCCTGCTAAAAATGCAAGATGGACCGAACTGGGGAAAGGTACATCCCAACCAGATGACCAGCACATGACGAGGAAGGCGATGTCCAACCTGATGTCCAGACCATGATGAGGGAGAATCTCAACCCACCAGAAGGCGGTTCTGAACGGGAGGACGGAGGATGACCAGACCCGGATTCCAACCGCAGGTCTAACCACATCCGAGCACTGGAGTGAAAACTGGACCAGATATAACATCAAACGAGCTAAGTCTTTACATGTTTTAGTTGCGTAGTTTTTGATCTGCATGTGTACTCTAAGTTCGGCATGTGCTGATTAGTTGGTAATATTAACCGTTTAATTAAGAATGCAAGTGAATTATACAAGACAAGTGTGAGATATTTAAGGCTATGATATAATATGACAGTGTAGAATTGATTTTTATTACATTATATACGGGCTACCGCACTTGGTCAGAATAAGTAGAATGTGGCATGAGTAAATGAATGAAGTGTCTGTATTAAGAGCTGATAGCAATGAGTTAGCAGATATTGTAGAACATCGATAGATCTCGTATAAATTTGCACAATGTTTACGTCATGTTCGGCACGGGCGTCAGATATGAATGTATTTGAGTTACGTACTCTTTGCTCTGTAACATGAGGGCATTGAACTCTGTTTTGGGTTTGAATATTCATGGTTATTGAAATGCATTTAATAGAAAAGCAGTTCTGAGATACTTAGCATAGCATTATAAGAGTAATCGGCGGTATGCTTGTGGTAGAGATTATGCAAATGAAGTGATAGTTGTGTATTGAAATGAAGTTGTAATATGGTTATTCGACGGAATGTATATATGAATATTGAAATGTGGATGTTTATTTATGTGCTTCGGTGTGGATATGAATGCTATTTGCTGAGGAAACGCTATGTTACATTTATATGAGGTGAGATTTCGTGTCAAATGAAATACACTGACTGACAGAGCAAATGCAACACCAAGAAGGAGTGGTTCGAAAGGGATGAAAGTTGGGGAAAAAACAGAGACGGCACGGACGAATATTTGATGTTTATTTCAAACCGATATGCAGGTTACACAATGCGCACGGCATCGACTCAGTAGGATGTAGGACCACCGCGAGCGGCAATGCACGCAGAAACACGTCGAGGTACAGAGTCAATAAGAGTGCGGATGGTGTCCTGAGGGATGGTTCTCCATTCTCTGTCAACCATTTGCCACAGTTGGTCGTCCGTACGAGGCTGGGGCAGAGATTGCAAACGGCGTCCAATGAGATCCCACACGTGTTCGATTGGTGAGAGATCCGGAGAGTACGCTGGCCACGGAAGCATCTGTACACCTCGTAGAGCCTGTTGGGAGATGCGAGCAGTGTGTGGGCGGGCATTATCCTGCTGAAACAGAGCATTGTGCAGCCCCTGAAGGTACGGGAGTGCCACCGGCCGCAGCACATGCTGCACGTAGCGGTGGGCATTTAACGTGCCTTGAATACGCACTAGAGGTGACGTGGAATCATACGCAATAGCGCCCCAAACCATGATGCCGCGTTGTCTAGCGGTAGGGCGCTCCACAGTTACTGCCGGATTTGACCCTTCTCCACGCCGACGCCACACTCGTCTGCGGTGACTATCACTGACAGAACAGAAGCGTGACTCATCGGAGAACACGACGTTCCACCATTCCCTCATCCAAGTCGCTCTAGCCCGGCACCATGCCAGGCGTGCACGTCTATGCTGTGGAGTCAATGGTAGTCTTCTGAGCGGACGCCGGGAGTGCAGGCCTCCTTCAACCAATCGACGGGAAATTGTTCTGGTCGATATTGGAACAGCCAGGGTGTCTTGCACATGCTGAAGAATGGCGGTTGACGTGGCGTGCGGGGCTGCCACCGCTTGGCGGTGGATGCGCCGATCCTCGCGTGCTGACGTCACTCGGGCTGCGCCTGGACCCCTCGCACGTGCCACATGTCCCTGCGCCAACCATCTTCGCCACAGGCGCTGCACCGTGGACACATCCCTATGGGTATCGGCTGCGATTTGACGAAGCGACCAACCTGCCCTTCTCAGCCCGATCATCATACCCCTCGTAAAGTCGTCTGTCTGCTGGAAATGCCTCCGTTGACGGCGGCCTGGCATTCTTAGCTATACACGTGTCCTGTGGCACAAGACAATACGATCTACAATGACTGTTGGCTGAGAAATCACGGTACGAAGTGGGCCATTCGCCAACGCCGTGTCCCATTTATCGTTCGCTACGTGCGCAGCACAGCGGCGCATTTCACATCATGAGCATACCTCAGTGACGTCAGTCTACCCTGCAATTGGCATAAAGTTCTGACCACTCCTTCTTGGTGTTGCATTTGCTCTGTCAGTCAGTGTAGTACGTGAAAGTGAGCACATCGCGTGGATGACCTAATTGAGGTAAGATTGATATGTACTATAATAGAAGTGAGATTCGTGACAGAATCATATGACAGTTGTAGATGCTTAAGTTAAATACGAGAGTACGTTGATATATCGTAGAGACCGAGGAGATAAAAAGGGAGGGGGTGTTTATTCTGGTGAAGGAAACTTATTGTTCACATGAATGGTTTACCGATGAAAGGGATGAAATATTAGGAATAAAATTAGTTTGTCATAATATGAAGGAGGTGGGAATTATAGGAACATACAGGCCTGGAAGAGAGGAAAGAGACATGGAAATATTTGAGAAAATAATAGATTATACTCATAAAAACAATAATAATGATATGGTAATAATTGGGGGAGATCTAAACTTGCCTGAAGTTGAATGGAATGGAGCGGCAAGTGAAGCCCATGAACAGAAACTGGCAAATAAGTTAATTTGGGAGGAGGCTTTACACAAGTAGTACAAGAACCGACTCGTCTCAATTACTTACTAGATGTATTCTTGGTTAAACCATGGGAAATTGTTGATAAAACTGAGGTAATTGAAGGAATTGAAGGAAGAAAATGTAGAATAGTAAACAGGAAAATCAAAGAGGGTAGGGAGAATAGGGAAACTAGAAAATAGCTAATGAGGGAACTGAATAGAGTGAAAAGGAAGCAAAAGAGAATTATATGAATGGCATTCTTCAAGAGGGTTATGACCACAAAGGGAAATGGAAAAAGCTGTATTCATATATTAGGAATCAAAAAGGAAAAGGAATCCAAATTCCTACAATGGTGGGAGAAGAGGGTGAACACTATTTAACAGATACTGAGAAAGCAAACCTCTTCAGTAGGGAATTCAGAGATTCAGAAGAAGATTGTCAGGAATTGGAAACCATAACAGAAGATAGAGAGGGAGAGACACATAGGGAAACAAGAAGCTTCTCATTCACAAATGAAGATATTTTTAGAGAAATCCAACTGCTTCAGCAAGGAAAAGCAGCAGGAAGTGATCACATTACTGGGGAGGTATTAAAGACAATGGGGTGGTATATAGTGCCTTATTTAAAATTTCTCTTTGTCTATGTCATAAATAATAGTGTAATACCAAAGGAATGGAAGGAATCTATAATAATACCAATTTATAAAGGAAAGGGTGATAAAAGGAAACCAGAGAACTACAGACCAATCAGCCGGACCAGTATAGTTTGTAAAATACTGGAGAGTTTAATAGCAAAGTACATCAGAGGGATATGTGATGATAAACATTGGTTCATGAGGAGCCAGTATAGATTGAGAAATAAATTTTCTTGCGAGGCACAACTGGTGGGATTTTAGCAGGACATATCAGATCAGTTGGATTCAGGAGGCCAGTTAGATTGCATAGCCATAGATCTTTCCAAAGCCTTTGATACAGTGGAACATAGAATATTATTAAAGAAATTGGAGGGAATAGGACTGGACGTAAGGGTTATACGTCGGATAAAAACATTTCTAAATTCAAGGGTTCAGAAAGTCAAAGTAGGAATTAACGTATCGCAGGAAGAGAAAGTTTGGAAGGGAATTGCACAGGGTAGTATAATCGGTCCGTTACTTTTCTTAATATACGCAAATGATTTAGGGAACAATATAACATCGAAAATAAGATTTATGCAGATGACATAAATGTTTATAGGGAAATAAATAACATTGAGGATTGCTCAGAATTACAAAGGGCCCTTGAGAGTATCCAAGAATGGGTTGAAGAAAATAATATGAAGATTAATGGAGGCAAATCAACTGTTACAACATTTACAAACAGGAGCTTTAAAACTGAATTTGAATATACTTTGGATGAGGTAGTTATCCCTAAAGATGGCAAGTGCAAATATTTAGGTGTGAGATTTGAAAGTAATTTTCACTGGAAGGGTCATGTTGATGACATTGTTGGGAAAGCATACAGATCGTTACATGTCATAATGAGGCTACTTAAAGGATGCAACAAAGAATTAAAAGAAAAAGTTACTTAAGTATGGTTCATCCATTATTGGAATATGCAAACAATGTTTGGGATCCTCACCAAGAATACCTAATAAAAGAACTAGATGGTGTGCAGAGGAAAGCAGCAAGGTTTGTAACAGGGGATTTCAGGAGAAAGAGTAGTGTATCAGAAATTTTAAAGGAACTTGGTTGGGAAACTTTAAGTAAGAGAAGGGAGAAAACTAGTCTTATAGGATTATATAGAGCCTATACAGGAGAAGAAGCATGGAGAGATATCCGTGAGAGGCTTCAGTTGGAAAATAATTATATTGGCAGGACAGACCACAAATATAAAATTAGAAGGAATTTTAGCAGAAGCGATTGTGGTAAATTTTCATTCATTGGGAAGGGTGTGAGGGAGTGGAACAGTTTACCAGGGGTAGTGTTTGATCCTTTTCCAAAATCTGTACAGATATTCAAGAAGAGAATTAACAGCAACAGAGAAAATAAATGAAGTGTTAGAGGGCATTCGACCAGTGCAGGTTATTGTAAATAAAAAAATGTGTGTGATTAAATTAATTCCATCCCCTGGTCTAAGGTGTTTGGACAGCCAAAATAGGGGACTGCCTGTAGGAGTGAAGTACAGTGGGTACTTCGAGGGCTCTGGGACCGCTACGGTAGCTGTGAAGGCCCTTCAGGAACTCTGAAAAGTGGTGGCAAAAAGGGCTCTGGTTAAGACGCAGCAGGTCGTTATGCTACTTAGGTTCCAAAATGGGTAAAATGTAAATATGTAAATAAATTCAATGTTAATTTTAACCTTATACCAGTTGTATATTATTATAAGTAATTTCACATACTGTATATGAGTTGACTATGTTTGTAAGATATTATAAGTAGAATTTTGTAAACAATATAAATTTATTAAGGATGATGTATGTGTTTAATAGAACAAATTATTAGCGTAAATTGTATAATATTGTATTCTAGGAAAATTTTCTTCGTCTCTTGTTAATTTAAAATTTAGTGCTTGACAATAATGTATTTTAGTGTACCATTTGCCACTGAGGTAGACACCTTATTTGCAAATAAAGAGATTTTGATTTGATTTGATTTGATATTTAACTATGTTCATGGCCAAATGTAATCATGATATTCTTTGATGCGGTAACACATTTCCAAACATGAATGCGTATTATTTTCATTCTGACTGACCATATGAACTCAGTAGCTTGCAAGGATGAGAAATACTATGTAATATGAGAAAGGGAAAGCACATTGAGTCGGAAATAGATGTGTGTGTGGATCAGAAACTGAGTACATACATAGATAGATAATTTGTTTCTTTTGACACAGAGATTATTTGAATTGACGTTTCTTGAAAAATATAATGAATAGGTAAATGGTAGGCTAGGAGCCAGATATCACAGGCACTAGGGAAGTATTGCCTTAGCCCCTAAGCTGTTATTGAAGCGTATTTAAGAAGAAGGACCAAACAATATGAGTTCAAATTTATGAATGCAGAGTTATGAGATCAGATTTATGAGTTAAAAGTTAGGCTAGGGTTTATTTTCAGAGACATATATCCAAAGATATGCTCAAATTTATATTTACATTCTGACTTTAATCTATTTAGTTATTTTTACGCTTCATTCTGGTAAACTAAACGTTTTATTAAGACGTAATTGATTTGAATGTGATGAGAATAAGTAATATAATTAACATGGCAGTATTTACGTCAACTTAATGAAGTATTTCAATGGAGTATTGTGATTGCTCAGTGATCAATTGTGAACAGTAAGATTCATTTTGATCTCATTTCGGAATGTGAATGTTAACATGAACAGGGATATGAATCTCAACATGAATATTAATGTGAACATGAATATGTGTAAATAGCTTAACGTTGCAAATACTTTTCTTTTATTTGAGCCAGCGCTGACTCTGAACTATTATTCATGTATAATAACATAAAAATACTACCCAAAATCACACTACTTTTTCGTAGGTCGATATTTTATTTAAATAAATATTATTATATTATTTTTCTAGAACGAATGTGTTATGAATTCTTTCTCTTACGCTTAGTTTATAAGTTAGTTGTTACGTTGAGTAATTTATTGATTGAATTGATGCATGGTAAGAATTTTTCGAGGTTTTCGGTAGTCGGTACTTTCTTAGGTGAATTAATTCTTCGGTGATACGTCTTCGGTGGACCGGTAGTATTCTGAACTCACGTAAAACGCAACTTAATATAAAATCTCAGATTTTACTTGACTGGTGGATACCCTGAGAAGAAATTGAGCCGCTGGGAAAATAATTTGCTGACCGTGCTACCACGGGGCACAATATATATATATTATCTGTAACTGGATTAATCTCCGAAATATTTCCTAAAAGTATGTAGGAATTCTCTAACATAGCCTTGTCATTTTTATAAACAGGTCATACGTCTACCAAGGTAAAAATTAACTTAAATTCCATCACCTGGTCGCGAAAATTCAAGGGATTCCGTAGATGATATTTCTTAATTCGTTAATGGCAGTAACATGAAATTATGAAGAAACGTTCATCAATGATCTATTGTTTCGACTTAAATCAGTTAAAATACAACGCAACATGCGAAATTCTCCTTGAAAATGCCATGACTATAATATCAGTTATCTGGAAATGATCTTTTGATGATCGTACACCGTTATTACCCTGTAAGTTCAATAAACAAATATCACCATATGTATATCACATCAAGCCACATTATACGTCACTCCATAATTCACATTGCTATCACGACAAATATAACCTAGAATTAGAATTGTGTCGCGAAATTTTTTATCAATTAACCTTATATAAATATCTCTCATCATATTTTGTCGTAAACACCATAATTCCACACAATTGTGTCAACGAATATATATCAATCATAATACGCACAACTCTAACCTCACAATTCCATCGTATTTGTTTCCTGCCACACATATAGATATCAATTAATCCTTTTTTTTGGCAACGTATAATTCAAAAATTCGATATCTTAACACAATGAAATTGTATGGGTCTCTAATTACCATTCACATCAGAGTATACACTTTTCTTGTAAAAAATAACATATCGGGTTTATATTTACTATTTATTGGTAGGTTGGTGTAGCATCTAGTCTCAATATCCTGCAAGTAAATCTGTTTTCCATTTCGCATTTCAACTAAATTGGATCACATTGATCATGGGATATTTCTTTGGAAAATAAGTCGAAGAATTATTAACAAAGCTCTTCACTAGTGAATATCATATTCCCTATATATGACTGTTATCTTATGTAATTGAGGACTACCTAAATCCATCATTAAAACATATTATGCATTTTTCGCGAAGACACTGCACATTGAAATTATCTTGAAGATACATATGTCGACCTCTCTTTCATAATAACACATATATCAACTAACTACAGTACATATTAGGTTAAATATGGATAATCTATAAATTAATTTCATGAAACTTAGCTTATTTTTACCGAGTTACTGGACTGAGATGGGAATCATCTCGTTCGTCTTTGTGACATCATCTGCAGGCTATGGCTGTGTCATGTCCGGGTTATGATTACCAGTCTCGGGTTCGGAGAATTAGCTGATTGGTTTCCGTCAGATGCCAATCCCATTCTCAGCTTAGTTGCTCATCATGATGCCATCGTATACATGCGTCAGAAATATATTTAAAGATATCATTAGTTTCATACGTCTATTAACGATTATATTCCCTTGAATCTTATTTCAACTATACAATGTAGATTATAACACCGTAAGGGGCAATATTTGAGATTGAATTATAAAAATGTTTTAAATATCTCCTTGTTTGACGAGAATATCCGTCAAGGCAGCGATATCTAATTTCTGTTCTAAGTAATCCGTGTTAATTTACGATTCAGTTCTAGACTAACGACAGCTATTCTTTTCCTTCTCCTATTAGTTATTGTGCTTAATAATCTTGTTGCATATACGAAAATTAACGTTATGTTTCTGTATTACTACTCGTTTTTTCAATTATTCAAGAAATCTTCTTTCCAAAACAAGCTCTTTTTCTTTGCGTGTTACTTTCCTTATGTCACTTCGTCTTGATATTCAACGTAATATTCGATTGTTCACTTTGCCGGTTTTAACAATTTAAAAGTTCTGTATTTATCTTAATCACGGCCATTTGGATTTCGTAGGTCTGGAAATTGTTACCTCCCGTTCATGGCCTATTTGATTCGACATGTCTGTATTTATGTTCAACATATTCACGGCCTATTTAATTCCGTATGTCTGTATTTTATTGCAACATATTTTTCTACTTCATATATTCAGATATTTTATCGCGATTCATGGCAAAAGTTACGATTCTAACATCTCGTTTTGACGTAATCAGGCCAATGAAATGGTACAGTAGTGATTAAATCCTACATGAATTACATGGTACTAATTAAGAACATGTTACGCCCTAGTTTTGGGCATCTTCAGCTTAATAATAATCTTAAGGTCAAGTCTTTAAATCAATTAAATATTAGAACTTAGAACTAAATACAATGGTCTTATGCTTAACATATTTTTACAAAAAGTTGTGCTTTAGGTGATATTTACACAGATTTACAATGTGTACATTAATTAAAACCCAGAATGTGTGACAAGAAAGCAAATAAAATTATAATACAATGACTAGAAATTGTCAAAGCATAAATTGGAACTTCTCCAACTGTATGGATGATTCATTATGATGATAGTTTATACAAATGTGTTCACATTGACTAGAAGGTAGAGTATTGTCTGTAACTGAATAAGCAAAAAAAAATAGAATGAAGAATGTAGAGACCACATAATAATTGTAAGTGGTGGTGGTGGTGATTTTTGTGTTAAGAGGAAGTACAACGAGGTAATCATCCTCTCTGAACAAATAAGTGGAAAAGAAATTTAAAATACAAAACAAAATTATTTATTCAACAAAGAAATTTGGAAACGCAGTACAAAATAAAACAAAAAATAATTATAAAACTAGGCCGAAAGGATTACTAACGTATCAAAAGGGAACGTACGTTCCCTGAGTAACAGTGCACTTGTAATTTATATACTCTTGATAAGTCCACTGTCGCACATAAAGCGGATGACGAGATCAGCAGTAGTCGCGTCATCGGCTAGTATGCGTTCGAGTGTTTCCTGCAGGCCGAGGCTCCGTATTAGGCCAGAGAGATCGGCGCACTCTGTGAGGATGTGGGCCACGGTGAAGTCGGCACCACAAGAACACACTGGGGGGTCTTCCCTCTTTAGGAGATAAGAGTGCGTGGATCGTAAATGACCTATCCTCAGCCTGCATAGTACTATGGTCTCTCTCCGTGAAGGTCGGAAATAGGACCGCCACACGGTAGTTGTCTTCTTAATTGTTCTCAGCTTGTTGGGAGTTCGGATATCTAGCCACTCCGATTCCCAGGACGCCAAGATGGTTCGACGTAGCTGAGAACAAATATCCTTAGCAGGTACATTGACTGGTTTTGGAGGTAAAAGTACAGCTTCCTTTGCAGCTTCATCCGCAAGTTCGTTTCCAGCAATCCCAACGTGGCTTGGAAGCCACGCGAAAGTGATTCTGGTGCCAGCATCCCATAACCTGGCTAGAAGGTCATGTATCTGCTGTACCAGTGGGTGTTGCGAGAAACAGGATTCAATAGACTGCAGAGAGCTTAACGAATCGGTACACATAAGAAAGTGGCTTCTTTCGTCACACAGTGCAAACTGCAGAGCCTCTAAGATGGCGTAAAGCTCTGCAGTATACACGCTACATGCTTTAGGGAGCGAGATCTTCGTGCTCATATCATCAATGACGAAAGAGCAACCAACATTATCTCCAATTTTAGAACCATCCGTGAAGATAAGTCTCGCAGCCGGATATTGGTGAACCAAGTCCTGGAAATGCCTCCGATAAACAGAGGAATCCGTGTTCCCCTTGGGTCCATGGAGCAGATCTAGACGTACATCCGGTCGCGGAACCAACCACGGAGGTACCTCGCTAAGCGTTTGTTCAAGACAACCACCGATATTGATATTCAAATCATGACACAAGCTATCAATCCGAAACCCAACCGGCCGCGTGGCATTCGGCCGGTCTTGGCACCTCTGGTGGTATTGGGTGCGAAGGATGCATTGATAGCTTGGATGTAGCGGCATTTAACGAATTTTGGCAGCGTACGTGAGAAGTAACTGCTGCCTCCTTATCCGTAAAGGTGGAACTCCTGCTTCCGCGAGTAGGCTGGGAATGGGGCTAGTACGGAAAGCTCCCGTTGCCAGCCTTACTCCACTATGGTGAATACTGTCCAAAAGGCTCAGCGTAGATTTTGATGCCGAGCCATAAGCCGCACTTCCATAGTCTATTCGGGAGAGGACCGTCGCCGTGTAAAATCGTAGCAGTACCGCACGGTCAGCCCCCCACGAGGTGCCGCTGAGAAACTTAAGCATGTTCAGTCTCTTCATGCAGGCAACCTTCAACTGACGGATGTGGGGCTGCCACGTTAGTCTCTTATCAAAATGGAGACCCAGGAATCTGCAGGTGTCAACCACTGGTAAGACACTGTTTCACAAGCGGAACTCTGGTTCTGGATGCACAGGCCGACGTCGACAGAAGTGTACAACTGAGGTTTTCGCTGCTGAAAATCGAAAACCATGTTACAGGGCCCAACTGTCAACTCGGTTAATAGCATGCTGTAGCTGTCTTTCAGCAAAAGCCACCCTTCCGGAGCTGTAATGTAGAGCTAAGTCGTCTACATACAGCGAAGGAACAACTGCAGGCCCAGCAG
Source organism: Anabrus simplex (assembly GCF_040414725.1). Taxonomy (NCBI): domain Eukaryota; kingdom Metazoa; phylum Arthropoda; class Insecta; order Orthoptera; family Tettigoniidae; genus Anabrus; species Anabrus simplex. The sequence goes on from NC_090265.1 coordinate 1,560,165,258, forward strand.
CGGCAACTATGCCGTTGATGGCAATTGCGAACAGCGTGACACTCAGTACCGATCCCTGAGGTTCTCCATTTTCCTGAACGTAATAGTGAGAAAATGGATTCCCTACTCGGACACGAAAGAGACGGAGGGACATGAAGTTCTCAATAAACGTTGGCAAATTTCCCCGAAATCCCCGCTGGTGTAGTGTGGAGAGAAGCCCATATCGCCATGTAGTGTCGTAAGCTTTCTCTAGGTCAAAAACACAGCGACTAGGTGTTCCTTCCGGAGAAAGGTCTCCTGAATGGCGCTCTCCAGTCTGACCAGATGATCAGTGGCAGACCGATGAGAGCGAAACCCACACTGGTAGTTAGACAAGAGACCTTCCTTTTCCAAGGCCCATAAATGTGGACAAACTTACTTGTCCAGTCAGACGTTAGCTGGATCGAACTTGTTCCAGTTGTGTCTGAACGACTAACCTTGTTACTTCTACTGAAGTATTGATGCGGTAACGGAGGGGTGGAATGTCGAGGGGAAAGTGGAGTGAGTTTTAACTTGTGCACCTGTGTTATTGCTAGAGAGGCGTTACTCGAATTGTATTGGGTGGGTCTAGCATTAGGCGTGGTAATTGGAACGCATGCGTGCTGTGACTGAAACATACTGGGGACTTTATTCTGATTTACAGCCTGGATTAACCTTGGAGTTGCTTCATATAACGGATTTTTGTTGTCAATGACGTCGTTAAGATTATTATTTTTATTATAAGTTTGCTCCAAATAAATGTTCAAGTTTTCCGTCTCACTCATTAATTTCCCCTTACCTAGGGTTCTAAAGATCGTCAAATCTTTCTCTATTGAGGTGAATTTTTGTCCCGTTTCACTCATATGCTGGCCCATGGCTGAATACTTGTTATGTTTGGAAGCTTTGTAATGTTCCAGATACCTTGTGTAAAAGCTGTTTGACCGAGATACGTGAACCCACACTGTGTACACCTTAACCTATAAATACCAGATCTTGAATAAACGTTGTTATTATTATTGACCATATTGTGGTTGAGGAATATGTTCTGGTTATTATTTACTGTCCTGAAGGTTATGTTAAAGTGTTTTTTAAACATTAGTGATCTGATGAATAGCCGGACTGTTATACGTAAATGTGGCGTAGCTATTTTTCTTTGATTTCTCTGGGTCTAGGTTGGATGATAGCCTAATTTTAATCTTGATTAACTGATTGATTATATTTTTTAAAGCCATTGAACTGAGCTAACTGCCTTATATAATTCAGTTATATTTCCAAACTTTTTGGCGAAAGAGTAATTTTTAGTGCCCTATATCTATATAATAAGAGTTTTGTCTGTACATTGCTCAGAATTTCAAAATAATGGTATTTCTGTATCAGTCATGTCAACAGTAACAAGGAAATGTATTTTTACTTTTCCGTAATTTCTGTGTGTGTGTCTGTCTGTCTATCTGTATGTATGTATGTATGTACACGCATCATGAGAAAATGGCTGAAGAGAACTTCATGAAAATCGGTATGTAAAGTCGTAGAATGAGCCACTACAATCTAGACTATGAATTATTTTATTCACCTTGAGTGAAATGGTAATTTAGGGGAAGGCCTAAAATTCAATTCTCAAATATTTACATTATTAGTGGTCCTATCGATAAATACTACATAACTATACATAGAATTAAATTTCCGATCATTTATGTCTTATACATTTTTACCGTACCTGTTACGATAACCGAGATATTCATGAATTTCGATTTTTGTTGCCAAGTCCAAATCAACGCCGAGCCACGAGAAAATGGGTGAACAGAATTTAATGAAAATCGGCACATAGAGTTAAGAAGAAACTATAGCCTAAGCTATAAACAATTTTATTGACCCTGGATTAAATTGTAGTTTAGGGGCAGCAACTAAAATTTAATTTTTAAATACCCTACCTCTGTTATTGGTCCTATAGAAAAGTACTACACAACAAACGTTATGGAGAATACAATTTCCGATCATTTATGTTTTATTCAGTTTTTACCGTACCAACTATGATACGAGTAGTACCTATATCAGAGTTGGATGAAAACTAAATGTGAAGGCCTAGAATATCGAAAGCGCATAACATTGATCAACAATAACATTACATTGACCATTGTTTGTTGTGATGTTCTTTGTTTGTTATGCTGCCACTCAACTCCGATTGATGGGATTACTGTTGCGTACCGAGTATAACAGCCTGACTGAATATTGGCGGGAAATAGCTGGGGAGTTAGGAAACTTTTTTCTTTAGCATGTCATTCCTGTGCTTCATACATTGTCTGATTCTGCCGGTACGTAACACACTAGTTCATCATAGTATTCCAGCTATTCGATCCCTAATCTGATGCGGTGTTTTGAATGAGCAGTGTGCACATTTGGCAGAGGCTCACTTAGTAATAGTAGTATGACCCGGTCTAGAATTAAAATTTAGGCCTATTCCAAATTATAGCACTACAATTCACTAAATAATTCAAAAGAGCCGTTTCTGAAGAAAAACGTCTTCCTCTTCACTTTTATTGAATTCTACATTCATTTTATTCCAAATTGGCAGTGAACAGGGGTTTTCTCTTCTGGTTTGGAGGAAAAATTTGCCTGCAAGTCAGATTTTTCCGCCACCAGTGCAGCGAAATGAGATTTTTCCGACTCATCGGGTACTCCTAGGAAACAGATTAGTGAAAGGACATAGATTTGCACTGAGACTCTCCCCGCCGAAAAAGGCCAAGAGTTTTCACGGATCACGGCTGTCCGCGGCTTGGTCTTTCCACCTCTGGAACTTTGGACTTATAGATCGGCAGCGTAGTACTGTTCGATAAAAGTGAGAAAATGCGTGGTTTTTCATTTGATCGAGTATTTCATATTGCTTTAAATCGCACCATTTCTACCGACGTCTTTGTAATGACCTATGTTCATTTCACTGGGGAAAACCACTATGGCAATTTTTCTGAGGGTGCAAAAAAGGTGGAGAGTGAGTGTCTGCCATTATAATGAAAACTTCCCAACCTGATTGTCGCCAGTGTAGGCAAGCTGGCCTACCATTATAATGAAAATTCCCTAATCCTATCTTCAAATGAGAAAAGACGTTTGGTGACTTCCCCGTCGCGTTTCTGGAGTAACGTTGAGAGTTATGCAATATAATACAATCTTGCTCACAAGGTGTACACTACCTAACCTAGAATTCTGTATACAATGTAGAATTCCGTAGCGAAGCACGGGTACATCAGCTAGTATTAGACTATGATAGGCAGCTAGTTTTTGGGTCTTAGGATTCAAGGATGAATCTTTAATAGTTATGGGTGAATGAGTAGGTTTCCTAAAAATTTGAAATTCAAAAGTGTTAATCAAGCGCGTAACTGTTAAATCTAAAAAAATTAAAGATATTTTGACCTCATCTTCTTTGGTAATTTGATATTAGGGTCTATTTTGTTTAGTGAAACCAATATATCGTCAGTATTAATAATGTCTTTATTGATGATCACGAAGGTATCGTCAACAAATCTGAGGCATAAAAACACGCTTTATTTGTGATTACTATTAGGCCGAAGATGCCCAAAACTAGGGTGAAACATGTTCCTAATTAGTATATGTAATTAATGTAGGATTTAATAACTACAGAATATAATGGTATTGAATAGGCGGACACAGCAAATTTTATTCCTGAAATAATTTTACTTATTGTTATCTTCAATACGGAACAGATATGAGATTAATTACTTGTAATATTGTAGATTATTTTAATGCTTACTAATGCAAAGGGGAATGAACCACTGATACATTATGGTGTCCAAATGATCTTTTTTCATCAGCTTCATCAGTTTGGAAGCTTCCACATTATTGTCAGTGGTTTGAGATTTGGAAACACTGTTTTCAATTTTGTCTGCATCACATCTCATGTCATCGACTGTCATTCACCCGGTACCATAAATTGGTGCAATACTTGTAGCACTTTCACCTTTCTTTAGATGTTTAGTAATTTCCATTTTCTGAATAAGCTTGACACTACTGCATATAGGGCCGTTGCCCAGGTGGCAGATACCCTATCAGTAGTTTGCCTAGTCTTTTCTTCAACAATTTCAAAGAACCTGGAAATTTATCAAACATTTACCTTGGTAAATTATTCCAATCCCTAATTCCTCTTCATGTAAGTTAATATTACCCCAATTTGTCCTCTTAAATACTTACTTAGTCTGGTCCTCTTGTACCATGTGTTGTCGAGGATACAAAAGATTTCCATCTACTCCTTTCTCCAGTAATAGCAACCACCTCTCTCGCAAGGATTCCCCTTTCCTACAGTGCTTCTCTTATTCCCTCCTCCCAAATTTTCTATGGTGTTCCTCGAGCTTTCCCTCTTCTTACTCTCACCTCCTTTATAACCTTGGCAAACGGTCTGTCGACATCAGGTGGACATGTCCAAACCATCCCAATTGGTATTTTTGGATAGTTTTCTCTAGTGGCGTCATATTCAGTACTTTCTGGAAGGCTGTATTCCAGTTCCTGTCCCACCTGGTTTTGTTCTCTATTTCCCAAGTTATCTCATCTCTGGCACCTGAATTCTGCTTTTGGTGTGTTCTTTTAGCGTCCAGAATTCACAGCCATAGGTCAATGTGGGTACAAAGGTGGATTTGTAAATAGTGTGACCTGAGTTGAACACAGCAAAGGCTTGAAGTCATCAAAATCCTAGTTTCTCAAATAATTGGAATAATTGGAATTGGAACTATAAATGAACATTACAAGGATTATGTTCAAAGAAATGTTATATTGAAAATATTTTTCTGAAAATTATTATTATTATGTGAAGTTTTTGATGTATGCACTTTTGTGAAATTTTCGTGGCATGTACTTTTGTGGCAGGGTGTAGCTACACGTGCCGTTGTTAGTAGTATGTTCCTTGTTATTTCTGGTTTCATCAGAAAGAAATGTTCTCGAACTTGTAAAGGGCTTACCTCAAAAAATTAGGAGACCTTATTGGTCGAAATAACAATCTTTTTATTTGGCGAATGTGGGTGTCGAGCGGAGATTTTGCGAACAGATTGGTCACTGGTGTTTGCATGACTTCCCGCCTCTTGCGCCTCCGTATGTACGTTGCGTATTTGAGCGTCTTTAATTCCTGACCATCGTAGAGAGCAGATGCATTCTCCGTCTGCCCTGTCATGGGGACACCTGGCCTCGGGTAATCATTATTTCTGTTTTTGAACTTTTAATGTAAATCTGTTTAGTGCACCGGAGTTTACCCTCGGTACTCATATTCGCCAATTTGTTTGTCGAAATGACTTAGTTTGCCATCTAGTCAGTTGCATTTTGTTTTGGAGGCAATTCCTTTTCCTTTAAAAGTTAGAAACTTCATTGTGTTCCGTATTGAACTGGGATTACATTAAACTGGAAATGTTAAGGATCCACCTTTTCAATACAATGACAATTTATTGATGTGAGTTAGGTCACATGTCGTTTATACAAGATTGGTACTAGTTTCGACGCTCATTGCGCGTCATCAATCAGCCAATGAATCAATTGAGCAAATCACAACTAATCAAAGCAATATAAAACGCATGACAGCACCTACAGTGACAAATGTTAAATTGTAACAAGTTTTAATTGTGGTACAAGATGATGAGAGTATGGTGTGTCTGACCATCAAGTAAAATTCTGTAAAATCTGAGAAGGGTTCTCAGTTGTTAATTCTTGATACACAAGAAAATTTTCCAGCTTGAGGCGTATAGATCATAAGGTGTATCTTTAGTCTTGTAAAAAAGAAACTGCGAAACATGTGCTATCCGGGGGAAGATTAAATCTTGTTCTCTTAATCTATGGTATTCAACAGGTTTAACTCAGGTGGTTATGAAGCAAACATTGTGGTTGTGTGAAGATCTTAATTTGAACCAATGTTATGATTCCAAGTTCGATATGGAATCGTGGAGACCTGATGAAAAGATTGAAAGCCAAATTAGGCATGATAAAATTTACAAAGACGAAAAGAATGTCAAGTGAAAAGAGGCGAACTCATCTTGAGAAGCGTGTTGGCGCATTTGTTGAAAGGGGTGGAGCTGGGCTACTGAAGAGTGCAATAATAGAGGCCGAGTAGCGGAAGTGAAGGGAGAGTGAGGGGAAGAGATAGGGGGAAGAGGAGGAGCCAAAGCAGGGGAGTAGGGCTAAGGTGGAGCGGAAGGATAGTGGGGGTAATTGACGGGGATGCGTATTGCGCATAGCTTGAAAGATCGCGCTCGTGTTTGGAATTCTGATATTTTTAAACCAGTTAATTAGGAAATCGAAAAGAATGTTAGGCTTCTCAGAAATTTTATTTAAGTTGAAGTTAGGATTAAAGTATTGATCAAAATGGGTAATACAATTTTCAATTATACAAGAACCTCGTTTATCCAGATTAAGTGGGGCCCGAACTGATCCGGTTTATAAAAAATCCGGATAATCCGGAAAAACAAAAAAAACAAATACAGTACATCTAATATAATAAATTAAACACAAGTTGAACAGTAATACTTTTTTCAATTGTACAAAAAAATATAAGAAGACTTTTCTTACATTTAGGATTCTTTTTCATGCACTAAAATAATGTGTGAGCCTTTTTTGTCTTACATTTGTATAGCGTTTGCACGCAGCACGATCATGAAGATGTTTTACTAACATCAGTTCTAAAAAAACCAGATCAGATGTAAGGCTTTTCAGGCGTTTTCTCTATTAACCAGCGTTTTGTCTTAGGCCTGACACTAGACTCATCAGAGTGGGATGTGTCAGACTCTACCCACAGACGCTGGGGTGTATGCAGGTAATTGTTGAGTGTATCTTCTTGATATTTATGGACTTTTTTACTGTCGTCCAGCCACTTTGCGTATAAAAAGGAGATCACACGCCAAATAGAGTCCAAAAAACATAGGATAAGTGCATTTTGCACATATTATAGACGGTTGAAAAAACTTATGTCTTTGAAAGCAGTCTAAGGGTTCACTGTTCACATACAACCGAAAATTTGCACTGGATTCTAAGATGGAAGCCAGAACAGAACGCAATAAAGATAGGTATAAACTTGTGTAGAGAGCAAAATATATGGAGCACCAGTAAATATGATCGAGCTGTGGAAATGTCATGTAAATTCACGTATGGAACGTAACAATGTAAAGCAGTTGAGAAGGGGGAAATAAGGGTGTGTGACACAGAAAAAAGCACAGGGACACAAAGGTACTAAACTTCACACCGAAGTGGCCTGTCTTGGCGACTTGTCTACTACTCAAACACAACACCGGGCCTACAATTGGGATAGAGAAACACTTAGGAAAAATGTAGTAGGGAGAAAGGAAAAAATTAATGCTAATAGGAGTATTAATTGAAGGAGTTTGGAGGAGTTGAGGTATAGACCAAAGAATTTAGTGCAGAAATGAGAGTACTAACCTAAAAACAGTAATGCGCAATGCTCTGATTTAGTTGGTGAAAGACGAATGTACCGGAATTACGTATAATAATGTTTGGAGCCCGAGTAACGGGAGTAACAAAAGACTGTAGCTGTGGAAAGTAGCGAGACAAACAGTAGCGACTAATGTGAAGTATAACGGGAGCCAAAAGAAAACTAAGATGAAATGAAAATGAGTGAATAAATGTATATACCAGTAAAATAATCAATTAAATGACCATAAGCGTGGAATGATTATAGGATCTAATGGGCATCGTCTATAAATTGATTGAGAACTGCAATGATATCAGATGAGAGATCAGCTAATAGACAAGTAAGACTTGTAGGAAAAGGAATTTTCATTCGTGTCAGGCTAGCGAGTAGCTTACGCCGGGGTGCAGAATGGACAGGACATTGAAAAAATAGATGGTTACTATCCCCTTCCAATTCACCACATACAGAGTTAGGCTGATTAACTAAATGGAAACGAAACTTGTATTGCGGCGTAAGGGAATGATTGAAACGTAATCGAATTATGTTAGTGATATGTCGACGTGTGTATGAACCTTTGGTAAACCAGGGTTTTGTGGTAATATGTGGTTGTAGTTGATAATAATACGTGCCTCTAGAACGCGCAGTTTGATTCCAGTCATCTTGCCAGGAGCTGAAGGCTGTGTCCTTAAGACTGGGATAGAAATCAAGAGGGGGTATAGCTACTGTGAGAGGGTGCGTGGGGAGTCGACTAGCTTCTTTAGCAGCAGTGTCCGCTAGATCATTACCAATAATATTGGAATGTCCCGGTATCCATACGAGTGTAATATATATGCCATTTTGTTCAAGGTGATACAGTAGGGATTTTACAGTATAAATATATAAATTTAAGGATGGAATAACAGAGGATAGTGCCTGTAATACACTTTTAGCGTCGGTATAAATAGTAGCTTTTGGCAAGGAATGTTGTTGTATGTAAATTAATGCTTGTTGAATGGCAAATAGCTCTGCAGAAAAGAGGGAGAAAGTAGTCGGAAGATGAAAACGTACAATTGTGTTGGAATCTCTAATAACAAAAGCAGCACCAACTCCTTGGGGGTGTTTTGCCCCATCTGTGTAAAAGTCTACACCGATATCAGAGGGAGATATGCGCATTCTTTTTGACATGGGGTAGGAGCGATCAGCGATAGCTGAAGATCCTGTTAATAAAGATGCATGAGAGAAAATTATTGTGGGTGTGTAGTGTAAGCTTGCAAATGGAGTAGAATACATGGGTATGGAAGGAGTTCTAAGTATCGAAGTGCAGAATCTGTTGATAATGGTATATGCAGTATATATAGCTGGCGCGCGTCCCGTTCTAGGCGGACATTGTTGATAGTAGTCATGTAAGAGTTGTAGCTTTGGAATTAAAGGTGAAGATGAAAAGGCAAGCCTTTTAATCAGATATTTTTGTGAGAGCAGTAAACGCCTTATCACAAGTGGGACTTCACTCGTTTCCACTAATAATGCATTGGTTGGGGTAGTCTTAAGTGCTCAAATACAAAGGCGTAAAGCTTGAAATGGAAGGGTATTGAGTGGAATAAGCGAGGTAACTGAAGCGATGTCTATTATGTGAGCTGAATAATCAAAAATGGAGCGTATAGATGCTTCGTATAAGGAAAGAGCAGTATTGGGGTCGGCCCCCGAGTTACGACGAACTACAGTTTTAAGAATTTTGATAAATCCATAAACTTTTTGACGTAGCATTGTCATATGTCGTTGCCAGGTGAGTTTGTGATCAAAGATGATACCAAGGTATTTATGATGAGTAGTGAGAGGGATACTATATCCCTCAACAGTAAAGGGAAAGTGATCATATGAACGCTTGTGAGTAAATATCATTGCCGCACATTTTTCGATGGATAGTTGAAGGCCATTATCTTGAAACCAGATAGGCACGTGACTCGTGACCTGGCTCATCAGCTGTCGGGCAACATCAATGTTGTCTTGCGATGTGTAAAGAACTATATCATCTGCATAAATAAGTACTCGGGCATATTGTGAAATGAGATGTTCCAATTCACTGATATAAAGGGCAAATAAAATTCCGCTTAATGTATCACCCTGAGGCAAACCATTACAAGCAGAGCGGCTGGGTACGTGATGATATGATGATTTAATATTTAATGAGCGATATGTATATAATTTTTGGAGGATAACAATAAAGGCGGGAGGTATGCCTTTCGCCGCTAATTTTTCCCAAAGACAGTGAAGTAAAACCGAGTCATATGCACCTTTGATATCTAAAAATATAGAAAGAGTACTTTGCTTTCGATGTGTGACTAGGAGCAGGTCAATAGTAAAAATATTAATAGGATCGTGGGTGCTTTTTCCTTTAAGGAAAGCATATTGATATTTAGGTATTAACTGATAATACTCAACAGTCCATAATAGTCTTTGTAATAATACATTTAAGAATGTCTTACGAATACAAGATCCAAGTACAATACCACGATAACTGTTTGGATCTGTAGGGGATTTTTGTGGTTTGAGGATCGGTATCAAAAAAATTCAGTCCAGTGTGGTGGAATATGCATATTCAGTAAAATATTATTATAAGAATTTAGAAGTGCATTTTGTGCTCGCAAGAGTAAGAGCCGGAGCATAGTGTATGAAATATAGTCCGGGCCTGGGGTAGATTTAGAGGCGGAATGGAGGACAGCTGATATTTCACTTAATTGAATGGGTTGAATTAGAGTGGAGTACTGTGAGTGAACATTATACGAGGGAAGTTCAAAATGAGGTATTACATAGTCGGGGGTCAGAGAATGCAGAAACTTATTGATGATATCATGTGGGATGATTCGAAGTACTTGATGTTGAGAGGCACGCGACAACATACGAATAGCGTTCCACAAATGCATAGCTGACATATGAGAATTGAGAGAGGAGATGAACGACTTCCACGCAGCACGTCTTTTCTGATTAAAGATAAGTTTAGTTTTGGCAATATGATTCTTTAAGCGTAAATAATTATCTCGCGTTAGAGAACGACGATATGTGCGGAATAAAGCCTTGCGGGATAATATTAATTGGTGACATTCGCTATCCCGCCAATGGATATATTGTAACGGTCGAGGAGTAGAAAAGGTGAATGGTTTGGGAGGATGATAGATATCAAGATACTGATGAAGAAGTGACACAGGGGAAGAGTACGTGTTGATGCGCTCAGAGCTATGACGAAGATGATATTGCATATAATGTTTTTGGTCATCAAATGATCGTATAGAACGTACATTGCTGGATGACATTGAAGTGGGCTGGTCTTGTATGGATCTACCAATCCCATACGTAATCCATATAGGATAATGGTCGCTAGTGTAGGTATCTGAGAGTCTTGACCACGTTATAATAGGGGTCAAGATTGATCGACAGAATGTAAAATCAACCTCACTAGGTGGAGATCCAGGTACAGTGAGGCGAGTGGGGGATCCATCATTAAGAAGAGTTAGGTCATGCTGCTGAGACTGAGACGCTGTGAGGAGATATGAGCCTCGTGGGGTATCACTAATGCCACCCCATGCTGTATGGTGCAGATTGAAGTCTCCGAAGATGATAATATGTGACAAATGATGAAATTGTTGGAAAAAGCGAGACAAACTCGAACTCGAAATATATATATCAGGGGGACAATAAATGTTAATAAGGTGTAGTTGCCGATAAGGAATGGCGACAAGAAAAGTATGTGGAATGTAATACTGTATAGGTAATGATTGATATGAGATCGTAGAATGAATAAGAAATGCCGCCCTTCCATACCCCGGGCCATCATGCCGCACACGATCATATCCTGGGATTAGAAAATTTGTTTGTTCGGAAAACCATGTTTCCTGTAAGGCAATAACATGTGCATGGGTTTCATTGATTATTAACTGAATATCACTCTTCTTATGAAGGACACTCCTAGCATTCCATTGGACGATATTGATCATAGAAAGAAAAAATATCACTTAGCCGGTCACGTAATTGGTAAATAACATGCTGTAAAGAAGGGTGATCGCCTACCGCAGTAGGATAAGAATTTTATGTATGTCCTGTTGTAAGTCGTCTTTTTGGCGATAAACGGGACGTTGTGGCTGGTCAGAAGATGGAAGGGGGAAATTACATTTGCTAAAGGAGCCGGGAATTGCGGCTGTGAAAGGGGTGGGGGAGGAGCATTAATGTTCATAGGCACAGTAAGTGAATTAGGGGTATCCCGAAGGATAGCCATGTGTGCAGCTCGATCATACCCCTGAGCGGGTTGCGGTCTGGGTGATTGAGTAATAATCTGAGTAAACTTTCGTTTTATCGGATTTGAAATAGGAGGAGGGGAGTGTTCAGCAGCAAGAGGGGGAAATTGTTGGGGGTGTTGCGCTGGGCAGTAGCTAGGTGGTGAAATCTTGGACTTGGTCTCAAGAAAAGATATATGTTCGGTGCTCATTATTTTCTTAATAAGCTGTTGTTGTTTGTGCTCGGGGTATGACTCATGTCCTGTGGGATGGTCCCCATTACAATGAGCACATTTGGTATACTGCTCCATACACTTATCCGTAGCATGCGACAACGTACATTTGCCGCATCGGAACGTTTGCGAACGACACTGTCGTACTGTATGGCCGTATCGCTGGCGTTCTTTACAAATTATGGGATTAAATATAAATGGTTCCACCTCTATATAGATAGACATATCGTGGCAACTGCTGGGATCGAAAAACTACTTTTACTGATCCAGTAGGAAGGTATTCGATAGCCTCATTAACAACCGCTTTTCGTTTTAATCTCTGGACAGATTTAGCAATGTAGTCAGATTTGAGATGTTGGAGTATAGTTTCCTCAGTCAAATTTTTATCAACCCCTCTTATGATACCAACACGGAATATGCTTGTGCTTGGAATATATGCACGTGCACAAATAGATTCTAATAACGGGTGACTCAAAAATTTATTTGCTTGGGTAGCATGCTCAAATTGCACCTGAAGACGATTTCTGCCCTTACCTATGATGGATTTTACTGGTAAATTTCGATCATAAAATAAACGACCTAAGGTCATAGGATGCACCTCTCCAACATTTTTGTCCGTTACAGATTCTACTAGAACAATGTAAGGACAAGAATGTTCTCGAGTGTATTCGTCCGAACTAATCAAAGATGTCGACTTTTGAGTATTCTGAGTGGTTTGTTTATTAGGTATTGGATCTTGAAAACTTTGATTATTAGATTGACTATTTAGAGAAACATCGTCCATTTACACCTCAATCTCCTTTTCAACTGGTAACTTGGAGATATCCAGAAGGGAACTCCCATCACTGGCGGCAGCCATCACACGCGAAATTCACAAGACACAAAACACGAACAAACTCTTCGCGACCACCATGTAAATACTGTGCACACTGTACAACCGAACTGATTCGAAGCACAGCGTAGACTCCTATCTATCTATCTAAGAATGTTTTCATTTCCCACCCCGAAGGGGTGGGGCGGGCCACCTAGAGGGTTACGCCCTCGCTGTGGCCAAGAGATGCGGGACGTTGAAGAGTGGCAATTTGGCAACACTCTAACTACATGTAGGGTAACTACCTCTGTCAACACGTATTTTCCGTGCTGTACTCTTGGTGCAGTGGATAGAGTTTTGGGTGAGCATGCAGGAGGTCGAGGGGTCGATTGGCAAAACGAGCTTGAAAGAAACCGGATGAGTTGTGCAATGATCAAGGGTTAGTGGATGGTGCTATGACCTTGAAACAGCTAACTTATCTTCTTAAGTCCAAGGACATGAATGTACAAGAATATTTTGCAAAGATAAATCAGCTGTGGAGGAGAACGAGTAAAGCTGGATACGAGTTCACAGATCAATAAGTTGCAGGAATGATCATCGGAAACCTTTGAGTCCGTATTACTTGCAGCTTTTTCACTAGATTTACACTTGACACAGATATATTGAACATTAGGCCTATACATTATTTCACACTTGTTTGTGGGCAGAAACTATAATAACTGTTTCTCGTCCAGGGTCTTTGGCACCACTATAAGACAAATCAAAAGATAACACTATTATCCATGAGGATAAAATAAAAACAAAGAAAAAATGAGATAAGAGTATGCTTCTTCTTCTTCTTATGTTTCACCCTCTTTCGGGTATGTTGAATAAATCACTTCTTTATGTGTTGTTCTTTTCTTAGTGCCCAGTATTATTTCATTCTTCCTGATTTTCGTTTCCTCCAATCTTCCGAGATTAGGTTTGACTTTTAATATAGACTTGTCTTGGAACCTTATATTTTCGTCTTTAGTTATTACTTTAGCTGTCCAATCAAATAGGGAATTTTATGTCATTTTTAATTTTACTAGGTCTTTTTCAGTTTCATCAAACCAGTTGGGTTTTGTTTTGCGGTTACAGAAGAAGTCTAAGATTTGTTTGGTTAATCTCTTAGAGTTCATTATGAGATTATTATTATTATTATTATTATTATTATTATTATTATTATTATTATTATTATTATTATTATTATTATTATTATTAATGTGCCATCTTCTAGCGAAGTTTGGCGGTCAACATGGCGATCTTGAATTTGGATGTAGCGACACGGAGCAGAGCCATCGTGTCCAACCGATACCAGTCTACGAGGTTCTTCATCTATAGAGTTCGTTGTCCACCAGGACTTCTACGTCTTTCTATTCTTCCTCGTATAACAAGCTGCAGGATTCTGTACTTATCATTCCGCATTATATGGCCGAAGTATTCCAGCTTCCGCCTTTTAATGGTCAGCATGACTTCAGTCTTCTTTCCAAGTCCATCCAACACCTCAGAATTCTGGATTCTGTCTGTCCACGAAATGCGAAGCATCCGTCTGTACACCCATATTTTGAATGCTTCCAGTCTTTTACAGAGGGCTTGAGTAAGTATCCAGCCTTCCATTCCATAAAGTAACGTGGGAAAGACATAGGCATGACCCAGACGGAATCTTAGGTTTATTTGTAGGTTGCGGTTGTTGAGCAGTTTCTTCATCTGCATGAAGATGTTTCTCGCACGTTCAATACGGACGCGTACTTCTTGGCTGCAGTCTCATTTCTGGTTGAGGTAACATCCTAGATACTGGTATTCGTGAGCCCTAGCGATGTGTTCATTGTCAAGAGTGAGCTGCACGTGAACGTCTTGCCGTTAACTGATGACCTTAAACTGGGTTTTCTTAATGTTTATCTTCAGTCATCTGTTGTTGCAAGCAACATTCACTTTGTCTAATAATACTTGAAGGTCTTCTGTGTTGTCTGCTAGCAATACCATGTCGTCAGCATAATGGAGGTTGTTTAGACGTTCCCCGTTGATAATGATGCCTATGGTAGACGGTTCTTCCAGAGCTTCTGCAAGGATAGCCTCTGAGTAAATATTGAAGAGTAGAGGCGATAATATGCAGCCTTGTCGAACGCCATGGCGGATGTCTATTTCTTCTGATAGGTTTTCCTCAATATTGACTGCTGCTTTCTGACCTCAGTACAAGTTGGCAATAATCCGAATATCTCAGTCGTCAAGTCCGATGTTCTGCAGAAATTCCATCAACTTCCCATGCTGGACTTTGTCAAATGCCTTTTCGTAGTCTATGAAACATGCATAGACATCCTTGTTCATTTCCAAGCAACGCTGGACAAGTACGTGAATACAGAAAAGTGCATCTCTATCCCAAGACCATTCCTGAATCTGAACTGTGTTTCAGTTATCACTTCTTCACACTTAGCATGGATTCTGCAATGAATGATCTTTAAGAATATCTTTAGGATATGGTTTATCATACTGATGGTTCTGTGCTCTTTGCATCATATGGCATTTGTCTTTTGGGGGAGAGTGATAAAAGTGGACCTAAGCCAGTCTTCTGGGATTATTCCAGTTGAGTAGATTTTGTTGAATACCTCTGTAAGAATACTGATACCATTGTTGTTCAGGAGTGTGAGGAGTTCTGCATGCACTTCATCAGGTCCAGGGGCCTTTCCATTCTTCGTTTGACAGATGACACACCTCACTTCGTCCTTCAAAATGGCAGGACCTGTGTTTGTCTCATTCACACCATGTTCATTAGGTCTATCATCGTTGAATAGTTCTTCTATATATGACTTCCAGACCCTAAGTTTGTCAGTAATGTCAGTCACAATGCGGTTGTTCTTATCCACCAGAACATGATGCATCTATTACGATATAACCCAAGGCACTCCTTTATGTTTTTTTATGTAGATTAATAGTGTCATTCTTTTGCTGCAGAATTTCTACCTCTTGACATCTTTCTGTCATCCACTGTTTTTTGCAGCCACAATCTTCCTCTTAATTTCCTTGAGCATTCGGTTGTATTTATTTATCTCTTGGTTTTTCCATTTCCGTCGCTCATCCATGCATTCCAGTATCTCATCGGTCATCCACGGTTGTTTCTTGATCTTTTTATCACGTGTTAGATGTTGTTTCCCCGTGCCTGTTGGAATCTGTTTCATTTCTGTCCCCAAGACTTCTATACCTATATCAACATTAACTTTATCAAAACCTTTAGACAGATCTTGCTGAATCCTCTTACGAATCTCTCTATTCTTGATCTTACTGATGTCTATCCTCGCAGGTCTCATGGTCTTACAAACTGTCTTAAAGTGCAGTTGGATGCATTCTACCACAGGGTTATGATCTGATCTGATGTCTGCTCCAGGATAGGTTTTAACCAATTTGAGACTGTTGCGGAAGCGCTGTTTCATCAGAATGAAATCAATCTGGTTTCGGACGATGCGTTCTTGGTATCTTGAGGTGACTTCCAGTTGTAGAGTCGCCTCACTGGTAGTTTGAGCCAAGTATTAAGCACGACAAGATGTTCTTCCTGGCTGAACTGCACTAGCCTACTGCCCCTCTCGTTTCTAAAGCCCAGACCAAATGGTCTGACCATGTTACTAACTATGCCTTTTCCGATCTACGCATTGAAGTCTCTGAGATTGATGTTCTGTTTTTGTGATGTCCAACACACTTTTGACCTGACTGTAGAATTCCTCCACCTCAACATCGTCTTTGTACGCTGTGGGTACGTACACTTGTATGATGTTGACATTGACTGGACTGGCCTGGAGCTGCAGTAGAGCTATTCTGTTTGAGTATGGCACAAAGGTTCGTACAGCACGGTTTACAGCTTGTGACACGATAACAGCCACCCCTTGACGGTGATTGGTGTCGTCATTTCCAGCATAGTATACAGTGTGCTTGCCTATAGTACACTCTCCCGAACCTGGCCAACGCATCTCGCTGATTCACAGGATCACTTCTCGCACGTTCAATGTGGACGCGTACTTCTTGGCTGTAGTCTCATTTCTGGTTGAGGTAACATTCTAGATACTGGTATGGGTGAACCCCCGAACCTGGCCAACGCATCTCGCTGATTCACAGGATCACTTCTCGCACGTTCAATGTGGACGCGTACTTCTTGGCTGTAGTCTCATTTCTGGTTGAGGTAACATCCTAGATACTGGTATGGGTGAACCCTAGTGAAGCTTTGGGAAGGCATTCTTTCTGATTATATTAGACATGTTTGTGAAATTAATAACTGGTTCGATAGAAGGCAATTCGCTTTTAGGAAAGATTATTCCACTGAAGCTCAACTTGTAGGATTCCAGCAAGATATAGCAGATATCTTGGATTCTGGAGGTCAAATGGACTGTATCGCGATTGACCTCTCTAAAGCATTTGATAGGGTGGATCATGGGAGACTACTGGCAAAAATGAGTGCAATTGGACTAGACAAAAGAGTGACTGAATGGGTTGCTATATTTCTAGAAAATAGATCTCAGAGAGTTAGAGTAGGTGAAGTTTTGTCTGACCCTGTAATAGTTGAGAGGGGAGTTCCTCAGGGCAGTGTTATCGGACCTTTATGTTTTCTTATATATATAAATGATATGAGTAAAGGAGTGGAATCGGAGGTAAGGCTTTTTGCGGATGATGTTATTCTCTATAGAGTGATAAATAAGTTACAAGATTGTGAGCAACTGCAACGTGATCTCGAAAATGTTGTGAGATGGACAGCAGGCAATGGTATGTTGATAAACGGGGTTAAAAGTCAGGTTGTGAGTTTCACAAATAGGAAAAGTCCTCTCAGTTTTAATTACTGCGTTGATGGGGTGAAAGTTCCTTTTGGGGATCATTGTAAGTATCTAGGTGTTAATATAAGGAAAGATCTTCATTGGGGTAATCACATAAATGGGATTGTAAATAAAGGGTACCGATCTCTGCACATGGTTATGAGGGTGTTTAGGGGTTGTAGTAAGGATGTAAAGGAGAGGGCATATAAGTCTCTGGTAAGACCCCAAGTAGAGTATGGTTCCAGTGTATGGGACCCTCACCAGGATTACCTGATTCAAGAACTGGAAAAATCCAAAGAAAAGCAGCTCGATTTGTTCTGAGTGATTTCCGACAAAAGAGTAGCGTTACAAAAATGTTGCAATGTTTGGGTTAGGAAGAATTGAGAGAAAGAAGAAGAGCTGCTCGACTAAGTGGTATGTTCCGAGCTGTCAGCGGAGAGATGGCGTGGAATGACATTAGTAGACGAATAAGTTTGAAAGGCGTTTATAAAAGTAGGAAAGATCACAATATGAAGATAAAGTTGGAATTCAAGAGGACAAACTGGGACAAATATTCATTTATAGGAAGGGGAGTTAGGGATTGGAATAACTTACCATGGGAGATGTTCAATAAATTTCCAATTTCTTTGAAATCATTTAGGAAAAGGCTAGGAAAGCAACAGATAGGGAATCTGTCACCTGGGCGACTGCCCTAAATGCAGATCAGTATTGATTGATTGATTGATTGATTGATTGATTGATTGATTGATTGATTGAAGGGTTCATTGTCAAGAGTGAGCTGCACGTGGACGTCTTGCCGTTTATTGATGACCATAAACTGGGTTTTCTTAATGTTTATCTTCAGTCATCTGTTGTTGCAACCAACATTCACTTTATCTAATAATACTTGAAGGTCTTCTGTGTTGTCTGCTAGCAATACCATGTTGTCAGCATAATGGAGGTTGTTTAGACGTGGATGGTATTACCAATCTTTCCTATTTCATACATACTTTTTGCATTCCATGTAGCAATTTTGATAGCTGACCCAGAGATTCTAAGCGCCCTCTGACCATCTAAGGTCTGCCAGGGGTGAGGGCCATGTTTCTTGTGTTTTCAGCCATGTTGATTGTACTAGGAATAATTCATAATGCGGTGGTTTTCCGTTGCCTTACGCATCGCAGTATCACATCTGTACCGCTGTTCCAGCTCCGCATGTGACTATCTGATCTTGAGCCCTTTTGACACGTGAAGTCATCTTCGGCCTCAAGTCAGTTCTGTTGAAGCTGCAGCCCTCCAACAAGATTGGTTCCAGTGGCATTTCCTCCACTGAGGGCCATCACCACTGGGGGCAGTTCCTCCGCCCAACGCCCGTTGACGCTCCCAGGGGGCCAGGTTAATTAACTGCTGCCTCACATTCGGCATGGAGTCGCTGGCTGCATGGTCTACTCCGTTACCATGGCAGGAGACATGGATGATGATGATGATGATTATTATTATTATTATTATTATTATTAATAATAACAATAACAGAACAGATAGTAGAAAATGATTCTGAGATGTGAATGTTTGTGGATGATGCAAGTGTTAACAGGAGAAATGATACAAAAATGAAGATAAAATTACTGTAATAAAGACATAGGTGATGACAGGGTGACTAGTATCAGGCGGATGAAGGATTTGTAAACATTGAGGATTTGAGATTCCACATATTACCAGTAATTATATGCCGGGCTCGGAAGCATTGAAAGGATCTTTTATAAACGTGGGCAATGTGGTGATTACATTTTAAGTTATTTGAGATGTGTAAACTCAAGATATTCAGCACAACCAAGAACATCTTGAAACTAGAATAATTCATGGGAAGGTGGATTTACAAGGGAGCAGTGGTGGCAGGAAAGGGAAGCTGCATGATTGGTCAGGGAGGAAGCGGTGATAGAATCCTGGGATGTGAGTGTTATTGTGGATATTAGTAGCAAGAGGGGACGAGGGTAAGGACTTCAGAAATGGAATGGTTATTATTAATTTGACCTGTCTTGTATTATTTTAAATGGGGGTCGTGGATATGTGTTAAGATGCTAGGAAAGGAATAAAGTTGTTCGAAGTTTGCACATGTTGTATTGAGGGATATGCATTATGCAATACACATAGCATGTCTCTCTGATTTGAGGAGTTGAGAGTACAGTCAGCAGTCAGCTGTTATCCAGGTCAATGAACCATAGGTGACTAGTATCAGGCGGATGAAGGATTTGTAAACATTGAGGACTTGTGGAGATTTGAGATTCCACATATTACCAGTAAGTACATGCCGGGCTCGGAAGCATTGAAGCGATCTTTTATATGCGTGGACAATGTGGTGATTCTATTTTATGTTATTTTGAAATTTAATTCCAAGGTAAGTTAGTAGGTTATTCTCAGTTAGTTGAACACGGCTTCAAGGTTTACAGAGGCAGGAGAGTCAAAGGCCCTGTCCATATCCAGGCATACTAGTGCAGCAGTTTTCCTAGAATGTAAGTAGAAGTTGAGGGAAGCAGAAATGTGGAATAAATGGTCATGGGTGGAACGATGGGGCGGAATCCTGCTTGGGATACTGGAAGGAGACATGGAGAATTGAGGCAGAAGGACATTCTCCTACTCAGAATTCCCTCTAGGATCTTGCTAGGACAGGGAGCAAGGATATGGGTCTGTTAGATGTAATGCCAGACGGCAATTTGCTGGGTTTTAGGAATAGTAGGATGCCGGACTAACTCCACTGTTTGGGGTAAGTGATGGTGTATAGGATAAAAGTGTATATGAGGCTGAGGAGATCTATTAGGATTGGGGGTAATTCTTGAATATGTCAGTAGGAGAAACGTTTGGAGCCGTGGGAGGTATTTTTCCTGTGTTTCAGGAATTGGGTAATGCCTTTAGGTGTAATGGGGGTATTGAGGGAGTGGGAATAATCTAGATGTGGAAAATGGAGCTAGAGTGTTGAAGTTCAGGTGGGTAGATCAGGGTGGGAGAAATGATAAATTATAGGTTAATCAGGATGGGAAAAATTGGAATTCGAAGATGGAGAGAATACGTTTTCGTTGTAGGCTGCAAATAGGTAGGCTTTGTCTTTTTCAGTGTATGGGTGTGTAGGAAGGTTTGGTATGGAGTAGGTAGGAAGAGTTTTGTTATTTTGGTTAGTTGCCGGAAAGTTGTCTAGAATTTTCTAGGTTCGTGGTAATCAGCTAGCTCATTATATTTGTCTATCCAAAGTTTGCATTTAATTGCATTTATATTTGAACGGGCGTGGCGTAATGTTCGTCTATGTTGTTGTAGTGTAGTAAGGTCTTTTGTATGTATATACGATTAATAGTCAATCAATCAATCATGACAGTCAATCAATACTGATCTGCATTTAGGGCAGTCGCCCAGGTGGCAGATTCCCTATTTGTTGTTTTCCTAGCCTTTTAGGGAGGATTAGGGGTTTGAAGGGGTGGTAGGAGTGATGAGGAATGTGGAGATTATCGGGAATGAGAATAGTTTGCTCTATTTTGGTTATAGGAGAATAGGGGGTAGGTATGAATGTGGGAAGATTTGTGTCTTGAAGCAGTTCACATACTGTGGTCCTGTAATTATTCCAGTTAGTAGACAGAAGTTATCTACTTCCATTTTATTAATCCCTCAGTGGCAGGGAAAATTTGAGTGCTGCTTTACGCAGGGGACGGAGGTGATTCAGATGTGAGCACTAAGAGAATGCAGCGATCTCTTTAAAAATTCACTGTTACAACAGTTTAGCTCAGATTATTTTCAAATATTTACAGTAGAGGCTCAAAAGAATGTACTTTACATTCATTAACTTTATATTTACCGGTACCTGATAGTGTAGTAATGGAGAAGAGACCTTCCACATATTGTACGGAATGAAAGTGACGTTTTTATAGTTACCTCGGTTGCTTCACAGTGCAGTGAAAACTAGGGTAATCGTTGCCTTAGGAACTTTGAGAAGAAAAACCAGGAACAATAGTTTAAAGATTCATTTAGCACAAATCCCAGGTTAATGGGACGATTACGGTAGTTCATGAGAAAGAGTGCGTATACTTTGGTGCGTTCTACCGTCCATTACTTGGCTGTACACACCTTATATTATGCGTCCATTCTTGCTTTGCTCAGTTTAGTCTGGTGTATTGTTGTTTTCATCCGAATTATTAAAATACTTAATTACTTCTCTTTCATTCAAACTGCACCGTGCCATCCTTCTGTGCCATGCAATATCATATTTCAAAGTGACAGCAAGTCAAGTAATTATGAGTCGTAAGAGGTTTAAAGGCGTTGAAAGAATTATAGAAATTCTCACCAGATGATGTCAACATTCATATCAGTGAAGAGATTGTGATTTATACTATCAGTATACATAACAAAACATCCTGTA
The DNA here is from genome assembly GCF_040414725.1 of Anabrus simplex. Taxonomy (NCBI): domain Eukaryota; kingdom Metazoa; phylum Arthropoda; class Insecta; order Orthoptera; family Tettigoniidae; genus Anabrus; species Anabrus simplex. The sequence continues at coordinate 1,560,187,134 of NC_090265.1, forward strand.
AGGAAACATGCAATATATCTGCTAAAATGCAGAAATTTAAGTCTACATGCTTTCAAGTTGAAAAAATTCAGACTATTTCAAACGCTTCAAAGATTTTAAAAACTCTGATTTGGGCTGATTCATACATATATACAAGGAAGGCAGAGATCTTCGCCTTCAAAGATACCATTTCTATCTTGACAACTTAAAACTGTACATACTAGAACAAAATGAAATTAGGGCTACAAAGGTCTATACCACGCATGGAGGCCGGCAGCATGTGAAGAAAAGGAGGCCTATACCTACAATGTATGGAGGTCGGCGTCAAGGGATTAATTCAAGATTGGGTAATAATGATCTAAATTCTGTCAAATTATTGGGATTATAAATTAACGTGGGACATATACACACAAAAGCTATGTACGAAACTGTCTAAAGTGATAGTTTTACTTCGCAGACTTAAAGGATCATTTAGCAGTAGTCAGATGATGAGTGCATACTATGCTTTCTTTCATTCACACTTATCATATGGTACTATGTTATGGGGTAATTCAACGGGGGCTCAAGATGTGTTTAAGTGGCAAAAGAAGGCAATAAGATGTATTAAAGGTAAGGCCACCAGGGAGTCACTTAGACCTATGTTTCAAGATCTTGCAATTATGGGTCTTCCCTCATTATACATACAAGTTGAGTTTTATCTCCACCGACAAACTTCAGGGAGTGATTTCTAACTGAAAATGGAGCACAAAAGTTTATATCACCTTGTGCCTGGAAATGCATAGTTTCCACGGTAGGTGGCACTGAAGAATGGCATCAAACAAAGAACCTTGGCACACAGTACATGGCCTAAATACTATCCATGTCACAACAAATGTTCATGGGATGCAATGCATGCGTTCTATTACATCATCGACTATGTAAGTCAGTAGAAAATGTTCTTTAGTATATTTAGTCTTCAAAAAATATTTGATCACTTGTCGACATGGTATAATTATCACATTGATTTATGATCTTCTTAATAATAATTTTGGCAATATGGGAAAATACATTGAAAGAAATAAACACTTTTGTGCCATGCTCTTTTGGCAACTCTTGAAAACACTTGATGTTATCAGAAGCACGTTGTAATTTTCAAACTCTGTTTTGGGCCTTAGTAGATATAGCATGTCAAAATAAAATAAAATAAAATTCGTATTGCAGCATATTGGTGAAAATAAAAAAAATTAGACTGTTCATGTGCCCATTTCCTTTAGGCACATTAAGAATATAACACAGAAAAAATAAAATATTTTGCAACTACATTTGGCTAATAGTAGAATTTTTGTAAGGACAAGAGACAGATAAATGTAGTACATATTAAACTACTACTACTACTACTACTACTACTACTACTACTACTACTACTACTAGTACTACTACTACTACTACTAATAATAATAATAATAATCTAAAATACTCAGAACACTGCAGTGAGAGTGGTCTGCACCACTGTGCTCAGAGGAACACAGGTAACTATTGATGTACAGTATAGTTTTAAAGTAAGGTGACATGGGTGGCATGGAAGGCGGAAACTTGATAATGGCAGGAGGAGACACGTGTGAAATCATGTGTGTTTTGTTATTATGAATAATTGCAGTGGGTAAGGGGGAAGGGTTAGAGCTTCTTTAATGAGTGGATTGTGATGAAAGGTACCACTTTGTAAATAATTCAGGCAGAGATATGTTCCAAGATAGTGGGAAAGGAGTAGAGCAGTTTGAAATCTTAATAGGGAGTGTCAAGCGGGAGACATAAAGCTATTCCTTTAGCATGTTGGTCTAATTTAAGTAGTCTTATATAATGTTTAGCATCAGCTGTTAGCCAGATAAGGGAGGCGTGGGTGCTGACAGGACGAATCATGGACTTATAAATGTTAAGGATGTTTGGTGGTTTGAGTCACTATGTACGACAGTAAGCATGCATAGTGCTCAGGAATGGGACAGGGCTTTTTTATAAATACTGTCAATATGGTAGTTCCAGCAGAGGTTATTTTGGAACTGAATACCAAGGTATGTTAATAGATTAGTTTCAGTGAGAGGCGTATTACGTAGTGTTAGTGGGACTCTATGGAGGGGACAGCAGAGGTGGAACTTTTTATGGAAAATTATAAACCGTGTTTTCTTATGATGTACGGAGATATGCTACGAACTGAGCCAGGACTCAAGGTCAGTTAAGTATTCTTGGAGTTTATTAGTAAGGGTATTGACAGTTGAGACAAGTGCAAGGATAGCGAGATCATTGGCATACTGGTATAAGTGGAGGGGAGGATTTGGGTGGGGGATATCATATGTAAATAAAATATATAGGATCAATGAAATTGGAGAACCTTGAGCTACACCGGCAGTCATTGGAAAGGTGTAAGACATGATACTATTGATTATTATTGGGGGTGTTGATATTTTGAGGAAATTAGAAAGGAAATGGATGATCGAAAGTAGTAATGGGAGTAGGTGTAACTTGAAAAATAACTCTGGAAGCCAAACCGAATCAAACGCCAGGTTGACATCCAGGCATATTAATGCAGCAGTTTTTCTTGGATGTGAAAAGAATGTATTGAGGGAAAATGTGATATGAAATAAATGGTCTCGAGTGGAAAAATATTTATGGAAACTAGTGTGGGAGTTGAGAATGAGGTTAAAGGATAGTAGATAATGGGATATTTGTCTACTTAGTACGGCTTACAGGACCTTGGATAGGATGGTAATTAAATTAATAGGTCTGTATGAGGGTATGTCATAGGGGAGCTTATCAGGTTTAAGAAAGAGTAGGATACTTGCATTACCCCATTGGGTGGGATAGATACCAGTATAAAGCATAGCGGTATATAAAATACTAAGTAATTCAAATAAAATAGGACGGTTGTCTTTGAGTCAGCAAGGAGTGCAGATGTGCTGAGTGGAGCGCGGAGCAATGGGTAATACGTTGACACAGTACAGGATAGCGATTGGTAGATGGAACTGTATAAAGGGAACCAGAATGGAAACAAGAAAGGAGCTCAAAGGTGAAAAAAGGAGGATGGTGGCTACTCTACTGGTAGCGGTGGTGGTGATGGTGCTGTTGATAATAGGAGGAGTGGAAGTTAATCCTGGCCCAGGTCCAGTGGGTTCCATTGGATGGGAATAGTTTGAAGCGATAAAAGAGTTGATAAGAGAGGCTTGTCAGACGGAGCAAATAAAGGCAATGTTTCGAGAGCTATCCAAGGAATTTCTGGACCTAAAGTTGAGTATTAAGGAAGACGTAAAGAAGATATTAGAATAGGAAGGATGTAATAAACATGAGTTGGACTTGTTGAAACAGAAAGTAAGAAGCTTGGAGCGGGACGTGAGAGAAACTAAGAGATTAGCGGAGAAAGGTGTGGAAGATAGTGTGAGAAAGAATATTCTTATATATGGTGTCCAAGAAGAAGAAAAAGAGACAAAAGTCGAACTAGTATACAAAGTGGTAGATGTGGTACAGAATAGGATGAAGATCAACTTTAGTGAAGTTGATATAGACGATGTGCATCGTGTGGGGAATGTTAAGGGAAAAAGGCCCATCAGAGTGAAATTATTATCCACGTTGATTGCTGACATTGTGATAAGAAATTCGAGCAATTTAAAAGGAAAGTGTGGATAAAAGGGAGATGAACAGGGAAGCCATCGAGAAGAACAGGATCCTGAACAGGCACTTAAGATACGCAAAAAACAAGGCCTTCAAGCATATATTAGAGGGCAACAATTGGTGGTTGGAATTGTATATGGGGGGTAAGCCGGCGAAAAAAAGTTGATGAGAAACACCAACAACAGCAGAAGGAATCCTTGACGACAGAGGAAGTAGGAAGGAAGGGCACAAGGAGAAGTGGCAGTGACGTAGAGGAGAGTGATATTACGGAAGTGAGCGAAGTCCACATCATATCAGGTGCAGGAAGTAGAGAACTGCTGAACAGCAGAGCCAGCAACCAGATGGTCGGGACTAAAGAGACCTTGAAGAGTCAGCGCAGCGCAGAGGTGTAGGAAGCAAGTAATGTGTCACAAGTGGTGCAGAGTGAAGTGAAAAGTGCAATTGAAGACAATAGGAAACATGGTAAGGATTCATCCTCGCCGAGTAAAAGGAATACCGGTACAGAAAATAAAATGGAGAGAAGACAGGTACCAAATAAGGAAATATCATTAAGTTTGAAGGATTCATGGGGAAAGAAAAAAGGCGTAGACACGGAGAAAGGGAAGGATTACGAGAGAAAGGAAGAAGAGGAGAGAGACGGAGAAGACTTGCAAGGAAGAGTGACAAGGAGTAGGGGTGGAAGAGGAGAAGCACAAAACCAGAGAGGGGGAGGGAATAAATAACTAGATATGACGATAGGGTTGTGGAATATTGAGCGGTTGATGGGGTAGCTAGGGAATAAAGAAATAGAGAAATTAGTCAAGGAGTTTGTGATCATTGCCCTAGTAGAGACTTGGTTAGGGAAAGGGATAGTAATTGAATGGGATGGTATAGAGTAATCAACGTAGTCAATGGAGGATGCGAAGAAACCCTGGTGGGATAACAGTTTTAATAAAAATGAGATAGTAGGGAGAGTAGAGAGAATACAGAACGAGGTTAAAATGGGAAGTGAAGAGAAGGAGGCAATTTGTCTAGCTCTATTGTACAATCATCCTAAGGATTCAGTTTATGCGAATAATTTTTTTGAAGAACTGATTGAAGAAATAAATAAAATTAAAAGAGCATATGTGGAAGATGGAATGATTTTAATAGGAGATTGGAATGCGAGAGTGAGTAATAGGGTACCATATTATGGGAGGGAGGATACCGAATTGAGAGGGTACAGAAGCAGTAAAGACAAAGATATAAATAGTTATGGTGTAAAGTTGCTAGAGCTATGTGCTATAGAAAAATTATATATCTTAAACGGATGGATAAAGGGAGACAGTATGGGAGAATTGACGTTCATCACATCGAAGGGAGGGAGTGTGGTAGATATAGGAGTAAGCACGGAAACAGCTTTAAGGAAAATAATGAGGTGGTAGAATGTGGGACAACAGATCACATGCCCATTAAGAAAAAAATTAAGAGTTGATAATGGTGAAGTGAAGAGAGGGGTAGGAAAAAGGGTGAGGCATAAGGAGGGATGGAAGTATATTTGGAATTAAACTATGATTGAGAAATTGAGATTGGAGCTAAGTGAGAGAGGAAATAGTATAAGGGTAGAATCTGAAAGGGCGCTGGAAGAAGAGGACATAGATAAAGTTTTAAAAATAATAGAACGCCCTGTATGGGAGGTGGGAAAGAAAGTGAAGATAAGAGAAGAGGGAGACAAAAACAGAGCCACGGGGTGGTTTGATGAAGACTGTAAGAGGGAACGTGAGGTAGTTATGACAGCACTAGCAGAGTTTAAGAAAGGAGGGAAACAAGAAAAGAGAGAGGAATATTGTAAATTAAGAAGAGAATACAAGAAGTTATTGAACGAGAAAAAGAAATGATGGAAAGAGACGAAAGCGGAAAGAGTGAACAGATATTGCAAAGAATAAAGATTTGAGAGGATATGGGAAACTATAAATAAACTAAAGAGAAATAGGCCTATGGTGAAGGGAACAAGCATAGAGGAAAATGAGTGGGTAGGATATTTTACAGCTCTTTTGAGTGGGAGAGGAGACTTGCATGGGGACATAAGCATGACATATATTCTAAGAGAATTACAAGTAGGAGTACAGTAACTAGATGGGGAGATGACAGGAAGTAATTAGTGTGTTAAGTAAAATAAAAACGAAAGCAGCGGGTGGGGCGAATGGTAATACTAACAGAGTATGGAAGGAAGTAGGGACAAATGAATCGATGTTGAAGGTGATGTTTAAATTTTTTAACAAGATACGGGAAACGGTGAAATTTCCTAGCGAATGGAGAAAAGGGGTATAATGTCCTATATACAAGAATAAAGGGAGTCGAAGTGATCCTAATAATTACAGAGGAATAACATTCCTTGACTCACTGTCGAAGGTGTATACAGGAATTTTAGCCAATAGGATTAGAAATTGGGCAGAGAATTATGAAGGATATCGGAGTATCAAAATGGGTTTAGAAAAGAGAGAAATACAGTGGATAATATATGGATTTTGGATACCTTAATTACGAAGTATGTCAAGATAGCAGGGATGAGATTATATGTAGCAGCAATAGATTTAGAGAAAGCCTTCGATGCAGTGAATAGGGAGGCGTTGTTTACTAGATTAAGGGATATTGGGGTTATCGAAGAAAATGAGGTTGGCAATAGAAGGAATATATGAGGTCGTAATGGTGATGATTAAATTACAGGGGGGTGAATTGAGTAAGTGTATTGAATCGAAGAGGGGTGTGAGACAAGGCTGTAAGCTGTCACCGATATTATTTTTATTGTTTATAAACAATATATTAGACAGACATGGAGGCGAGGGCTGGCAAAGTCCTTGGATAAGGAAACGGGAGATACCGGGCTGCTATTTGCGGACGATTTATTGATTTTGGCACTAACAGCAAGTGGATTGAAAAAAGGGCTAGAAGAGGTGGTGGAAGATGGGCACTTAGAATAAATGTACAGAAGACGCAGATAATGGTATGTAGGAAAAGGAAAGACAAGAAAGAAAGGAAATTTTGGATAGTAGAGCAAGAAGAAATCAGACCAGAGAAGGGGTAGAACCTAAGTGAGGTATGATGATAGATCGGAGACCAATAAGAACTAGCGGAAGTTGGGGCATCCATTTGCTGGCGAGTTGTGTACGCAGTGCAGCTTTCAGTTGACGATGCCAACGTTCGATCGTCCCGTAAGCAGCAGGGTGATACGCAGTTGTTTTGGTGTGCTGAATGCCTAGGAGTTTCATCAGGTTGCTGAAAAGAGAACAGTCGAACTGTTTGCCTCGGTCAGTGGTGATAACAGATGGTATGCCATATCGAGCTATCCATGTGTACAGCAGGGCATATGCAACTGTTTCAGGTGTTATATCCATCAGGGGCGTAGCTTCCGGGCAGCTTGAAAAACGATCAATTATAGTAAGGATGTAGGTGTATCCTTCAGTTGGAGGAAAAGGGCCGACGATCTCTGCATTAATATGAGAAAAACGGCGGTCCGCTGGTTCATAGGTGCCTATAGGGCTGGTAGTGTGCCTCGTGACCTTGGAACGCTGGCAGCCTACACAGGATTTAGTCCACAATTTAATGTTCTGTCTCATTGATGGACATACATATCGTTGTTGTACAAGTTTGGTAGATGCATTAATACCTGGGTGAGCAATATTGTGTAATGTATCAAATTCAAATTTACGGAAGTTACTTGGCAAAAATGGTCGGAGTTCTCCTGTAGAAACATCAACAATTAATTCAGCTCCTGATGGTGATGTAATCGTCTTGAACTTGAGTGTTGTCTCTGTGGACTGTTGTAGTTGGCGAAGTTCATCATCAGAGGCCTGTGCTTGGGCAATTCATCAAATGATAGTTGTGATGGAATGGAAATGGATGAGATGCGTGAACTGAAGTCAGCTGGAATATTGTCTTTCCCACGTAGGTACCGTAAGTCAGTCGTGAACTGACCAATGAAGTCTAGATGTCGAAGTTGTCTTGGCGATGCTTTATCAAGGCGTTGTTGAAAAGCAAATGTCAAAGGTTTGTGGTCAGTGTAGATGGTAACACTTCTGCCTTCTAGTAAGTGACGAAAGTACTTTACAGCTGAATAATCTGCCAATAATTCACGGTCATACGTGCTATAATTCTTCTGTGTATTGGAGAAAGTCATTGAGAAGAATCCTAGTGGTTCCATCTTTGTGTCACGGATTTGATGTAATGAAGCTCCCATTGCGAAGTCAGATGCGTCAACTAGCAATGCTAATGGTAAGTCACCTGAAGGATGTGCTAGAAGGGTATCATTTGCTATTTGTTCCTTAAGTTGTGTGAAGGATTGTACTGCTTCAGGTGTCCAGTTAACCTCTCTGCGATCACGCTTGCGTGTGTCTTTATAAAGACAAAAGAGTAAGCGTTGAGTAGCAGCTGTGTCTGGTAATGACCGGCGATAGAAATGTACTAATCCAATAAATCGTCTCAAGTCAGCAATAGTACGAGGTTGTGGGAATGAGCGAATAGCATCAACACGGTCGGGGAGTGGCTTAATGCCAGAAGATGACACACTGTAGCCTAGGAAGGAAATTTCTGAGGCACCAAAAACACATTTTGAAAGATTCACATTGATACTGTATTTTTGCAGTCGTTCAAGGAGGATTCTTAAGTGATGCTCATGCTCTTCTTCATTTTGAGATGCAATCAGGATATCATTGAGACAGCAACACACAAAGTCCAAATCTAACAAAATGGAGTCCGTGTACCTTTGAAAAGATTTGGCAGCATTTCGGAGACCAAATGGAAATTTGACAAATTCAAATAAACCAAATGGGGTTATAATAGCTGTCTTGGCCACATCATCTTCTGCGACTGGGATGTGGTGGAAACCTCTGATTAGGTCAATCTTTGAGAAAATTATTTTACCTGATAGTCTGGTATTGAAGTCTTGGAGATGAGGTATAGGATACCTGTCTGGAACTTTGATGGCACTGAGGGCCCTGTAGTCCCCACAGGGTCGCCAAGAACCATCTTCTTTCTGTACTATGTGGAGAGGACTGGACCAAGGACTCTTCGAAGGTCTGCAGATACCCAAGTCGATCATTTTCTGGAACTCCATCTTCGCTTGGGTAAGTTTATCGGGAGGCAGTCTTCTCGCTTTGGCAGCGACTGGTGGGCCGATTGTTGAGATGGTGTGGAAAAAATGTATGTCGGTTGCAGTAAATGCTGGATTTTCCCGAAGTAGGCCTGGGTAGTCTTGGAGTAGAACAGAGTATTTGTTGTGAGGGTCAAGTAAATGAACACTTCCTGAGACAGGGGACGATACTGGTAGACCGTGAGTTGATAAATTAGTTGTGCCATCTATGAGACGTTTGTGTTTTATATCAACTAACAACCCATAGTTATTAAGAAAGTCAGCACCGAGGAGAGATTGCTGAATATCAGCTATTGTGAATGGCCACAAAAATGATCGTCTCAAACCAAAGTGAAGTGGAATTAAGCGCTCGCCATAAGTTTTGATTGGTGTCCCATTAGCTGCACATAGCAGGCGTTTGCAAGCACGCTTTTTATCTTGTGCTGTGGGAGGAAGAACGAACAAATCCGCTCCTGAATCGATCAGAAATCGCCTTCCAGAAGAGCGGTCTGTAATGAATAAGCGGCGAGAATTTACATGGCCCACGTCACTATGTACTGCCTCTACCGAGGGGCCTGAGCATTTCCCGAATCAGAAGAAGTAAGAGTAAAACTGCATGGGGGAGTACACTTCTTCGCCTTTTGTCGGTATGTGAAATGGTACCAGCATAATGAACCACGTGGTTGATAATGTTTGCGGCGAGGTGAACGGGACTTCGAGCGAGAAAGGTACTGTGGTCGATTCTGAACACTATTTATTGATAATGTTAACTGTTCAATCTGTTATTCAAGCCTAGAAATCCTATCGGTGGGTGATGCTGACGGTTGCGACTGAATAGCAGATATGCTAGGGCTCGAGTAATCCAATATTCGGTCTGCTATTTTTGCTAGGTTTTCCAGTGTATCACTGGAAGATGCTAATATATACCTTAAATGTACTGGTAGCCTTTGCATGAAAATAGTTCTTAAAAAGTTGTCCTGAACTTGTGTTCCAGCAAGGGTTCGCATTTCTCTGAGTAATTGACTAGGTTTCTTATCACCAAGTTCGATTTCTGTTAAAAGTTTGGTTACCTTTCTTCCTTCTGATTCCTCGAATTCAGTTATAAGACGAGACTTGAAGTCTGTAAATGATGTATTGGATAATGGTCGATTCAGAAAGTCACTTACAAGCTCTGCGACATCAGGCTCGAGTGATCCTATTATGTAATGAAATTTTGTCAACTCTGCCGTAATACCGGCCGTAGCGAATTGTGCTTCGATTTGCATCAGCCATAATTTTACGTTATTTCGCCAAATAGGTGGTATTTTTACCGAGACGCGTGCGATATGTGCATTTCTGTTCTCGTAAATGTCTGTTGATAGCGTTCCTTCCGTATTCTCAGTGTTAGACATGTTTACAGAAACACAATAGTCAACGGTTACACTGCACAACACTCGAATGCACACGTTTTTATTTCATCACGTCGATCAAATGACGTTGGGGTCACCACTGTTTGAGTAAGCTAACTTGACACGTGCTCTTAAGTTGCTATTCAAGAATGAAAACTGCAAAAAGCAACGATTTATTGTTAAAACAGCACCACACACAATTAGCAACCAGATATCTTGTCTTGTCTTGCGGATATTTATTTGGGATTCAATAAATTCTTTCTCAGTCACGAGACCATTAATATATTACCCTTATATCACAAAAGCACACGATTACATCACTAACGCCCGATTTTAGCATGATCACACGTAGATAGATGCACTTAAAGAAGCAATATTATATCGGGTATAAGTAGGTTCATGGAAATATTACATTCGGTACTGTGCAGAGACACAAATAACTTAGTAAGCTGGAATAGGAGTAACGTGTTACACTGTACAAGATCGGAAAGTAATAAAAACTTTGATACAGTATCCACTCACCAGGAACATATAGAAGTGCCACCTCACAAATATGTCGGAACAAAACAACTGAAAAACTAGATCATGATTACAATTTGATGTGAGTGTTATCAAGGTATTCGTTTAAAATAGTAATTATCGTAGGCGAAGGTTGGTGCAACAAGACTGAAAGTCGTGTAGAGAAAGGTACTTGAACTTTAAGTAATTTCTGCATTAAAATGGCCTGGTGATGTGCATATTGGGGGCAATGAAAAAATAAGTGGTCACTATCGCCCTGAGATTCTCCGCAGGAACAAGTTGGGTCGTTCGTAATGTGAAATCGAGTTAAATATACTGGGGTTAAGGCATGATTAAAACGTAGTCGGATGATATTGGTAATGTGACGTCGTGTATACGTACCATTTGCAAACCACGGCAGTGTGGGAATACTCGATTGAATTTGATAGTAATGTTGGCCTTTCGTACGAGCAGATAATCGCCATTGTGTGCACCATGTGTTTTGAGCTGCAGTTTTGATATGTGGAAAGAAGTCGGGAATCGGAATTTTGATTTGTAATATATTCGCGGTATCTGCACTGGCGTCTTTCGCTGCTATATCGGCCATATCGTTACCTACGTGAAGCTGTTTTTGTGGTAGTTAAAAATAAATGTGATAGAAAGGAAGGTCTTAAAAGTAGGACTGTTAGGCAGTACCATATGGCTGATAAAGCAGGTATGAGGCAGTTTCTAAAAAGTAACTATGATCGGTGGAAAACGGTAAATAAAAATGTAAACAGACTCTGGGATGGGTTTAAAGAAATTGTTGAGGAATGCGAAAACAGGTTTGTACCTTTAAGGGTGGTAAGGAATGGTAAAGACCCACCTTATTATAATAGAGAAATAAAGAGACTAAGAAGGAGGTGCAGACTGGAAAGAAATAGAGTTAGAAATGGCTGTGGAAGTAAGGAGAAATTGAAGGAACTTACTAGAAAATTGAATCTAGCAAAGAAGGCAGCTAAGGATAACATGATGGCAAGCATAATTGGCATTCATACAAATTTTAGTGAAAAATGGAAGGGTATGTATAGGTATTTTAAGGCAGAAACAGGTTCCAAGAAGGACATTCCAGGAATAATTAATGAACAAGGGGAGTGTGTATGTGAGGATCTTCAAAAGGCAGAAGTATTCAGTCAGCAGTATGTAAAGATGGTTGGTTACAAGGATAATGTCGAGATAGAGGAAGAGACTAAGGCCAAAGAAGTAATAAAATTTACGTATGATAACAATGTCATTTATAATAAGATACAAAAGTTGAAAACTAGAAAAGCGGCTGGAATTGATCAGATTTCTGGGGATATACTAAAGACAATGGGTTGGGATATAGTACCATATCTGAAGTACTTATTTGATTATTGTTTGGCCGAAGGAGCTATACCAGATGAATGGAGAGTTGCTATAGTAGCCCCTGTGTATAAAGGAAAGGGTGATAGACATAAAGCTGAAAATTACAGGCCAGTAAGTTTGACATGCATTGTATGTAAGCTTTGGGAAGGCATTCTTTCTGATTATATTAGACATGTTTGTGAAATTAATAACTGGTTCGATAGAAGGCAATTCGGTTTTAGGAAAGGTTATTCCACTGAAGCTCAACTTGTAGGATTCCAGCAAGATATAGCAGATATCTTGGATTCTGGAGGTCAAATGGACTGTATCGCGATTGACATGTCTAAAGCATTTGATAGGGTGGATCATGGGAGACTACTGGCAAAAATGAGTGCAATTGGACTAGACAAAAGAGTGACTGAATGGGTTGCTATATTTCTAGAAAATAGATCTCAGAGAGTTAGAGTAGGTGAAGCTTTGTCTGACCCTGTAATAGTTGAGAGGGGAGTTCCTCAGGGCAGTGTTATCGGACCTTTATGTTTTCTTATATATATAAATGATATGAGTAAAGGAGTGGAATCGGAGCTAAGGCTTTTTGCGGATGATGTTATTCTCTATAGAGTGATAAATAAGTTACAAGATTGTGAGCAACTGCAACGTGACCTCGAAAATATTGTGAGATGGACAGCAGGCAATGGTATGTTGATAAATGGGGCTAAAAGTCAGGTTGTGAGTTTTACAAATAGGAAAAGTCCTCTCAGTTTTAATTACTGCGTTGATGGGGTGAAAGTTCCTTTTGGGGATCATTGTAAGTATCTAGGTGTTTATATAAGGAAAGATCTTCACTGGGGTAATCACATAAATGGGATTGTAAATAAAGGATACCGATCTCTGCACATGGTTATGAGGGTGTTTAGGGGTTGTAGTAAGGATGTAAAGGAGAGTGCATATAAGTCTCTGGTAAGACCCCAACTAGAGTATGGTTCCAGTGTATGGGACCCTCACCAGGATTACCTGATTCAAGAACTGGAAAAAATCCAAAGAAAAGCAGCTCGATTTGTTCTGGATGATTTCCGACAAAAGAGTAGCGTTACAAAAATGTTGCAATGTTTGGGTTGGGAAGAATTGAGAGAAAGAAGAAGAGCTGCTCGACTAAGTGGTATGTTCCGAGCTGTCAGCGGAGAGATGGCGTGGAATGACATTAGTAGACGAATAGGTTTGAATGGCGTCTATAAAAGTAGGAAAGATCACAATATGAAGATAAAGTTGGAATTCAAGAGGACAAACTGGGGCAAATATTCATTTATAGGGAGGGGAGTTAGGGATTGGAATAACTTACCAAGGGAGATGTTCAATAAATTTCCAATTTCTTTGAAATCATTTCGGAAAAGGCTAGGAAAGCAACAGATAGGGAATCTGCCACCTGGGCGACTGCCCTAAATGCAGATCAGTATTGATTGATTGATTATGCCCTTTAATCCATATTAGCGTTATAACAAAACCGGATGTTTCAAGTCGAAATAGAAGTGACTTAACTTCGTAGACATATGTATTTGTATGAGGGGCGAGTGATTGCAGAGCTTGTAAAACACTTTGAGAATCGCTGAATATATTTATTTTTTTGGATTGCAACTGTTGAACATATACGAGGGCTTGGTATATGGCATATAATTCTGCTGTAAAGATAGTTAAATTATTAGGTAACGGTTATTTAAAGCTAGTGTGTAGTTGTGGATCGTAAAATGCTGCTCCGACTCCAGTATTTGATTTTGACCCATCGGTAAATAGGTGGTAATCTGATGAGGTTATGGGACTTTTAAATTTCTTATGAGCGTATAATGTGGGATAAGGTGCAGACATTGATTGGTTTGATGCATCAGAAGGGGAAATGATAATAGAAGGACGGAATGTTTGAATATCATAGTGGTATGAATACGTATTAACACGTGGTGTACGAAGTATAGTCTCAGTAAGATGGTGGATTTCAGCATAAGCCAAATATATGGCGGGATACCGATGATTGGGAGGAGGACGCTGTTGATAATATTAATATAATAATTGTAATTTAGGGACAATAAGGGAGTTCGTTCTACTAGTATGTTTAAGTAGGAATTTTTTGGAAAGTTTTATCCTGCGAATATACAGTGGTTCGTCCGTAGTTTCTACTAATAAAGCGTTAGTTGGTGTTGTGCGGAGGGCACCCACACTGATACGTAGTGCTGAAAATTGGAGACGATCCAAAGCTAATAAACTATGTTTAGAGGTTAAATCAATAATGTGGGCGCTATAATCAAGTATGGACCGAATGTTTGCATGATATAGCTGTAGTGCTGATAAGGGGTCAGCACCCCATGCACGTTTCGTTACCGTTCGTAAGATGGTGATATAACGATCAGATTTCCTAATAAGATGCCGTATATGAGTTTGCCATGTGAGTTTTTGATCGATATATATTCCTAAATATAAGTGTTGTGAAACCAAGGGAATGCTATAAGTGTCAAAGTTAATAGGGCTTTTATCATAGGTTCGTTTATGTGTAAAGATCATCGCTGCACATTTAGGTATAGAAAGTGAAAGTCCATGGGCCGTTAGCCACTGAAATACTAAACTTAAAACCCGAGATATTGTGGCTCTACAAAGGTCAATGTGGGAGTCCGAACAACAAATAACATAATCATCCGCGTAAGATAGAATTCGAGCGTGTGGAATCACAAGAGATTCGAGCTCTTTCATGTAAAGGGCAAACAAAATTCCACTGAGTATCGAACCCTGTGGTAAACCTTGTGATGTGTAACGGCTATCAATTGTGTGTTGGGGAGATTTAATAATTAACCGGCGGTTAGTAAATAGTTGATGTAAAATAGAAAGGAATTGAATGGGGAATCGAGCACTAAATAATTTCTCCCAGAGGATATGCAATAACACAGCATCATAGGCACCTTTAATATCCAAAAAAACTGCCACGATAGATTGTTTCCGCCATTTTGCTCATAAGATGTCGAGTAAGGAAATAATGATAGGGTCTTGTGTACTATTACCACGTCGAAAGGCGAACTGATACTTGGGTAATAGCGAATGATATTCCAATACCCACGCCATTCGTTTCATAAGGATTTTACAAAAGACTTTACGTATACACGATCCCAGAACTATGCCTCGGAAAGTTTCAGGTTCAGTAGGTCGTTTTGTTGGTTTCAAAATAGGTGTGATGAAAAACTCGTTCCATGATGCTGGTACATGTAATGTCTCGAAAATATTATTATAATATTTGAGTAAATAAATTTGAACATGGGGGGGTAAGGCCTTGAGCATTTGATAAGTAATTGCATCAGGTCCTGGTGATGAGCTATTAACGGTACATAATACAGAGTGTAATTCATTATATGTAATTGGATTCAAAAGGGAAATAAAAGAACAAAGAATTATTCTGTGAGGTGGGTAGAAAGAATGGATTTACTGTAACAGGGGCTAGGGTGTATAAAAAATCTTCTAGAACTTGTCGCGGATAAGCAGAAGAAGTTTGGTATTGGAAAGGTCTCGTGATCATGCGGATCGCGTTCCAAAATTTCGTTGCTGGAAGTTGTGGAGTTAATTGAGAAATAAAAGATTGCCAAGCTTTTCGTTTTTTTTTTGCATTAAAGACGAGCTTTGTTTTTGCAATATGATTTCGCAATTGAAAATAATGCTGCTGCGTCATTGATTGGCGATATTGTTTGAATAATTGTTTGCGCTTATGAATAAGATCATGACATTCTTTATCCCACCATTTTAATTCATATACCTGTGGATGGGTCGTCACGTTTAATGGTCGACACGGATGAAACATGTTTAAATATTGGGTTAAATAAGGGAGTAAGAGGGAAAAAGAAAGAGGGGACTTGTGTTTCTGCTGCAAAATAGAATTGAGGTATGATTGATAGAAACATTAAAATTTTTATAAGATCGGACGTTACTTATACAGGAGGGTGTCTGAAACTGGGAATGTGGTGGGTGAATACCATATGTGATGAGAATTGGAAAGTGGTCACTAGTGTGAGTATCAGATAAAGTATGTCAGGTGGTGACAGGGGCCATAGTTGTGCGGCAGAAAGTAAGGTCTACTGCGCTGGGTGGAGATCCAGGCGGACTTAAACGGGTCGGGGAGCCGTCATTTAAAAGGAACAAATTCTGATGAGTTGAAGTAGTTAGTAAATTAGAACCTTTGATTGTATCCACCATACATCCCCATTCAGTGTGGTGGCAATTAAAATCACCAAGAAGGAAAATATGTGGAAATGTGTCAAATTGTTGAAAAAATGCATCCATTGATTCTGAGTAATGTAAATGTGGGGAGGGCAATAGATGTTTATGAAACAAGTATTATGGTGTACTATTGCTACAGCATAAGTGTGCGGGATGATATATTGTAAAGAGAAATGTGTAACTGATAAGGAAGTATGAACACATGTGGCAACTCCATCAAAGCCGTTACCATCATGTCGGAAAACTTGATAACCTCGTAATCGAAAAAGGAAATGCGGTTGAAACCACGTTTCTTGCAAGCAGATAAAATGAGCTCGTGTTTCATTCAACAATATTTGTAACTCATGTCTTTTAGAGGCGGCACTTCGACAATTCCATTGGAGTAAAGTAATCATGCTAGTATGTTCATGATAGAGTCTCGTAGTTTATACAATACATGGTGAATTTGAGGCTCGTGACCCATACTTTGGATTAACATTACCAGCAATTGCTGGATTTCTTGTTGAAGGCGTTCCTCGGAAGGAGGATAATGTATATCTTGAGGGGTTGCGGAGGGTTGCTGCCTAGCAGATGTGGGTGCACTTGAGGGATATGCTAGTTGCAGAGGTTGTTGCATGGCACTCGTTGACGGGATCGAATGTACTGGAACTGAAGGTTCGTTTCGCAGAATGGCAATGTATCCTTGTCGGTCGAAACCGGGTTCGGGTGTAGGAGTTGGAGATTGCATGATTACTTGGGTGAACTTACGCTTACGCGGGTTTGGAGTCGAAGGGGGTGGGGGATTCGACGATAGAGGAGGGAACTGAAGTTCTTGTTGCTCGGAATGATAAATTGGAAGGGCGATTCGGGCTTTAGCTTCGGGAAAAGATATATGTTCAGTACTCATTAATTTTTTAATGGTGACTTGATACTTATGTTCAGGACAAATTGGGGAACCTGTGACATGGTTTTTCTTACAGTACGCACATTGTGTAAATTGCTCAGTAAACGCCTGGGTTTCATGTTGTTGCGCACATTTCCCACAACGAGCGTTTTTCGCTTGACATTGCCGAATTGTATGCCCATAGCGCTGGCATTTGCGACAGCGAAGGAGTGAAAAGATGTAAGGTTCAACTTCCATGTACACCTTATATAAGGCGACATGGGAGGGTAATGTTTGTGACCTGAAAACAATTTTTACTGAACCCGTAGGAAGGTATTGGGTTTCTCCATCTTAAATTGCACGGCGATTAAGTCGTTGCACGCTTTTAACTGGTGACTCGGATTCCAGGTACTGTAATATGTCATCATTCCATAAACCTTTTTCAACTCCACGAATAATGCCTACTCTTAATACTTGTGAGGATGGAATGTAAGCTTTAATTTTGAGGGTCAAGCATAGGATTATTAAAAAATGCGTTTGCTTGAGAAGCCGTATGGAAAGTAACTTGTAGTCGATTACGTCCTTTACGTTGGATTGATTTGACATTGAGTTTAGTTTCATAAAATCGGCGACCAAGTGCCATAGGGTGTAGATTGCCGATGTTTTCCTCGTTTATAGATTCAACAAATACAAAGAAAGGTCCATGATGAAAGCGATTATAATATTCCGGTGTAGAAGCCACTTGGGACGCCTCGGATTGATTGTTAGATTGTTCGGAATTTGAACGGTCTACCACTTCCGTATTACGTCTCTGTACATCAGACTCAGTTGACTGAGAACCTTGCTGTCGTGTCGTATTACTAGAGGAATTAGTTATGGGTTCCTCTTCCATAGGTACGACAATTTCACGCTCCACTCGTAAGGAATTCCCGGTTACCGCCGACGTTCCTCCACTGTCGGTCTCCATTGCTTGTCACTCCCGCACCACACTTGAAAGAAAACACAAGCAATCACCACTACCGCGCACCTCTAACTCGCACAAGTAGAGTAGTGTACCGTACCACTATCACTGCGTGAGCAACCAGATATAAAAAGGCCACATAAACATACATTTTTCAAGGAGGTTATACAAACGTAAAAGGAGCAAAGAGAGAATATAAAGATTGGTCACTAAGCATTTGGAGTCGTTTTGATGTAGATGGAGCCACTACAGGTTAAAGAAAAAATGTTATATGGGGTAGAAGTGTGGGGATTGGAGGAGAATAGAAATTAATTAAACCGCGTGGTGGCAAAATTTAGTAAGATGATTATGGGGGTTCCAAACTGTACTGCTAATGTGGGGACTAGATTAGTATGTAAAGAATCGATAGATATTACTATAGGAAAGAGGGTAATGAAGTATTGGATGAGATTGGAAGAAGGAAAGGGAGGGAATTCATTACAAGAGGTGTACTGTAACTTTATTTGAAGACTACCAATAAATAAAAATATATGAAAAAATAACATTACTCAAAAACTTCATAAACTACTTGAAATAAATTAATACTACTCAAAATAATATATCGAAATGTCCGTAGTATGGGCGCCAGAGTTCACCAGAATGGATCCCTCGAATTTTGATAGAGCATGATAAACTTTATATCCCAGGGCGTGTACATTATGCTGCGTACTGGTACATCTGCTGCAGGCCTTACCTAACCTCCTGAAAACGACTAAATAGGTAGGAACTGCACCTATGTTCATCAATAACTCCACTGATTCTAAAATAGCTAACTATATTCTTAACAAAATCCGTGCATGAGCACCTCATCAACACACAAAATTATACATATAATACACACATAAAAGATTGCTGGAAGACTCCATATTTACAACAACAACAATAATGAAAATCGTGGGAAAACGAAAGCGAGAACTAAGCTACCATTTGTAGATAGTCCGATGAACAATGTACCTGTATGAAGATAAATACCCTTTACTGTCTCTATATCAATTCGACTTACCGATTCTCATAATCGGCAGTTATCACATCACACAGATACTGTACCTAGTAATACTGTGTTCACATATTTTAACACTGGTTGTAAAGATATATGCACACGTCTGTCGATCCTCAACATAAATTATGGAAAGTCTGAGATAGCTTTCACCAGCCTCCACAAGTACAAGAACACTTAATGCATACGCCCTCCACAATTTGTTGATCAGCCACTTTCCATGAACATAACAAGACTACGCTCCACGAACGTTTGAAGTCCAGTCCATTGCAGCCGTGTCACTCCAGTACCGTGTATCAGCACTACTTCCTTCTCGTACAGTGCGTCAGTTGTCCTTCTTGTCCGTATCGAGTGGTTCTCTTATACAGCGTCACTGGTTGTAGTTGTATTTGTCTTCCTTCTCGTTCCTTTGCAAAGACACCGGTTGCCGCCGTATGATCAACCTTTATAGACATCAACATCCCCCTCCTCTCAGAGATGATACGTCTGGATTGGTGCTTGCCAGCCAATCATGACTGATCTCTAGTCAAGACCAAGCCCTGAACTACTTTTTCCTCCCAAGACAATAATAAACTCTGGGGTTTATTACATGAGTCAACGAACTTCCCTAATACAACAACAAGCTCATCTCATCAGGCTGGGATATATACATGATTCATGGAATATCCCGACACAAGTACATCACAACAAACACTGGGGTAACCACATGACTCATCCGAATTACCAGAGTTATTAAAGCAATGTTTTCACACTCGTGCAAAATAAATTACTCATACTACATATGTGGATATCTTTCAGCTTACAAATATAAATTGCAATATATACAAATGAAATACTGATAATAATAATGATAATAATAATAATAATAATAATAATAATAATAAATCGAATACTGACAATAATATCTCTAACTTCTACATATAATTCGGGGGTGTGATATATGTACTATCACAGTATAGGTTCCAGAAAAGTATGGAGAACAAAGAGTACTGGGTGAATAAGTGCAAAAATAAATTACGAAAGCTAGGGTTAGGAGATCAAAGGTGTGAAAGATGGGGAGAGAGGAAGGAATGGGTATGGAGGAGGGAAGAAAAGAGAGTGGCTGATAGAGAAAGACAGATTTAATAATGGAATGCAGGGAAAGAGACTCGCTATCAGTATTAAAAAATTGGTATAAACTACGAACCCGAGAACCGAATTTGAGGATAGGAGGGATAAAAGAGGATTATACTGGTGGGTTATGGGAGTTCCAAAACATATAGGATGGATAGGTCGAGAAAATAAGGATAGATGTATTTTATGTGGAGAGGGATGGTTGGATCTGCATATATTTACTAAATGTAGTGAATTAGAATAGATGAAAAAGAAAGTGTTGAATAAGAAAGAGATAGAAAAAGTAGAAAAGGGTTATAAGATGACCTCATGGCTATGCAGAGAAGGGGGAAAGAGGAATAAATATATCAAAATATTTAAATTTGGTTAGAGCTAGATTTTTAAAGAATTTAAGGGAATAATAGGAAGAATGATGTTTCAGAGGATAAGAGGAGATCTGAGTATACTGAAAAGAAATTATTTAAATAAAAAATAAAAATGTAGATATTGAAGGAAGATGGTATTACGTTGCCAAATGAGTTATGTTCCAGTTAATGTAGTGACAGAATGAATGGATTGTAGATATTCGTATTAAGAAGAGAGATGAAATAGTAGATAGGGACGAGGATGGGTTGAAAAAGTGTTAAAAGATGGATAATATAAATATAATAGAAGAAGCATGTAAATATGAGTAAAAGATTCTAATAAGTGATGAGCAGGTAATTGCTAGTTAAGGTGAGGCAGGAAAACCTTGTTATAAAGAATATAGATAGACAAAGGTAAATGGAGAGAAAACTTGTAAAGAGGTGATATAATAATCGAAGTGGTAATATAAAGAAATGTGCAATTAATGAGAGATTTTTAAGACTAAGAAACGTAAATAAGATGAATGAACTGTGAAGAGTAAGGGAAATGTATAACTGTGGGCAAGTAAATAAACGGGCGAGAAATACCAAGATAAGGTGAGGATGAGAGGATAAATGTGCTATTGTATAGATATTATAGGAACAATAAAAATAAGACTGTAAGTATTGGAAGACTCTATCAAGTGATGAGCAGAGAATTGCTGATAAGGGTGAGGTAGGAAATTATTGTTATAAAGAAATTACAAAGGTTAAAGTAAGTGGTGAGAGGATCTGTAAAGAAATGGCATAATAATAGAGTTGGAAATGTAAAGAATGTGCAATTAGTGAGTGGTTCTTAGACTAAGAGACGCAGATAAGAATGGAAGAATTGTGACAAATACTGTAAGGAAACATAAATTGTTAGCAAGTACGGTGTTGTTAAAAGTATGTTAATATTATAAGATAGATGTAGGAAGATGTAAGTGAGACAGAGAGATTGAAAAACATGGGATAGGGAATGGGAGGTTTAAGAGGTGGAAGGGGGGATGGGACTGACCCAACCCAGGAAAAAAAGAATATGCATGCCCGCTCGGGATGGAACACGAGCGTCAAAGATGGCGGTAGGCAAGGTAAAAGGAAGACGACTCGGGTACAATAGGCGGGGCAGTAGATAAGAGCGTGACGGATCGCATGGTGGACTTGTTTCCGCCTCACGTTGATTCGCCACGCAAAGGAGGGGAGGGAAGCAAGTGCAAACTGGGTGTAGGTGGGGATGAAATCTGACCCACGGGGAGTGGCTGGAGTAGTATCGCGGGTTGGGCGGAATGCTTCCTTACCAGGGCGGTACTAGACCGGCCAGTTTTCTGTTAAGAAGTGCTAGGTAGTAAAATAGTTAGCAGGTTAGAGTTGATGTAGGAGGTGCCCTAACATGTGGTTAGGATTCCTACCATGTTAGAAGCACCTCCGATTTAGTAAAGTAGTAAGTAGTAAATAGTTTTTCTTTTTTCTATTTTCTTCCTTTTTGCTGCGAGATAGAATATATTTTGTTTGTTTATGTAGTGGGTGCCCTAACATGTGGTCAGGATATCCGCCTTTGTTAGGTGCAGTGCAGTAGTTAGTGATCTAGTTAGGTAGTTTTTAGGATAGTTATGGTAGATATTGTATGTTTGCCTTTGTATTTTTGTGTTTTTCTTTGATTCACTCTGTCTTTATTGCCTGTAAGCCGAAGGTGTAAACTAGGGTGGGCAATAAAGAAATGTTCTATTCTATTCTATTCCAAATATAATACGAGGGGCTTTATGGATATGGTGGTAAGTAATGGAATCTTACAGTGGGTGGCAATCAAACAGATTTCTTAGGGGTTAATGGGTCTGTACAATTAATGGAGGAGAAATGGGTGAAGGATGGTTGAAGTTCAGAGTGATTTGGTCATGTAGTTGGTTAATTAATCGTTCATCAGTGTAGTAAAATCAGGTGATGTGGAGTGGGATAAAAGGGATGAATAATATTGGACAAAAAGGTAAGCTTCGTCTTTGTCAGTAATTGGAGGGTTAAGATGATGATGAATAGGGTATTTGGGGAGGGATTTTTTATGTTGTGTTAGTCTTTTGAATGTATTCCATAATTTTCTTGGATCGTGTTGGTCGGATAAGTTGGTACATGCTATAATCCAATGTTTTTGTTTAATTGCTTTAATGTACGATCTTGCATGTCGTAATGTTCGTCTGTGTTGAGTGTTAGGGTCACGTGTCCTAACATATTCGTGATATAAGTCACTTGCAAATCCTAATAATTGAAGTCCTTTAGGAGGGATAGGAGGTCTAGTGGGTTGATAGGAATGTCTAGGTACATGGAGATAATCAGCGGTTGTTAATACATTAATTTTTTTTGTAGGGAAAGGATGTTTTGGTGGGAAGAAGTTTTGTGATAGTCATTCAGTGTACTGTCGAAATTTGTTTGGTTATGTCATCTGATAGGTGGGGTTTGAGGTGGGAGATATCGTCTTTGATTAAGGACTCCAGGGAAGTTATTAATGCTGGTGTGTTGACCGCCACAAACAACAACAACAAAAAGTTATTTCATTCCTTTTCCCCAAGTGGTGGGATAAGCGGGCCTCTAGCTAAACGTGTAGCTCTTTGTCCTTTGTTTTGTTATACATTTTGAAAATGAATGTTATTACTGTGGAGTATGTTTCGTACATACATGCATTTAAATGTGCGTGAATTTGCCAGCGTAGTAGTTACCGCAGCTCCGCAAGGCAGACCCCAAGGCAAGATTGACTGCCATACTACTACTACTACTACTACTACTACTACTACTACTACT
The DNA here is from genome assembly GCF_040414725.1 of Anabrus simplex. NCBI lineage: Eukaryota > Metazoa > Arthropoda > Insecta > Orthoptera > Tettigoniidae > Anabrus > Anabrus simplex. The sequence continues at coordinate 1,560,210,449 of NC_090265.1, forward strand.
ACTACTACTACTACTACTACTACTACTACTACTACTACTACTAAAATGTTCTCATTCCTCCCCTTAAGTGGAGAGGCGGGCCTCTTAGACGATAACGCCATCTCTCAGTCTGGGAGATTTGTTACAGTGAAGGAGATGCTCTGAGAAGGTGAGGGGGTTTGGCAACCGTGGCCTATACTAGGAAATGTCCTGGCTCCGTAGTGCAGGAGAATGGGGAAAAATGGAAAACAATTCTCAGGACAACCGACGGTGGGGACCAACCATGAGGTCCAGCCCTTTCTCGTCTCCCGAATACAGAGACGTAGGGTCCATGGTAGACCCCTGCCCCCCGCCCCCCGCCCCTCCTCGGTTGGCTGGTCAGAATGTAGAGCTGTTGGACGACGGACCAGTGCATCACACAGTGGAAATACTTGCTAACTATAGTACTATCTACTTGTCAATGACTATTCTTCATGTTGCCAGTTAAGTGTATATGTCCTACAAAGTTAAAATTCTGCTACCAGTTCATACCAAAACCTTAGATTCTGCTCAGTGCTAGTTTTCATGTAGAAAAACATATTGTGAACTAATGAAAGATTGCATGAATACAAGGATGCGTTAATTGTGTAGTCCAGATTTTAGAAGTATGTTGTTATGAGTCCTCAGATATGTATTCCAGTTACTGAGACCTTTTCTGAGAATGGTTTCATTAAAATTTTATGGTCTTAGACCAAAATGTTTTAGAGTACCGTAAAACGGGGTAACTTCGGCCAATTTCTCGTATATTTTAAAAATTAAAATGTGAAATATTCCCTCTAATTTTCTGAAAAATATAATATAAGTTCTGCCATGTTTGTTCTTCATTTCTAAATATGAACATAATTCTAATTGTTATTCAGTAATGAATTTTAATTATCGAAAGAGTGGCCGGAGTTACCCCATGTTTTGGTGTAACTTCAGCCGCCATAAAAATATATCTTAAAACGAAGTTTTCTTCGATGTAGTGTTACTTCGGCCACTGTGAATGTTTTTAAAACCTGCAAAAAGCCCAGTATCAACAATTACAAACAAATTAAAACGATTTGTGGTGAAACAGAAGTATAGTGATCAAATTCACATTTTTCACAAAGAAGAAACTATTTTATTTAGCCTAAGCATACAAATATTGTAAGATATTACAAATTACGTGTTGCATTACGTAATTACTCGTAATGGTACAAAAGATAATAAATAAAAAGTACGAAAATAATAAAGCTCAGTAGTATAGAGGGAAAGGGAGATCGGAAAAGAAGCAATCTTATAGACTGTTCTCATATTACACTGTCTTCTAAATTAGAAAATGTCTGGGCCGTAAATCAAGTTCTTAATTGCGCCTCGTCCATGTCAACTGATTTCCGTCTATTTATCATTGAAAATAGGAACCGTCTTTCTCCTCCCTGTCGGGATAAACTTCTCCATTTATTGTTATTGTGGCTATAATAATCTCTTCTAAAGAGCATTCTTGAAGTAAACAGGCTCGTAATTACAAAACTCGCGGCCGCGTAATGTTTTCCTGTACGTTCTTGCCATGGCTGAAGTTACCCCGGAAGTGGACAACTTTCATCACAAAACCATTCCCTGAAGAACCTATTTGAATAAAATGCATCATATTAGGTTGATCAGTTACCAGACGTACTTACATTTTGACCACATAAACCACTGGAATGGAGAATCGAATGCTGGGGCTAGAGAACAGTTTGCTTTGCGCTGTTACCAGACAAGACAATAGTCGGGGCTGCGAAAAAAATGGATTGACTCAAAAATGAGCCCGCCAATGTTCTTTGGACTACCGAGTGTTGATAGAGCATTCCATCGTACGTGCATTTCAGTTGTTGCAAGTGGTTTATCTTTTTCAGTTTAGGAGACAGGAGAAAATAAGTGTTGCTATTCGTCAGTGGCCGAAGTTACCCTGTATGGCCGAAGTTACCCCACTTTACGGTACTATTCTTGCTCACTGCTGTTAATAATCTTAATAATTGTAGCTTAATATAGATATATATTCCCCTATTTTCCCTGTAAATTTCATGAAAGTGTACATGGTTGGGAAAGGAGATACTAAATTACCACGAAAATATTGTATTTGAGGTTAAGAAGTATGTTGATCATCTGCAAATGTCACCGCTTGTTAGAATGTTCTTGATCTCTACTAAATGATGGTTGTTAATTGTGTGATAATTTCATTGCTTGTTTTTGTTAAATATTTTCATTTTGTAATATACATCACTAATACAACAAGTACCCTATCTCATTATGGTTTGTCATTGGTCTTATATCCTAACGACCTGTCTCCTTAGAACTATCGTGATGGTTAGGAAGATGGTAATGCTTATCACAAGTGAGAATAATACTTATCTCCTCTTACACATTTTATGACTTGCCTCTATTATCCTTGAGTCATCCACACACGACCTCTACGGTGGCCCACCTCACTTTGACACTTCCACGATTTCTCCATCCTTTATTGGTATTTGATTTTCTACTCTAAGTAGATGATTAATTGCATATCCACCAAGCTATATAGAGTATACTCCGCTATCTTGTTTCTGTGCTATCAGACCTTTTACAGTTGTTTGCCGATTTGACCAGAATAATATACAAGTTATATGGGATCATGAAATCATTTCCTGGAAAACTTGCCTGGCTGTGACAGTATTTTCCCTTATTTTCCCTTCTTTTCCTTTTATTTTCTTGTGTTCTGCTAAATTAGTTATAACATTCTGTACCCAGAAACCAAATTATGAAAGAATAAATAACTTTTTGTGATCAGGGGAGTAAACATGAAGTTTATGTAACATCAACCAGTTTCTGATGATTTTCATTCCTCGGAGGAATGGCTATAGTTCAGTTTGATGGATGAGTATTTACAGATGGTAACTGCATGTCACTATGGAGCAAGAAATAGGTTTCTACTGTACTTGAAAGAGGAGATGACTTGGCTAAATCTACAAGAAAGAAGAAAGTTGATTTAATGTAACAAAAGCCACATGATTGATGAGAGTTTCACATAATCTTGTCATGTTTAATATTTTCATGGTAACCTGAAGAGAATCTAGTGAAATACGGATATGATTTTGGGAGGATTTGATAGTTCAGTAATTATCCACATACCTTTCTCAGGACCTCAATGGTTCCCATTAAATCATACTGTGATGATGATACTCGCAAGGCATCTCCAGCTGCTGCCATTGATGACTGGTTAGCGATCTCCGATTCGTCTCCGATAACTTCTTGTGCCAACTTATACCGAAGCTCTTCGATGTAAGATTTGATGTTTTCCAAACAATGATCCATATGGTCAATACTTGAGCAGTATGGTTGAGCAATCTTGTCAGTAATCTGTTCATTTGGATCAAGTTCTGACTCGGTAGCTATTTCTGAACCATTTACTGCATGATTACAAGTAAGAAAATAACATTAATGTACATGTGTATTTCATCAACCACTTAAAATACATATTTTGTTATTCTAAGACTCATAGTAACTATTTATAGCAAGAATAAAACTAAAATAAAACTATGTAAGTGTTAGTGTATGTGCAGATGTATATGCTAAAGAATACAATACAAGAATCCTCTATGGTCCATACAATGCCCACGTTCATTCTATCGTAAAATATGGAAACATTTCCTGGAAAACTTGCCTGGCTGTGACAATACCTTTAAAGTACATGAAAGTGTAATGAGGATCATAAAATAGGCTAAAAAATTACAAACATATAAACCACTTTTCCAAACTATGGACATACAGTACTTACGTACATTACATACATTTATTGTTATTTCATTCTCCCTCATGGGAGTGGGCCTTCAGCTCTATGAGGAGCTAACTTAGGCCAAGGATACATATACAATACTTCCATTCCCTTGTCTATATATACTCGAAAGTTTGTTGTACTTTTTTAAGAGGAGCTTAGTAATTGATACTCACATGTTAAAAGGAAATGTTATACAAGTTCATAGCTACAACAAAAGGACTAAATCAAATTTTCAATTGAAAACAATGAACCCTAGTACAGAAGAACCTCGTTTATCTGGATTAAGTGGGACCGGAACGGATCCGGACTATAAAATATGGATAATCCAAAAAACTAAAGAAAAACATCCAGTACATGTTACAAAATCTATTAACATAAGCATTACAGTAAGACCTTTTTCCAATTGTACAAAAATATAAGAACACTTTTATTACAATTAAAACTCTGTGTTATGCACTAAAATCCACCTTTTTAATACTATATATTACGTGAAAATTTCTGTTAAATCATCACGTTTATAAAGTTTTGGTATCGGTTTCGACAAAACTGTATGTCATCATCAGACTAGGACAAATTATACAAAGACAATAATATACATTGATCGTGACCCTTATAGTAATACCATAATAGTAATATAGAAGAAACTGAAATAATATTTACAGATATAAGCTGATAGTCATTAATACAATGGTAGTCGTTTATATAATAAGGTGTACACCTGAGTATTTATAATAAAAAGAATGACATATTAAAAGAAAATTCGGTTTTTGTACTATATATTTTGTAGTAAAATATAGTTATCAGCTTGTGATCTGTCTTATTTTTATCTATTAAACAGTCTGGTTCATTTTAAGAGAGGCGTTATAGCCAGGTTTGACATGCTAAAATAAGTAAATAAACACTTAGTCATAAGTTATTCCTCGCGAGTATACACAATAGAATGTTAAGAATATTCTAGTAGGGCTTCAATTTGGGCTTAACAGAAGAAGAATTTTAATACAATGTCCGATGTAATAAGAATAGATAAATTAAGTTTAAATATCACTGCAGGTTGATATTGACAAGCAAAGTGTTCATTGGAAGGTTCTTTATATCGGTTTGTCCCATTTATATATTATGTACCTATGTCGTATTAAGATGTGATATGATTTGAACACTGTAAAATAACCGAGGTTCTTGTTGAAATGATGCATGAAAGAAGGATCTTATGAAGCAAGTTGTGAGTACAGAGGTTGATGTAGAAAGGTCTCGAAGCAAGATGGAACCTATAAGAAGGATAAGACGCGAATTAGAATTGAGTAAAAACCAGAAAAAGTGTCGTTAAAAGAATAGAAGACTCACCTCGGATGCCAAGTTGATGGTAGATGTGTCGGAAGGGAACTGACAGGCTGAGCTGTCTAGGGATGGACCTTCGCAGAGAGCAGGGAGGGGCGGAGTTGCTAAGTAGGAGGAAGGGGAAGCGCGGTAGAGGCGGGACTATAATGGGAGGGCGCGGGCGGCGGTAGGGGTAATATGCAAGCGTGTTATGCATTATTTTGAAGATCGATCGATTTTTGGGTAATTTAAGACTGTTAAATATTTTAATGAGTGTATCAAACAATATTGCTGGTTTTTCAGAAAGGTCATTGAGAATAAAATTTGGATTAGAGTACTGATCAAGTGAAATGTAGCATTGTTCAGTTAAATCGAGTACGGATCCTTTATTTATTATTTCAATGATGTCTATATAATGGTCTAAACCATAAAATTTGTGTTTATAGTCGTTTATATGTTGACCTACTGCAGAAAATTTTCTGTATTTGATTGCGTTTACGTGTTCCATGTATCTGATTTTAAATTATCTACCGGTCTGTCCAAGATGTGCACTGTGACAGTCGTTAAAATGAAATCTATAGACACCTGACTTTTCAAAGGGATTTGAAGCGTTAATTAAATTAGAGTTGTGTAAAATGTCTAGGTTTCTATTGTTGGTTCTGAAGGAAATGTTGATATCCTGTTTCTTAAATATGTTTGTAATTTTATGAATATTGCAATTGAAGGTAAAAGTTGAGAAAACTATAGGTTTATTTGTTTCTTTGAGTATGTTAGATTTTGGGCAATGTCTGGACTTACTAATTATACTCTCTATAAAATTCTTATTGTAGCCATTATGAAATGCAATATTGCATATAATGTTTTATTCTTTATTAAGGTCTGATTTCGACATAGGAATATTCAATGCTCGGTGTACTAGGCTATAGTAGGTGGCCCATTTATGATTAAGGGATGTACGGAGTCCTGTTTTATTTTTGTTGCAGTATTCGTGTTTTTTTTTTATAAATTTTGTATTTAAATGAAGAAGGAAGCCTGGTGATAGTGAGATCTAGGAAATTGAAGGCATTATTGACTTCGGATTCTAGCGTAAATTTAATATCTGCGCCGATAGTGTTTAGGTGTGTTAAAGTAGCAACTGCATCTATGGTACGTTGGTCCAAAATAATGAATGTATCATCTACATATCTAGACCAGAAATGTATGTTGTTAAATGTTGCATCATTGTCTTTTTTTTGTGTGTTCTAAAAAGTCCAAGTATATTTTTGGCTAAGATGCCAGACGCTGGTGAACCCATGGCTAGTCCGTCATGTTTATATACTATTTTGTCAAATGTGAAATAGTTATCATTGATTAAGAGCTTCAAAATAGTCATGAAATCAGATATTTCAAGTCGACTAAGTTGACTATTGGTGTGTAAATTTCGAGGGATAATACGTAACAGTTTTTCTGGTTTAATGCTTGTGTACATATTAGTGTTATCAAACGAGTGTATAGAGTGACATGGTTGAAGTTTAAAGTTGTCCAGTTGTTTAATAAGTTGTAGTGTATTCTTTATGGATTTTTTGACTGAAAAGTATAGTAGGTTAGATTTTGGGTAATGTCTGGACTTACTAATTATACTTTCTATAAAATTCTTTAAATTTTGTTAAGGAATTGATTAATTAATTTTGCTACTTTATACAAAGGACTTGGTCTATACTTTACAATAGGGCATATCGGGACATCAGTTTTATGAATTTTAGGTTATACTTTGACGGTGTGTGGTCCTGGGTTCATATTAATAAGTTTTCGCTGTCATTTAGGAGAAGGTATGTATTTTTAAGTGTCTGCTTAAGCTGCCCTTGAATAGCTTGGGTTGGATCTTTATTGATTATTGCGCTGTCTGTGAAGAAATTTTCTGTTTTAGATAGATATTCTGTTTGATCCATTATTACAGTGGTATTTTCTTTATCTGCCTTTGTAACGATGCTGTGCGTATTTTTTACTTTATTCTTGAGTTGAATGATCTTTTTCCTATCTTCAAGTTGTGTTTTGTTTATGTTCAGAGTAGGTGATATGAATGTTTTCTTTAATTGTTTATTAGCTTCGTGTCTGAGCTCATCCTGTGTGTCATAAGGCATTTTGTTAATCGCTGCTTCTGTTTCTATCATGAGTTTTTTTAGCAACATTTGATGGGTTATAGTTAGGCCAGTTATGCTTAGGGCCCTTTGAAAAAATAGCAATCTCCTCGTCATCAAACCTTGTGTTGGATAGGTTGATGAATGGGGGATGAAACTGGGTTAGGTGGTGATTACCAATGTTCGGGCTGATTGAGTTATTGGGTAGTTTGTTGGCTGTGGAAGATTTGTAAAGAAGGGTTTGAAACTTGTTATTTAAGGTGGACTGTTTTTGAGCAAGCAAGGTGGATAGTTTATTATAGACTTTCTCTTTGAAAATATTCCGTTGTGCGTCTGATAATAACGTAGCAACTTTGAGGTGAGTTTCATATAGTCGATTATTTATGATTTTTTCCTTATGCAGAAATTTTAGTTCATTTTTAAGCCATAATTTGTTAGTTTTATGGTAGAATTTATATTGATGTGATAAAACGTGTCCTTTGTTGTTGTTCTTTAAAAACTTAGGATTCAGATTGTTAGCAATGCACTTCTTAATAAAGTCTATGTCTTTGCTTAATTTTCCTATTTTAATTCTTAGGCTCATATAATAATGAGCTTTACTCTTTGCCTGGTAGGCTATATTATTTAGAACACACAAAAATAGACAATGATGCTACATTTAACAACATACATTTCTGGTCCAGATATGTAGATGATACATTCAATATTTTGGACAAACGTACCATAGATGCAGTTGCTACTTTAACACACCTAAACACCATCGACGGAGATATTAAATTTACGCTACAATCCGAAGTCAATAATGCCATCAATTTCCTAGATCTCACTATCACCAGGCTTCCTTCCTCATTTAAATACAAAATTTATAGAAAACCCACGCATACTGCAACAACAATAAAAAAGGACTCGTACATCCCCTAAATAATAAACAGGCCACCTACAGTTGCCTAGTACACCGAGCATTGAATATTCCTATGTCGAAATCAGACCTTAATATAGAATTAAACATTATACGCAATATTGCATTTCATAATGGCTACAATAAGAATTTTATAGAAAGTATAATTAGTAAGTTCAGCCATCGCCTAAAATCTAACATACTGAAAGAAACAAATAAATATAAAATTTTCTTAACTTTTACCTTCAATTGGAATATTCATAAAATTACAAACATATTTAAGAAGCAGAATATCAACATTTCCTTCAGAACCAATAATAGAAACCTAGACATTTTATTCGACTCTAACGTAATTAACACTTCCAATCACTTCAAAAAGTCAGGTGTCTATAGATTTCATTGTAATGACTGTCATAGTACATATCTTGGACAGACCGGTACATCATTTAAAATCAGTTGCACGGAACATGTAAACGCAATCAAATACAAAAAAATTTCTGCAGTAGGTCAACATATAAACGACTACAAACACAAATTTTATGGTTTAGACCACGATATAGACATCATTGTAATAATATATTAAGGCACTTTACTCGATTTAACTTGATCAGTACTCTAATCCAAATTTTATTCTCAATTGACCTTCCTGAAAAATCAACAATATTGTTTGATACACTCATTACAATCTATATATATAAAATAAGAGTTTTGTCTGTACACACCTCAGAATTTAAAAAGGATGGTATTTCTGTATCAGTCATGTCCACAGTAACAAGGAAATACACTTTTTAATTTTCCGTAATGTATGTCTGTCTGTCTGTCTGTCTGTCTGTCCATCTGTCTGTCTGTCTGTATGTATGTATGTACGTATGTACACGCATCACGTGAAAACGGCTGATGAGAATTTAATGAAAATCGGTATGCAAAGTTGGGGAATAAGTTGCTACAATCTAGGCTATACATAATTTATTCACGCTGAGTGAAATGGTAGCTTAGGGGAAGGACTAAAATTTAACTCTCAAATATTTACGTTATTAGTGGCCGTATGTTAATGAAAATAGGTATGCAAAGTCAAAAAATAAGTCGCTATAACATAGTCCATAAATAATTATATTCACGCTGAGTCAAACGGTAGTTTATGGGAAGGCCTAAAATTTAATTCTCAAATAAAGTTATTAGTGGTCTATCTTAATGAAAATCGGTAAGCAAAGTTGGGAAATAAGTCGCTACAATCTAGGCTAAAAATATATTTATTCATGCTGAGAAAAACGGTACTTTAGGGGAAGGCCTAAAATTTAATTTTCAAATATTTATGTTATTAGTGGTCCTAGCTTAATGAAAATCGGTATGCAAAGTGAGGGAATTAGTCGCTATAATTTAGGCCATAACTAATTGTATTCACACTAAGTGAAAATGTAGTTTAGGAGAAGGCCTAAAATGTAATTCTCAAATATTTATTATTAGTGGTCGTATTTTAATACTACATAACTTAAATTATATAGTATTAAAATTCTGATTATTTATGTCTTGTCCATTGTTACCGTACTGGCTATGATCAGAGAGATATTCATGAATATGGACAATTTATTATTGAGTCCATATCAGCGCCGAGTCACGAGAAAATGGGCAAACCGAATTTAATGAAAATCGGTATGTAAAGTCAGAGAAGAACTAGAGTCTTCATTATAAATAATTATATAACGCGCCCTAATGTTACAGTCGAAAGAAAACTAAATGTCAAGGCCTACAAATATAGAAAGCTCATAAAGTTGATCAACAATAACATTTCATTGACCATTGTTTGTTGTGATGTGCTTTGTGTCTTCCGTTGCCACTCATCTCCGATAGATAAGATTACTGTTGCGTATCGAGTATTTTTTATAATTTGATTTACGA